>NW_028255885.1:3027493-3654986 GCF_971803275.1 Cyanistes caeruleus
TGGAATTTGGTGGGGCTTTTCAAGAATTTTGTGGTATTTTGAAAAGATTTAGGGAATTTTGTGGTGTTTTTTCTTGAATTTTGAGGGAAACTGTGCTGATTTTATGGGGCGTTTCTGGAATTTGGTCGAGTTTTCAGAAGATTTAGGGATTTTTGTGAGATTTTTGTGGGATGTTCTGGGAATTGGTGGAGATTTTGTGGGACTTTCCTGTGAATTGGTAGGGTTTTGAAATGATTTAGGGAGTTTTGTGGGACTTCTCTGGAATTTTGTGGGTTTTTTCTGGAATTGTGTGGGATTCTGAGGAGACTTGAAGAATTTTGAGGAATTTGTTTTAGATTTTGTGGGAATTTGGGGAGATTCTGTGGGATTTTTCTGGAATTTGGTGGGCCTTTTCAAGGACTTTGTGTGGTTTTGAGGAGACTTGAAGAATTTTGAGGAATTTTTCTTAGATTCTGTGGAAACTTGTGGAGGTTTGGTGGGATTTTTGTGGAATTTTGTGGGATATTGAGGCGATTTAGGGATCTTGAGGGATTTTTCATGTATTTTGTGGGAATTTGTGGAGATTTGGTGGGATATTTTTCTAGAATTTGGTCGTGTTTTGAGAAGATTTAGGGAATTTGGTGGGATTTTTCCTGGAATTTTATTGGATACTGGGGAGATTTTGTGGGATGTTTGTGGAACTTGGAGGGACTTTTCTGGAATTTGGTGAGATTCTGTAGAGAACTGACGAATTATCAGGGATTTTTCATGTATTCTGTGGGAATTTGTGGAGATTTGGTGGGATATTTTTCTAGAATTTGGTCATGTTTTGAGGAGATTTAGGGAATTTTGTGGGATTTTTCCTGGAATTTTGTTGGATACTGGGGAGATTTTGTGGGATGCTTGTGGAACTTTGAGGGACTTTTCTGGAATTTGGTGAGATTCTGTAGAGAACTGAAGAATTATCAGGGATTTTTCATGTATTCTGTGGGAATTTGTGGAGATTTGGTGGGATTTTTGTGGATTTTGGTCGTGTTTTGAGAAGATTTAGGGAATTTTGTGTGATTTTTCTGTGATTTTGTTGGGTATTGAGGACATTTTGTGGGATGTTTCTGGAATTTGGTGGGGCTTTTCAAGAATTTTGTGGTATTTTGAAAAGATTTAGGGAATTTTGTGGTGTTTTTTCTTGAATTTTGTGGGAAACTGTGCTGATTTTATGGGGCGTTTCTGGAATTTGGTCGAATTTTCAGAAGATTTAGGGATTTTTGTGAGAGTTTTGTGGGATGTTCTGGGAATTGGTGGAGATTTTGTGGGACTTTCCTGTGAATTGGTAGGGTTTTGAAATGATTTAGGGAGTTTTGTGGGACTTCTCTGGAATTTTGTGGGTTTTTTCTGGAATTGTGTGGGATTCTGAGGAGACTTGAAGAATTTTGAGGAATTTGTTTTAGATTTTGTGGGAATTTGTGTAGATTCTGTGGGATTTTTCTGGAATTTGGTGGGCCTTTTCAAGGACTTTGTGTGGTTTTGAGGAGACTTGAAGAATTTTGAGGAATTTTTCTTATATTCTGTGGAAACTTGTGGAGGTTTGGTGGGATTTTTGTGGAATTTTGTGGGATATTGAGGCGATTTAGGGATCTTGAGGGATTTTTCATGTATTTTGTGGGATTTTGTGGAGATTTGTTGGGATATTTTTCTAGAATTTGGTCGTGTTTTGAGAAGATTTAGGGAATTTGGTGGGATTTTTCCTGGAATTTTGTTGGATACTGGGGAGATTTTGTGGGATGTTTGTGGAACTTTGAGGGACTTTTCTGGAATTTGGTGAGATTCTGTAGAGAACTGAAGAATTATCAGGGATTTTTCATTTATTCTGTGGGAACTAGTGGAGATTTGGTGGGATTTTTGTGGATTTTGGCCGTGTTTTGAGAAGATTTAGGGAATTTTGTGGGATTTTTCCTGGAATTTTGTTGGATACTGGGGAGATTTTGTGGGATGTTTGTGGAACTTTGAGGGACTTCTCTGGAATTTGGTGAGATTCTGTAGAGAACTGAAGAATTATCAGGGATTTTTCATGTATTCTGTGGGAATTTGTGGAGATTTGGTGGGATTTTTCTGGAATTTGGTAGAGTTTTGAGAAGATTTAGGGAATTCTGTAAGATTTTTCTGGAATTTGGTGGGTCTTTTCAAGGACTTTGTGTGGTTTTGAGGAGACTTGAAGAATTTTGAGGAATTTTTCTTAGATTTTGTGGAAACTTGTGGAGGTTTTGTGGGATTTTTGGGGGATTTTGTGGGATATTGAGGCGATTTAGGGATCTTGAGGGATTTTTCATGTATTTTGTGGGAATTTGTGGAGATTTGGTGGGATATTTTTCTAGAATTTGGTCATGTTTTGAGAAGATTTAGGGAACTTTGTGGGATTTTTCCTGGAATTTTGTTGGATACTGGGGAGATTTTGTGGGATGCTTGTGGAACTTTGAGGGACTCTTCTGGAATTTTGTGAGATTCTGTAGAGAACTGACGAATTATCAGGGATTTTTCATGTATTCTGTGGGAATTTGTGGAGATTTGGTGGGATTTTTGTGGATTTTGGCCGTGTTTTGAGAAGATTTAGGGAATTTTGTGTGATTTTTCTGGGATTTTGTTGGGTATTGAGGACATTTTGTGGGATGTTTCTGGAATTTGGTGGGGCTTTTCAAGAATTTTGTGGTATTTTGAAAAGATTTTGGGAATTTTGTGGTGTTTTTTCTTGAATTTTGAGGGAAACTGTGCTGATTTTATGGGGCGTTTCTGGAATTTGGTCGAGTTTTCAGAAGATTTAGGGATTTTTGTGAGATTTTTGTGGGATGTTCTGGGAATTGGTGGAGATTTTGTGGGACTTTCCTGTGAATTGGTAGGGTTTTGAAATGATTTAGGGAGTTTTGTGGGACTTCTCTGGAATTTTGTGGGTTTTTTCTGGAATTGTGTGGGATTCTGAGGAGACTTGAAGAATTTTGAGGAATTTGTTTTAGATTTTGTGGGAATTTGTGTAGATTCTGTGGGATTTTACTGGAATTTGGTGGGCCTTTGCAAGGACTTTGTGGGGTTTTGAGGAGACTTGAAGAATTTTGAGGAAATTTTCTTAGATTTTGTGGAAACTTGTGGAGGTTTTGTGTGATCTTTGTGGGATTTTGTGGCATATTGAGGCGATTTAGGGATCTTGAGGGATTTTTCATGTATTTTGTGGGAATTTGTGGAGATTTGGTGGGATATTTTTCTAGAATTTGGTCGTGTTTTGAGAAGATTTAGGGAATTTTGTGGGATTTTTCCTGGAATTTTGTTGGATACTGGGGAGATTTTGTGGAATGTTTGTGGAACTTTGAGGGACTCTTCTGGAATTTGGTGAGATTCTGTAGAGAACTGACGAATTATCAGGGATTTTTCATGTATTCTGTGGGAATTTGTGGAGATTCGGTGGGATATTTTTCTAGAATTTGGTCATGTTTTGAGAAGATTTAGGGAATTTTGTGGGATTTTTCCTGGAATTTTGTTGGATACTGGGGAGATTTTGTGAGATGTTTCTGGAACTTTGAGGGACTTCTCTGGAATTTGGTGAGATTCTGTAGAGAACTGACGAATTATCAGGGATTTTTCATGTATTCTGTGGGAATTTGTGGAGATTTGGTGGGATTTTTGTGGATTTTGGCCGTGTTTTGAGAAGATTTAGGGAATTTTGTGTGATTTTTCTTGGATTTTGTTGGGTATTGAGGACATTTTGTGGGATGTTTCTGGAATTTGGTGGGGCTTTTCAAGAATTTTGTGGTATTTTGAAAAGATTTAGGGAATTTTGTGGTGTTTTTTCTTGAATTTTGTGGGAAACTGTGCTGATTTTATGGGGCGTTTCTGGAATTGGGTCGAGTTTTCAGAAGATTTAGGGATTTTTGTGAGATTTTTGTGGGATGTTCTGGGAATTGGTGGAGATTTTGTGGGACTTTCCTGTGAATTGGTAGGGTTTTGAAATGATTTAGGGAGTTTTGTGGGACTTCTCTGGAATTTTGTGGGTTTTTTCTGGAATTGTGTGGGATTCTGAGGAGACTTGAAGAATTTTGAGGAATTTGTTTTAGATTTTGTGGGAATTTGGGGAGATTCTGTGGGATTTTTCTGGAATTTGGTGGGCCTTTTCAAGGACTTTGTGTGGTTTTGAGGAGACTTGAAGAATTTTGAGGAAATTTTCTTAGATTTTGTGGAAACTTGTGGAGGTTTTGTGTGATTTTTGTGGGATTTTGTGGGATATTGAGGCGATTTAGGGATCTTGAGGGATTTTTCATGTATTTTGTGGGAATTTGTGGAGATTTGGTGGGATATTTTTCTAGAATTTGGTCGTATTTTGAGAAGATTTAGGGAATTTGGTGGGATTTTTCCTGGAATTTTATTGGATACTGGGGAGATTTTGTGGGATGTTTGTGGAACTTGGAGGGACTTTTCTGGAATTTGGTGAGATTCTGTAGAGAACTGACGAATTATCAGGGATTTTTCATGTATTCTGTGGGAATTTGTGGAGATTTGGTGGGATTTTCTGGAATTTGGTAGAGTTTTGAGAAGATTTAGGGAATTCTGCAAGATATTTCTGGAATTTGGTAGGCCTTTTTGAAGGACTTTTTGTGGTTTTGAGGAGACTTGAAGAATTTTGAGGAATTTTTCTTAGATTCTGTGGAAACTTGTGGAGGTTTGGTGGGATTTTTGTGGAATTTTGTGGGATATTGAGGCGATTTAGGGATCTTGAGGGATTTTTCATGTATTCTGTGGGAATTTGTGGAGATTTGGTGGGATTTTTGTGGATTTTGGCCGTGTTTTGAGAAGATTTAGGGAATTTTGTTTGATTTTTCTGGGATTTTGTTGGGTATTGAGGACATTTTGTGGGATGTTTCTGGAATTTGTTGGGGTTTTCAAGAATTTTGTGGTATTTTGAAAAGATTTAGGGAATTTTGTGGTGTTTTTTCTTGAATTTTGTGGGAAACTGTGCTGATTTTATGGGGCGTTTCTGGAATTTGGTCGAGTTTTCAGAAGATTTAGGGATTTTTGTGAGATTTTTGTGGGATGTTCTGGGAATTGGTGGAGATTTTGTGGGACTTTCCTGTGAATTGGTAGGGTTTTGAAATGATTTAGGGAGTTTTGTGGGACTTCTCTGGAATTTTGTGGGTTTTTTCTGGAATTGTGTGGGATTCTGAGGAGACTTGAAGAATTTTGAGGAATTTGTTTTACATTTTGTGGGAATATGTGTAGATTCTGTGGGATTTTTCTGGAATTTGGTGGGCATTTTTGAAGGACTTTTTGTGGTTTTGAGGAGACTTGAAGAATTTTGAGGAATTTTTTTTATATTTTGTGGAAACTTGAGGAGGTTTTGTGTGATTTTTGTGGAATTTTGTGGGATATTGAGGCGATTTAGGGATCTTGAGGGATTTTTCATGTATTTTGTGGGATTTTGTGGAGATTTGGTGGGATATTTTTCTAGAATTTGGTCGTGTTTTGAGAAGATTTAGGGAATTTTGTGGGATTTTTCCTGGAATTTTGTTGGATACTGGGGAGATTTTGTGGGATGTTTGTGGAACTTTGAGGGACTTCTCTGGAATTTGGTGAGATTCTGTAGAGAACTGACGAATTATCAGGGATTTTTCATGTATTCTGTGGGAATTTGTGGAGATTTGGTGGGATTTTCTGGAATTTGGTAGAGTTTTGAGAAGATTTAGGGAATTTTGTGGGATTTTTCCTGGAATTTTGTTGGATACTGGGGAGATTTTGTGGGATGTTTGTGGAACTTTGAGGGACTTTTCAAGAATTTGGTGAGATTCTGTAGAGAACTGAAGAATTATCAGGGATTTTTCATGTATTCTGTGGGAATTTGTGGAGATTTGGTGGGATTTTTCTGGAATTTGGTAGAGTTTTGAGAAGATTTAGGGAATTCTGTAAGATTTTTCTGGAATTTGGTGGGTCTTTTCAAGGACTTTGTGTGGTTTTTTAGGAGACTTGAAGAATTTTGAGGAATTTTTCTTAGATTTTGTGGAAACTTGTGGAGGTTTTGTGGGATTTTTGGGGGATTTTGTGGGATATTGAGGCGACTTAGGGATCTTGAGGGATTTTTCATGTATTTTGTGGGAATTTGTGGAGATTTGTTGGGATATTTTTCTAGAATTTGGTCATGTTTTGAGAAGATTTAGGGAATTTTGTGGGATTTTTCCTGGAATTTCGTTGGATACTGGGGAGATTTTGTGGGATGCTTGTGGAACTTTGAGGGACTTTTCTGGAATTTGGTGAGATTCTGTAGAGAACTGAAGAATTATCAGGGATTTTTCATGTATTCTGTGGGAATTTGTGGAGATTTGGTGGGATTTTTGTGGATTTTGGTCGTGTTTTGAGAAGATTTAGGGAATTTTGTGTGATTTTTCTGGGATTTTGTTGGGTATTGAGGACATTTTGTGGGATGTTTCTGGAATTTGGTGGGGCTTTTCAAGAATTTTGTGGTATTTTGAAAAGATTTAGGGAATTTTGTGGTGTTTTTTCTTGAATTTTGTGGGAAACTGTGCTGATTTTATGGGGCGTTTCTGGAATTTGGTCGAGTTTTCAGAAGATTTAGGGATTTTTGTGAGATTTTTGTGGGATGTTCTGGGAATTGGTGGAGATTTTGTGGGACTTTCCTGTGAATTGGTAGGGTTTTGAAATGATTTAGGGAGTTTTGTGGGACTTCTCTGGAATTTTGTGGGTTTTTTCTGGAATTGTGTGGGATTCTGAGGAGACTTGAAGAATTTTGAGGAATTTGTTTTAGATTTTGTGGGAATTTGTGGAGATTCTTTGGGATATTTCTGGAATTTGGTGGGCCTTTTCAAGGACTTTGTGTGGTTTTGAGGAGACTTGAAGAATTTTGAGGAATTTTTCTTATATTCTGTGGAAACTTGTGGAGGTTTGGTGGGATTTTTGTGGAATTTTGTGGGATATTGAGGCGATTTAGGGATCTTGAGGGATTTTTCATGTATTTTGTGGGATTTTGTGGAGATTTGTTGGGATATTTTTCTAGAATTTGGTCGTGTTTTGAGAAGATTTAGGGAATTTTGTGGGATTTTTCCTGGAATTTTGTTGGATACTGGGGAGATTTTGTGGGATGTTTGTGGAACTTGGAGGGACTTTTCTGGAATTTGGTGAGATTCTGTAGAGAACTGAAGAATTATCAGGGATTTTTCATGTATTCTGTGGGAATTTGTGGAGATTTGGTGGGATTTTTGTGGATTTTGGCCGTGTTTTGAGAAGATTTAGGGAATTTTGTGGGATTTTTCCTGGAATTTTGTTGGATACTGGGGAGATTTTGTGGGATGTTTGTGGAACTTCGAGGGACTTTTCTGGAATTTGGTGAGATTCTGTAGAGAACTGAAGAATTATCAGGGATTTTTCATGTATTCTGTGGGAATTTGTGGAGATTTGGTGGGATTTTTCTGGAATTTGGTAGAGTTTTGAGAAGATTTAGGGAATTCTGTAAGATTTTTCTGGAATTTGGTGGGTATTTTCAGGGACTTTGTGTGGTTTTGAGGAGATTTGAAGAATTTTGAGGAATTTTTCTTAGATTTTGTGGAAACTTGTGGAGGTTTTGTGGGATTTTTGGGGGATTTTGTGGGATATTGAGGCGATTTAGGGATCTTGAGGGATTTTTCATGTATTTTGTGGGAATTTGTGGAGATTTGGTGGGATATTTTTCTAGAATTTGGTCATGTTTTGAGAAGATTTAGGGAATTTTGTGGGATTTTTCCTGGAATTTTGTTGGATACTGGGGAGATTTTGTGGGATGTTTGTGGAACTTGGAGGGACTTTTCTGGAATTTGGTGAGATTCTGTAGAGAACTGACGAATTATCAGGGATTTTTCATGTATTCTGTGGGAATTTGTGGAGATTCGGTGGGATATTTTTCTGGAATTTGGTCATGTTTTGAGAAGATTTAAGGAATTTTGTGGGATTTTTCCTGGAATTTTGTTGGATATTAGGGAGATTTTGTGGGATGCTTGTGGAACTTTGAGGGACTTTTCTGGAATTTGGTGAGATTCTGTAGAGAACTGAAGAATTATCAGGGATTTTTCATGTATTCTGTGGGAATTTGTGGAGATTTGGTGGGATTTTTGTGGATTTTGGCCGTGTTTTGAGAAGATTTAGGGAATTTTGTGTGATTTTTCTGGGATTTTGTTGGGTATTGAGGACATTTTGTGGGATGTTTCTGGAATTTGGTGGGGCTTTTCAAGAATTTTGTGGTATTTTGAAAAGATTTTGGGAATTTTGTGGTGTTTTTTCTTGAATTTTGAGGGAAACTGTGCTGATTTTATGGGGCGTTTCTGGAATTTGGTCGAGTTTTCAGAAGATTTAGGGATTTTTGTGAGATTTTTGTGGGATGTTCTGGGAATTGGTGGAGATTTTGTGGGACTTTCCTGTGAATTGGTAGGGTTTTGAAATGATTTAGGGAGTTTTGTGGGACTTCTCTGGAATTTTGTGGGTTTTTTCTGGAATTGTGTGGGATTCTGAGGAGACTTGAAGAATTTTGAGGAATTTGTTTTAGATTTTGTGGGAATTTGTGGAGATTCTGTGGGATTTTACTGGAATTTGGTGGGCCTTTTCAAGGACTTTGTGTGGTTTTGAGGAGACTTGAAGAATTTTGAGGAAATTTTCTTAGATTTTGTGGAAACTTGTGGAGGTTTTGTGTGATTTTTGTGGGATTTTGTGGGATATTGAGGCGATTTAGGGATCTTGAGGGATTTTTCATGTATTTTGTGGGAATTTGTGGAGATTTGGTGGGATATTTTTCTAGAATTTGGTCGTGTTTTGAGAAGATTTAGGGAATTTGGTGGGATTTTTCCTGGAATTTTATTGGATACTGGGGAGATTTTGTGGGATGTTTGTGGAACTTGGAGGGACTTTTCTGGAATTTGGTGAGATTCTGTAGAGAACTGACGAATTATCAGGGATTTTTCATGTATTCTGTGGGAATTTGTGGAGATTTGGTGGGATTTTCTGGAATTTGGTAGAGTTTTGAGAAGATTTAGGGAATTCTGCAAGATATTTCTGGAATTCGGTAGGCCTTTTTGAAGGACTTTTTGTGGTTTTGAGGAGACTTGAAGAATTTTGAGGAATTTTTCTTAGATTCTGTGGAAACTTGTGGAGGTTTGGTGGGATTTTTGTGGAATTTTGTGGGATATTGAGGCGATTTAGGGATCTTGAGGGATTTTTCATGTATTTTGTGGGAATTTGTGGAGATTTGTTGGGATATTTTTCTAGAATTTGGTCGTGTTTTGGGAAGATTTAGGGAATTTTGTGGGATTTTTCCTGGAATTTTATTGGATACTGGGGAGATTTTGTGGGATGTTTGTGGAACTTTGAGGGACTCTTCTGGAATTTGGTGAGATTCTGTAGAGAACTGAAGAATTATCAGGGATTTTTCATGTATTCTGTGGGAATTTGTGGAGATTTGGTGGGATTTTTGTGGATTTTGGCCGTGTTTTGAGAAGATTTAGGGAATTTTGTGTGATTTTTCTGGGATTTTGTTGGGTATTGAGGACATTTTGTGGGATGTTTCTGGAATTTGGTGGGGCTTTTCAAGAATTTTGTGGTATTTTGAAAAGATTTAGGGAATTTTGTGGTGTTTTTTCTTGAATTTTGTGGGAAACTGTGCTGATTTTATGGGGCGTTTCTGGAATTGGGTCGAGTTTTCAGAAGATTTAGGGATTTTTGTGAGATTTTTGTGGGATGTTCTGGGAATTGGTGGAGATTTTGTGGGACTTTCCTGTGAATTGGTAGGGTTTTGAAATGATTTAGGGAGTTTTGTGGGACTTCTCTGGAATTTTGTGGGTTTTTTCTGGAATTGTGTGGGATTCTGAGGAGACTTGAAGAATTTTGAGGAATTTGTTTTAGATTTTGTGGGAATTTGTGTAGATTCTGTGGGATTTTTCTGGAATTTGGTGGGCCTTTTCAAGGACTTTGTGTGGTTTTGAGGAGACTTGAAGAATTTTGAGGAAATTTTCTTAGATTTTGTGGAAACTTGTGGAGGTTTTGTGTGATTTTTGTGGGATTTTGTGGGATATTGAGGCGATTTAGGGATCTTGAGGGATTTTTCATGTATTTTGTGGGAATTTGTGGAGATTTGGTGGGATATTTTTCTAGAATTTGGTCGTATTTTGAGAAGATTTAGGGAATTTGGTGGGATTTTTCCTGGAATTTTATTGGATACTGGGGAGATTTTGTGGGATGTTTGTGGAACTTGGAGGGACTTTTCTGGAATTTGGTGAGATTCTGTAGAGAACTGACGAATTATCAGGGATTTTTCATGTATTCTGTGGGAATTTGTGGAGATTTGGTGGGATTTTCTGGAATTTGGTAGAGTTTTGAGAAGATTTAGGGAATTCTGCAAGATATTTCTGGAATTCGGTAGGCCTTTTTGAAGGACTTTTTGTGGTTTTGAGGAGACTTGAAGAATTTTGAGGAATTTTTCTTAGATTCTGTGGAAAGTTGTGGAGGTTTGGTGGGATTTTTGTGGAATTTTGTGGGATATTGAGGCGATTTAGGGATCTTGAGGGATTTTTCATGTATTTTGTGGGAATTTGTGGAGATTTGGTGGGATTTTTGTGGATTTTGGCCGTGTTTTGAGAAGATTTAGGGAATTTTGTTTGATTTTCCTGGGATTTTGTTGGGTATTGAGGACATTTTGTGGGATGTTTCTGGAATTTGTTGGGGTTTTCAAGAATTTTGTGGTATTTTGAAAAGATTTAGGGAATTTTGTGGTGTTTTTTCTTGAATTTTGAGGGAAACTGTGCTGATTTTATGGGGCGTTTCTGGAATTTGGTCGAGTTTTCAGAAGATTTAGGGATTTTTGTGAGATTTTTGTGGGATGTTCTGGGAATTGGTGGAGATTTTGTGGGACTTTCCTGTGAATTGGTAGGGTTTTGAAATGATTTAGGGAGTTTTGTGGGACTTCTCTGGAATTTTGTGGGTTTTTTCTGGAATTGTGTGGGATTCTGAGGAGACTTGAAGAATTTTGAGGAATTTGTTTTAGATTTTGTGGGAATATGTGTAGATTCTGTGGGATTTTTCTGGAATTTGGTGGGCATTTTTGAAGGACTTTTTGTGGTTTTGAGGAGACTTGAAGAATTTTGAGGAATTTTTTTTATATTTTGTGGAAACTTGAGGAGGTTTTGTGTGATTTTTGTGGAATTTTGTGGGATATTGAGGCGATTTAGGGATCTTGAGGGATTTTTCATGTATTTTGTGGGATTTTGTGGAGATTTGGTGGGATATTTTTCTAGAATTTGGTCGTGTTTTGAGAAGATTTAGGGAATTTTGTGGGATTTTTCCTGGAATTTTGTTGGATACTGGGGAGATTTTGTGGGATGTTTGTGGAACTTTGAGGGACTTTTCTGGAATTTGGTGAGATTCTGTAGAGAACTGACGAATTATCAGGGATTTTTCATGTATTTAGTGGGAATTTGTGGAGATTTGGTGGTATTTTTGTGGATTTTGGCCGTGTTTTGAGAAGATTTAGGGAATTTTGTGGGATTTTTCCTGGAATTTTGTTGGATACTGGGGAGATTTTGTGGGATGTTTGTGGAACTTTGAGGGACTTTTCTGGAATTTGGTGAGATTCTGTAGAGAACTGAAGAATTATCAGGGATTTTTCATGTATTCTGTGGGAATTTGTGGAGATTTGGTGGGATTTTTCTGGAATTTGGTAGAGTTTTGAGAAGATTTAGGGAATTCTGTAAGATTTTTCTGGAATTTGGTGGGTCTTTTCAAGGACTTTGTGTGGTTTTTTAGGAGACTTGAAGAATTTTGAGGAATTTTTCTTAGATTTTGTGGAAACTTGTGGAGGTTTTGTGGGATTTTTGGGGGATTTTGTGGGATATTGAGGCGATTTAGGGATCTTGAGGGATTTTTCATGTATTTTGTGGGAATTTGTGGAGATTTGTTGGGATATTTTTCTAGAATTTGGTCATGTTTTGAGAAGATTTAGGGAATTTTGTGGGATTTTTCCTGGAATTTTGTTGGATACTGGGGAGATTTTGTGGGATGCTTGTGGAACTTTGAGGGACTTCTCTGGAATTTGGTGAGATTCTGTAGAGAACTGAAGAATTATCAGGGATTTTTCATGTATTCTGTGGGAATTTGTGGAGATTTGGTGGGATTTTTGTGGATTTTGGTCGTGTTTTGAGAAGATTTAGGGAATTTTGTGTGATTTTTCTGGGATTTTGTTGGGTATTGAGGACATTTTGTGGGATGTTTCTGGAATTTGGTGGGGCTTTTCAAGAATTTTGTGGTATTTTGAAAAGATTTAGGGAATTTTGTGGTGTTTTTTCTTGAATTTTGTGGGAAACTGTGCTGATTTTATGGGGCGTTTCTGGAATTTGGTCGAGTTTTCAGAAGATTTAGGGATTTTTGTGAGATTTTTGTGGGATGTTCTGGGAATTGGTGGAGATTTTGTGGGACTTTCCTGTGAATTGGTAGGGTTTTGAAATGATTTAGGGAGTTTTGTGGGACTTCTCTGGAATTTTGTGGGTTTTTTCTGGAATTGTGTGGGATTCTGAGGAGACTTGAAGAATTTTGAGGAATTTGTTTTAGATTTTGTGGGAATTTGTGTAGATTCTTTGGGATATTTCTGGAATTTGGTGGGCCTTTTCAAGGACTTTGTGTGGTTTTGAGGAGACTTGAAGAATTTTGAGGAATTTTTCTTATATTCTGTGGAAACTTGTGGAGGTTTGGTGGGATTTTTGTGGAATTTTGTGGGATATTGAGGCGATTTAGGGATCTTGAGGGATTTTTCATGTATTTTGTGGGATTTTGTGGAGATTTGGTGGGATATTTTTCTAGAATTTGGTCGTGTTTTGAGAAGATTTAGGGAATTTTGTGGGATTTTTCCTGGAATTTTGTTGGATACTGGGGAGATTTTGTGGGATGTTTGTGGAACTTGGAGGGACTTCTCTGGAATTTGGTGAGATTCTGTAGAGAACTGAAGAATTATCAGGGATTTTTCATGTATTCTGTGGGAATTTGTGGAGATTTGGTGGGATTTTTGTGGATTTTGGCCGTGTTTTGAGAAGATTTAGGGAATTTTGTGGGATTTTTCCTGGAATTTTGTTGGATACTGGGGAGATTTTGTGGGATGTTTGTGGAACTTTGAGGGACTTTTCTGGAATTTGGTGAGATTCTGTAGAGAACTGAAGAATTATCAGGGATTTTTCATGTATTCTGTGGGAATTTGTGGAGATTTGGTGGGATTTTTCTGGAATTTGGTAGAGTTTTGAGAAGATTTAGGGAATTCTGTAAGATTTTTCTGGAATTTGGTGGGTCTTTTCAGGGACTTTGTGTGGTTTTGAGGAGACTTGAAGAATTTTGAGGAATTTTTCTTAGATTTTGTGGAAACTTGTGGAGGTTTTGTGGGATTTTTGGGGGATTTTGTGGGATATTGAGGCGATTTAGGGATCTTGAGGGATTTTTCATGTATTTTGTGGGAATTTGTGGAGATTTGGTGGGATTTTTGTGGATTTTGGCCGTGTTTTGAGAAGATTTAGGGAATTTTGTGTGATTTTTCTGGGATTTTGTTGGGTATTGAGGACATTTTGTGGGATGTTTCTGGAATTTGGTGGGGCTTTTCAAGAATTTTGTGGTATTTTGAAAAGATTTAGGGAATTTTGTGGTGTTTTTTCTTGAATTTTGTGGGAAACTGTGCTGATTTTATGGGGCGTTTCTGGAATTGGGTCGAGTTTTCAGAAGATTTAGGGATTTTTGTGAGATTTTTGTGGGATGTTCTGGGAATTGGTGGAGATTTTGTGGGACTTTCCTGTGAATTGGTAGGGTTTTGAAATGATTTAGGGAGTTTTGTGGGACTTCTCTGGAATTTTGTGGGTTTTTTCTGGAATTGTGTGGGATTCTGAGGAGACTTGAAGAATTTTGAGGAATTTGTTTTAGATTTTGTGGGAATTTGTGGAGATTCTGTGGGATTTTACTGGAATTTGGTGGGCCTTTTCAAGGACTTTGTGTGGTTTTGAGGAGACTTGAAGAATTTTGAGGAAATTTTCTTAGATTTTGTGGAAACTTGTGGAGGTTTTGTGTGATTTTTGTGGGATTTTGTGGGATATTGAGGCGATTTAGGGATCTTGAGGGATTTTTCATGTATTTTGTGGGAATTTGTGGGGATTTGGTGGGATATTTTTCTAGAATTTGGTCGTGTTTTGTGAAGATTTAGGGAATTTGGTGGGATTTTTCCTGGAATTTTGTTGGATACTGGGGAGATTTTGTGGGATGTTTGTGGAACTTTGAGGGACTTTTCTGGAATTTGGTGAGATTCTGTAGAGAACTGAAGAATTATCAGGGATTTTTCATGTATTCTGTGGGAATTTGTGGAGATTTGGTGGGATTTTTCTGGAATTTGGTAGAGTTTTGAGAAGATTTAGGGAATTCTGTAAGATTTTTCTGGAATTTGGTGGGTCTTTTCAAGGATTTTGTGTGGTTTTGAGGAGACTTGAAGAATTTTGAGGAATTTTTCTTAGATTTTGTGGAAACTTGTGGAGGTTTTGTGGGATTTTTGGGAGATTTTGTGGGATATTGAGGCGATTTAGGGATCTTGAGGGATTTTTCATGTATTTTGTGGGAATTTGTGGAGATTTGGTGGGATATTTTTCTAGAATTTGGTCATGTTTTGAGAAGATTTAGGGAATTTTGTGGGATTTTTCCTGGAATTTTGTTGGATACTGGGGAGATTTTGTGGGATGCTTGTGGAACTTGGAGGGACTTTTCTGGAATTTGGTGAGATTCTGTAGAGAACTGAAGAATTATCAGGGATTTTTCATGTATTCTGTGGGAATTTGTGGAGATTTGGTGGGATTTTTGTGGATTTTGGCCGTGTTTTGAGAAGATTTAGGGAATTTTGTGTGATTTTTCTGGGATTTTGTTGGGTATTGAGGACATTTTGTGGGATGTTTCTGGAATTTGGTGGGGCTTTTCAAGAATTTTGTGGTATTTTGAAAAGATTTAGGGAATTTTGTGGTGTTTTTTCTTGAATTTTGAGGGAAACTGTGCTGATTTTATGGGGCGTTTCTGGAATTTGGTCGAGTTTTCAGAAGATTTAGGGATTTTTGTGAGATTTTTGTGGGATGTTCTGGGAATTGGTGGAGATTTTGTGGGACTTTCCTGTGAATTGGTAGGGTTTTGAAATGATTTAGGGAGTTTTGTGGGACTTCTCTGGAATTTTGTGGGTTTTTTCTGGAATTGTGTGGGATTCTGAGGAGACTTGAAGAATTTTGAGGAATTTGTTTTAGATTTTGTGGGAATTTGTGTAGATTCTGTGGGATTTTTCTGGAATTTGGTGGGCCTTTTCAAGGACTTTGTGTGGTTTTGAGGAGACTTGAAGAATTTTGAGGAAATTTTCTTAGATTTTGTGGAAACTTGTGGAGGTTCTGTGTGATTTTTGTGGGATTTTGTGGGATATTGAGGCGATTTAGGGATCTTGAGGGATTTTTCATGTATTTTGTGGGAATTTGTGGAGATTTGGTGGGATATTTTTCTAGAATTTGGTCGTGTTTTGAGAAGATTTAGGGAATTTGGTGGGATTTTTCCTGGAATTTTATTGGATACTGGGGAGATTTTGTGGGATGTTTGTGGAACTTGGAGGGACTTTTCTGGAATTTGGTGAGATTCTGTAGAGAACTGAAGAATTATCAGGGATTTTTCATGTATTCTGTGGGAATTTGTGGAGATTTGGTGGGATTTTCTGGAATTTGGTAGAGTTTTGAGAAGATTTAGGGAATTCTGCAAGATATTTCTGGAATTCGGTAGGCCTTTTTGAAGGACTTTTTGTGGTTTTGAGGAGACTTGAAGAATTTTGAGGAATTTTTCTTAGATTCTGTGGAAACTTGTGGAGGTTTGGTGGGATTTTTGTGGAATTTTGTGGGATATTGAGGCGATTTAGGGATCTTGAAGGATTTTTCATGTATTTTGTGGGAATTTGTGGAGATTTGGTGGGATATTTTTCTAGAATTTGGTCATGTTTTGAGAAGATTTAGGGAATTTTGTGGGATTTTTCCTGTAATTTTGTTGGATACTGGGGAGATTTTGTGGGATGCTTGTGGAACTTTGAGGGACTCTTCTGGAATTTGGTGAGATTCTGTAGAGAACTGACGAATTATCAGGGATTTTTCATGTATTCTGTGGGAATTTGTGGAGATTTGGTGGGATTTTTGTGGATTTTGGTCGTGTTTTAAGAAGATTTAGGGAATTTTGTGTGATTTTTCTGGGATTTTGTTGGGTATTGAGGACATTTTGTGGGATGTTTCTGGAATTTGGTGGGGCTTTTCAAGAATTTTGTGGTATTTTGAAAAGATTTAGGGAATTTTGTGGTGTTTTTTCTTGAATTTTGTGGGAAACTGTGCTGATTTTATGGGGCGTTTCTGGAATTTGGTCGAATTTTCAGAAGATTTAGGGATTTTTGTGAGATTTCTGTGGGATGTTCTGGGAATTGGTGGAGATTTTGTGGGACTTTCCTGTGAATTGGTAGGGTTTTGAAATGATTTAGGGAGTTTTGTGGGACTTCTCTGGAATTTTGTGGGTTTTTTCTGGAATTGTGTGGGATTCTGAGGAGACTTGAAGAATTTTGAGGAATTTGTTTTAGATTTTGTGGGAATTTGTGTAGATTCTTTGGGATATTTCTGGAATTTGGTGGGCCTTTTCAAGGACTTTGTGTGGTTTTGAGGAGACTTGAAGAATTTTGAGGAATTTTTCTTATGTTCTTTGGAAACTTGTGGAGGTTTTGTGGGATTTTTGTGGAATTTTGTGGGATATTGAGGCGATTTAGGGATCTTGAGGGATTTTTCATGTATTTTGAGGGAATTTGTGGAGATTTGGTGGGATATTTTTCTAGAATTTGGTCGTGTTTTGAGAAGATTTAGGGAATTTTGTGGGATTTTTCCTGGAATTTTGTTGGATACTGGGGAGATTTTGTGGGATGCTTGTGGAACTTTGAGGGACTCTTCTGGAATTTTGTGAGATTCTGTAGAGAATTGACGAATTATCAGGGATTTTTCATGTATTCTGTGGGAATTTGTGGAGATTTGGTGGGATTTTTGTGGATTTTGGCCATGTTTTGAGAAGATTTAGGGAATTCTGCAAGATATTTCTGGAATTTGGTAATCCTTTTTGAAGGACTTTTTGTGGTTTTGAGGAGACTTGAAGAATTTTGAGGAATTTTTCTTAGATTCTGTGGAAACTTGTGGAGGTTTGGTGGGATTTTTGTGGAATTTTGTGGGATATTGAGGCGATTTAGGGATCTTGAGGGATTTTTCATGTATTTTGTGGGAATTTGTGGAGATTTGGTGGGATTTTTGTGGATTTTGGTCGTGTTTTGAGAAGATTTAGGGAATTTTGTGTGATTTTTCTGGGATTTTGTTGGGTATTGAGGACATTTTGTGGGATGTTTCTGAAATTTGGTGGGGCTTTTCAAGAATTTTGTGGTATTTTGAAAAGATTTAGGGAATTTTGTGGTGTTTTTTCTTGAATTTTGTGGGAAACTGTGCTGATTTTATGGGGCGTTTCTGGAATTTGTTCGAATTTTCAGAAGATTTAGGGATTTTTGTGAGATTTTTGTGGGATGTTCTGGGAATTGGTGGAGATTTTGTGGGACTTTCCTGTGAATTGGTAGGGTTTTGAAATGATTTAGGGAGTTTTGTGGGACTTCTCTGGAATTTTGTGGGTTTTTTCTGGAATTGTGTGGGATTCTGAGGAGACTTGAAGAATTTTGAGGAATTTGTTTTAGATTTTGTGGGAATTTGTGTAGATTCTTTGGGATATTTCTGGAATTTGGTGGGCCTTTTCAAGGACTTTGTGTGGTTTTGAGGAGACTTGAAGAATTTTGAGGAATTTTTTTTATATTTTGTGGAAACTTGAGGAGGTTTTGTGTGATTTTTGTGGAATTTTGTGGGATATTGAGGCGATTTAGGGATCTTGAGGGATTTTTCATGTATTTTGTGGGATTTTGTGGAGATTTGTTGGGATATTTTTCTAGAATTTGGTCGTGTTTTGTGAAGATTTAGGGAATTTTGTGGGATTTTTCCTGGAATTTTGTTGGATACTGGGGAGATTTTGTGGGATGCTTGTGGAACTTTGAGGGACTTTTCTGGAATTTGGTGAGATTCTGTAGAGAACTGAAGAATTATCAGGGATTTTTCATGTATTCTGTGGGAATTTGTGGAGATTTGGTGGGATTTTTGTGGATTTTGTCCGTGTTTTGAGAAGATTTAGGGAATTTTGTGTGATTTTTCTGGGATTTTGTTGGGTATTGAGGACATTTTGTGGGATGTTTCTGGAATTTGGTGGGGCTTTTCAAGAATTTTGTGGTATTTTGAAAAGATTTAGGGAATTTTGTGGTGTTTTTTCTTGAATTTTGTGGGAAACTGTGCTGATTTTATGGGGCGTTTCTGGAATTTGTTCGAATTTTCAGAAGATTTAGGGATTTTTGTGAGATTTTTGTGGGATGTTCTGGGAATTGGTGGAGATTTTGTGGGACTTTCCTGTGAATTGGTAGGGTTTTGAAATGATTTAGGGAGTTTTGTGGGACTTCTCTGGAATTTTGTGGGTTTTTTCTGGAATTGTGTGGGATTCTGAGGAGACTTGAAGAATTTTGAGGAATTTGTTTTAGATTTTGTGGGAATTTGTGTAGATTCTGTGGGATTTTTCTGGAATTTGGTGGGCCTTTTCAAGGACTTTGTGTGGTTTTGAGGAGACTTGAAGAATTTTGAGGAATTTTTTTTATATTTTGTGGAAACTTGTGGAGGTTTTTGTGGGATTTTTGGGGGATTTTGTGGGATATTGAGGCGATTTAGGGATCTTGAGGGATTTTTCATGTATTTTGTGGGAATTTGTGGAGATTTGTTGGGATATTTTTCTAAAATTTGGTCATGTTTTGAGAAGATTTAGGGAATTTTGTGGGATTTTTCCTGGAATTTTGTTGGATACTGGGGAGATTTTGTGGGATGCTTGTGGAACTTTGAGGGACTTTTCTGGAATTTGGTGAGATTCTGTAGAGAACTGAAGAATTATCAGGGATTTTTCATGTATTCTGTGGGAATTTGTGGAGATTTGGTGGGATTTTTGTGGATTTTGGTCGTGTTTTGAGAAGATTTAGGGAATTTTGTGTGATTTTTCTGGGATTTTGTTGGGTATTGAGGACATTTTGTGGGATGTTTCTGGAATTTGGTGGGGCTTTTCAAGAATTTTGTGGTATTTTGAAAAGATTTAGGGAATTTTGTGGTGTTTTTTCTTGAATTTTGTGGGAAACTGTGCTGATTTTATGGGGCGTTTCTGGAATTTGGTCGAATTTTCAGAAGATTTAGGGATTTTTGTGAGATTTTTGTGGGATGTTCTGGGAATTGGTGGAGATTTTGTGGGACTTTCCTGTGAATTGGTAGGGTTTTGAAATGATTTAGGGAGTTTTGTGGGACTTCTCTGGAATTTTGTGGGTTTTTTCTGGAATTGTGTGGGATTCTGAGGAGACTTGAAGAATTTTGAGGAATTTGTTTTAGATTTTGTGGGAATTTGTGGAGATTCTTTGGGATATTTCTGGAATTTGGTGGGCCTTTTCAAGGACTTTGTGTGGTTTTTAGGAGACTTGAAGAATTTTGAGGAATTTTTCTTATATTCTGTGGAAACTTGTGGAGGTTTGGTGGGATTTTTGTGGAATTTTGTGGGATATTGAGGCGATTTAGGGATCTTGAGGGATTTTTCATGTATTTTGTGGGATTTTGTGGAGATTTGTTGGGATATTTTTCTAGAATTTGGTCGTGTTTTGAGAAGATTTAGGGAATTTTGTGGGATTTTTCCTGGAATTTCGTTGGATACTGGGGAGATTTTGTGGGATGTTTGTGGAACTTGGAGGGACTTTTCTGGAATTTGGTGAGATTCTGTAGAGAACTGACGAATTATCAGGGATTTTTCATGTATTCTGTGGGAATTTGTGGAGATTCGGTGGGATATTTTTCTAGAATTTGGTCATGTTTTGAGAAGATTTAGGGAATTTTGTGGGATTTTTCCTGGAATTTTGTTGGATACTGGGGAGATTTTGTGGGATGTTTCTGGAACTTGGAAGGACTTTTCTGGAATTTGGTGAGATTCTGTAGAGAACTGACGAATTATCAGGGATTTTTCATGTATTCTGTGGGAATTTGTGGAGATTTGGTGGGATTTTTGTGGATTTTGGCCGTGTTTTGAGAAGATTTAGGGAATTTTGTGTGATTTTTCTGGGATTTTGTTGGGTATTGAGGACATTTTGTGGGATGTTTCTGGAATTTGGTGGGGCTTTTCAAGAATTTTGTGGTATTTTGAAAAGGTTTAGGGAATTTTGTGGTGTTTTTTCTTGAATTTTGTGGGAAACTGTGCTGATTTTATGGGGCGTTTCTGGAATTGGGTCGAGTTTTCAGAAGATTTAGGGATTTTTGTGAGATTTTTGTGGGATGTTCTGGGAATTGGTGGAGATTTTGTGGGACTTTCCTGTGAATTGGTAGGGTTTTGAAATGATTTAGGGAGTTTTGTGGGACTTCTCTGGAATTTTGTGGGTTTATTCTGGAATTGTGTGGGATTCTGAGGAGACTTGAAGAATTTTGAGGAATTTGTTTTAGATTTTGTGGGAATTTGTGTAGATTCTTTGGGATATTTCTGGAATTTGGTGGGCCTTTTCAAGGACTTTGTGTGGTTTTGAGGAGACTTGAAGAATTTTGAGGCATTTTTCTTAGATTTTGTGGAAACTTGTGGAGGTTTTGTGTGATTTTTGTGGGATTTTGTGGGATATTGAGGCGATTTAGGGATCTTGAGGGATTTTTCATGTATTTTGTGGGAATTTGTGGAGATTTGTTGGGATATTTTTCTAGAATTTGGTCGTGTTTTGAGAAGATTTAGGGAATTTGGTGGGATTTTTCCTGCAATTTTATTGGATACTGGGGAGATTTTGTGGGATGTTTGTGGAACTTGGAGGGACTTTTCTGGAATTTGGTGAGATTCTGTAGAGAACTGAAGAATTATCAGGGATTTTTCATGTATTCTGTGGGAATTTGTGGAGATTTGGTGGGATTTTTGTGGATTTTGGCCGTGTTTTGAGAAGATTTAGGGAATTTTGTGTGATTTTTCTGGGATTTTGTTGGGTATTGAGGACATTTTGTGGGATGTTTCTGGAATTTGGTGGGGCTTTTCAAGAATTTTGTGGTATTTTGAAAAGATTTAGGGAATTTTGTGGTGTTTTTTCTTGAATTTTGTGGGAAACTGTGCTGATTTTATGGGGCGTTTCTGGAATTGGGTCGAGTTTTCAGAAGATTTAGGGATTTTTGTGAGATTTTTGTGGGATGTTCTGGGAATTGGTGGAGATTTTGTGGGACTTTCCTGTGAATTGGTAGGGTTTTGAAATGATTTAGGGAGTTTTGTGGGATATCTCTGGAATTTTGTGGGTTTTTTCTGGAATTGTGTGGGATTCTGAGGAGACTTGAAGAATTTTGAGGAATTTGTTTTAGATTTTGTGGGAATTTGTGTAGATTCTGTGGGATTTTTCTGGAATTTGGTGGGCCTTTTCAAGGACTTTGTGTGGTTTTGAGGAGACTTGAAGAATTTTGAGGAATTTTTCTTATATTCTGTGGAAACTTGTGGAGGTTTGGTGGGATTTTTGTGGAATTTTGTGGGATATTGAGGCGATTTAGGGATCTTGAGGGATTTTTCATGTATTTTGTGGGATTTTGTGGAGATTTGTTGGGATATTTTTCTAGAATTTGGTCGTGTTTTGAGAAGATTTAGGGAATTTTGTGGGATTTTTCCTGGAATTTTGTTGGATACTGGGGAGATTTTGTGGGATGTTTGTGGAACTTTGAGGGACTTTTCTGGAATTTGGTGAGATTCTGTAGAGAACTGAAGAATTATCAGGGATTTTTCATTTATTCTGTGGGAATTTGTGGAGATTTGGTGGGATTTTTGTGGATTTTGGCCGTGTTTTGAGAAGATTTAGGGAATTTTGAGGGATTTTTCCTGGAATTTTGTTGGATATTGAGGAGATTTTGTGGGGTGTTTGTGGAACTTTGAGGGACTTTTCTGGAATTTGGTGAGATTCTGTAGAGAACTGACGAATTATCAGGGATTTTTCATGTATTCTGTGGGAATTTGTGGAGATTTGGTGGGATTTTCTGGAATTTGGTAGAGTTTTGAGAAGATTTAGGGAATTCTGCAAGATATTTCTGGAATTTGGTAGGCCTTTTTGAAGGACTTTTTGTGGTTTTGAGGAGACTTGAAGAATTTTGAGGAATTTTTCTTAGATTCTGTGGAAACTTGTGGGGGTTTGGTGGGATTTTTGTGGAATTTTGTGGGATATTGAGGCGATTTAGGGATCTTGAGGGATTTTTCATGTATTTTGTGGGAATTTGTGGAGATTTGGTGGGATTTTTGTGGATTTTGGCCGTGTTTAGAGAAGATTTAGGGAATTTTGTGGGATTTTTCCTGGAATTTTGTTGGATACTGGGGAGATTTTGTGGGATGTTTGTGGAACTTTGAGGGACTTTTCTGGAATTTGGTGAGATTCTGTAGAGAACTGAAGAATTATCAGGGATTTTTCATGTATTCTGTGGGAATTTGTGGAGATTTGGTGGGATTTTTGTGGATTTTGGCCGTGTTTTGAGAAGATTTAGGGAATTTTGTGTGATTTTTCTGGGATTTTGTTGGGTATTGAGGACATTTTGTGGGATGTTTCTGGAATTTGGTGGGGCTTTTCAAGAATTTTGTGGTATTTTGAAAAGATTTAGGGAATTTTGTGGTGTTTTTTCTTGAATTTTGTGGGAAACTGTGCTGATTTTATGGGGCGTTTCTGGAATTTGGTCGAATTTTCAGAAGATTTAGGGATTTTTGTGAGATTTTTGTGTGATTTTTCTGGGAATTGGTGGAGATTTTGTGGGACTTTCCTGTGAATTGGTAGGGTTTTGAAATGATTTAGGGAGTTTTGTGGGACTTCTCTGGAATTTTGTGGGTTTTTTCTGGAATTGTGTGGGATTCTGAGGAGACTTGAAGAATTTTGAGGAATTTGTTTTAGATTTTGTGGGAATTTGTGTAGATTCTTTGGGATATTTCTGGAATTTGGTGGGCCTTTTCAAGGACTTTGTGTGGTTTTTAGGAGACTTGAAGAATTTTGAGGAATTTTTCTTATATTCTGTGGAAACTTGTGGAGGTTTGGTGGGATTTTTGTGGAATTTTGTGGGATATTGAGGCGATTTAGGGATCTTGAGGGATTTTTCATGTATTTTGTGGGATTTTGTGGAGATTTGTTGGGATATTTTTCTAGAATTTGGTCGTGTTTTGAGAAGATTTAGGGAATTTTGTGGGATTTTTCCTGGAATTTCGTTGGATACTGGGGAGATTTTGTGGGATGTTTGTGGAACTTGGAGGGACTTTTCTGGAATTTGGTGAGATTCTGTAGAGAACTGACGAATTATCAGGGATTTTCATGTATTCTGTGGGAATTTGTGGAGATTCGGTGGGATATTTTTCTAGAATTTGGTCATGTTTTGAGAAGATTTAGGGAATTTTGTGGGATTTTTCCTGGAATTTTGTTGGATACTGGGGAGATTTTGTGGGATGTTTCTGGAACTTGGAAGGACTTTTCTGGAATTTGGTGAGATTCTGTAGAGAACTGACGAATTATCAGGGATTTTTCATGTATTCTGTGGGAATTTGTGGAGATTTGGTGGGATTTTTGTGGATTTTGGCCGTGTTTTGAGAAGATTTAGGGAATTTTGTGTGATTTTTCTGGGATTTTGTTGGGTATTGAGGACATTTTGTGGGATGTTTCTGGAATTTGGTAGGGCTTTTCAAGAATTTTGTGGTATTTTGAAAAGATTTAGGGAATTTTGTGGTGTTTTTTCTTGAATTTTGTGGGAAACTGTGCTGATTTTATGGGGCGTTTCTGGAATTTGGTCGAGTTTTCAGAAGATTTAGGGATTTTTGTGAGATTTTTGTAGGATGTTCTGGGAATTGGTAGAGATTTTCTGGGACATTCCTGTGAATTGGTAGGGTTTTGAAATGATTTAGGGAGTTTTGTGGGACTTCTCTGGAATTTTGTGGGTTTTTTCTGGAATTGTGTGGGATTCTGAGGAGACTTGAAGAATTTTGAGGAATTTGTTTTAGATTTTGTGGGAATTGTTGGAGATTCTGTGGGATTTTTCTGGAATTTGGTGGGCCTTTTCAAGGACTTTGTGTGGTTTTGAGGAGACTTGAAGAATTTTGAGGAAATTTTCTTAGATTTTGTGGAAACTTGTGGAGGTTTTGTGGGATTTTTGTGGGATTTTGTGGGATATTGAGGCGATTTAGGGATCTTAAGGGATTTTTCATGTATTCTGTGGGAATTTGTGGAGATTTGGTGGGATATTTTTCTAGAATTTGGTCGTGTTTTGAGAAGATTTAGGGAATTTTGTGGGATTTTTCCTGGAATTTTGTTGGATACTGGGGAGATTTTTGTGGGATGTTTGTGGAACTTTGAGGGACTTTTCTGGAATTTGGTGAGATTCTGTAGAGAACTGACGAATTATCAGGGATTTTTCATGTATTCTGTGGGAATTTGTGGAGATTTGGTGGGATTTTTGTGGATTTTGGCCGTCTTTTGAGAAGATTTAGGGAATTCTGCAAGATATTTCTGGAATTTGGTAGGCCTTTTTGAACGATTTTTTGTGGTTTTGAAAAGACTTGAAGAATTTTGAGGAATTTTTCTTAGATTCTATGGAAACTTGTGGAGGTTTTGTGGGATTTTTGTGGAATTTTGTGGGATATTGAGGCGATTTAGGGATCTTGAGGGATTTTTCATGTATTTTGTGGGAATTTGTGGAGATTTGGTGTGATTTTTGTGGATTTTGCCGTGTTTTAAGAAGATTTAGGGAATTTGGTGGGATTTTTCCTGGAATTTTATTGGATACTGGGGAGATTTTGTGGGATGTTTGTGGAACTTGGAGGGACTTTTCTGGAATTTGGTGAGATTCTGTAGAGAACTGAAGAATTATCAGGGATTTTTCATGTATTCTGTGGGAATTTGTGGAGATTTGGTGGGATTTTTGTGGATTTTGGCCGTGTTTTGAGAAGATTTAGGGAATTTTGTGTGATTTTTCTGGGATTTTGTTGGGTATTGAGGACATTTTGTGGGATGTTTCTGGAATTTGGTGGGGCTTTTCAAGAATTTTGTGGTATTTTGAAAAGATTTAGGGAATTTTGTGGTGTTTTTTCTTGAATTTTGTGGGAAACTGTGCTGATTTTATGGGGCGTTTCTGGAATTGGGTCGAGTTTTCAGAAGATTTAGGGATTTTTGTGAGATTTTTGTGGGATGTTCTGGGAATTGGTGGAGATTTTGTGGGACTTTCCTGTGAATTGGTAGGGTTTTGAAATGATTTAGGGAGTTTTGTGGGACTTCTCTGGAATTTTGTGGGTTTTTTCTGGAATTGTGTGGGATTCTGAGGAGACTTGAAGAATTTTGAGGAATTTGTTTTAGATTTTGTGGGAATTTGTGTAGATTCTGTGGGATTTTTCTGGAATTTGGTGGGCCTTTTCAAGGACTTTGTGTGGTTTTGAGGAGACTTGAAGAATTTTGAGGAATTTTTCTTATATTCTGTGGAAACTTGTGGAGGTTTGGTGGGATTTTTGTGGAATTTTGTGGGATATTGAGGCGATTTAGGGATCTTGAGGGATTTTTCATGTATTTTGTGGGATTTTGTGGAGATTTGTTGGGATATTTTTCTAGAATTTGGTCGTGTTTTGAGAAGATTTAGGGAATTTTGTGGGATTTTTCCTGGAATTTTGTTGGATACTGGGGAGATTTTGTGGGATGTTTGTGGAACTTTGAGGGACTTTTCTGGAATTTGGTGAGATTCTGTAGAGAACTGAAGAATTATCAGGGATTTTTCATTTATTCTGTGGGAATTTGTGGAGATTTGGTGGGATTTTTGTGGATTTTGGCCGTGTTTTGAGAAGATTTAGGGAATTTTGAGGGATTTTTCCTGGAATTTTGTTGGATATTGAGGAGATTTTGTGGGGTGTTTGTGGAACTTTGAGGGACTTTTCTGGAATTTGGTGAGATTCTGTAGAGAACTGACGAATTATCAGGGATTTTTCATGTATTCTGTGGGAATTTGTGGAGATTTGGTGGGATTTTCTGGAATTTGGTAGAGTTTTGAGAAGATTTAGGGAATTCTGCAAGATATTTCTGGAATTTGGTAGGCCTTTTTGAAGGACTTTTTGTGGTTTTGAGGAGACTTGAAGAATTTTGAGGAATTTTTCTTAGATTCTGTGGAAACTTGTGGAGGTTTGGTGGGATTTTTGTGGAATTTTGTGGGATATTGAGGCGATTTAGGGATCTTGAGGGATTTTTCATGTATTTTGTGGGAATTTGTGGAGATTTGGTGGGATTTTTGTGGATTTTGGCCGTGTTTAGAGAAGATTTAGGGAATTTTGTGGGATTTTTCCTGGAATTTTGTTGGATACTGGGGAGATTTTGTGGGATGTTTGTGGAACTTTGAGGGACTTTTCTGGAATTTGGTGAGATTCTGTAGAGAACTGAAGAATTATCAGGGATTTTTCATGTATTCTGTGGGAATTTGTGGAGATTTGGTGGGATTTTTGTGGATTTTGGTCGTGTTTTGAGAAGATTTAGGGAATTTTGTGTGATTTTTCTGGGATTTTGTTGGGTATTGAGGACATTTTGTGGGATGTTTCTGGAATTTGGTGGGGCTTTTCAAGAATTTTGTGGTATTTTGAAAAGATTTAGGGAATTTTGTGGTGTTTTTTCTTGAATTTTGTGGGAAACTGTGCTGATTTTATGGGGCGTTTCTGGAATTTGGTCGAATTTTCAGAAGATTTAGGGATTTTTGTGAGATTTTTGTGTGATTTTTCTGGGAATTGGTGGAGATTTTGTGGGACTTTCCTGTGAATTGGTAGGGTTTTGAAATGATTTAGGGAGTTTTGTGGGACTTCTCTGGAATTTTGTGGGTTTTTTCTGGAATTGTGTGGGATTCTGAGGAGACTTGAAGAATTTTGAGGAATTTGTTTTAGATTTTGTGGGAATTTGTGTAGATTCTTTGGGATATTTCTGGAATTTGGTGGGCCTTTTCAAGGACTTTGTGTGGTTTTTAGGAGACTTGAAGAATTTTGAGGAATTTTTCTTATATTCTGTGGAAACTTGTGGAGGTTTGGTGGGATTTTTGTGGAATTTTGTGGGATATTGAGGCGATTTAGGGATCTTGAGGGATTTTTCATGTATTTTGTGGGATTTTGTGGAGATTTGTTGGGATATTTTTCTAGAATTTGGTCGTGTTTTGAGAAGATTTAGGGAATTTTGTGGGATTTTTCCTGGAATTTCGTTGGATACTGGGGAGATTTTGTGGGATGTTTGTGGAACTTGGAGGGACTTTTCTGGAATTTGGTGAGATTCTGTAGAGAACTGACGAATTATCAGGGATTTTTCATGTATTCTGTGGGAATTTGTGGAGATTCGGTGGGATATTTTTCTAGAATTTGGTCATGTTTTGAGAAGATTTAGGGAATTTTGTGGGATTTTTCCTGGAATTTTGTTGGATACTGGGGAGATTTTGTGGGATGTTTCTGGAACTTGGAAGGACTTTTCTGGAATTTGGTGAGATTCTGTAGAGAACTGACGAATTATCAGGGATTTTTCATGTATTCTGTGGGAATTTGTGGAGATTTGGTGGGATTTTTGTGGATTTTGGCCGTGTTTTGAGAAGATTTAGGGAATTTTGTGTGATTTTTCTGGGATTTTGTTGGGTATTGAGGACATTTTGTGGGATGTTTCTGGAATTTGGTGGGGCTTTTCAAGAATTTTGTGGTATTTTGAAAAGATTTAGGGAATTTTGTGGTGTTTTTTCTTGAATTTTGTGGGAAACTGTGCTGATTTTATGGGGCGTTTCTGGAATTGGGTCGAGTTTTCAGAAGATTTAGGGATTTTTGTGAGATTTTTGTGGGATGTTCTGGGAATTGGTGGAGATTGTGTGGGACTTTCCTGTGAATTGGTAGGGTTTTGAAATGATTTAGGGAGTTTTGTGGTACTTCTCTGGAATTTTGTGGGTTTTTTCTGGAATTGTGTGGGATTCTGAGGAGACTTGAAGAATTTTGAGGAATTTGTTTTAGATTTTGTGGGAATTTGTGGAGATTCTTTGGGATATTTCTGGAATTTGGTGGGCCTTTTCAAGGACTTTGTGTGGTTTTGAGGAGACTTGAAGAATTTTGAGGAATTTTTCTTAGATTTTGTGGAAACTTGTGGAGGTTTTGTGTGATTTTTGTGGGATTTTGTGGGATATTGAGGCGATTTAGGGATCTTGAGGGATTTTTCATGTATTTTGTGGGAATTTGTGGAGATTTGTTGGGATATTTTTCTAGAATTTGGTCGTGTTTTGAGAAGATTTAGGGAATTTGGTGGGATTTTTCCTGGAATTTTATTGGATACTGGGGAGATTTTGTGGGATGTTTGTGGAACTTGGAGGGACTTTTCTGGAATTTGGTGAGATTCTGTAGAGAACTGAAGAATTATCAGGGATTTTTCATGTATTCTGTGGGAATTTGTGGAGATTTGGTGGGATTTTTGTGGATTTTGGCCGTGTTTTGAGAAGATTTAGGGAATTTTGTGTGATTTTTCTGGGATTTTGTTGGGTATTGAGGACATTTTGTGGGATGTTTCTGGAATTTGGTGGGGCTTTTCAAGAATTTTGTGGTATTTTGAAAAGATTTAGGGAATTTTGTGGTGTTTTTTCTTGAATTTTGTGGGAAACTGTGCTGATTTTATGGGGCGTTTCTGGAATTGGGTCGAGTTTTCAGAAGATTTAGGGATTTTTGTGAGATTTTTGTGGGATGTTCTGGGAATTGGTGGAGATTTTGTGGGACTTTCCTGTGAATTGGTAGGGTTTTGAAATGATTTAGGGAGTTTTGTGGGACTTCTCTGGAATTTTGTGGGTTTTTTCTGGAATTGTGTGGGATTCTGAGGAGACTTGAAGAATTTTGAGGAATTTGTTTTAGATTTTGTGGGAATTTGTGTAGATTCTGTGGGATTTTTCTGGAATTTGGTGGGCCTTTTCAAGGACTTTGTGTGGTTTTGAGGAGACTTGAAGAATTTTGAGGAATTTTTCTTATATTCTGTGGAAACTTGTGGAGGTTTGGTGGGATTTTTGTGGAATTTTGTGGGATATTGAGGCGATTTAGGGATCTTGAGGGATTTTTCATGTATTTTGTGGGATTTTGTGGAGATTTGTTGGGATATTTTTCTAGAATTTGGTCGTGTTTTGAGAAGATTTAGGGAATTTTGTGGGATTTTTCCTGGAATTTTGTTGGATACTGGGGAGATTTTGTGGGATGTTTGTGGAACTTTGAGGGACTTTTCTGGAATTTGGTGAGATTCTGTAGAGAACTGAAGAATTATCAGGGATTTTTCATTTATTCTGTGGGAATTTGTGGAGATTTGGTGGGATTTTTGTGGATTTTGTCCGTGTTTTGAGAAGATTTAGGGAATTTTGAGGGATTTTTCCTGGAATTTTGTTGGATATTGAGGAGATTTTGTGGGGTGTTTGTGGAACTTTGAGGGACTTTTCTGGAATTTGGTGAGATTCTGTAGAGAACTGACGAATTATCAGGGATTTTTCATGTATTCTGTGGGAATTTGTGGAGATTTGGTGGGATTTTCTGGAATTTGGTAGAGTTTTGAGAAGATTTAGGGAATTCTGCAAGATATTTCTGGAATTTGGTAGGCCTTTTTGAAGGACTTTTTGTGGTTTTGAGGAGACTTGAAGAATTTTGAGGAATTTTTCTTAGATTCTGTGGAAACTTGTGGAGGTTTGGTGGGATTTTTGTGGAATTTTGTGGGATATTGAGGCGATTTAGGGATCTTGAGGGATTTTTCATGTATTTTGTGGGAATTTGTGGAGATTTGGTGGGATTTTTGTGGATTTTGGCCGTGTTTAGAGAAGATTTAGGGAATTTTGTGGGATTTTTCCTGGAATTTTGTTGGATACTGGGGAGATTTTGTGGGATGTTTGTGGAACTTTGAGGGACTTTTCTGGAATTTGGTGAGATTCTGTAGAGAACTGAAGAATTATCAGGGATTTTTCATGTATTCTGTGGGAATTTGTGGAGATTTGGTGGGATTTTTGTGGATTTTGGTCGTGTTTTGAGAAGATTTAGGGAATTTTGTGTGATTTTTCTGGGATTTTGTTGGGTATTGAGGACATTTTGTGGGATGTTTCTGGAATTTGGTGGGGCTTTTCAAGAATTTTGTGGTACTTTGAAAAGATTTAGGGAATTTTGTGGTGTTTTTTCTTGAATTTTGTGGGAAACTGTGCTGATTTTATGGGGCGTTTCTGGAATTTGGTCGAATTTTCAGAAGATTTAGGGATTTTTGTGAGATTTTTGTGTGATTTTTCTGGGAATTGGTGGAGATTTTGTGGGACTTTCCTGTGAATTGGTAGGGTTTTGAAATGATTTAGGGAGTTTTGTGGGACTTCTCTGGAATTTTGTGGGTTTTTTCTGGAATTGTGTGGGATTCTGAGGAGACTTGAAGAATTTTGAGGAATTTGTTTTAGATTTTGTGGGAATTTGTGTAGATTCTTTGGGATATTTCTGGAATTTGGTGGGCCTTTTCAAGGACTTTGTGTGGTTTTGAGGAGACTTGAAGAATTTTGAGGAATTTTTCTTATATTCTGTGGAAACTTGTGGAGGTTTGGTGGGATTTTTGTGGAATTTTGTGGGATATTGAGGCGATTTAGGGATCTTGAGGGATTTTTCATGTATTTTGTGGGATTTTGTGGAGATTTGTTGGGATATTTTTCTAGAATTTGGTCGTGTTTTGAGAAGATTTAGGGAATTTTGTGGGATTTTTCCTGGAATTTCGTTGGATACTGGGGAGATTTTGTGGGATGTTTGTGGAACTTGGAGGGACTTTTCTGGAATTTGGTGAGATTCTGTAGAGAACTGACGAATTATCAGGGATTTTTCATGTATTCTGTGGGAATTTGTGGAGATTCGGTGGGATATTTTTCTAGAATTTGGTCATGTTTTGAGAAGATTTAGGGAATTTTGTGGGATTTTTCCTGGAATTTTGTTGGATACTGGGGAGATTTTGTGGGATGTTTCTGGAACTTGGAAGGACTTTTCTGGAATTTGGTGAGATTCTGTAGAGAACTGACGAATTATCAGGGATTTTTCATGTATTCTGTGGGAATTTGTGGAGATTTGGTGGGATTTTTGTGGATTTTGGCCGTGTTTTGAGAAGATTTAGGGAATTTTGTGTGATTTTTCTGGGATTTTGTTGGGTATTGAGGACATTTTGTGGGATGTTTCTGGAATTTGGTGGGGCTTTTCAAGAATTTTGTGGTATTTTGAAAAGATTTAGGGAATTTTGTGGTGTTTTTTCTTGAATTTTGTGGGAAACTGTGCTGATTTTATGGGGCGTTTCTGGAATTTGGTCAAATTTTCAGAAGATTTAGGGATTTTTGTGAGATTTTTGTGTGAGTTTTCTGGGAATTGGTGGAGATTTTGTGGGACTTTCCTGTGAATTGGTAGGGTTTTGAAATGATTTAGGGAGTTTTGTGGTACTTCTCTGGAATTTTGTGGGTTTTTTCTGGAATTGTGTGGGATTCTGAGGAGACTTGAAGAATTTTGAGGAATTTGTTTTAGATTTTGTGGGAATTTGTGTAGATTCTGTGGGATTTTTCTGGAATTTGGTGGGCCTTTTCAAGGACTTTGTGTGGTTTTGAGGAGACTTGAAGAATTTTGAGGAATTTTTTTTATATTTTGTGGAAACTTGTGGAGGTTTTGTGTGATTTTTGTGGAATTTTGTGGGATATTGAGGCGATTTAGGGATCTTGAGGGATTTTTCATGTATTTTGTGGGATTTTGTGGAGATTTGTTGGGATATTTTTCTAGAATTTAGTAGTGTTTTGAGAAGATTTAGGGAATTTTGTGGGATTTTTCCTGCAATTTTGTTGGATACTGGGGAGATTTTGTGGGATGTTTGTGGAACTTGGAGGGACTTCTCTGGAATTTGGTGAGATTCTGTAGAGAACTGACGAATTATCAGGGATTTTTCATGTATTCTGTGGGAATTTGTGGAGATTTGGTGGGATTTTTGTGGATTTTGGCCGTGTTTTGAGAAGATTTAGGGAATTTTGTGGGATTTTTCCTGGAATTTTGTTGGATACTGGGGAGATTTTGTGGGATGTTTGTGGAACTTGGAGGGACTTTTCTGGAATTTGGTGAGATTCTGTAGAGAACTGAAGAATTATCAGGGATTTTTCATGTATTCTGTGGGAATTTGTGGAGATTTGGTGGGATTTTTCTGGAATTTGGTAGAGTTTTGAGAAGATTTAGGGAATTCTGTAAGATTTTTCTGGAATTTGGTGGGTCTTTTCAAGGACTTTGTGTGGTTTTTTAGGAGACTTGAAGAATTTTGAGGAATTTTTCTTAGATTTTGTGGAAACTTGTGGAGGTTTTGTGGGATTTTTGGGGGATTTTGTGGGATATTGAGGCGATTTAGGGATCTTGAGGGATTTTTCATGTATTTTGTGGGAATTTGTGGAGATTTGGTGGGATATTTTTCTAAAATTTGGTCATGTTTTGAGAAGATTTAGGGAATTTTGTGGGATTTTTCCTGGAATTTTGTTGGATACTGGGGAGATTTTGTGGGATGCTTGTGGAACTTTGAGGGACTTTTCTGGAATTTGGTGAGATTCTGTAGAGAACTGACGAATTATCAGGGATTTTTCATGTATTCTGTGGGAATTTGTGGAGATTTGGTGGGATTTTTGTGGATTTTGGTCGTGTTTTGAGAAGATTTAGGGAATTTTGTGTGATTTTTCTGGGATTTTGTTGGGTATTGAGGACATTTTGTGGGATGTTTCTGGAATTTGGTGGGGCTTTTCAAGAATTTTGTGGTATTTTGAAAAGATTTAGGGAATTTTGTGGTGTTTTTTCTTGAATTTTGTGAGAAACTGTGCTGATTTTATGGGGCGTTTCTGGAATTTGGTCGAATTTTCAGAAGATTTAGGGATTTTTGTGAGATTTTTGTGGGATGTTCTGGGAATTGGTGGAGATTTTGTGGGACTTTCCTGTGAATTGGTAGGGTTTTGAAATGATTTAGGGAGTTTTGTGGGACTTCTCTGGAATTTTGTGGGTTTTTTCTGGAATTGTGTGGGATTCTGAGGAGACTTGAAGAATTTTGAGGAATTTGTTTTAGATTTTGTGGGAATTTGTGTAGATTCTTTGGGATATTTCTGGAATTTGGTGGGCCTTTTCAAGGACTTTGTGTGGTTTTTAGGAGACTTGAAGAATTTTGAGGAATTTTTCTTATATTCTGTGGAAACTTGAGGAGGTTTTGTGTGATTTTTGTGGAATTTTGTGGGATATTGAGGCGATTTAGGGATCTTGAGGGATTTTTCATGTATTTTGTGGGATTTTGTGGAGATTTGTTGGGATATTTTTCTAGAATTTGGTCGTGTTTTGAGAAGATTTAGGGAATTTTGTGGGATTTTTCCTGGAATTTCGTTGGATACTGGGGAGATTTTGTGGGATGTTTGTGGAACTTGGAGGGACTTTTCTGGAATTTGGTGAGATTCTGTAGAGAACTGAAGAATTATCAGGGATTTTTCATGTATTCTGTGGGAATTTGTGGAGATTTGGTGGGATTTTTCTGGAATTTGGTAGAGTTTTGAGAAGATTGAGGGAATTCTGTAAGATTTTTCTGGAATTTGGTGGGTCTTTTCAAGGACTTTGTGTGGTTTTGAGGAGACTTGAAGAATTTTGAGGAATTTTTCTTAGATTTTGTGGAAACTTGTGGAGGTTTTGTGGGATTTTTGGGAGATTTTGTGGGATATTGAGGCGATTTAGGGATCTTGAGGGATTTTTCATGTATTTTGTGGGAATTTGTGGAGATTTGGTGGGATATTTTTCTAGAATTTGGTCATGTTTTGAGAAGATTTAGGGAATTTTGTGGGATTTTTCCTGGAATTTTGTTGGATACTGGGGAGATTTTGTGGGATGCTTGTGGAACTTTGAGGGACTCTTCTGGAATTTTGTGAGATTCTGTAGAGAACTGACGAATTATCAGGGATTTTTCATGTATTCTGTGGGAATTTGTGGAGATTTGGTGGGATTTTTGTGGATTTTGGCCGTGTTTTGAGAAGATTTAGGGAATTTTGTGGGATTTTTCCTGGAATTTTGTTGGATACTGGGGAGATTTTGTGGGATGTTTCTGGAACTTGGAAGGACTTTTCTGGAATTTGGTGAGATTCTGTAGAGAACTGACGAATTATCAGGGATTTTTCATGTATTCTGTGGGAATTTGTGGAGATTTGGTGGGATTTTTGTGGATTTTGGCCGTGTTTTGAGAAGATTTAGGGAATTTTGTGTGATTTTTCTGGGATTTTGTTGGGTATTGAGGACATTTTGTGGGATGTTTCTGGAATTTGGTGGGGCTTTTCAAGAATTTTGTGGTATTTTGAAAAGATTTAGGGAATTTTGTGGTGTTTTTTCTTGAATTTTGTGGGAAACTGTGCTGATTTTATGGGGCGTTTCTGGAATTGGGTCGAGTTTTCAGAAGATTTAGGGATTTTTGTGAGATTTTTGTGGGATGTTCTGGGAATTGGTGGAGATTTTGTGGGACTTTCCTGTGAATTGGTAGGGTTTTGAAATGATTTAGGGAGTTTTGTGGGACTTCTCTGGAATTTTGTGGGTTTTTTCTGGAATTGTGTGGGATTCTGAGGAGACTTGAAGAATTTTGAGGAATTTGTTTTAGATTTTGTGGGAATTTGTGTAGATTCTGTGGGATTTTACTGGAATTTGGTGGGCCTTTTCAAGGACTTTGTGTGGTTTTGAGGAGACTTGAAGAATTTTGAGGAAATTTTCTTAGATTTTGTGGAAACTTGTGGAGGTTTTGTGTGATTTTTGTGGGATTTTGTGGGATATTGAGGCGATTTAGGGATCTTGAGGGATTTTTCATGTATTTTGTGGGAATTTGTGGAGATTTGGTGGGATATTTTTCTAGAATTTGGTCGTGTTTTGAGAAGATTTAGGGAATTTGGTGGGATTTTTCCTGGAATTTTATTGGATACTGGGGAGATTTTGTGGGATGTTTGTGGAACTTGGAGGGACTTTTCTGGAATTTGGTGAGATTCTGTAGAGAACTGACGAATTACCAGGGATTTTTCATGTATTCTGTGGGAATTTGTGGAGATTTGGTGGGATTTTCTGGAATTTGGTAGAGTTTTGAGAAGATTTAGGGAATTCTGCAAGATATTTCTGGAATTCGGTAGGCCTTTTTGAAGGACTTTTTGTGGTTTTGAGGAGACTTGAAGAATTTTGAGGAATTTTTCTTAGATTCTGTGGAAACTTGTGGAGGTTTGGTGGGATTTTTGTGGAATTTTGTGGGATATTGAGGCGATTTAGGGATCTTGAGGGATTTTTCATGTATTCTGTGGGAATTTGTGGAGATTTGGTGGGATTTTTCTGGAATTTGGTAGAGTTTTGAGAAGATTTAGGGAATTCTGTAAGATTTTTCTGGAATTTGGTGGGTCTTTTCAAGGACTTTGTGTGGTTTTGAGGAGACTTGAAGAATTTTGAGGAATTTTTCTAATATTCTGTGGAAACTTGTGGAGGTTTGGTGGGATTTTTGGGGGATTTTGCGGGATGTTTGTGGAACTTGGAGGGACTCTTCTGGAATTTTGTGAGATTCTGTAGAGAACTGACGAATTATCAGGGATTTTTCATGTATTCTGTGGGAATTTGTGGAGATTCGGTGGGATATTTTTCTAGAATTTGGCCGTGTTTTGAGAAGATTTAGGGAATTTTGTGGGATTTTTCCTGGAATTTTGTTGGATACTGGGGAGATTTTGTGGGATGCTTGTGGAACTTTGAGGGACTCTTCTGGAATTTTGTGAGATTCTGTAGAGAACTGACGAATTATCAGGGATTTTTCATGTATTCTGTGGGAATTTGTGGAGATTTGGTGGGATTTTTGTGGATTTTGGCCGTGTTTTGAGAAGATTTAGGGAATTTTGTGTGATTTTTCTGGGATTTTGTTGGGTATTGAGGACATTTTGTGGGATGTTTCTGGAATTTGGTGGGGCTTTTCAAGAATTTTGTGGTATTTTGAAAAGATTTTGGGAATTTTGTGGTGTTTTTTCTTGAATTTTGAGGGAAACTGTGCTGATTTTATGGGGCGTTTCTGGAATTTGGTCGAGTTTTCAGAAGATTTAGGGATTTTTGTGAGATTTTTGTGGGATGTTCTGGGAATTGGTGGAGATTTTGTGGGACTTTCCTGTGAATTGGTAGGGTTTTGAAATGATTTAGGGAGTTTTGTGGGACTTCTCTGGAATTTTGTGGGTTTTTTCTGGAATTGTGTGGGATTCTGAGGAGACTTGAAGAATTTTGAGGAATTTGTTTTAGATTTTGTGGGAATTTGGGGAGATTCTGTGGGATTTTTCTGGAATTTGGTGGGCCTTTTCAAGGACTTTGTGTGGTTTTGAGGAGACTTGAAGAATTTTGAGGAAATTTTCTTAGATTTTGTGGAAACTTGTGGAGGTTTTGTGTGATTTTTGTGGGATTTTGTGGGATATTGAGGCGATTTAGGGATCTTGAGGGATTTTTCATGTATTTTGTGGGAATTTGTGGAGATTTGGTGGGATTTTTGTGGATTTTGGCCGTGTTTTGAGAAGATTTAGGGAATTTTGTGGGATTTTTCCTGGAATTTCGTTGGATACTGGGGAGATTTTGTGGGATGTTTGTGGAACTTGGAGGGACTTTTCTGGAATTTGGTGAGATTCTGTAGAGAACTGACGAATTATCAGGGATTTTTCATGTATTCTTTGGGAATTTGTGGAGATTCGGTGGGATATTTTTCTAGAATTTGGTCATGTTTTGAGAAGATTTAGGGAATTTTGTGGGATTTTTCCTGGAATTTTGTTGGATACTGGGGAGATTTTGTGGGATGTTTCTGGAACTTGGAAGGACTTTACTAGAATTTGGTGAGATTCTGTAGAGAACTGAAGAATTATTAGGGATTTTTCATGTATTCTGTGGGAATTTGTGGAGATTTGGTGGGATTTTTGTGGATTTTGGCCGTGTTTTGAGAAGATTTAGGGAATTTTGTGTGATTTTTCTGGGATTTTGTTGGGTATTGAGGACATTTTGTGGGATGTTTCTGGAATTTGGTGGGGCTTTTCAAGAATTTTGTGGTATTTTGAAAAGATTTTGGGAATTTTGTGGTGTTTTTTCTTGAATTTTGTGGGAAACTGTGCTGATTTTATGGGGCGTTTCTGGAATTGGGTCGAGTTTTCAGAAGATTTAGGGATTTTTGTGAGATTTTTGTGGGATGTTCTGGGAATTGGTGGAGATTTTGTGGGACTTTCCTGTGAATTGGTAGGGTTTTGAAATGATTTAGGGAGTTTTGTGGGACTTCTCTGGAATTTTGTGGGTTTTTTCTGGAATTGTGTGGGATTCTGAGGAGACTTGAAGAATTTTGAGGAATTTGTTTTAGATTTTGTGGGAATTTGTGTAGATTCTGTGGGATTTTTCTGGAATTTGGTGGGCCTTTTCAAGGACTTTGTGTGGTTTTGAGGAGACTTGAAGAATTTTGAGGAATTTTTCTTATATTCTGTGGAAACTTGTGGAGGTTTGGTGGGATTTTTGTGGAATTTTGTGGGATATTGAGGCGATTTAGGGATCTTGAGGGATTTTTCATGTATTTTGTGGGATTTTGTGGAGATTTGTTGGGATATTTTTCTAGAATTTGGTCGTGTTTTGAGAAGATTTAGGGAATTTTGTGGGATTTTTCCTGGAATTTTGTTGGATACTGGGGAGATTTTGTGGGATGTTTGTGGAACTTGGAGGGACTTTTCTGGAATTTGGTGAGATTCTGTAGAGAACTGAAGAATTATCAGGGATTTTTCATTTATTCTGTGGGAATTTGTGGAGATTTGGTGGGATTTTTGTGGATTTTGGCCGTGTTTTGAGAAGATTTAGGGAATTTTGTGGGATTTTTCCTGGAATTTTGTTGGATACTGGGGAGATTTTGTGGGATGTTTGTGGAACTTTGAGGGACTTTTCTGGAATTTGGTGAGATTCTGTAGAGAACTGACGAATTATCAGGGATTTTTCATGTATTCTGTGGGAATTTGTGGAGATTTGGTGGGATTTTTCTGGAATTTGGTAGAGTTTTGAGAAGATTTAGGGAATTCTGTAAGATTTTTCTGGAATTTGGTGGGTCTTTTCAAGGACTTTGTGTGGTTTTGAGGAGACTTGAAGAATTTTGAGGAATTTTTCTTAGATTTTGTGGAAACTTGTGGAGGTTTTGTGGGATTTTTGGGAGATTTTGTGGGATATTGAGGCGATTTAGGGATCTTGAGGGATTTTTCATGTATTTTGTGGGAATTTGTGGAGATTTGGTGGGATATTTTTCTAGAATTTGGTCATGTTTTGAGAAGATTTAGGGAATTTTGTGGGATTTTTCCTGGAATTTTGTTGGATACTCGGGAGATTTTGTGGGATGCTTGTGGAACTTTGAGGGACTCTTCTGGAATTTGGTGAGATTCTGTAGAGAACTGACGAATTATCAGGGATTTTTCATGTATTCTGTGGGAATTTGTGGAGATTTGGTGGGATTTTTGTGGATTTTGGCCGTGTTTTGAGAAGATTTAGGGAATTTTGTGGGATTTTTCCTGGAATTTTGTTGGATACTGGGGAGATTTTGTGGGATGTTTCTGGAACTTGGAAGGACTTTTCTGGAATTTGGTGAGATTCTGTAGAGAACTGACGAATTATCAGGGATTTTTCATGTATTCTGTGGGAATTTGTGGAGATTTGGTGGGATTTTTGTGGATTTTGGCCGTGTTTTGAGAAGATTTAGGGAATTTTGTGTGATTTTTCTGGGATTTTGTTGGGTATTGAGGACATTTTGTGGGATGTTTCTGGAATTTGGTGGGGCTTTTCAAGAATTTTGTGGTATTTTGAAAAGATTTAGGGAATTTTGTGGTGTTTTTTCTTGAATTTTGTGGGAAACTGTGCTGATTTTATGGGGCGTTTCTGGAATTGGGTCGAGTTTTCAGAAGATTTAGGGATTTTTGTGAGATTTTTGTGGGATGTTCTGGGAATTGGTGGAGATTTTGTGGGACTTTCCTGTGAATTGGTAGGGTTTTGAAATGATTTAGGGAGTTTTGTGGGACTTCTCTGGAATTTTGTGGGTTTTTTCTGGAATTGTGTGGGATTCTGAGGAGACTTGAAGAATTTTGAGGAATTTGTTTTAGATTTTGTGGGAATTTGTGTAGATTCTTTGGGATATTTCTGGAATTTGGTGGGCCTTTTCAAGGACTTTGTGTGGTTTTTAGGAGACTTGAAGAATTTTGAGGAATTTTTCTTATATTCTGTGGAAACTTGAGGAGGTTTTGTGTGATTTTTGTGGAATTTTGTGGGATATTGAGGCGATTTAGGGATCTTGAGGGATTTTTCATGTATTTTGTGGGATTTTGTGGAGATTTGTTGGGATATTTTTCTAGAATTTGGTCGTGTTTTGAGAAGATTTAGGGAATTTTGTGGGATTTTTCCTGGAATTTCGTTGGATACTGGGGAGATTTTGTGGGATGTTTGTGGAACTTGGAGGGACTTTTCTGGAATTTGGTGAGATTCTGTAGAGAACTGAAGAATTATCAGGGATTTTTCATGTATTCTGTGGGAATTTGTGGAGATTTGGTGGGATTTTTCTGGAATTTGGTAGAGTTTTGAGAAGATTGAGGGAATTCTGTAAGATTTTTCTGGAATTTGGTGGGTCTTTTCAAGGACTTTGTGTGGTTTTGAGGAGACTTGAAGAATTTTGAGGAATTTTTCTTAGATTTTGTGGAAACTTGTGGAGGTTTTGTGGGATTTTTGGGAGATTTTGTGGGATATTGAGGCGATTTAGGGATCTTGAGGGATTTTTCATGTATTTTGTGGGAATTTGTGGAGATTTGGTGGGATATTTTTCTAGAATTTGGTCATGTTTTGAGAAGATTTAGGGAATTTTGTGGGATTTTTCCTGGAATTTTGTTGGATACTCGGGAGATTTTGTGGGATGCTTGTGGAACTTTGAGGGACTCTTCTGGAATTTGGTGAGATTCTGTAGAGAACTGACGAATTATCAGGGATTTTTCATGTATTCTGTGGGAATTTGTGGAGATTTGGTGGGATTTTTGTGGATTTTGGCCGTGTTTTGAGAAGATTTAGGGAATTTTGTGGGATTTTTCCTGGAATTTTGTTGGATACTGGGGAGATTTTGTGGGATGTTTCTGGAACTTGGAAGGACTTTTCTGGAATTTGGTGAGATTCTGTAGAGAACTGACGAATTATCAGGGATTTTTCATGTATTCTGTGGGAATTTGTGGAGATTTGGTGGGATTTTTGTGGATTTTGGCCGTGTTTTGAGAAGATTTAGGGAATTTTGTGTGATTTTTCTGGGATTTTGTTGGGTATTGAGGACATTTTGTGGGATGTTTCTGGAATTTGGTGGGGCTTTTCAAGAATTTTGTGGTATTTTGAAAAGATTTAGGGAATTTTGTGGTGTTTTTTCTTGAATTTTGTGGGAAACTGTGCTGATTTTATGGGGCGTTTCTGGAATTGGGTCGAGTTTTCAGAAGATTTAGGGATTTTTGTGAGATTTTTGTGGGATGTTCTGGGAATTGGTGGAGATTTTGTGGGACTTTCCTGTGAATTGGTAGGGTTTTGAAATGATTTAGGGAGTTTTGTGGGACTTCTCTGGAATTTTGTGGGTTTTTTCTGGAATTGTGTGGGATTCTGAGGAGACTTGAAGAATTTTGAGGAATTTGTTTTAGATTTTGTGGGAATTTGTGTAGATTCTGTGGGATTTTACTGGAATTTGGTGGGCCTTTTCAAGGACTTTGTGTGGTTTTGAGGAGACTTGAAGAATTTTGAGGAAATTTTCTTAGATTTTGTGGAAACTTGTGGAGGTTTTGTGTGATTTTTGTGGGATTTTGTGGGATATTGAGGCGATTTAGGGATCTTGAGGGATTTTTCATGTATTTTGTGGGAATTTGTGGAGATTTGGTGGGATATTTTTCTAGAATTTGGTCGTGTTTTGAGAAGATTTAGGGAATTTGGTGGGATTTTTCCTGGAATTTTATTGGATACTGGGGAGATTTTGTGGGATGTTTGTGGAACTTGGAGGGACTTTTCTGGAATTTGGTGAGATTCTGTAGAGAACTGACGAATTACCAGGGATTTTTCATGTATTCTGTGGGAATTTGTGGAGATTTGGTGGGATTTTCTGGAATTTGGTAGAGTTTTGAGAAGATTTAGGGAATTCTGCAAGATATTTCTGGAATTCGGTAGGCCTTTTTGAAGGACTTTTTGTGGTTTTGAGGAGACTTGAAGAATTTTGAGGAATTTTTCTTAGATTCTGTGGAAACTTGTGGAGGTTTGGTGGGATTTTTGTGGAATTTTGTGGGATATTGAGGCGATTTAGGGATCTTGAGGGATTTTTCATGTATTCTGTGGGAATTTGTGGAGATTTGGTGGGATTTTTCTGGAATTTGGTAGAGTTTTGAGAAGATTTAGGGAATTCTGTAAGATTTTTCTGGAATTTGGTGGGTCTTTTCAAGGACTTTGTGTGGTTTTGAGGAGACTTGAAGAATTTTGAGGAATTTTTCTTATATTCTGTGGAAACTTGTGAAGGTTTGGTGGGATTTTTGGGGGATTTTGTGGGATATTGAGGCGATTTAGGGATCTTGAGGGATTTTTCATGTATTTTGTGGGAATTTGTGGAGATTTGGTGGGATATTTTTCTAGAATTTGGTCATGTTTTGAGAAGATTTAGGGAATTTTGTGGGATTTTTCCTGGAATTTTGTTGGATACTGGGGAGATTTTGTGGGATGCTTGTGGAACTTTGAGGGACTCTTCTGGAATTTTGTGAGATTCTGTAGAGAACTGACGAATTATCAGGGATTTTTCATGTATTCTGTGGGAATTTGTGGAGATTTGGTGGGATTTTTGTGGATTTTGGTCGTGTTTTGAGAAGATTTAGGGAATTTTGTGTGATTTTTCTGGGATTTTGTTGGGTATTGAGGACATTTTGTGGGATGTTTCTGGAATTTGGTGGGGCTTTTCAAGAATTTTGTGGTATTTTGAAAAGATTTAGGGAATTTTGTGGTGTTTTTTCTTGAATTTTGAGGGAAACTGTGCTGATTTTATGGGGCGTTTCTGGAATTTGGTCGAGTTTTCAGAAGATTTAGGGATTTTTGTGAGATTTTTGTGGGATGTTCTGGGAATTGGTGGAGATTTTGTGGGACTTTCCTGTGAATTGGTAGGGTTTTGAAATGATTTAGGGAGTTTTGTGGGACTTCTCTGGAATTTTGTGGGTTTTTTCTGGAATTGTGTGGGATTCTGAGGAGACTTGAAGAATTTTGAGGAATTTGTTTTAGATTTTGTGGGAATTTGGGGAGATTCTGTGGGATTTTTCTGGAATTTGGTGGGCCTTTTCAAGGACTTTGTGTGGTTTTGAGGAGACTTGAAGAATTTTGAGAAATTTTTCTTATATTCTGTGGAAACTTGTGGAGGTTTGGTGGGATTTTTGTGGAATTTTGTGGGATATTGAGGCGATTTAGGGATCTTGAGGGATTTTTCATGTATTTTGTGGGATTTTGTGGAGATTTGTTGGGATATTTTTCTAGAATTTGGTCGTGTTTTGAGAAGATTTAGGGAATTTTGTGGGATTTTTCCTGGAATTTCGTTGGATACTGGGGAGATTTTGTGGGATGTTTGTGGAACTTGGAGGGACTTTTCTGGAATTTGGTGAGATTCTGTAGAGAACTGACGAATTATCAGGGATTTTTCATGTATTCTGTGGGAATTTGTGGAGATTCGGTGGGATATTTTTCTAGAATTTGGTCATGTTTTGAGAAGATTTAGGGAATTTTGTGGGATTTTTCCTGGAATTTTGTTGGATACTGGGGAGATTTTGTGGGATGTTTCTGGAACTTGGAAGGACTTTTCTGGAATTTGGTGAGATTCTGTAGAGAACTGAAGAATTATCAGGGATTTTTCATGTATTCTGTGGGAATTTGTGGAGATTTGGTGGGATTTTTGTGGATTTTGGCCGTGTTTTGAGAAGATTTAGGGAATTTTGTGTGATTTTTCTGGGATTTTGTTGGGTATTGAGGACATTTTGTGGGATGTTTCTGGAATTTGGTGGGGCTTTTCAAGAATTTTGTGGTATTTTGAAAAGATTTTGGGAATTTTGTGGTGTTTTTTCTTGAATTTTGTGGGAAACTGTGCTGATTTTATGGGGCGTTTCTGGAATTGGGTCGAGTTTTCAGAAGATTTAGGGATTTTTGTGAGATTTTTGTGGGATGTTCTGGGAATTGGTGGAGATTTTGTGGGACTTTCCTGTGAATTGGTAGGGTTTTGAAATGATTTAGGGAGTTTTGTGGGACTTCTCTGGAATTTTGTGGGTTTTTTCTGGAATTGTGTGGGATTCTGAGGAGACTTGAAGAATTTTGAGGAATTTGTTTTAGATTTTGTGGGAATTTGTGTAGATTCTGTGGGATTTTTCTGGAATTTGGTGGGCCTTTTCAAGGACTTTGTGTGGTTTTGAGGAGACTTGAAGAATTTTGAGTAATTTTTCTTATATTCTGTGGAAACTTGTGGAGGTTTGGTGGGATTTTTGTGGAATTTTGTGGGATATTGAGGCGATTTAGGGATCTTGAGGGATTTTTCATGTATTTTGTGGGATTTTGTGGAGATTTGGTGGGATATTTTTCTAGAATTTGGTCGTGTTTTGAGAAGATTTAGGGAATTTTGTGGGATTTTTCCTGGAATTTTGTTGGATACTGGGGAGATTTTGTGGGATGTTTGTGGAATTTGAGGGACTTTTCTGGAATTTGGTGAGATTCTGTAGAGAACTGAAGAATTATCAGGGATTTTTCATTTATTCTGTGGGAATTTGTGGAGATTTGGTGGGATTTTTGTGGATTTTGGCCGTGTTTTGAGAAGATTTAGGGAATTTTGTGGGATTTTTCCTGGAATTTTGTTGGATACTGGGGAGATTTTGTGGGATGTTTGTGGAACTTTGAGGGACTTTTCTGGAATTTGGTGAGATTCTGTAGAGAACTGAAGAATTATCAGGGATTTTTCATGTATTCTGTGGGAATTTGTGGAGATTTGGTGGGATTTTTCTGGAATTTGGTAGAGTTTTGAGAAGATTTAGGGAATTCTGTAAGATTTTTCTGGAATTTGGTGGGTCTTTTCAAGGACTTTGTGTGGTTTTGAGGAGACTTGAAGAATTTTGAGGAATTTTTCTTAGATTTTGTGGAAACTTGTGGAGGTTTTGTGGGATTTTTGGGAGATTTTGTGGGATATTGAGGCGATTTAGGGATCTTGAGGGATTTTTCATGTATTTTGTGGGAATTTGTGGAGATTTGGTGGGATATTTTTCTAGAATTTGGTCATGTTTTGAGAAGATTTAGGGAATTTTGTGGGATTTTTCCTGGAATTTTGTTGGATACTGGGGAGATTTTGTGGAATGTTTGTGGAACTTTGAGGGACTCTTCTGGAATTTGGTGAGATTCTGTAGAGAACTGACGAATTATCAGGGATTTTTCATGTATTCTGTGGGAATTTGTGGAGATTCGGTGGGATATTTTTCTAGAATTTGGCCGTGTTTTGAGAAGATTTAGGGAATTTTGTGGGATTTTTCCTGGAATTTTGTTGGATTCTGGGGAGATTTTGTGGGATGTTTCTGGAACTTGGAAGGACTTTTCTGGAATTTGGTGAGATTCTGTAGAGAACTGACGAATTATCAGGGATTTTTCATGTATTCTGTGGGAATTTGTGGAGATTTGGTGGGATTTTTGTGGATTTTGGCCGTGTTTTGAGAAGATTTAGGGAATTTTGTGTGATTTTTCTGGGATTTTGTTGGGTATTGAGGACATTTTGTGGGATGTTTCTGGAATTTGGTGGGGCTTTTCAAGAATTTTGTGGTATTTTGAAAAGATTTAGGGAATTTTGTGGTGTTTTTTCTTGAATTTTGAGGGAAACTGTGCTGATTTTATGGGGCGTTTCTGGAATTGGGTCGAGTTTTCAGAAGATTTAGGGATTTTTGTGAGATTTTTGTGGGATGTTCTGGGAATTGGTGGAGATTTTGTGGGACTTTCCTGTGAATTGGTAGGGTTTTGAAATGATTTAGGGAGTTTAGTGGGACTTCTCTGGAATTTTGTGGGTTTTTTCTGGAATTGTGTGGGATTCTGAGGAGACTTGAAGAATTTTGAGGAATTTGTTTTAGATTTTGTGGGAATTTGTGTAGATTCTGTGGGATTTTTGTGGAATTTGGTGGGCCTTTTCAAGGACTTTGTGTGGTTTTGAGGAGACTTGAAGAATTTTGAGGAAATTTTCTTAGATTTTGTGGAAACTTGTGGAGGTTTTGTGTGATTTTTGTGGGATTTTGTGGGATATTGAGGCGATTTAGGGATCTTGAGGGATTTTTCATGTATTTTGTGGGAATTTGTGGAGATTTGGTGGGATATTTTTCTAGAATTTGGTCGTGTTTTGAGAAGATTTAGGGAATTTGGTGGGATTTTTCCTGGAATTTTATTGGATACTGGGGAGATTTTGTGGGATGTTTGTGGAACTTGGAGGGACTTTTCTGGAATTTGGTGAGATTCTGTAGAGAACTGATGAATTACCAGGGATTTTTCATGTATTCTGTGGGAATTTGTGGAGATTTGGTGGGATTTTCTGGAATTTGGTAGAGTTTTGAGAAGATTTAGGGAATTCTGCAAGATATTTCTGGAATTCGGTAGGCCTTTTTGAAGGACTTTTTGTGGTTTTGAGGAGACTTGAAGAATTTTGAGGAATTTTTCTTAGATTCTGTGGAAACTTGTGGAGGTTTGGTGGGATTTTTGTGGAATTTTGTGGGATATTGAGGCGATTTAGGGATCTTGAGGGATTTTTCATGTATTCTGTGGGAATTTGTGGAGATTTGGTGGGATTTTTCTGGAATTTGGTAGAGTTTTGAGAAGATTTAGGGAATTCTGTAAGATTTTTCTGGAATTTGGTGGGTCTTTTCAAGGACTTTGTGTGGTTTTGAGGAGACTTGAAGAATTTTGAGGAATTTTTCTTATATTCTGTGGAAACTTGTGGAGGTTTGGTGGGATTTTTGGGGGATTTTGTGGGATATTGAGGCGATTTAGGGATCTTGAGGGATTTTTCATGTATTTTGTGGGAATTTGTGGAGATTTGGTGGGATATTTTTCTAGAATTTGGTCATGTTTTGAGAAGATTTAGGGAATTTTGTGGGATTTTTCCTGGAATTTTGTTGGATACTGGGGAGATTTTGTGGGATGCTTGTGGAACTTTGAGGGACTCTTCTGGAATTTTGTGAGATTCTGTAGAGAACTGACGAATTATCAGGGATTTTTCATGTATTCTGTGGGAATTTGTGGAGATTTGGTGGGATTTTTGTGGATTTTGGCCGTGTTTTGAGAAGATTTAGGGAATTTTGTGGGATTTTTCTGGGATTTTGTTGGGTATTGAGGACATTTTGTGGGATGTTTCTGGAATTTGGTGGGGCTTTTCAAGAATTTTGTGGTATTTTGAAAAGATTTAGGGAATTTTGTGGTGTTTTTTCTTGAATTTTGAGGGAAACTGTGCTGATTTTATGGGGCGTTTCTGGAATTTGGTCGAGTTTTCAGAAGATTTAGGGATTTTTGTGAGATTTTTGTGGGATGTTCTGGGAATTGGTGGAGATTTTGTGGGACTTTCCTGTGAATTGGTAGGGTTTTGAAATGATTTAGGGAGTTTTGTGGGACTTCTCTGGAATATTGTGGGTTTTTTCTGGAATTGTGTGGGATTCTGAGGAGACTTGAAGAATTTTGAGGAATTTGTTTTAGATTTTGTGGGAATTTGTGTAGATTCTGTGGGATTTTTCTGGAATTTGGTGGGCCTTTTCAAGGACTTTGTGTGGTTTTGAGGAGACTTGAAGAATTTTGAGGAATTTTTCTTAGATTTTGTGGAAACTTGTGGAGGTTTTGTGTGATTTTTGTGGGATTTTGTGGGATATTGAGGCGATTTAGGGATCTTGAGGGATTTTTCATGTATTTTGTGGGAATTTGTGGAGATTTGGTGGGATATTTTTCTAGAATTTGGTCGTGTTTTGAGAAGATTTAGGGAATTTTGTGGGATTTTTCCTGGAATTTTATTGGATACTGGGGAGATTTTGTGGGATGTTTGTGGAACTTGGAGGGACTTTTCTGGAATTTGGTGAGATTCTGTAGAGAACTGACGAATTATCAGGGATTTTTCATGTATTCTGTGGGAATTTGTGGAGATTTGGTGGGATTTTCTGGAATTTGGTAGAGTTTTGAGAAGATTTAGGGAATTCTGCAAGATATTTCTGGAATTTGGTGGGCATTTTTGAAGGACTTTTTGTGGTTTTGAGGAGACTTGAAGAATTTTGAGGAATTTTTCTTAGATTCTGTGGAAACTTGTGGAGGTTTTGTGGGATTTTTGTGGAATTTTGTGGGATATTGAGGCGATTTAGGGATCTTGAGGGATTTTTCATGTATTTTGTGGGAATTTGTGGAGATTTGGTGGGATTTTTGTGGATTTTGGCCGTGTTTTGAGAAGATTTAGGGAATTTTGTGGGATTTTTCCTGGAATTTCGTTGGATACTGGGGAGATTTTGTGGGATGTTTGTGGAACTTGGAGGGACTTTTCTGGAATTTGGTGAGATTCTGTAGAGAACTGACGAATTATCAGGGATTTTTCATGTATTCTGTGGGAATTTGTGGAGATTCGGTGGGATATTTTTCTAGAATTTGGTCATGTTTTGAGAAGATTTAGGGAATTTTGTGGGATTTTTCCTGGAATTTTGTTGGATACTGGGGAGATTTTGTGGGATGTTTCTGGAACTTGGAAGGACTTTTCTGGAATTTGGTGAGATTCTGTAGAGAACTGAAGAATTATCAGGGATTTTTCATGTATTCTGTGGGAATTTGTGGAGATTTGGTGGGATTTTTGTGGATTTTGGCCGTGTTTTGAGAAGATTTAGGGAATTTTGTGTGATTTTTCTGGGATTTTGTTGGGTATTGAGGACATTTTGTGGGATGTTTCTGGAATTTGGTGGGGCTTTTCAAGAATTTTGTGGTATTTTGAAAAGATTTTGGGAATTTTGTGGTGTTTTTTCTTGAATTTTGTGGGAAACTGTGCTGATTTTATGGGGCGTTTCTGGAATTGGGTCGAGTTTTCAGAAGATTTAGGGATTTTTGTGAGATTTTTGTGGGATGTTCTGGGAATTGGTGGAGATTTTGTGGGACTTTCCTGTGAATTGGTAGGGTTTTGAAATGATTTAGGGAGTTTTGTGGGACTTCTCTGGAATTTTGTGGGTTTTTTCTGGAATTGTGTGGGATTCTGAGGAGACTTGAAGAATTTTGAGGAATTTGTTTTAGATTTTGTGGGAATTTGTGTAGATTCTGTGGGATTTTTCTGGAATTTGGTGGGCCTTTTCAAGGACTTTGTGTGGTTTTGAGGAGACTTGAAGAATTTTGAGTAATTTTTCTTATATTCTGTGGAAACTTGTGGAGGTTTGGTGGGATTTTTGTGGAATTTTGTGGGATATTGAGGCGATTTAGGGATCTTGAGGGATTTTTCATGTATTTTGTGGGATTTTGTGGAGATTTGTTGGGATATTTTTCTAGAATTTGGTCGTGTTTTGAGAAGATTTAGGGAATTTTGTGGGATTTTTCCTGGAATTTTGTTGGATACTGGGGAGATTTTGTGAGATGTTTGTGGAACTTTGAGGGACTTTTCTGGAATTTGGTGAGATTCTGTAGAGAACTGAAGAATTATCAGGGATTTTTCATTTATTCTGTGGGAATTTGTGGAGATTTGGTGGGATTTTTGTGGATTTTGGCCGTGTTTTGAGAAGATTTAGGGAATTTTGTGGGATTTTTCCTGGAATTTTGTTGGATACTGGGGAGATTTTGTGGGATGTTTGTGGAACTTTGAGGGACTTTTCTGGAATTTGGTGAGATTCTGTAGAGAACTGAAGAATTATCAGGGATTTTTCATGTATTCTGTGGGAATTTGTGGAGATTTGGTGGGATTTTTCTGGAATTTGGTAGAGTTTTGAGAAGATTTAGGGAATTCTGTAAGATTTTTCTGGAATTTGGTGGGTCTTTTCAAGGACTTTGTGTGGTTTTGAGGAGACTTGAAGAATTTTGAGGAATTTTTCTTAGATTTTGTGGAAACTTGTGGAGGTTTTGTGGGATTTTTGGGAGATTTTGTGGGATATTGAGGCGATTTAGGGATCTTGAGGGATTTTTCATGTATTTTGTGGGAATTTGTGGAGATTTGGTGGGATATTTTTCTAGAATTTGGTCATGTTTTGAGAAGATTTAGGGAATTTTGTGGGATTTTTCCTGGAATTTTGTTGGATACTGGGGAGATTTTGTGGAATGTTTGTGGAACTTTGAGGGACTCTTCTGGAATTTGGTGAGATTCTGTAGAGAACTGACGAATTATCAGGGATTTTTCATGTATTCTGTGGGAATTTGTGGAGATTCGGTGGGATATTTTTCTAGAATTTGGCCGTGTTTTGAGAAGATTTAGGGAATTTTGTGGGATTTTTCCTGGAATTTTGTTGGATACTGGGGAGATTTTGTGGGATGTTTCTGGAACTTGGAAGGACTTTTCTGGAATTTGGTGAGATTCTGTAGAGAACTGACGAATTATCAGGGATTTTTCATTTATTCTGTGGGAATTTGTGGAGATTTGGTGGGATTTTTGTGGATTTTGGCCGTGTTTTGAGAAGATTTAGGGAATTTTGTGTGATTTTTCTGGGATTTTGTTGGGTATTGAGGACATTTTGTGGGATGTTTCTGGAATTTGGTGGGGCTTTTCAAGAATTTTGTGGTATTTTGAAAAGATTTAGGGAATTTTGTGGTGTTTTTTCTTGAATTTTGAGGGAAACTGTGCTGATTTTATGGGGCGTTTCTGGAATTGGGTCGAGTTTTCAGAAGATTTAGGGATTTTTGTGAGATTTTTGTGGGATGTTCTGGGAATTGGTGGAGATTTTGTGGGACTTTCCTGTGAATTGGTAGGGTTTTGAAATGATTTAGGGAGTTTTGTGGGACTTCTCTGGAATTTTGTGGGTTTTTTCTGGAATTGTGTGGGATTCTGAGGAGACTTGAAGAATTTTGAGGAATTTGTTTTAGATTTTGTGGGAATTTGTGTAGATTCTGTGGGATTTTTGTGGAATTTGGTGGGCCTTTTCAAGGACTTTGTGTGGTTTTGAGGAGACTTGAAGAATTTTGAGGAAATTTTCTTAGATTTTGTGGAAACTTGTGGAGGTTTTGTGTGATTTTTGTGGGATTTTGTGGGATATTGAGGCGATTTAGGGATCTTGAGGGATTTTTCATGTATTTTGTGGGAATTTGTGGAGATTTGGTGGGATATTTTTCTAGAATTTGGTCGTGTTTTGAGAAGATTTAGGGAATTTGGTGGGATTTTTCCTGGAATTTTATTGGATACTGGGGAGATTTTGTGGGATGTTTGTGGAACTTGGAGGGACTTTTCTGGAATTTGGTGAGATTCTGTAGAGAACTGACGAATTACCAGGAATTTTTCATGTATTCTGTGGGAATTTGTGGAGATTTGGTGGGATTTTCTGGAATTTGGTAGAGTTTTGAGAAGATTTAGGGAATTCTGCAAGATATTTCTGGAATTCGGTAGGCCTTTTTGAAGGACTTTTTGTGGTTTTGAGGAGACTTGAAGAATTTTGAGGAATTTTTCTTAGATTCTGTGGAAACTTGTGGAGGTTTGGTGGGATTTTTGTGGAATTTTGTGGGATATTGAGGCGATTTAGGGATCTTGAGGGATTTTTCATGTATTCTGTGGGAATTTGTGGAGATTTGGTGGGATTTTTCTGGAATTTGGTAGAGTTTTGAGAAGATTTAGGGAATTCTGTAAGATTTTTCTGGAATTTGGTGGGTCTTTTCAAGGACTTTGTGTGGTTTTGAGGAGACTTGAAGAATTTTGAGGAATTTTTCTTATATTCTGTGGAAACTTGTGGAGGTTTGGTGGGATTTTTGGGGGATTTTGTGGGATATTGAGGCGATTTAGGGATCTTGAGGGATTTTTCATGTATTTTGTGGGAATTTGTGGAGATTTGGTGGGATATTTTTCTAGAATTTGGTCATGTTTTGAGAAGATTTAGGGAATTTTGTGGGATTTTTCCTGGAATTTTGTTGGATACTGGGGAGATTTTGTGGGATGCTTGTGGAACTTTGAGGGACTCTTCTGGAATTTTGTGAGATTCTGTAGAGAACTGACGAATTATCAGGGATTTTTCATGTATTCTGTGGGAATTTGTGGAGATTTGGTGGGATTTTTGTGGATTTTGGCCGTGTTTTGAGAAGATTTAGGGAATTTTGTGTGATTTTTCTGGGATTTTGTTGGGTATTGAGGACATTTTGTGGGATGTTTCTGGAATTTGGTGGGGCTTTTCAAGAATTTTGTGGTATTTTGAAAAGATTTAGGGAATTTTGTGGTGTTTTTTCTTGAATTTTGAGGGAAACTGTGCTGATTTTATGGGGCGTTTCTGGAATTTGGTCGAGTTTTCAGAAGATTTAGGGATTTTTGTGAGATTTTTGTGGGATGTTCTGGGAATTGGTGGAGATTTTGTGGGACTTTCCTGTGAATTGGTAGGGTTTTGAAATGATTTAGGGAGTTTTGTGGGACTTCTCTGGAATATTGTGGGTTTTTTCTGGAATTGTGTGGGATTCTGAGGAGACTTGAAGAATTTTGAGGAATTTGTTTTAGATTTTGTGGGAATTTGGGGAGATTCTGTGGGATTTTTCTGGAATTTGGTGGGCCTTTTCAAGGACTTTGTGTGGTTTTGAGGAGACTTGAAGAATTTTGAGGAAATTTTCTTAGATTTTGTGGAAACTTGTGGAGGTTTTGTGTGATTTTTGTGGGATTTTGTGGGATATTGAGGCGATTTAGGGATCTTGAGGGATTTTTCATGTATTTTGTGGGAATTTGTGGAGATTTGGTGGGATATTTTTCTAGAATTTGGTCGTGTTTTGAGAAGATTTAGGGAATTTTGTGGGATTTTTCCTGGAATTTTATTGGATACTGGGGAGATTTTGTGGGATGTTTGTGGAACTTGGAGGGACTTTTCTGGAATTTGGTGAGATTCTGTAGAGAACTGACGAATTATCAGGGATTTTTCATGTATTCTGTGGGAATTTGTGGAGATTTGGTGGGATTTTCTGGAATTTGGTAGAGTTTTGAGAAGATTTAGGGAATTCTGCAAGATATTTCTGGAATTTGGTGGGCATTTTTGAAGGACTTTTTGTGGTTTTGAGGAGACTTGAAGAATTTTGAGGAATTTTTCTTAGATTCTGTGGAAACTTGTGGAGGTTTTGTGGGATTTTTGTGGAATTTTGTGGGATATTGAGGCGATTTAGGGATCTTGAGGGATTTTTCATGTATTTTGTGGGAATTTGTGGAGATTTGGTGGGATTTTTGTGGATTTTGGCCGTGTTTTGAGAAGATTTAGGGAATTTTGTGGGATTTTTCCTGGAATTTTGTTGGATACTGGGGAGATTTTGTGGGATGCTTGTGGAACTTTGAGGGACTCTTCTGGAATTTGGTGAGATTCTGTAGAGAACTGATGAATTATCAGGGATTTTTCATGTATTCTGTGGGAATTTGTGGAGATTTGGTGGGATTTTTGTGGATTTTGTCCGTGTTTTGAGAAGATTTAGGGAATTTTGTGTGATTTTTCTGGGATTTTGTTGGGTATTGAGGACATTTTGTGGGATGTTTCTGGAATTTGGTGGGGCTTTTCAAGAATTTTGTGGTATTTTGAAAAGATTTTGGGAATTTTGTGGTGTTTTTTCTTGAATTTTGAGGGAAACTGTGCTGATTTTATGGGGCGTTTCTGGAATTTGGTCGAATTTTCAGAAGATTTAGGGATTTTTGTGAGATTTTTGTGGGATGTTCTGGGAATTGGTGGAGATTTTGTGGGACTTTCCTGTGAATTGGTAGGGTTTTGAAATGATTTAGGGAGTTTTGTGGGACTTCTCTGGAATTTTGTGGGTTTTTTCTGGAATTGTGTGGGATTCTGAGGAGACTTGAAGATTTTTGAGGAATTTGTTTTAGATTTTGTGGGAATTTGTGTAGATTCTGTGGGACTTTTCTGGAATTTGGTGGGCCTTTTCAAGGACTTTGTGTGGTTTTGAGGAGACTTGAAGAATTTTGAGGAATTTTTCTTATATTCTGTGGAAACTTGTGGAGGTTTGGTGGGATTTTTGTGGAATTTTGTGGGATATTGAGGCGATTTAGGGATCTTGAGGGATTTTTCATGTATTTTGTGGGAATTTGTGGAGATTTGGTGGGATTTTTGTGGATTTTGGCCGTGTTTTGAGAAGATTTAGGGAATTTTGTGGGATTTTTCCTGGAATTTCGTTGGATACTGGGGAGATTTTGTGGGATGTTTGTGGAACTTGCAGGGACTTTTCTGGAATTTGGTGAGATTCTGTAGAGAACTGACGAATTATCAGGGATTTTTCATGTATTCTGTGGGAATTTGTGGAGATTCGGTGGGATATTTTTCTAGAATTTGGTCATGTTTTGAGAAGATTTAGGGAATTTTGTGGGATTTTTCCTGGAATTTTGTTGGATACTGGGGAGATTTTGTGGGATGTTTCTGGAACTTGGAAGGACTTTACTGGAATTTGGTGAGATTCTGTAGAGAACTGAAGAATTATCAGGGATTTTTCATGTATTCTGTGGGAATTTGTGGAGATTTGGTGGGATTTTTGTGGATTTTGGCCGTGTTTTGAGAAGATTTAGGGAATTTTGTGTGATTTTTCTGGGATTTTGTTGGGTATTGAGGACATTTTGTGGGATGTTTCTGGAATTTGGTGGGGCTTTTCAAGAATTTTGTGGTATTTTGAAAAGATTTAGGGAATTTTGTGGTGTTTTTTCTTGAATTTTGTGGGAAACTGTGCTGATTTTATGGGGCGTTTCTGGAATTGGGTCGAGTTTTCAGACGATTTAGGGATTTTTGTGAGATTTTTGTGGGATGTTCTGGGAATTGGTGGAGATTTTGTGGGACTTTCCTGTGAATTGGTAGGGTTTTGAAATGATTTAGGGAGTTTTGTGGGACTTCTCTGGAATTTTGTGGGTTTTTTCTGGAATTGTGTGGGATTCTGAGGAGACTTGAAGAATTTTGAGGAATTTGTTTTAGATTTTGTGGGAATTTGTGTAGATTCTGTGGGATTTTTCTGGAATTTGGTGGGCCTTTTCAAGGACTTTGTGTGGTTTTGAGGAGACTTGAAGAATTTTGAGGAATTTTTCTTATATTCTGTGGAAACTTGTGGAGGTTTGGTGGGATTTTTGTGGAATTTTGTGGGATATTGAGGCGATTTAGGGATCTTGAGGGATTTTTCATGTATTTTGTGGGATTTTGTGGAGATTTGTTGGGATATTTTTCTAGAATTTGGTCGTGTTTTGAGAAGATTTAGGGAATTTTGTGGGATTTTTCCTGGAATTTTGTTGGATACTGGGGAGATTTTGTGGGATGTTTGTGGAACTTTGAGGGACTTTTCTGGAATTTGGTGAGATTCTGTAGAGAACTGAAGAATTATCAGGGATTTTTCATTTATTCTGTGGGAATTTGTGGAGATTTGGTGGGATTTTTGTGGATTTTGGCCGTGTTTTGAGAAGATTTAGGGAATTTTGTGGGATTTTTCCTGGAATTTTGTTGGATACTGGGGAGATTTTGTGGGATGTTTGTGGAACTTTGAGGGACTTTTCTGGAATTTGGTGAGATTCTGTAGAGAACTGAAGAATTATCAGGGATTTTTCATGTATTCTGTGGGAATTTGTGGAGATTTGGTGGGATTTTTCTGGAATTTGGTAGAGTTTTGAGAAGATTTAGGGAATTCTGTAAGATTTTTCTGGAATTTGGTGGGTCTTTTCAAGGACTTTGTGTGGTTTTTGAGGAGACTTGAAGAATTTTGAGGAATTTTTCTTAGATTTTGTGGAAACTTGTGGAGGTTTTGTGGGATTTTTGGGAGATTTTGTGGGATATTGAGGCGATTTAGGGATCTTGAGGGATTTTTCATGTATTTTGTGGGAATTTGTGGAGATTTGGTGGGATTTTTGTGGATTTTGGCCGTGTTTTGAGAAGATTTAGGGAATTTTGTGGGATTTTTCCTGGAATTTTGTTGGATACTGGGGAGATTTTGTGGGATGTTTGTGGAACTTTGAGGGACTTTTCTGGAATTTGGTGAGATTCTGTAGAGAACTGACGAATTATCAGGGATTTTTCATGTATTCTGTGGGAATTTGTGGAGATTTGGTGGGATATTTTTCTAGAATTTGGTCATGTTTTGAGAAGATTTAGGGAATTTTGTGGGATTTTTCCTGGAATTTTGTTGGATACTGGGGAGATTTTGTGGGATGTTTGTGGAACTTTGAGGGACTTTTCTGGAATTTGGTGAGATTCTGTAGAGAACTGAAGAATTATCAGGGATTTTTCATGTATTCTGTGGGAATTTGTGGAGATTTGGTGGGATTTTTGTGGATTTTGGTCGTGTTTTGAGAAGATTTAGGGAATTTTGTGTGATTTTTCTGGGATTTTGTTGGGTATTGAGGACATTTTGTGGGATGTTTCTGGAATTTGGTGGGGCTTTTCAAGAATTTTGTGGTATTTTGAAAAGATTTAGGGAATTTTGTGGTGTTTTTTCTTGAATTTTGTGGGAAACTGTGCTGATTTTATGGGGCGTTTCTGGAATTTGGTCGAGTTTTCAGAAGATTTAGGGATTTTTGTGAGATTTTTGTGGGATGTTCTGGGAATTGGTGGAGATTTTGTGGGACTTTCCTGTGAATTGGTAGGGTTTTGAAATGATTTAGGGAGTTTTGTGGGACTTCTCTGGAATTTTGTGGGTTTTTTCTGGAATTGTGTGGGATTCTGAGGAGACTTGAAGAATTTTGAGGAATTTGTTTTAGATTTTGTGGGAATTTGTGTAGATTCTGTGGGATTTTACTGGAATTTGGTGGGCCTTTTCAAGGACTTTGTGTGGTTTTGAGGAGACTTGAAGAATTTTGAGGAAATTTTCTTAGATTTTGTGGAAACTTGTGGAGGTTTTGTGTGATTTTTGTGGGATTTTGTGGGATATTGAGGCGATTTACGGATCTTGAGGGATTTTTCATGTATTTTGTGGGAATTTGTGGAGATTTGGTGGGATATTTTTCTAGAATTTGGTCGTGTTTTGAGAAGATTTAGGGAATTTGGTGGGATTTTTCCTGGAATTTTATTGGATACTGGGGAGATTTTGTGGGATGTTTGTGGAACTTGGAGGGACTTTTCTGGAATTTGGTGAGATTCTGTAGAGAACTGACGAATTATCAGGGATTTTTCATGTATTCTGTGGGAATTTGTGGAGATTTGGTGGGATTTTCTGGAATTTGGTAGAGTTTTGAGAAGATTTAGGGAATTCTGCAAGATATTTCTGGAATTCGGTAGGCCTTTTTGAAGGACTTTTTGTGGTTTTGAGGAGACTTGAAGAATTTTGAGGAATTTTTCTTAGATTCTGTGGAAACTTGTGGAGGTTTGGTGGGATTTTTGTGGAATTTTGTGGGATATTGAGGCGATTTAGGGATCTTGAGGGATTTTTCATGTATTCTGTGGGAATTTGTGGAGATTTGGTGGGATTTTTCTGGAATTTGGTAGAGTTTTGAGAAGATTTAGGGAATTCTGTAAGATTTTTCTGGAATTTGGTGGGTCTTTTCAAGGACTTTGTGTGGTTTTGAGGAGACTTGAAGAATTTTGAGGAATTTTTCTTATATTCTGTGGAAACTTGTGGAGGTTTGGTGGGATTTTTGGGGGATTTTGTGGGATATTGAGGCGATTTAGGGATCTTGAGGGATTTTTCATGTATTTTGTGGGAATTTGTGGAGATTTGGTGGGATATTTTTCTAGAATTTGGTCATGTTTTGAGAAGATTTAGGGAATTTTGTGGGATTTTTCCTGGAATTTTGTTGGATACTGGGGAGATTTTGTGGGATGCTTGTGGAACTTTGAGGGACTCTTCTGGAATTTTGTGAGATTCTGTAGAGAACTGACGAATTATCAGGGATTTTTCATGTATTCTGTGGGAATTTGTGGAGATTTGGTGGGATTTTTGTGGATTTTGGCCGTGTTTTGAGAAGATTTAGGGAATTTTGTGTGATTTTTCTGGGATTTTGTTGGGTATTGAGGACATTTTGTGGGATGTTTCTGGAATTTGGTGGGGCTTTTCAAGAATTTTGTGGTATTTTGAAAAGATTTTGGGAATTTTGTGGTGTTTTTTCTTGAATTTTGAGGGAAACTGTGCTGATTTTATGGGGCGTTTCTGGAATTTGGTCGAGTTTTCAGAAGATTTAGGGATTTTTGTGAGATTTTTGTGGGATGTTCTGGGAATTGGTGGAGATTTTGTGGGACTTTCCTGTGAATTGGTAGGGTTTTGAAATGATTTAGGGAGTTTAGTGGGACTTCTCTGGAATTTTGTGGGTTTTTTCTGGAATTGTGTGGGATTCTGAGGAGACTTGAAGAATTTTGAGGAATTTGTTTTAGATTTTGTGGGAATTTGTGTAGATTCTGTGGGATTTTTCTGGAATTTGGTGGGCCTTTTCAAGGACTTTGTGTGGTTTTGAGGAGACTTGAAGAATTTTGAGGAAATTTTCTTAGATTTTGTGGAAACTTGTGGAGGTTTTGTGTGATTTTTGTGGGATTTTGTGGGATATTGAGGCGATTTAGGGATCTTGAGGGATTTTTCATGTATTTTGTGGGAATTTGTGGAGATTTGTTGGGATATTTTTCTAGAATTTGGTCGTGTTTTGAGAAGATTTAGGGAATTTTGTGGGATTTTTCCTGGAATTTTATTGGATACTGGGGAGATTTTGTGGGATGTTTGTGGAACTTGGAGGGACTTTTCTGGAATTTGGTGAGATTCTGTAGAGAACTGACGAATTATCAGGGATTTTTCATGTATTCTGTGGGAATTTGTGGAGATTTGGTGGGATTTTCTGGAATTTGGTAGAGTTTTGAGAAGATTTAGGGAATTCTGCAAGATATTTCTGGAATTCGGTAGGCCTTTTTGAAGGACTTTTTGTGGTTTTGAGGAGACTTGAAGAATTTTGAGGAATTTTTCTTAGATTCTGTGGAAACTTGTGGAGGTTTTGTGGGATTTTTGTGGAATTTTGTGGGATATTGAGGCGATTTAGGGATCTTGAGGGATTTTTCATGTATTTTGTGGGAATTTGTGGAGATTTGGTGGGATTTTTGTGGATTTTGGCCGTGTTTTGAGAAGATTTAGGGAATTTTGTGGGATTTTTCTGGGATTTTGTTGGGTATTGAGGACATTTTGTGGGATGTTTCTGGAATTTGGTGGGGCTTTTCAAGAATTTTGTGGTATTTTGAAAAGATTTTGGGAATTTTGTGGTGTTTTTTCTTGAATTTTGAGGGAAACTGTGCTGATTTTATGGGGCGTTTCTGGAATTTGGTCGAGTTTTCAGAAGATTTAGGGATTTTTGTGAGATTTTTGTGGGATGTTCTGGGAATTGGTGGAGATTTTGTGGGACTTTCCTGTGAATTAGTAGGGTTTTGAAATGATTTAGGGAGTTTAGTGGGACTTCTCTGGAATTTTGTGGGTTTTTTCTGGAATTGTGTGGGATTCTGAGGAGACTTGAAGAATTTTGAGGAATTTGTTTTAGATTTTGTGGGAATTTGTGTAGATTCTGTGGGATTTTTCTGGAATTTGGTGGGCCTTTTTGACGGACTTTGTGTGGTTTTGAGGAGACTTGAAGAATTTTGAGGAAATTTTCTTAGATTTTGTGGAAACTTGTGGAGGTTTTGTGTGATTTTTGTGGGATTTTGTGGGATATTGAGGCGATTTAGGGATCTTGAGGGATTTTTCATGTATTTTGTGGGAATTTGTGGAGATTTGGTGGGATTTTTGTGGATTTTGGCCGTGTTTTGAGAAGATTTAGGGAATTTTGTGGGATTTTTCCTGGAATTTTGTTGGATACTGGGGAGATTTTGTGGGATGTTTGTGGAACTTTGAGGGACTTTTCTGGAATTTGGTGAGATTCTGTAGAGAACTGACGAATTATCAGGGATTTTTCATGTATTCTGTGGGAATTTGTGGAGATTTGGTGGGATATTTTTCTAGAATTTGGTCATGTTTTGAGAAGATTTAGGGAATTTTGTGGGATTTTTCCTGGAATTTTGTTGGATACTGGGGAGATTTTGTGGGATGTTTGTGGAACTTTGAGGGACTTTTCTGGAATTTGGTGAGATTCTGTAGAGAACTGAAGAATTATCAGGGATTTTTCATGTATTCTGTGGGAATTTGTGGAGATTTGGTGGGATTTTTGTGGATTTTGGTCGTGTTTTGAGAAGATTTAGGGAATTTTGTGTGATTTTTCTGGGATTTTGTTGGGTATTGAGGACATTTTGTGGGATGTTTCTGGAATTTGGTGGGGCTTTTCAAGAATTTTGTGGTATTTTGAAAAGATTTAGGGAATTTTGTGGTGTTTTTTCTTGAATTTTGTGGGAAACTGTGCTGATTTTATGGGGCGTTTCTGGAATTTGGTCGAATTTTCAGAAGATTTAGGGATTTTTGTGAGAGTTTTGTGGGATGTTCTGGGAATTGGTGGAGATTTTGTGGGACTTTCCTGTGAATTGGTAGGGTTTTGAAATGATTTAGGGAGTTTTGTGGGACTTCTCTGGGATTTTGTGGGTTTTTTCTGGAATTGTGTGGGATTCTGAGGAGACTTGAAGAATTTTGAGGAATTTGTTTTAGATTTTGTGGGAATTTGTGTAGATTCTGTGGGATTTTTCTGGAATTTGGTGGGTCTTTTCAAGGACTTTGTGTGGTTTTGAGGAGACTTGAAGAATTTTGAGGAATTTTTCTTATATTCTGTGGAAACTTGTGGAGGTTTGGTGGGATTTTTGTGGAATTTTGTGGGATATTGAGGCGATTTAGGGATCTTGAGGGATTTTTCATGTATTTTGTGGGATTTTGTGGAGATTTGTTGGGATATTTTTCTAGAATTTGGTCGTGTTTTGAGAAGATTTAGGGAATTTTGTGGGATTTTTCCTGGAATTTTGTTGGATACTGGGGAGATTTTGTGGGATGTTTGTGGAACTTTGAGGGACTTTTCTGGAATTTGGTGAGATTCTGTAGAGAACTGAAGAATTATCAGGGATTTTTCATTTATTCTGTGGGAATTTGTGGAGATTTGGTGGGATTTTTGTGGATTTTGGCCGTGTTTTGAGAAGATTTAGGGAATTTCGTGGGATTTTTCCTGGAATTTTGTTGGATACTGGGGAGATTTTGTGGGATGTTTGTGGAACTTTGAGGGACTTTTCTGGAATTTGGTGAGATTCTGTAGAGAACTGAAGAATTATCAGGGATTTTTCATGTATTCTGTGGGAATTTGTGGAGATTTGGTGGGATTTTTCTGGAATTTGGTAGAGTTTTGAGAAGATTTAGGGAATTCTGTAAGATTTTTCTGGAATTTGGTGGGTCTTTTCAAGGACTTTGTGTGGTTTTGAGGAGACTTGAAGAATTTTGAGGAATTTTTCTTAGATTTTGTGGAAACTTGTGGAGGTTTTGTGGGATTTTTGGGGGATTTTGTGGGATATTGAGGCGATTTAGGGATCTTGAGGGATTTTTCATGTATTTTGTGGGAATTTGTGGAGATTTGGTGGGATATTTTTCTAGAATTTGGTCATGTTTTGAGAAGATTTAGGGAATTTTGTGGGATTTTTCCTGGAATTTTGTTGGATACTGGGGAGATTTTGTGGGATGCTTGTGGAACTTTGAGGGACTCTTCTGGAATTTTGTGAGATTCTGTAGAGAACTGAAGAATTATCAGGGATTTTTCATGTATTCTGTGGGAATTTGTGGAGATTTGGTGGGATTTTTGTGGATTTTGGCCGTGTTTTGAGAAGATTTAGGGAATTTTGTGTGATTTTTCTGGGATTTTGTTGGGTATTGAGGACATTTTGTGGGATGTTTCTGGAATTTGGTGGGGCTTTTCAAGAATTTTGTGGTATTTTGAAAAGATTTTGGGAATTTTGTGGTGTTTTTTCTTGAATTTTGAGGGAAACTGTGCTGATTTTATGGGGCGTTTCTGGAATTTGGTCGAGTTTTCAGAAGATTTAGGGATTTTTGTGAGATTTTTGTGGGATGTTCTGGGAATTGGTGGAGATTTTGTGGGACTTTCCTGTGAATTGGTAGGGTTTTGAAATGATTTAGGGAGTTTTGTGGGACTTCTCTGGAATTTTGTGGGTTTTTTCTGGAATTGTGTGGGATTCTGAGGAGACTTGAAGAATTTTGAGGAATTTGTTTTAGATTTTGTGGGAATTTGTGTAGATTCTGTGGGATTTTACTGGAATTTGGTGGGCCTTTGCAAGGACTTTGTGGGGTTTTGAGGAGACTTGAAGAATTTTGAGGAAATTTTCTTAGATTTTGTGGAAACTTGTGGAGGTTTTGTGTGATCTTTGTGGGATTTTGTGGGATATTGAGGCGATTTAGGGATCTTGAGGGATTTTTCATGTATTTTGTGGGAATTTGTGGAGATTTGGTGGGATATTTTTCTAGAATTTGGTCATGTTTTGAGAAGATTTAGGGAATTTTGTGGGATTTTTCCTGGAATTTTGTTGGATACTGGGGAGATTTTGTGGGATGCTTGTGGAACTTTGAGGGACTCTTCTGGAATTTTGTGAGATTCTGTAGAGAACTGACGAATTATCAGGGATTTTTCATGTATTCTGTGGGAATTTGTGGAGATTTGGTGGGATTTTTGTGGATTTTGGCCGTGTTTTGAGAAGATTTAGGGAATTTTGTGTGATTTTTCTGGGATTTTGTTGGGTATTGAGGACATTTTGTGGGATGTTTCTGGAATTTGGTGGGGCTTTTCAAGAATTTTGTGGTATTTTGAAAAGATTTTGGGAATTTTGTGGTGTTTTTTCTTGAATTTTGAGGGAAACTGTGCTGATTTTATGGGGCGTTTCTGGAATTTGGTCGAGTTTTCAGAAGATTTAGGGATTTTTGTGAGATTTTTGTGGGATGTTCTGGGAATTGGTGGAGATTTTGTGGGACTTTCCTGTGAATTGGTAGGGTTTTGAAATGATTTAGGGAGTTTTGTGGGACTTCTCTGGAATTTTGTGGGTTTTTTCTGGAATTGTGTGGGATTCTGAGGAGACTTGAAGAATTTTGAGGAATTTGTTTTAGATTTTGTGGGAATTTGTGTAGATTCTGTGGGATTTTACTGGAATTTGGTGGGCCTTTGCAAGGACTTTGTGGGGTTTTGAGGAGACTTGAAGAATTTTGAGGAAATTTTCTTAGATTTTGTGGAAACTTGTGGAGGTTTTGTGTGATCTTTGTGGGATTTTGTGGGATATTGAGGCGATTTAGGGATCTTGAGGGATTTTTCATGTATTTTGTGGGAATTTGTGGAGATTTGGTGGGATATTTTTCTAGAATTTGGTCATGTTTTGAGAAGATTTAGGGAATTTTGTGGGATTTTTCCTGGAATTTTGTTGGATACTGGGGAGATTTTGTGGGATGCTTGTGGAACTTTGAGGGACTCTTCTGGAATTTTGTGAGATTCTGTAGAGAACTGACGAATTATCAGGGATTTTTCATGTATTCTGTGGGAATTTGTGGAGATTTGGTGGGATTTTTGTGGATTTTGGCCGTGTTTTGAGAAGATTTAGGGAATTTTGTGTGATTTTTCTGGGATTTTGTTGGGTATTGAGGACATTTTGTGGGATGTTTCTGGAATTTGGTGGGGCTTTTCAAGAATTTTGTGGTATTTTGAAAAGATTTTGGGAATTTTGTGGTGTTTTTTCTTGAATTTTGAGGGAAACTGTGCTGATTTTATGGGGCGTTTCTGGAATTTGGTCGAGTTTTCAGAAGATTTAGGGATTTTTGTGAGATTTTTGTGGGATGTTCTGGGAATTGGTGGAGATTTTGTGGGACTTTCCTGTGAATTGGTAGGGTTTTGAAATGATTTAGGGAGTTTAGTGGGACTTCTCTGGAATTTTGTGGGTTTTTTCTGGAATTGTGTGGGATTCTGAGGAGACTTGAAGAATTTTGAGGAATTTGTTTTAGATTTTGTGGGAATTTGTGTAGATTCTGTGGGATTTTTCTGGAATTTGGTGGGCCTTTTCAAGGACTTTGTGTGGTTTTGAGGAGACTTGAAGAATTTTGAGGAAATTTTCTTAGATTTTGTGGAAACTTGTGGAGGTTTTGTGTGATTTTTGTGGGATTTTGTGGGATATTGAGGCGATTTAGGGATCTTGAGGGATTTTTCATGTATTTTGTGGGAATTTGTGGAGATTTGTTGGGATATTTTTCTAGAATTTGGTCGTGTTTTGAGAAGATTTAGGGAATTTTGTGGGATTTTTCCTGGAATTTTATTGGATACTGGGGAGATTTTGTGGGATGTTTGTGGAACTTGGAGGGACTTTTCTGGAATTTGGTGAGATTCTGTAGAGAACTGACGAATTATCAGGGATTTTTCATGTATTCTGTGGGAATTTGTGGAGATTTGGTGGGATTTTCTGGAATTTGGTAGAGTTTTGAGAAGATTTAGGGAATTCTGCAAGATATTTCTGGAATTTGGTGGGAATTTTTGAAGGACTTTTTGTGGTTTTGAGGAGACTTGAAGAATTTTGAGGAATTTTTCTTAGATTCTGTGGAAACTTGTGGAGGTTTTGTGGGATTTTTGTGGAATTTTGTGGGATATTGAGGCGATTTAGGGATCTTGAGGGATTTTTCATGTATTTTGTGGGAATTTGTGGAGATTTGGTGGGATTTTTGTGGATTTTGGCCGTGTTTTGAGAAGATTTAGGGAATTTTGTGGGATTTTTCTGGGATTTTGTTGGGTATTGAGGACATTTTGTGGGATGTTTCTGGAATTTGGTGGGGCTTTTCAAGAATTTTGTGGTATTTTGAAAAGATTTAGGGAATTTTGTGGTGTTTTTTCTTGAATTTTGAGGGAAACTGTGCTGATTTTATGGGGCGTTTCTGGAATTGGGTCGAGTTTTCAGAAGATTTAGGGATTTTTGTGAGATTTTTGTGGGATGTTCTGGGAATTGGTGGAGATTTTGTGGGACTTTCCTGTGAATTGGTAGGGTTTTGAAATGATTTAGGGAGTTTTGTGGGACTTCTCTGGAATTTTGTGGGTTTTTTCTGGAATTGTGTGGGATTCTGAGGAGACTTGAAGAATTTTGAGGAATTTGTTTTAGATTTTGTGGGAATTTGTGTAGATTCTGTGGGATTTTTCTGGAATTTGGTGGGCATTTTTGAAGGACTTTGTGTGGTTTTGAGGAGACTTGAAGAATTTTGAGGAATTTTTTTTATATTTTGTGGAAACTTGAGGAGGTTTTGTGTGATTTTTGTGGAATTTTGTGGGATATTGAGGCGATTTAGGGATCTTGAGGGATTTTTCATGTATTTTGTGGGATTTTGTGGAGATTTGGTGGGATATTTTTCTATAATTTGGTAGAGTTTTGAGAAGATTTAGGGAATTTGGTGGGATTTTTCCTGGAATTTTGTTGGATACTGGGGAGATTTTGTGGGATGTTTGTGGAACTTTGAGGGACTTCTCTGGAATTTTGTGAGATTCTGTAGAGAACTGACGAATTATCAGGGATTTTTCATGTATTCTGTGGGAATTTGTGGAGATTTGGTGGTATTTTTGTGGATTTTGGCCGTGTTTTGAGAAGATTTAGGGAATTTTGTGTGATTTTTCTGGGATTTTGTTGGGTATTGAGGACATTTTGTGGGATGTTTCTGGAATTTGGTGGGGCTTTTCAAGAATTTTGTGGTATTTTGAAAAGATTTTGGGAATTTTGTGGTGTTTTTTCTTGAATTTTGTGGGAAACTGTGCTGATTTTATGGGGCGTTTCTGGAATTTGGTCGAATTTTCAGAAGATTTAGGGATTTTTGTGAGAGTTTTGTGGGATGTTCTGGGAATTGGTGGAGATTTTGTGGGACTTTCCTGTGAATTGGTAGGGTTTTGAAATGATTTAGGGAGTTTTGTGGGACTTCTCTGGAATTTTGTGGGTTTTTTCTGGAATTGTGTGGGATTCTGAGGAGACTTGAAGAATTTTGAGGAATTTGTTTTAGATTTTGTGGGAATTTGTGTAGATTCTGTGGGATTTTTCTGGAATTTGGTGGGCCTTTTCAAGGACTTTGTGTGGTTTTGAGGAGACTTGAAGAATTTTGAGGAATTTTTCTTATATTCTGTGGAAACTTGTGGAGGTTTGGTGGGATTTTTGTGGAATTTTGTGGGATATTGAGGCGATTTAGGGATCTTGAGGGATTTTTCATGTATTTTGTGGGATTTTGTGGAGATTTGTTGGGATATTTTTCTAGAATTTGGTCGTGTTTTGAGAAGATTTAGGGAATTTTGTGGGATTTTTCCTGGAATTTTGTTGGATACTGGGGAGATTTTGTGGGATGTTTGTGGAACTTTGAGGGACTTTTCTGGAATTTGGTGAGATTCTGTAGAGAACTGAAGAATTATCAGGGATTTTTCATTTATTCTGTGGGAATTTGTGGAGATTTGGTGGGATTTTTGTGGATTTTGGCCGTGTTTTGAGAAGATTTAGGGAATTTTGTGGGATTTTTCCTGGAATTTTGTTGGATACTGGGGAGATTTTGTGGGATGTTTGTGGAACTTTGAGGGACTTTTCTGGAATTTGGTGAGATTCTGTAGAGAACTGACGAATTATCAGGGATTTTTCATGTATTCTGTGGGAATTTGTGGAGATTTGGTGGGATTTTTCTGGAATTTGGTAGAGTTTTGAGAAGATTTAGGGAATTCTGTAAGATTTTTCTGGAATTTGGTGGGTCTTTTCAAGGACTTTGTGTGGTTTTGAGGAGACTTGAAGAATTTTGAGGAATTTTTCTTAGATTTTGTGGAAACTTGTGGAGGTTTTGTGGGATTTTTGGGAGATTTTGTGGGATATTGAGGCGATTTAGGGATCTTGAGGGATTTTTCATGTATTTTGTGGGAATTTGTGGAGATTTGGTGGGATTTTTGTGGATTTTGGCCGTGTTTTGAGAAGATTTAGGGAATTTTGTGGGATTTTTCCTGGAATTTTGTTGGATACTGGGGAGATTTTGTGGGATGTTTGTGGAACTTTGAGGGACTTTTCTGGAATTTGGTGAGATTCTGTAGAGAACTGACGAATTATCAGGGATTTTTCATGTATTCTGTGGGAATTTGTGGAGATTTGGTGGGATATTTTTCTAGAATTTGGTCATGTTTTGAGAAGATTTAGGGAATTTTGTGGGATTTTTCCTGGAATTTTGTTGGATACTGGGGAGATTTTGTGGGATGTTTGTGGAACTTTGAGGGACTTTTCTGGAATTTGGTGAGATTCTGTAGAGAACTGAAGAATTATCAGGGATTTTTCATGTATTCTGTGGGAATTTGTGGAGATTTGGTGGGATTTTTGTGGATTTTGGTCGTGTTTTGAGAAGATTTAGGGAATTTTGTGTGATTTTTCTGGGATTTTGTTGGGTATTGAGGACATTTTGTGGGATGTTTCTGGAATTTGGTGGGGCTTTTCAAGAATTTTGTGGTATTTTGAAAAGATTTAGGGAATTTTGTGGTGTTTTTTCTTGAATTTTGTGGGAAACTGTGCTGATTTTATGGGGCGTTTCTGGAATTTGGTCGAATTTTCAGAAGATTTAGGGATTTTTGTGAGAGTTTTGTGGGATGTTCTGGGAATTGGTGGAGATTTTGTGGGACTTTCCTGTGAATTGGTAGGGTTTTGAAATGATTTAGGGAGTTTTGTGGGACTTCTCTGGAATTTTGTGGGTTTTTTCTGGAATTGTGTGGGATTCTGAGGAGACTTGAAGAATTTTGAGGAATTTGTTTTAGATTTTGTGGGAATTTGTGTAGATTCTGTGGGATTTTTCTGGAATTTGGTGGGCCTTTTCAAGGACTTTGTGTGGTTTTGAGGAGACTTGAAGAATTTTGAGGAATTTTTCTTATATTCTGTGGAAACTTGTGGAGGTTTGGTGGGATTTTTGTGGAATTTTGTGGGATATTGAGGCGAGTTAGGGATCTTGAGGGATTTTTCATGTATTTTGTGGGATTTTGTGGAGATTTGTTGGGATATTTTTCTAGAATTTGGTCGTGTTTTGAGAAGATTTAGGGAATTTTGTGGGATTTTTCCTGGAATTTTGTTGGATACTGGGGAGATTTTGTGGGATGTTTGTGGAACTTTGAGGGACTTTTCTGGAATTTGGTGAGATTCTGTAGAGAACTGAAGTATTATCAGGGATTTTTCATGTATTCTGTGGGAATTTGTGGAGATTTGGTGGGATTTTTGTGGATTTTGGCCGTGTTTTGAGAAGATTTAGGGAATTTCGTGGGATTTTTCCTGGAATTTTGTTGGATACTGGGGAGATTTTGTGGGATGTTTGTGGAACTTTGAGGGACTTTTCTGGAATTTGGTGAGATTCTGTAGAGAACTGAAGAATTATCAGGGATTTTTCATGTATTCTGTGGGAATTTGTGGAGATTTGGTGGGATTTTTCTGGAATTTGGTAGAGTTTTGAGAAGATTTAGGGAATTCTGTAAGATTTTTCTGGAATTTGGTGGGTCTTTTCAAGGACTTTGTGTGGTTTTGAGGAGACTTGAAGAATTTTGAGGAATTTTTCTTAGATTTTGTGGAAACTTGTGGAGGTTTTGTGGGATTTTTGGGGGATTTTGTGGGATATTGAGGCGATTTAGGGATCTTGAGGGATTTTTCAGGTATTTTGTGGGAATTTGTGGAGATTTGGTGGGATATTTTTCTAGAATTTGGTCATGTTTTGAGAAGATTTAGGGAATTTTGTGGGATTTTTCCTGGAATTTTGTTGGATACTGGGGAGATTTTGTGGGATGCTTGTGGAACTTTGAGGGACTCTTCTGGAATTTTGTGAGATTCTGTAGAGAACTGAAGAATTATCAGGGATTTTTCATGTATTCTGTGGGAATTTGTGGAGATTTGGTGGGATTTTTGTGGATTTTGGCCGTGTTTTGAGAAGATTTAGGGAATTTTGTGTGATTTTTCTGGGATTTTGTTGGGTATTGAGGACATTTTGTGGGATGTTTCTGGAATTTGGTGGGGCTTTTCAAGAATTTTGTGGTATTTTGAAAAGATTTTGGGAATTTTGTGGTGTTTTTTCTTGAATTTTGAGGGAAACTGTGCTGATTTTATGGGGCGTTTCTGGAATTTGGTCGAGTTTTCAGAAGATTTAGGGATTTTTGTGAGATTTTTGTGGGATGTTCTGGGAATTGGTGGAGATTTTGTGGGACTTTCCTGTGAATTGGTAGGGTTTTGAAATGATTTAGGGAGTTTTGTGGGACTTCTCTGGAATTTTGTGGGTTTTTTCTGGAATTGTGTGGGATTCTGAGGAGACTTGAAGAATTTTGAGGAATTTGTTTTAGATTTTGTGGGAATTTGTGTAGATTCTGTGGGATTTTACTGGAATTTGGTGGGCCTTTGCAAGGACTTTGTGGGGTTTTGAGGAGACTTGAAGAATTTTGAGGAAATTTTCTTAGATTTTGTGGAAACTTGTGGAGGTTTTGTGTGATCTTTGTGGGATTTTGTGGGATATTGAGGCGATTTAGGGATCTTGAGGGATTTTTCATGTATTTTGTGGGAATTTGTGGAGATTTGGTGGGATATTTTTCTAGAATTTGGTCATGTTTTGAGAAGATTTAGGGAATTTTGTGGGATTTTTCCTGGAATTTTGTTGGATACTGGGGAGATTTTGTGGGATGCTTGTGGAACTTTGAGGGACTCTTCTGGAATTTTGTGAGATTCTGTAGAGAACTGACGAATTATCAGGGATTTTTCATGTATTCTGTGGGAATTTGTGGAGATTTGGTGGGATTTTTGTGGATTTTGGCCGTGTTTTGAGAAGATTTAGGGAATTTTGTGTGATTTTTCTGGGATTTTGTTGGGTATTGAGGACATTTTGTGGGATGTTTCTGGAATTTGGTGGGGCTTTTCAAGAATTTTGTGGTATTTTGAAAAGATTTTGGGAATTTTGTGGTGTTTTTTCTTGAATTTTGAGGGAAACTGTGCTGATTTTATGGGGCGTTTCTGGAATTTGGTCGAGTTTTCAGAAGATTTAGGGATTTTTGTGAGATTTTTGTGGGATGTTCTGGGAATTGGTGGAGATTTTGTGGGACTTTCCTGTGAATTGGTAGGGTTTTGAAATGATTTAGGGAGTTTAGTGGGACTTCTCTGGAATTTTGTGGGTTTTTTCTGGAATTGTGTGGGATTCTGAGGAGACTTGAAGAATTTTGAGGAATTTGTTTTAGATTTTGTGGGAATTTGTGTAGATTCTGTGGGATTTTTCTGGAATTTGGTGGGCCTTTTCAAGGACTTTGTGTGGTTTTGAGGAGACTTGAAGAATTTTGAGGAAATTTTCTTAGATTTTGTGGAAACTTGTGGAGGTTTTGTGTGATTTTTGTGGGATTTTGTGGGATATTGAGGCGATTTAGGGATCTTGAGGGATTTTTCATGTATTTTGTGGGAATTTGTGGAGATTTGTTGGGATATTTTTCTAGAATTTGGTCGTGTTTTGAGAAGATTTAGGGAATTTTGTGGGATTTTTCCTGGAATTTTATTGGATACTGGGGAGATTTTGTGGGATGTTTGTGGAACTTGGAGGGACTTTTCTGGAATTTGGTGAGATTCTGTAGAGAACTGACGAATTATCAGGGATTTTTCATGTATTCTGTGGGAATTTGTGGAGATTTGGTGGGATTTTCTGGAATTTGGTAGAGTTTTGAGAAGATTTAGGGAATTCTGCAAGATATTTCTGGAATTTGGTGGGAATTTTTGAAGGACTTTTTGTGGTTTTGAGGAGACTTGAAGAATTTTGAGGAATTTTTCTTAGATTCTGTGGAAACTTGTGGAGGTTTTGTGGGATTTTTGTGGAATTTTGTGGGATATTGAGGCGATTTAGGGATCTTGAGGGATTTTTCATGTATTTTGTGGGAATTTGTGGAGATTTGGTGGGATTTTTGTGGATTTTGGCCGTGTTTTGAGAAGATTTAGGGAATTTTGTGGGATTTTTCTGGGATTTTGTTGGGTATTGAGGACATTTTGTGGGATGTTTCTGGAATTTGGTGGGGCTTTTCAAGAATTTTGTGGTATTTTGAAAAGATTTTGGGAATTTTGTGGTGTTTTTTCTTGAATTTTGAGGGAAACTGTGCTGATTTTATGGGGTGTTTCTGGAATTTGGTCGAGTTTTCAGAAGATTTAGGGATTTTTGTGAGATTTTTGTGGGATGTTCTGGGAATTGGTGGAGATTTTGTGGGACTTTCCTGTGAATTAGTAGGGTTTTGAAATGATTTAGGGAGTTTAGTGGGACTTCTCTGGAATTTTGTGGGTTTTTTCTGGAATTGTGTGGGATTCTGAGGAGACTTGAAGAATTTTGAGGAATTTGTTTTAGATTTTGTGGGAATTTGTGTAGATTCTGTGGGATTTTTCTGGAATTTGGTGGGCCTTTTTGACGGACTTTGTGTGGTTTTGAGGAGACTTGAAGAATTTTGAGGAAATTTTCTTAGATTTTGTGGAAACTTGTGGAGGTTTTGTGTGATCTTTGTGGGATTTTGTGGGATATTGAGGCGATTTAGGGATCTTGAGGGATTTTTCATGTATTTTGTGGGAATTTGTGGAGATTTGGTGGGATATTTTTCTAGAATTTGGTCATGTTTTGAGAAGATTTAGGGAATTTTGTGGGATTTTTCCTGGAATTTTGTTGGATACTGGGGAGATTTTGTGGGATGCTTGTGGAACTTTGAGGGACTCTTCTGGAATTTTGTGAGATTCTGTAGAGAACTGACGAATTATCAGGGATTTTTCATGTATTCTGTGGGAATTTGTGGAGATTTGGTGGGATTTTCTGGAATTTGGTAGAGTTTTGAGAAGATTTAGGGAATTCTGCAAGATATTTCTGGAATTTGGTGGGAATTTTTGAAGGACTTTTTGTGGTTTTGAGGAGACTTGAAGAATTTTGAGGAATTTTTCTTAGATTCTGTGGAAACTTGTGGAGGTTTTGTGGGATTTTTGTGGAATTTTGTGGGATATTGAGGCGATTTAGGGATCTTGAGGGATTTTTCATGTATTTTGTGGGAATTTGTGGAGATTTGGTGGGATTTTTGTGGATTTTGGCCGTGTTTTGAGAAGATTTAGGGAATTTTGTGGGATTTTTCTGGGATTTTGTTGGGTATTGAGGACATTTTGTGGGATGTTTCTGGAATTTGGTGGGGCTTTTCAAGAATTTTGTGGTATTTTGAAAAGATTTTGGGAATTTTGTGGTGTTTTTTCTTGAATTTTGAGGGAAACTGTGCTGATTTTATGGGGTGTTTCTGGAATTTGGTCGAGTTTTCAGAAGATTTAGGGATTTTTGTGAGATTTTTGTGGGATGTTCTGGGAATTGGTAGAGATTTTGTGGGACTTTCCTGTGAATTAGTAGGGTTTTGAAATGATTTAGGGAGTTTAGTGGGACTTCTCTGGAATTTTGTGGGTTTTTTCTGGAATTGTGTGGGATTCTGAGGAGACTTGAAGAATTTTGAGGAATTTGTTTTAGATTTTGTGGGAATTTGTGTAGATTCTGTGGGATTTTTCTGGAATTTGGTGGGCCTTTTTGACGGACTTTGTGTGGTTTTGAGGAGACTTGAAGAATTTTGAGGAAATTTTCTTAGATTTTGTGGAAACTTGTGGAGGTTTGGTGGGATTTTTGTGGAATTTTGTGGGATATTGAGGCGATTTAGGGATCTTGAGGGATTTTTCATGTATTTTGTGGGAATTTGTGGAGATTTGGTGGGATATTTTTCTAGAATTTGGTCATGTTTTGAGAAGATTTAGGGAATTTTGTGGGATTTTTCCTGGAATTTTGTTGGATACTGGGGAGATTTTGTGGGATGCTTGTGGAACTTTGAGGGACTCTTCTGGAATTTTGTGAGATTCTGTAGAGAACTGACGAATTATCAGGGATTTTTCATGTATTCTGTGGGAATTTGTGGAGATTTGGTGGGATTTTTGTGGATTTTGGCCGTGTTTTGAGAAGATTTAGGGAATTTTGTGTGATTTTTCTGGGATTTTGTTGGGTATTGAGGACATTTTGTGGGATGTTTCTGGAATTTGGTGGGGCTTTTCAAGAATTTTGTGGTATTTTGAAAAGATTTTGGGAATTTTGTGGTGTTTTTTCTTGAATTTTGAGGGAAACTGTGCTGATTTTATGGGGCGTTTCTGGAATTTGGTCGAGTTTTCAGAAGATTTAGGGATTTTTGTGAGATTTTTGTGGGATGTTCTGGGAATTGGTGGAGATTTTGTGGGACTTTCCTGTGAATTGGTAGGGTTTTGAAATGATTTAGGGAGTTTAGTGGGACTTCTCTGGAATTTTGTGGGTTTTTTCTGGAATTGTGTGGGATTCTGAGGAGACTTGAAGAATTTTGAGGAATTTGTTTTAGATTTTGTGGGAATTTGTGTAGATTCTGTGGGATTTTTCTGGAATTTGGTGGGCCTTTTCAAGGACTTTGTGTGGTTTTGAGGAGACTTGAAGAATTTTGAGGAAATTTTCTTAGATTTTGTGGAAACTTGTGGAGGTTTTGTGTGATTTTTGTGGGATTTTGTGGGATATTGAGGCGATTTAGGGATCTTGAGGGATTTTTCATGTATTTTGTGGGAATTTGTGGAGATTTGTTGGGATATTTTTCTAGAATTTGGTCGTGTTTTGAGAAGATTTAGGGAATTTTGTGGGATTTTTCCTGGAATTTTATTGGATACTGGGGAGATTTTGTGGGATGTTTGTGGAACTTGGAGGGACTTTTCTGGAATTTGGTGAGATTCTGTAGAGAACTGACGAATTATCAGGGATTTTTCATGTATTCTGTGGGAATTTGTGGAGATTTGGTGGGATTTTCTGGAATTTGGTAGAGTTTTGAGAAGATTTAGGGAATTCTGCAAGATATTTCTGGAATTTGGTGGGAATTTTTGAAGGACTTTTTGTGGTTTTGAGGAGACTTGAAGAATTTTGAGGAATTTTTCTTAGATTCTGTGGAAACTTGTGGAGGTTTTGTGGGATTTTTGTGGAATTTTGTGGGATATTGAGGCGATTTAGGGATCTTGAGGGATTTTTCATGTATTTTGTGGGAATTTGTGGAGATTTGGTGGGATTTTTGTGGATTTTGGCCGTGTTTTGAGAAGATTTAGGGAATTTTGTGGGATTTTTCTGGGATTTTGTTGGGTATTGAGGACATTTTGTGGGATGTTTCTGGAATTTGGTGGGGCTTTTCAAGAATTTTGTGGTATTTTGAAAAGATTTTGGGAATTTTGTGGTGTTTTTTCTTGAATTTTGAGGGAAACTGTGCTGATTTTATGGGGTGTTTCTGGAATTTGGTCGAGTTTTCAGAAGATTTAGGGATTTTTGTGAGATTTTTGTGGGATGTTCTGGGAATTGGTGGAGATTTTGTGGGACTTTCCTGTGAATTAGTAGGGTTTTGAAATGATTTAGGGAGTTTAGTGGGACTTCTCTGGAATTTTGTGGGTTTTTTCTGGAATTGTGTGGGATTCTGAGGAGACTTGAAGAATTTTGAGGAATTTGTTTTAGATTTTGTGGGAATTGTTGGAGATTCTGTGGGATTTTTCTGGAATTTGGTGGGCCTTTTCAAGGACTTTGTGTGGTTTTTTAGGAGACTTGAAGAATTTTGAGGAATTTTTCTTAGATTTTGTGGAAACTTGTGGAGGTTTTGTGGGATTTTTGGGGGATTTTGTGGGATATTGAGGCGATTTAGGGATCTTGAGGGATTTTTCATGTATTTTGTGGGAATTTGTGGAGATTTGGTGGGATATTTTTCTAGAATTTGGTCATGTTTTGAGAAGATTTAGGGAATTTTGTGGGATTTTTCCTGGAATTTTGTTGGGTATTGAGGACATTTTGTGGGATGTTTCTGGAATTTGGTGGGGCTTTTCAAGAATTTTGTGGTATTTTGAAAAGATTTAGGGAATTTTGTGGTGTTTTTTCTTGAATTTTGTGGGAATCTGTGCTGATTTTATGGGGCGTTTCTGGAATTTGGTCGAGTTTTCAGAAGATTTAGGGATTTTTGTGAGATTTTTGGGGGCATGTTCTGGGAATTGGTGGAGATTTTTTGGGACTTTCCTGTGAATTGGTAGGGTTTTGTAATGATTTAGGGAGTTTTGTGGGACTTCTCTGGAATTTTGTGGGTTTTTTCTGGAATTGTGTGGAATTCTGAGGAGACTTGAAGAATTTTGAGGAATTTGTTTTAGATTTTTGGGAATTTGTGTAGATTCTGTGGGATTTTACTGGAATTTGGTGGGCCTTTTCAAGGACTTTGTGTGGTTTTGAGGAGACTTGAAGAATTTTGAGGATTTTTTTTTATATTTTGTGGAAACTTGTGGAGGTTTTGTGTGATTTTTGTGGGATTTTGTGGGATATTGAGGCGATTTAGGGATCTTGAGGGATTTTTCATGTATTTTGTGGGAATTTGTGGAGATTTGGTGGGATATTTTTCTAGAATTTGGTCGTGTTTTGTGAAGATTTAGGGAATTTTGTGGGATTTTTCTTGAATTTTGTTGGATATTGAGTAGATTTTGTGGAACTTTGAGGGACTTTTCTGGAATTTGGTGAGATTCTGTAGAGAACTGAAGAATTATCAGGGATTTTTCATGTATTCTGTGGGAATTTGTGGAGATTTGGTGGGATTTTTCTGGAATTTGGTAGAGTTTTGAGAAGATTTAGGGAATTTTGTGGGATTTTTCCTGGAATTTTGTTGGATATTGAGGAGATTTTGTGGGGTGTTTGTGGAACTTTGAGGGACTCTTCTGGATTTTGGTGAGATTCTGTAGAGAACTGACGAATTATCAGGGATTTTTCATGTATTCTGTGGGAATTTGTGGAGATTTGGTGGGATTTTTCTGGAATTTGGTAGAGTTTTGAGAAGATTTAGGGAATTTTGTGGGATTTTTCCTGGAATTTTGTTGGATATTGAGGAGATTTTGTGGGGTGTTTGTGGAACTTTGAGGGACTCTTCTGGAATTTGGTGAGATTCTGTAGAGAACTGACGAATTATCAGGGATTTTTCATGTATTCTGTGGGAATTTGTGGAGATTTGGTGGGATTTTTCTGGAATTTGGTAGAGTTTTGAGAAGATTTAGGGAATTCTGTAAGATTTTTCTGGAATTTGGTGGGCCTCTTTGAAGGACTTTGTGTGGTTTTGAGGAGACTTGAAGAATTTTGAGGAATTTTTCTTAGATTCTGTGGAAACTTGTGGAGGTTTTGTGGGATTTTTGTGGAATTTTGTGGGATATTGAGGCGATTTAGGGATCTTGAGGGATTTTTCATGTATTTTGTGGGAATTTGTGGAGATTTGGTGGGATATTTTTCTAGAATTTGGTCATGTTTTGAGAAGATTTAGGGAAATTTGTGGGATTTTTCCTGGAATTTTGTTGGATACTGGGGAGATTTTGTGGGATGCTTGTGGAACTTTGAGGGACTTTTCTGGAATTTTGTGAGATTCTGTAGAGAACTGACGAATTATCAGGGATTTTTCATGTATTCTGTGGGAATTTGTGGAGATTCGGTGGGATATTTTTCTAGAATTTTGTCATGTTTTGAGAAGATTTAGGGAATTTTGTGTGATTTTTCTGGGATTTTGTTGGGTATTGAGGACATTTTGTGGGATGTTTCTGGAATTTGGTGGGGATTTTCAAGAATTTTGTGGTATTTTGAAAAGATTTAGGGAATTTTGTGGTGTTTTTTCTTGAATTTTGAGGGAAACTGTGCTGATTTTATGGAGCGTTTCTGGAATTTGGTCGAGTTTTCAGAAGATTTAGGGATTTTTGTGAGATTTTTGTGGGATGTTCTGGGAATTGGTGGAGATTTTGTGGGACATTCCTGTGAATTGGTAGGGTTTTGAAATGATTTAGGGAGTTTTGTGGGACTTCTCTGGAATTTTGTGGGTTTTTTCTGGAATTGTGTGGGATTCTGAGGAGACTTGAAGAATTTTGAGGAATTTGTTTTAGATTTTGTGGGAATTGTTGGAGATTCTGTGGGATTTTACAGGAATTTGGTGGGCCTTTTCAAGGACTTTGTGTGGTTTTGAGGAGACTTGAAGAATTTTGAGGAAATTTTCTTAGATTTTGTGGAATCTTGTGGAGGTTTTGTGTGATTTTTGTGGGATTTTGTGGGATATTGAGGCGATTTAGGGATCTTGAGGGATTTTTCATGTATTTTGTGGGAATTTGTGGAGATTTGGTGGGATATTTTTCTAGAAATTGGTCGTGTTTTGAGAAGATTTAGGGAATTTTGTGGGATTTTTCCTGGAATTTTGTTGGGTATTGAGGACATTTTGTGGGATGTTTCTGGAATTTGGTGGGGCTTTTCAAGAATTTTGTGGTATTTTGAAAAGATTTAGGGAATTTTGTGGTGTTTTTTCTTGAATTTTGTGGGAATCTGTGCTGATTTTATGGGGCGTTTCTGGAATTTGGTCGAGTTTTCAGAAGATTTAGGGATTTTTGTGAGATTTTTGGGGGCATGTTCTGGGAATTGGTGGAGATTTTTTGGGACTTTCCTGTGAATTGGTAGGGTTTTGTAATGATTTAGGGAGTTTTGTGGGACTTCTCTGGAATTTTGTGGGTTTTTTCTGGAATTGTGTGGAATTCTGAGGAGACTTGAAGAATTTTGAGGAATTTGTTTTAGATTTTTGGGAATTTGTGGAGATTCTGTGGGATTTTACTGGAATTTGGTGGGCCTTTTCAAGGACTTTGTGTGGTTTTGAGGAGACTTGAAGAATTTTGAGGATTTTTTTTTATATTTTGTGGAAACTTGTGGAGGTTTTGTGTGATTTTTGTGGGATTTTGTGGGATATTGAGGCGATTTAGGGATCTTGAGGGATTTTTCATGTATTTTGTGGGAATTTGTGGAGATTTGGTGGGATATTTTTCTAGAATTTGGTCGTGTTTTGTGAAGATTTAGGGAATTTTGTGGGATTTTTCTTGAATTTTGTTGGATATTGAGTAGATTTTGTGGAACTTTGAGGGACTTTTCTGGAATTTGGTGAGATTCTGTAGAGAACTGAAGAATTATCAGGGATTTTTCATGTATTCTGTGGGAATTTGTGGAGATTTGGTGGGATTTTTCTGGAATTTGGTAGAGTTTTGAGAAGATTTAGGGAATTTTGTGGGATTTTTCCTGGAATTTTGTTGGATATTGAGGAGATTTTGTGGGGTGTTTGTGGAACTTTGAGGGACTCTTCTGGATTTTGGTGAGATTCTGTAGAGAACTGACGAATTATCAGGGATTTTTCATGTATTCTGTGGGAATTTGTGGAGATTTGGTGGGATTTTTCTGGAATTTGGTAGAGTTTTGAGAAGATTTAGGGAATTTTGTGGGATTTTTCCTGGAATTTTGTTGGATATTGAGGAGATTTTGTGGGGTGTTTGTGGAACTTTGAGGGACTCTTCTGGAATTTGGTGAGATTCTGTAGAGAACTGACGAATTATCAGGGATTTTTCATGTATTCTGTGGGAATTTGTGGAGATTTGGTGGGATTTTTCTGGAATTTGGTAGAGTTTTGAGAAGATTTAGGGAATTCTGTAAGATTTTTCTGGAATTTGGTGGGCCTCTTTGAAGGACTTTGTGTGGTTTTGAGGAGACTTGAAGAATTTTGAGGAATTTTTCTTAGATTCTGTGGAAACTTGTGGAGGTTTTGTGGGATTTTTGTGGAATTTTGTGGGATATTGAGGCGATTTAGGGATCTTGAGGGATTTTTCATGTATTTTGTGGGAATTTGTGGAGATTTGGTGGGATATTTTTCTAGAATTTGGTCATGTTTTGAGAAGATTTAGGGAAATTTGTGGGATTTTTCCTGGAATTTTGTTGGATACTGGGGAGATTTTGTGGGATGCTTGTGGAACTTTGAGGGACTTTTCTGGAATTTTGTGAGATTCTGTAGAGAACTGACGAATTATCAGGGATTTTTCATGTATTCTGTGGGAATTTGTGGAGATTCGGTGGGATATTTTTCTAGAATTTTGTCATGTTTTGAGAAGATTTAGGGAATTTTGTGTGATTTTTCTGGGATTTTGTTGGGTATTGAGGACATTTTGTGGGATGTTTCTGGAATTTGGTGGGGATTTTCAAGAATTTTGTGGTATTTTGAAAAGATTTAGGGAATTTTGTGGTGTTTTTTCTTGAATTTTGAGGGAAACTGTGCTGATTTTATGGAGCGTTTCTGGAATTTGGTCGAGTTTTCAGAAGATTTAGGGATTTTTGTGAGATTTTTGTGGGATGTTCTGGGAATTGGTGGAGATTTTGTGGGACATTCCTGTGAATTGGTAGGGTTTTGAAATGATTTAGGGAGTTTTGTGGGACTTCTCTGGAATTTTGTGGGTTTTTTCTGGAATTGTGTGGGATTCTGAGGAGACTTGAAGAATTTTGAGGAATTTGTTTTAGATTTTGTGGGAATTGTTGGAGATTCTGTGGGATTTTACAGGAATTTGGTGGGCCTTTTCAAGGACTTTGTGTGGTTTTGAGGAGACTTGAAGAATTTTGAGGATTTTTTCTTAGATTTTGTACAAACCTGTGGAGGTTTTGTGTGATTTTTGTGGGATTTTGTGGGATATTGAGGCGATTTAGGGATCTTGAGGGATTTTTCATGTATTTTGTGGGAATTTGTGGAGATTTGGTGGGATATTTTTCTAGAATTTGGTCGTGTTTTGAGAAGATTTAGGGAATTTTGTGGGATTTTTCCTGGAATTTTGTTGGATACTGGGGAGATTTTGTGGGATATTTGTGGTACTTTGAGGGACTTTTCTGGAATTTGGTGAGATTCTGTAGAGAACTGAAGAATTATCAGGGATTTTTCATGTATTCTGTGGGAATTTGTGGAGATTTGGTGGGATTTTTGTGGATTTTGGCCGTGTTTAGAGAAGATTTAGGGAATTTTGTGGGATGTTTCTGGGATTTTGTTGGGTATTGAGGACATTTTGTGGGATGTTTCTGGAATTTGGTGGGGCTTTTCAAGAATTTTGTGGTATTTTGAAAAGATTTTGGGAATTTTGTGGTGTTTTTTCTTGAATTTTGAGGGAAACTGTGCTGATTTTATGGAGCGTTTCTGGAATTTGGTCGAGTTTTCAGAAGATTTAGGGATTTTTGTGAGATTTTTGTGGGATGTTCTGGGAATTGGTGGAGATTTTGTGGGACATTCCTGTGAATTGGTAGGGTTTTGAAATGATTTAGGGAGTTTTGTGGGACTTCTCTGGAATTTTGTGGGTTTTTTCTGGAATTGTGTGGGATTCTGAAGAGACTTGAAAAATTTTGAGGAATTTGTTCTAGATTTTGGGGAATTTGTGTAGATTCTGTGGGATTTTTCTGGAATTTGGTGGGCCTTTTCAAGGACTTTGTGTGGTTTTGAGGAGACTTGAAGAATTTTGAGGATTTTTTTTTATATTTTGTGGAAACTTGTGGAGGTTTTGTGTGATTTTTGTGGGATTTTGTGGGATATTGAGGCGATTTAGGGATCTTGAGGGATTTTTCATGTATTTTGTGGGAATTTGTGGAGATTTGGTGGGATATTTTTCTAGAATTTGGTCGTGTTTTGGGGCGATTTAGGGAATTTTGTGGGATTTTTCCTGGAATTTTATTGGATACTGGGGAGATTTTCTGGAATGTTTGTGGAACTTTGAGGGACTCTTCTGGAATTTGGTGAGATTCTGTAGAGAACTGACGAATTATCAGGGATTTTTCATGTATTCTGTGGGAATTTGTGGAGATTCGGTGGGATATTTTTCTAGAATTTGGTCATGTTTTAAGAAGATTTAGGGAATTTTGTGGGATTTTTCCTGGAATTTTGTTGGATATTGAGGAGATTTTGTGGGATATTTCTGGAACTTCGAGGGACTTTTCTGGAATTTGGTGAGATTCTGTAGAGAACTGACGAATTATCAGGGATTTTCATGTATTCTGTGGGAATTTGTGGAGATTTGGTGGGATTTTTCTGGAATTTGGTAGAGTTTTGAGAAGATTTAGGGAATTCTGTAAGATTTCTCTGGAATTTGGTGGGCCTTTTTGACGGACTTTGTGTGGTTTTGAGGAGACTTGAAGAATTTTGAGGAATTTTTCTTAGATTTTGTGGAAACTTGTGGAGGTTTTGTGGGATTTTTGTGGGATTTTGTGGGATATTGAGGCGATTTAGGGATCTTGAGGGATTTTTCATGCATTTTGTGGGAATTTGTGGAGATTTGGTGGGATATTTTTCCAGAATTTGGTCATGTTTTGAGAAGATTTAAGGAATTTTGTGGGATTTTTCCTGGAATTTTGTTGGATACTGGGGAGATTTTGTGGGATGTTTGTGGAACTTTGAGGGACTTTTCTGGAATTTGGTGAGATTCTGTAGAGAACTGACGAATTATCAGGGATTTTTCATGTATTCTGTGGGAATTTGTGGAGATTTGGTGGGATTTTTCTGGAATTTGGTAGAGTTTTGAGAAGATTTAGGGAATTCTGTGGGATTTTTCTGGAATTTGGTGGGCCTTTTCAAGGACTTTGTGTGGTTTTCAGGAGACTTGTAGAATTTTGAGGAATTTTTCTTAGATTTTGTGGAAACTTGTGGAGGTTTTGTGTGATTTTTGTGGGATTTTGTGAGATATTGAGGCGATTTAGGGATCTTGAGGGATTTTTCATGTATTCTGTGGGAATTTGTGGAGATTTGGTGGGATTTTTGTGGATTTTGGCCGTGTTTAGAGAAGATTTAGGGAATTTCGTGGGATGTTTCTGGGATTTTGTTGGGTATTGAGGACATTTTGTGGGATGTTTCTGGAATTTGGTGGGGCTTTTCAAGAATTTTGTGGTATTTTGAAAAGATTTAGGGAATTTTGTGGTGTTTTTTCTTGAATTTTGTGGGAAACTGTGCTGATTTTATGGGGCGTTTCTGGAATTTGGTCGAGTTTTCAGAAGATATAGGGATTTTTGTGAGATTTTTGTGGGATGTTCTGGGAATTGGTGGAGATTTTGTGGGACATTCCTGTGAATTGGTAGGGTTTTGAAATGATTTAGGGAGTTTTGTGGGACTTGTCTGGAATTTTGTGGGTTTTTTCTGGAATTGTGTGGAATTCTGAGGAGACTTGAAGAATTTTGAGGAATTTGTTCTAGATTTTGGGGAATTTGTGTAGATTCTGTGGGATTTTTCTGGAATTTGGTGGGCCTTTTCAAGGACTTTGTGTGGTTTTGAGGAGACTTGAAGAATTTTGAGGATTTTTTTTTATATTTTGTGGAAACTTGTGGAGGTTTTGTGGGATTTTTGTGGGATTTTGTGGGATATTGAGGCGATTTAGGGATCTTGAGGGATTTTTCATGTATTTTGTGGGAATTTGTGGAGATTTGGTGGGATATTTTTCTAGAATTTGGTCGTGTTTTGGGGCGATTTAGGGAATTTTGTGGGATTTTTCCTGGAATTTTATTGGATACTGGGGAGATTTTCTGGAATGTTTGTGGAACTTTGAGGGACTCTTCTGGAATTTGGTGAGATTCTGTAGAGAACTGACGAATTATCAGGGATTTTTCATGTATTCTGTGGGAATTTGTGGAGATTCGGTGGGATATTTTTCTAGAATTTGGGTATGTTTTAAGAAGATTTAGGGAATTTTGTGGGATTTTTCCTGGAATTTTGTTGGATATTGAGGAGATTTTGTGGGATATTTCTGGAACTTCGAGGGACTTTTCTGGAATTTGGTGAGATTCTGTAGAGAACTGACGAATTATCAGGGATTTTCATGTATTCTGTGGGAATTTGTGGAGATTTGGTGGGATTTTTCTGGAATTTGGTAGAGTTTTGAGAAGATTTAGGGAATTCTGTAAGATTTTTCTGGAATTTGGTGGGCCTTTTTGACGGACTTTGTGTGGTTTTGAGGAGACTTGAAGAATTTTGAGGAATTTTTCTTAGATTTTGTGGAAACTTGTGGAGGTTTTGTGGGATTTTTGTGGAATTTTGTGGGATATTGAGGCGATTTAGGGATCTTGAGGGATTTTTCATGTATTTTGTGGGAATTTGTGGAGATTTGGTGGGATATTTTTCTAGAATTTGGTCGTGTTTTGGGAAGATTTAGGGAATTTTGTGGGATTTTTCCTGGAATTTTATTGGATACTGGGGAGATTTTGTGGGACATTTCTGGAACTTCGAGGGACTTTTCTGGAATTTGGTGAGATTCTGTAGAGAACTGACGAATTATCAGGGATTTTTCATGTATTCTGTGGGAATTTGTGGAGATTCGGTGGGATATTTTTCTAGAATTTGGTCATGTTTTGAGAAGATTTAGGGAATTTTGTGTGATTTTTCTGGGATTTTGTTGGGTATTGAGGACATTTTGTGGGATGTTTCTGGAATTTGGTGGGGCTTTTCAAGAATTTTGTGGTATTTTGAAAAGATTTAGGGAATTTTGTGGTGTTTTTTCTTGAATTTTGTGGGAAACTGTGCTGATTTTATGGGGCGTTTCTGGAATTGGGTCGAGTTTTCAGAAGATTTAGGGATTTTTGTGAGATTTTTGTGGGATGTTCTGGGAATTGGTGGAGATTTTGTGGGACATTCCTGTGAATTGGTAGGGTTTTGAAATGATTTAGGGAGTTTTGTGGGACTTCTCTGGAATTTTGTGGGTTTTTTCTGGAATTGTGTGGGATTCTGAGGAGACTTGAAGAATTTTGAGGAATTTGTTTTAGATTTTGTGGGAATTTGTGGGGATTCTGTAGGATTTTACTGGAATTTGGTGGGCCTTTTCAAGGACTTTGTGTGGTTTTGAAGAGACTTGAAGAATTTTGAGGATTTTTTTTATATTTTGTGGAAACTTGTGGAGGTTTTGTGTGATTTTCGTGGGATTTTGTGGGATATTGAGGCGATTTAGGGATCTTGAGGGATTTTTCATGTATTTTGTGGGGTTTTGTGGAGATTTGGTGGGATATTTTTCTAGAATTTGGTAGTGTTTTGAGAAGATTTAGGGGAATTTTGTGGGATTTTTCCTGGAATTTTGTTGGATACTGGGGAGATTTTGTGGGATGTTTCTGGAACTTCGAGGGACTTCTCTGGAATTTGGTGAGATTCTGTAGAGAACTGACGAATTATCAGGGATTTTTCATGTATTCTGTGGGAATTTGTGGAGATTTGGTGGGATTTTTCTGGAATTTGGTAGAGTTTTGAGAAGATTTAGGGAATTCTGTGGGATTTTTCTGGAATTTGGTGGGCCTTTTCAAGGACTTTGTGTGGTTTTCAGGAGACTTGTAGAATTTTGAGGAATTTTTCTTAGATTTTGTGGAAACTTGTGGAGGTTTTGTGTGATTTTTGTGGGATTTTGTGAGATATTGAGGCGATTTAGGGATCTTGAGGTATTTTTCATGTATTCTGTGGGAATTTGTGGAGATTTGGTGGGATTTTTGTGGATTTTGGCCGTGTTTAGAGAAGATTTAGGGAATTTCGTGGGATGTTTCTGGGATTTTGTTGGGTATTGAGGACATTTTGTGGGATGTTTCTGGAATTTGGTGGGGCTTTTCAAGAATTTTGTGGTATTTTGAAAAGATTTAGGGAATTTTGTGGTGTTTTTTCTTGAATTTTGTGGGAAACTGTGCTGATTTTATGGGGCGTTTCTGGAATTTGGTCGAGTTTTCAGAAGATTTAGGGATTTTTGTGAGATTTTTGTGGGATGTTCTGGGAATTGGTGGAGATTTTGTGGGACATTCCTGTGAATTGGTAGGGTTTTGAAATGATTTAGGGAGTTTTGTGGGACTTCTCTGGAATTTTGTGGGTTTTTTCTGGAATTGTGTGGAATTCTGAGGAGACTTGAAGAATTTTGAGGAATTTGTTTTAGATTTTTGGGAATTTGTGGAGATTCTGTGGGATTTTACTGGAATTTGGTGGGCCTTTTCAAGGACTTTGTGTGGTTTTGAGGAGACTTGAAGAATTTTGAGGATTTTTTTTTATATTTTGTGGAAACTTGTGGAGGTTTTGTGGGATTTTTGTGGGATTTTGTGGGATATTGAGGCGATTTAGGGATCTTGAGGGATTTTTCATGTATTTTGTGGGAATTTGTGGAGATTTGGTGGGATATTTTTCTAGAATTTGGTCGTGTTTTGGGGCGATTTAGGGAATTTTGTGGGATTTTTCCTGGAATTTTATTGGATACTGGGGAGATTTTCTGGAATGTTTGTGGAACTTTGAGGGACTCTTCTGGAATTTGGTGAGATTCTGTAGAGAACTGACGAATTATCAGGGATTTTTCATGTATTCTGTGGGAATTTGTGGAGATTCGGTGGGATATTTTTCTAGAATTTGGTCATGTTTTAAGAAGATTTAGGGAATTTTGTGGGATTTTTCCTGGAATTTTGTTGGATATTGAGGAGATTTTGTGGGATATTTCTGGAACTTCGAGGGACTTTTCTGGAATTTGGTGAGATTCTGTAGAGAACTGACGAATTATCAGGGATTTTCATGTATTCTGTGGGAATTTGTGGAGATTTGGTGGGATTTTTCTGGAATTTGGTAGAGTTTTGAGAAGATTTAGGGAATTTTGTGGGATTTTTCCTGGAATTTGGTGGGCCTTTTTGACGGACTTTGTGTGGTTTTGAGGAGACTTGAAGAATTTTGAGGAATTTTTCTTAGATTTTGTGGAAACTTGTGGAGGTTTTGTGGGATTTTTGTGGAATTTTGTGGGATATTGAGGCGATTTAGGGATCTTGAGGGATTTTTCATGTATTTTGTGGGAATTTGTGGAGATTTGGTGGGATATTTTTCTAGAATTTGGTCGTGTTTTGGGAAGATTTAGGGAATTTTGTGGGATTTTTCCTGGAATTTTATTGGATACTGGGGAGATTTTGTGGGACATTTCTGGAACTTCGAGGGACTTTTCTGGAATTTGGTGAGATTCTGTAGAGAACTGACGAATTATCAGGGATTTTTCATGTATTCTGTGGGAATTTGTGGAGATTCGGTGGCATATTTTTCTAGAATTTGGTCATGTTTTGAGAAGATTTAGGGAATTTTGTGTGATTTTTCTGGGATTTTGTTGGGTATTGAGGACATTTTGTGGGATGTTTCTGGAATTTGGTGGGGCTTTTCAAGAATTTTGTGGTATTTTGAAAAGATTTAGGGAATTTTGTGGTGTTTTTTCTTGAATTTTGTGGGAAACTGTGCTGATTTTATGGGGCGTTTCTGGAATTGGGTCGAGTTTTCAGAAGATTTAGGGATTTTTGTGAGATTTTTGTGGGATGTTCTGGGAATTGGTGGAGATTTTGTGGGACATTCCTGTGAATTGGTAGGGTTTTGAAATGATTTAGGGAGTTTTGTGGGACTTCTCTGGAATTTTGTGGGTTTTTTCTGGAATTGTGTGGGATTCTGAGGAGACTTGAAGAATTTTGAGGAATTTGTTTTAGATTTTGTGGGAATTTGTGGGGATTCTGTAGGATTTTACTGGAATTTGGTGGGCCTTTTCAAGGACTTTGTGTGGTTTTGAAGAGACTTGAAGAATTTTGAGGATTTTTTTTATATTTTGTGGAAACTTGTGGAGGTTTTGTGTGATTTTCGTGGGATTTTGTGGGATATTGAGGCGATTTAGAGATCTTGAGGGATTTTTCATGTATTTTGTGGGGTTTTGTGGAGATTTGGTGGGATATTTTTCTAGAATTTGGTAGTGTTTTGAGAAGATTTAGGGGAATTTTGTGGGATTTTTCCTGGAATTTTGTTGGATACTGGGGAGATTTTGTGGGATGTTTCTGGAACTTCGAGGGACTTCTCTGGAATTTGGTGAGATTCTGTAGAGAACTGACGAATTATCAGGGATTTTTCATGTATTCTGTGGGAATTTGTGGAGATTTGGTGGGATTTTTCTGGAATTTGGTAGAGTTTTGAGAAGATTTAGGGAATTCTGTGGGATTTTTCTGGAATTTGGTGGGCCTTTTCAAGGACTTTGTGTGGTTTTCAGGAGACTTGTAGAATTTTGAGGAATTTTTCTTAGATTTTGTGGAAACTTGTGGAGGTTTTGTGTGATTTTTGTGGGATTTTGTGAGATATTGAGGCGATTTAGGGATCTTGAGGTATTTTTCATGTATTCTGTGGGAATTTGTGGAGATTTGGTGGGATTTTTGTGGATTTTGGCCGTGTTTAGAGAAGATTTAGGGAATTTCGTGGGATGTTTCTGGGATTTTGTTGGGTATTGAGGACATTTTGTGGGATGTTTCTGGAATTTGGTGGGGCTTTTCAAGAATTTTGTGGTATTTTGAAAAGATTTAGGGAATTTTGTGGTGTTTTTTCTTGAATTTTGTGGGAAACTGTGCTGATTTTATGGGGCGTTTCTGGAATTTGGTCGAGTTTTCAGAAGATTTAGGGATTTTTGTGAGATTTTTGTGGGATGTTCTGGGAATTGGTGGAGATTTTGTGGGACATTCCTGTGAATTGGTAGGGTTTTGAAATGATTTAGGGAGTTTTGTGGGACTTCTCTGGAATTTTGTGGGTTTTTTCTGGAATTGTGTGGAATTCTGAGGAGACTTGAAGAATTTTGAGGAATTTGTTCTAGATTTTGGGGAATTTGTGTAGATTCTGTGGGATTTTTCTGGAATTTGGTGGGCCTTTTCAAGGACTTTGTGTGGTTTTGAGGAGACTTGAAGAATTTTGAGGATTTTTTTTTATATTTTGTGGAAACTTGTGGAGGTTTTGTGGGATTTTTGTGGGATTTTGTGGGATATTGAGGCGATTTAGGGATCTTGAGGGATTTTTCATGTATTTTGTGGGAATTTGTGGAGATTTGGTGGGATATTTTTCTAGAATTTGGTCGTGTTTTGGGGCGATTTAGGGAATTTTGTGGGATTTTTCCTGGAATTTTATTGGATACTGGGGAGATTTTCTGGAATGTTTGTGGAACTTTGAGGGACTCTTCTGGAATTTGGTGAGATTCTGTAGAGAACTGACGAATTATCAGGGATTTTTCATGTATTCTGTGGGAATTTGTGGAGATTCGGTGGGATATTTTTCTAGAATTTGGGTATGTTTTAAGAAGATTTAGGGAATTTTGTGGGATTTTTCCTGGAATTTTGTTGGATATTGAGGAGATTTTGTGGGATATTTCTGGAACTTCGAGGGACTTTTCTGGAATTTGGTGAGATTCTGTAGAGAACTGACGAATTATCAGGGATTTTCATGTATTCTGTGGGAATTTGTGGAGATTTGGTGGGATTTTTCTGGAATTTGGTAGAGTTTTGAGAAGATTTAGGGAATTCTGTAAGATTTTTCTGGAATTTGGTGGGCCTTTTTGACGGACTTTGTGTGGTTTTGAGGAGACTTGAAGAATTTTGAGGAATTTTTCTTAGATTTTGTGGAAACTTGTGGAGGTTTTGTGGGATTTTTGTGGAATTTTGTGGGATATTGAGGCGATTTAGGGATCTTGAGGGATTTTTCATGTATTTTGTGGGAATTTGTGGAGATTTGGTGGGATATTTTTCTAGAATTTGGTCGTGTTTTGGGAAGATTTAGGGAATTTTGTGGGATTTTTCCTGGAATTTTATTGGATACTGGGGAGATTTTGTGGGATGCTTGTGGAACTTTGAGGGACTTTTCTGGAATTTGGTGAGATTCTGTAGAGAACTGAAGAATTATCAGGGATTTTTCATGTATTCTGTGGGAATTTGTGGAGATTCGGTGGGATATTTTTCTAGAATTTTGTCATGTTTTGAGAAGATTTAGGGAATTTTGTGTGATTTTTCTGGGATTTTGTTGGGTATTGAGGACATTTTGTGGGATGTTTCTGGAATTTGGTGGGGCTTTTCAAGAATTTTGTGGTATTTTGAAAAGATTTAGGGAATTTTGTGGTGTTTTTTCTTGAATTTTGTGGGAAACTGTGCTGATTTTATGGGGCGTTTCTGGAATTGGGTCGAGTTTTCAGAAGATTTAGGGATTTTTGTGAGATTTTTGTGGGATGTTCTGGGAATTGGTGGAGATTTTGTGGGACATTCCTGTGAATTGGTAGGGTTTTGAAATGATTTAGGGAGTTTTGTGGGACTTCTCTGGAATTTTGTGGGTTTTTTCTGGAATTGTGTGGGATTCTGAGGAGACTTGAAGAATTTTGAGGAATTTGTTTTAGATTTTGTGGGAATTTGTGGGGATTCTGTAGGATTTTACTGGAATTTGGTGGGCCTTTTCAAGGACTTTGTGTGGTTTTGAAGAGACTTGAAGAATTTTGAGGATTTTTTTTATATTTTGTGGAAACTTGTGGAGGTTTTGTGTGATTTTCGTGGGATTTTGTGGGATATTGAGGCGATTTAGGGATCTTGAGGGATTTTTCATGTATTTTGTGGGGTTTTGTGGAGATTTGGTGGGATATTTTTCTAGAATTTGGTAGTGTTTTGAGAAGATTTAGGGGAATTTTGTGGGATTTTTCCTGGAATTTTGTTGGATACTGGGGAGATTTTGTGGGATGTTTCTGGAACTTCGAGGGACTTCTCTGGAATTTGGTGAGATTCTGTAGAGAACTGACGAATTATCAGGGATTTTTCATGTATTCTGTGGGAATTTGTGGAGATTTGGTGGGATTTTTCTGGAATTTGGTAGAGTTTTGAGAAGATTTAGGGAATTCTGTGGGATTTTTCTGGAATTTGGTGGGCCTTTTCAAGGACTTTGTGTGGTTTTCAGGAGACTTGTAGAATTTTGAGGAATTTTTCTTAGATTTTGTGGAAACTTGTGGAGGTTTTGTGTGATTTTTGTGGGATTTTGTGAGATATTGAGGCGATTTAGGGATCTTGAGGGATTTTTCATGTATTCTGTGGGAATTTGTGGAGATTTGGTGGGATTTTTGTGGATTTTGGCCGTGTTTAGAGAAGATTTTGGGACTTTCGTGGGATGTTTCTGGGATTTTGTTGGGTATTGAGGACATTTTGTGGGATGTTTCTGGAATTTGGTGGGGCTTTTCAAGAATTTTGTGGTATTTTGAAAAGATTTAGGGAATTTTGTGGTGTTTTTTCTTGAATTTTGTGGGAAACTGTGCTGATTTTATGGGGCGTTTCTGGAATTTGGTCGAGTTTTCAGAAGATTTAGGGATTTTTGTGAGATTTTTGTGGGATGTTCTGGGAATTGGTGGAGATTTTGTGGGACATTCCTGTGAATTGGTAGGGTTTTGAAATGATTTAGGGAGTTTTGTGGGACTTCTCTGGAATTTTGTGGGTTTTTTCTGGAATTGTGTGGGATTCTGAGGAGACTTGAAAAATTTTGAGGAATTTGTTTTAGATTTTGGGGAATTTGTGTAGATTCTGTGGGATTTTTCTGGAATTTGGTGGGCCTTTTCAAGGACTTTGTGTGGTTTTGAGGAGACTTGAAGAATTTTGAGGATTTTTTTTTATATTTTGTGGAAACTTGTGGAGGTTTTGTGTGATTTTTGTGGGATTTTGTGGGATATTGAGGCGATTTAGGGATCTTGAGGGATTTTTCATGTATTTTGTGGGAATTTGTGGAGATTTGGTGGGATTTTTCTGGAATTTGGTAGAGTTTTGAGAAGATTTAGGGAATTCTGCAAGATATTTCTGGAATTTGGTGGGCCTTTTTGACGGACTTTGTGTGGTTTTGAGGAGACTTGAAGAATTTTGAGGAATTTTTCTTAGATTTTGTGGAAACTTGTGGAGGTTTTGTGGGATTTTTGTGGAATTTTGTGGGATATTGAGGCGATTTAGGGATCTTGAGGGATTTTTCATGTATTTTGTGGGAATTTGTGGAGATTTGGTGGGATATTTTTCTAGAATTTGGTCGTGTTTTGGGAAGATTTAGGGAATTTTGTGGGATTTTTCCTGGAATTTTATTGGATACTGGGGAGATTTTGTGGGATGCTTGTGGAACTTTGAGGGACTTTTCTGGAATTTTGTGAGATTCTGTAGAGAACTGACGAATTATCAGGGATTTTTCATGTATTCTGTGGGAATTTGTGGAGATTCGGTGGGATATTTTTCTAGAATTTTGTCATGTTTTGAGAAGATTTAGGGAATTTTGTGTGATTTTTCTGGGATTTTGTTGGGTATTGAGGACATTTTGTGGGATGTTTCTGGAATTTGGTGGGGCTTTTCAAGAATTTTGTGGTATTTTGAAAAGATTTAGGGAATTTTGTGGTGTTTTTTCTTGAATTTTGTGGGAAACTGTGCTGATTTTATGGGGCGTTTCTGGAATTGGGTCGAGTTTTCAGAAGATTTAGGGATTTTTGTGAGATTTTTGTGGGATGTTCTGGGAATTGGTGGAGATTTTGTGGGACATTCCTGTGAATTGGTAGGGTTTTGAAATGATTTAGGGAGTTTTGTGGGACTTCTCTGGAATTTTGTGGGTTTTTTCTGGAATTGTGTGGGATTCTGAGGAGACTTGAAGAATTTTGAGGAATTTGTTTTAGATTTTGTGGGAATTTGTGGGGATTCTGTAGGATTTTACTGGAATTTGGTGGGCCTTTTCAAGGACTTTGTGTGGTTTTGAAGAGACTTGAAGAATTTTGAGGATTTTTTTTATATTTTGTGGAAACTTGTGGAGGTTTTGTGTGATTTTCGTGGGATTTTGTGGGATATTGAGGCGATTTAGGGATCTTGAGGGATTTTTCATGTATTTTGTGGGGTTTTGTGGAGATTTGGTGGGATATTTTTCTAGAATTTGGTAGTGTTTTGAGAAGATTTAGGGGAATTTTGTGGGATTTTTCCTGGAATTTTGTTGGATACTGGGGAGATTTTGTGGGATGTTTCTGGAACTTCGAGGGACTTCTCTGGAATTTGGTGAGATTCTGTAGAGAACTGACGAATTATCAGGGATTTTTCATGTATTCTGTGGGAATTTGTGGAGATTTGGTGGGATTTTTCTGGAATTTGGTAGAGTTTTGAGAAGATTTAGGGAATTCTGTGGGATTTTTCTGGAATTTGGTGGGCCTTTTCAAGGACTTTGTGTGGTTTTCAGGAGACTTGTAGAATTTTGAGGAATTTTTCTTAGATTTTGTGGAAACTTGTGGAGGTTTTGTGTGATTTTTGTGGGATTTTGTGAGATATTGAGGCGATTTAGGGATCTTGAGGTATTTTTCATGTATTCTGTGGGAATTTGTGGAGATTTGGTGGGATTTTTGTGGATTTTGGCCGTGTTTAGAGAAGATTTTGGGACTTTCGTGGGATGTTTCTGGGATTTTGTTGGGTATTGAGGACATTTTGTGGGATGTTTCTGGAATTTGGTGGGGCTTTTCAAGAATTTTGTGGTATTTTGAAAAGATTTAGGGAATTTTGTGGTGTTTTTTCTTGAATTTTGTGGGAAACTGTGCTGATTTTATGGGGCGTTTCTGGAATTTGGTCGAGTTTTCAGAAGATTTAGGGATTTTTGTGAGATTTTTGTGGGATGTTCTGGGAATTGGTGGAGATTTTGTGGGACATTCCTGTGAATTGGTAGGGTTTTGAAATGATTTAGGGAGTTTTGTGGGACTTCTCTGGAATTTTGTGGGTTTTTTCTGGAATTGTGTGGGATTCTGAGGAGACTTGAAAAATTTTGAGGAATTTGTTTTAGATTTTGGGGAATTTGTGTAGATTCTGTGGGATTTTTCTGGAATTTGGTGGGCCTTTTCAAGGACTTTGTGTGGTTTTGAGGAGACTTGAAGAATTTTGAGGATTTTTTTTTATATTTTGTGGAAACTTGTGGAGGTTTTGTGTGATTTTTGTGGGATTTTGTGGGATATTGAGGCGATTTAGGGATCTTGAGGGATTTTTCATGTATTTTGTGGGAATTTGTGGAGATTTGGTGGGATTTTTCTGGAATTTGGTAGAGTTTTGAGAAGATTTAGGGAATTCTGCAAGATATTTCTGGAATTTGGTAGGCCTTTTTGAAGGACTTTGTGTGGTTTTGAGGAGACTTGAAGAATTTTGAGGAATTTTTCTTAGATTCTGTGGAAACTTCTGGAGTTTTGTGGGATTTTTGTGGAATTTTGTGGGATATTGAGGCGATTTAGGGATCTTGAGGGATTTTTCATGTATTTTGTGGGAATTTGTGGAGATTTGGCGGGATATTTTTCTAGAATTTAGTCGTGTTTTGAGAAGATTTAGGGAATTTTGTGGGATTTTTCCTGGAATTTTGTTGGACACTGGGGAGATTTTGTGGGATGTTTGTGGAACTTTGAGGGACTTTTCTGGAATTTGGTGAGATTCTGTAGAGAACTGACGAATTATCAGGGATTTTTCATGTATTCTGTGGGAATTTGTGGAGATTTGGTGGGATTTTTCTGGAATTTGGTAGAGTTTTGAGAAGATTTAGGGAATTCTGCAAGATATTTCTGGAATTTGGTAGGCTTTTTTGAAGGACTTTTTGTGGTTTTGAGAAGACTTGAAGAATTTGGAGGATTTTTTCTTATGTTCTTTGGAAACTTGTGGAGGTTTTGTGGGATTTTTGTGGAATTTTGTGGGATATTGAGGCGATTTAGGGATCTTGAGGGATTTTTCATGTATTCTGTGGGAATTTTTAGAGATTCGGTGGGATTTTTGTGGATTTTAGCCGTATTTTGAGAAGATTTAGGGAATTTTGTGGGATTTTTCCTGGAATTTTGTTGGATACTGGGGAGATTTTGTGGGATGTTTGTGGAACTTTGAGGGACTTTTCTGGAATTTGGTGAGATTCTGTAGAGAACTGACGAATTATCAGGGATTTTTCATGTATTCTGTGGGAATTTGTGGAGATTTGGTGGGATTTTTCTGGAATTTGGTAGGGTTTTGAGAAGATTTAGGGAATTCTGCAAGATATTTCTGGAATTTGGTAGGCTTTTTTGAAGGACTTTTTGTGGTTTTGAGGAGACTTGAAGAATTTTGAGGAATTTTTCTTAGATTCTGTGGAAACTTCTGGAGTTTTGTGGGATTTTTGTGGAATTTTGTGGGATATTGAGGCGATTTAGGGATCTTGAGGGATTTTTCATGTATTTTGTGGGAATTTGTGGAGATTTGGTGGGATATTTTTCTAGAATTTGGTCGTGTTTTGGGAAGATTTAAGGAATTTTGTGGGATTTTTCCTGGAATTTTATTGGATACTGGGGAGATTTTGTGGAATGTTTGTGGAACTTTGAGGGACTCTTCTGGAATTTGGTGAGATTCTGTAGAGAACTGACGAATTATCAGATATTTTTCATGTATTCTATGGGAATTTGTGGAGATTTGGTGGGATTTTTCTGGAATTTGGTAGAGTTTTGAGAAGATTTAGGGAATTCTGCAAGATATTTCTGGAATTTGGTAGGCCTTTTTGAAGGACTTTTTGTGGTTTTGAGGAGACTTGAAGAATTTTGAGGAATTTTTCTTAGATTTTGTGGAAACTTGTGGAGGTTTTGTGGGATTTTTGTGTGATTTTGTGGGATATTGAGGCGATTTAGGGATCTTGAGGGATTTTTCATGTATTCTGTGGGAATTTGTGGAGATTCGGTGGGATTTTTATGGATTTTGGTCATGATTTGAGAAGATTTAGGGAATTTTGTGGGATTTTTCCTGGAATTTTGTTGGATACTGGGGAGATTTTGTGGGATGTTTCTGGAACTTTGAGGGACTTTTCTGGAGTTTTGTGAGATTCTGTAGAGAACTGAAGAATTATCAGGGATTTTTCATGTATTCTGTGGGAATTTGTGGAGATTTGGTGGGATTTTTGTGGATTTTGGCCGTGTTTTGAGAAGATTTAGGGAATTTTGTGTGATTTTTCTGGGATTTTGTTGGGTATTGAGGACATTTTGTGGGATGTTTCTGGAATTTGGTGGGGCTTTTCAAGAATTTTGTGGTATTTTGAAAAGATTTAGGGAATTTTGTGGTGTTTTTTCTTGAATTTTGTGGGAATCTGTGCTGATTTTATGGGGCATTTCTGGAATTTGGTCGAGTTTTCAGAAGATTTAGGGATTTTTGTGAGATTTTTGGGGGCATGTTCTGGGAATTGGTGGAGATTTTTTGGGACATTCCTTTGAATTGTTAGGGTTTTGTAATGATTTAGGGAGTTTTGTGGGACTTCTCTGGAATTTTGTGGGTTTTTTCTGGAATTGTGTGGGATTCTGAGGAGACTTGAAGAATTTTGAGGAATTTGTTTTAGATTTTGTGGGAATTTGTGTAGATTCTGTGGGATTTTACTGGAATTTGGTGGGCCTTTTCAAGGACTTTGTGTGGTTTTGAGGAGACTTGAAGAATTTTGAGGATTTTTTTTTATATTTTGTGGAAACTTGTGGAGGTTTTGTGTGATTTTTGTGGGATTTTGTGGGATATTGAGGCGATTTAGGGATCTTGTGGGATTTTTCATGTATTTTGTGGGATTTTGTGGAGATTTGGTGGGATATTTTTCTAGAATTTGGTCGTGTTTTGAGAAGATTTAGGGAATTTTGTGGGATTTTTCCTGGAATTTTATTGGATACTGGGGAGATTTTGTGGAATGTTTGTGGAACTTTGAGGGACTTTTCTGGAATTTGGTGAGCTTCTGTAGAGAACTGACGAATTATCAGGGATTTTTCATGTATTCTGTGGGAATTTGTGGAGATTTGGTGGGATTTTTCTGGAATTTGGTAGAGTTTTGAGAAGATTTAGGGAATTCTGCAAGATATTTCTGGAATTTGGTAGGCCTTTTTGAAGGACTTTTTGTGGTTTTGAGGAGACTTGAAGAATTTTGAGGAATTTTTCTTACATTCTGTGGAAACTTGTGGAGGTTTGGTGTGATTTTTGTGGAATTTTGTGGGATATTGAGGCGATTTAGGGATCTTGAGGGATTTTTCATGTATTTTGTGGGAATTTGTGGAGATTTGGTGGGATATTTTTCTAGAATTTGGTCGTGTTTTGGGAAGATTTAGGGAATTTTGTGGGATTTTTCCTGGAATTTTATTGGATACTGGGGAGATTTTGTGGGATGCTTGTGGAACTTTGAGGGACTCTTCTGGAATTTGGTGAGATTCTGTAGAGAACTGACGAATTATCAGGGATTTTTCATGTATTCTGTGGAAACTTGTGGAGGTTTGGTGGGATTTTTGTGGAATTTTGTGGGATATTGAGGAGATTTAGGGATCTTGAGGGATTTTTCATGTATTTTGTGGGAATTTGTGGACATTTGGTGGGATTTTTGTGGATTTTGGCCGTGTTTTGTGAAGATTTAGGGAATTTTGTGGGATTTTTCTGGGATTTTGTTGGGTATTGAGGATATTTTGTGGGATGTTTCTGGAATTTGGTGGGGCTTTTCAAGAATTTTGTGGTATTTTGAAAAGATTTAGGGAATTTTGTGGTGTTTTTTCTTGAATTTTGTGGGAAACTGTGCTGATTTTATGGGGCGTTTCTGGAATTTGGTCGAGTTTTCAGAAGATTTAGGGATTTTTGTGAGATTTTTGTGGGATGTTCTGGGAATTGGTGGAGATTTTGTGGGACATTCCTGTGAATTGGTAGGGTTTTGAAATGATTTAGGGAGTTTTGTGGGACTTGTCTGGAATTTTGTGGGTTTTTTCTGGAATTGTATGTGATTCTGAGGAGACTTGAAGAATTTTGAGAAATTTGTTTTAGATTTTTGGGAATTTGTGTAGATTCTGTGGGATTTTTCTGGAATTTGGTGGTTTTTTTCAAGGACTTTGTGTGGTTTTGAGGAGACTTGAAGAATTTTGAGGATTTTTTTTTATATTTTGTGGAAACTTGTGGAGGTTTTGTGTGATTTTTGTGGGATTTTGTGGGATATTGAGGCGATTTAGGGATCTTGAGGGATTTTTCATGTATTTTGTGGGAATTTGTGGAGATTTGGTGGGATATTTTTCTAGAATTTGGTCATGTTTTGAGAAGATTTAGGGAATTCTGCAAGATATTTCTGGAATTTGGTAGGCCTTTTTGAAGGACTTTGTGTGGTTTTGAGGAGACTTGAAGAATTTTGAGGAATTTTTCTTAGATTCTGTGGAAACTTGTGGAGGTTTTGTGGGATTTTTGTGTGATTTTGTGGGATATTGAGGCGATTTAGGGATCTTGAGGGATTTTTCATGTATTCTGTGGGAATTTGTGGAGATTCGGTGGGATTTTTATGGATTTTGGTCATGTTTTGAGAAGATTTAGGGAATTCTGTGGGATTTTTCCTGGAATTTTATTGGATACTGGGGAGATTTTGTGGAATGTTTGTGGAACTTTGAGGGACTTTTCTGGAATTTTGTGAGATTCTGTAGAGAACTGACGAATTATCAGGGATTTTTCATGTATTCTGTGGGAATTTGTGGAGATTTGGTGGGATATTTTTCTAGAATTTGGTCGTGTTTTTGGAAGATTTAGGGAATTTTGTGGGATTTTTCCTGGAATTTTATTGGATACTGGGGAGATTTTGTGGAATGTTTGTGGAACTTTGAGGGACTCTTCTGGAATTTGGTGAGATTCTGTAGAGAACTGAAGAATTATCAGGGATTTTTCATGTATTCTGTGGGAATTTGTGGAGATTCGGTGGGATTTTTATGGATTTTGGTAGAGTTTTGAGAAGATTTAGGGAATTCTGCAAGATATTTCTGGAATTTGGTAGGCCTTTTTGACGGACTTTTTGTGGTTTTGAGAAGACTTGAAGAATTTTGAGGAATTTTTCTTAGATTCTATGGATACTTGTGGAGGTTTGGTGGGATTTTTGTGGAATTTTGTGGGATATTGAGGCGATTTAGGGATCTTGAGGGATTTTTCATGTATTTTGTGGGAATTTGTGGAGATTTGGTGGGATTTTTGTGGATTTTGGCCGTGTTTTGAGAAGATTTAGGGAATTTTGTGGGATTTTTCCTGGAATTTTATTGGATACTGGGGAGATTTTGTGGAATGTTTGTGGAACTTTGAGAGACTCTTCTAGAATTATGTGAGATTCTGTAGAGAACTGACGAATTATCAGGGATTTTTCATGTATTCTGTGGGAATTTGTGGAGATTTGGTGTGATTTTTGTGGATTTTGCCGTGTTTTAAGAAGATTTAGGGAATTTTGTGGGATTTTTCCTGGAATTTTGTTGGATACTGGGGAGATTTTGTGGGATGTTTGTGGAACTTTGAGGGACTTTTCTGGAATTTGGTGAGATTCTGTAGAGAACTGACGAATTATCAGGGATTTTTCATGTATTCTGTGGAAACTTGTGGAGGTTTGGTGGGATTTTTGTGGAATTTTGTGGGATATTGAGGCGATTTAGGGATCTTGAGGGATTTTTCATGTTTTTTATGGGAATTTGTGGAGATTTGGTGGGATATTTTTCTAGAATTTGGTCGTGTTTTGAGAAGATTTAGGGAATTTTGTGGGATTTTTCCTGGAATTTTGTTGGATACTGGGGAGATTTTGTGGGATGTTTCTAGAACTTTGAGTGACTTTTCTGGAATTTGGTGAGATTCTGTAGAGAACTGACGAATTATCAGGGATTTTTCATGTATTCTGTGGGAATTTGTGGAGATTTGGTGGGATTTTTGTGGATTTTGGCCGTGTTTTGAGAAGATTTAGGGAATTTTGTGTGATTTTTCTGGGATTTTGTTGGGTATTGAGGACATTTTGTGGGATGTTTCTGGAATTTGGTGGGGCTTTTTGAAGGACTTTTTGTGGTTTTGAGGAGACTTGAAGAATTTTGAGGAATTTTTCTTAGATTCTGTGGAAACTTGTGGAGGTTTGGTGTGATTTTTGTGGAATTTTGTGGGATATTGAGGCGATTTAGGGATCTTGAGGGATTTTTCATGTATTTTGTGGGAATTTGTGGAGATTCGGTGGGATATTTTTCTAGAATTTGGTCGTGTTTTGGGAAGATTTAGGGAATTTTGTGTGATTTTTCTGGGATTTTGTTGGGTATTGAGGACATTTTGTGGGATGTTTCTGGAATTTGGTGGGGCTTTTCAAGAATTTTGTGGTATTTTGAAAAGATTTAGGGAATTTTGTGGTGTTTTTTCTTGAATTTTGAGGGAAACTGTGCTGATTTTATGGAGCGTTTCTGGAATTTGGTCGAGTTTTCAGAAGATTTAGGGATTTTTGTGAGATTTTTGTGGGATGTTCTGGGAATTGGTGGAGATTTTGTGGGACATTCCTGTGAATTGGTAGGGTTTTGAAATGATTTAGGGAGTTTTATGGGACTTCACTGGAATTTTGTGGGTTTTTTCTGGAATTGTGTGGGATTCTGAGGAGACTTGAAGAATTTTGAGGAATTTGTTTTAGATTTTGTGGGAATTTGTGGAGATTCTGTGGGATTTTACTGGAATTTGGTGGGCCTTTTCAAGGACTTTGTGTGGTTTTGAGGAGACTTGAAGAATTTTGAGGATTTTTTCTTAGATTTTGTACAAACCTGTGGAGGTTTTGTGTGATTTTTGTGGGATTTTGTGGGATATTGAGGCGATTTAGGGATCTTGAGGGATTTTTCATGTATTTTGTGGGAATTTGTGGAGATTTGGCGGGATATTTTTCTAGAATTTAGTCGTGTTTTGAGAAGATTTAGGGAATTTTGTGGGATTTTTCCTGGAATTTTGTTGGACACTGGGGAGATTTTGTGGGATGTTTGTGGAACTTTGAGGGACTTTTCTGGAATTTGGTGAGATTCTGTAGAGAACTGACGAATTATCAGGGATTTTTCATGTATTCTGTGGGAATTTGTGGAGATTTGGTGGGATTTTTCTGGAATTTGGTAGAGTTTTGAGAAGATTTAGGGAATTCTGCAAGATATTTCTGGAATTTGGTAGGCTTTTTTGAAGGACTTTTTGTGGTTTTGAGAAGATTTGAAGAATTTTGAGGATTTTTTCTTATGTTCTTTGGAAACTTGTGGAGGTTTGGTGGGATTTTTGGGAGATTTTGTGGGATATTGAGGCGATTTAGGGATCTTGAGGGATTTTTCATGTATTTTGTGGGAATTTGTGGAGATTTGGTGGGATTTTTGTGGATTTTGGCCGTGTTTTGAGAAGATTTAGGGAATTTTGTGGGATTTTTCCTGGAATTTTGTTGGATACTGGGGAGATTTTGTGGGATGTTTGTGGAACTTTGAGGGACTTTTCTGGAATTTTGTGAGATTCTGTAGAGAACTGACGAATTATCAGGGATTTTTCATGTATTCTGTGGGAATTTTGTGGAGATTTGGTGGGATTTTTCTGGAATTTGGTAGGGTTTTGAGAAGATTTAGGGAATTCTGCAAGATATTTCTGGAATTTGGTAGGCTTTTTTGAAGGACTTTTTGTGGTTTTGTGGAGACTTGAAGAATTTTGAGGAATTTTTCTTAGATTCTGTGGAAACTTCTGGAGTTTTGTGGGATTTTTGTGGAATTTTGTGGGATATTGAGGCGATTTAGGGATCTTGAGGGATTTTTCATGTATTTTGTGGGAATTTGTGGAGATTTGGCGGGATATTTTTCTAGAATTTAGTCGTGTTTTGAGAAGATTTAGGGAATTTTGTGGGATTTTTCCTGGAATTTTGTTGGACACTGGGGAGATTTTGTGGGATGTTTGTGGAACTTGGAGGGACTTTTCTGGAATTTGGTGAGATTCTGTAGAGAACTGACGAATTATCAGGGATTTTTCATGTATTCTGTGGGAATTTGTGGAGATTTGGTGGGATTTTTCTGGAATTTGGTAGAGTTTTGAGAAGATTTAGGGAATTCTGCAAGATATTTCTGGAATTTGGTAGGCTTTTTTGAAGGACTTTTTTATGGTTTTGAGAAGACTTGAAGAATTTGGAGGATTTTTTCTTATGTTCTTTGGAAACTTGTGGAGGTTTTGTGGGATTTTTGTGGAATTTTGTGGGATATTGAGGCGATTTAGGGATCTTGAGGGATTTTTCATGTATTCTGTGGGAATTTTTAGAGATTTGGTGGGATTTTTGTGGATTTTAGCCGTATTTTGAGAAGATTTAGGGAATTTTGTGGGATTTTTCCTGGAATTTTGTTGGATACTGGGGAGATTTTGTGGGATGTTTGTGGAACTTTGAGGGACTTTTCTGGAATTTGGTGAGATTCTGTAGAGAACTGACGAATTATCAGGGATTTTTCATGTATTCTGTGGGAATTTGTGGAGATTTGGTGGGATTTTTCTGGAATTTGGTAGGGTTTTGAGAAGATTTAGGGAATTCTGCAAGATATTTCTGGAATTTGGTAGGCTTTTTTGAAGGACTTTTTGTGGTTTTGAGAAGACTTGAAGAATTTTGAGGAATTTTTCTTAGATTTTGTGGAAACTTGTGGAGGTTTTGTGGGATTTTTGTGTGATTTTGTGGGATATTGAGGCGATTTAGGGATCTTGAGGGATTTTTCATGTATTCTGTGGGAATTTGTGGAGATTCGGTGGGATTTTTATGGATTTTGGTCATGATTTGAGAAGATTTAGGGAATTTTGTGGGATTTTTCCTGGAATTTTGTTGGATACTGGGGAGATTTTGTGGGATGTTTCTGGAACTTTGAGGGACTTCTCTGGAGTTTTGTGAGATTCTGTAGAGAACTGAAGAATTATCAGGGATTTTTCATGTATTCTGTGGGAATTTGTGGAGATTTGGTGGGATTTTTGTGGATTTTGGCCGTGTTTTGAGAAGATTTAGGGAATTTTGTGTGATTTTTCTGGGATTTTGTTGGGTATTGAGGACATTTTGTGGGATGTTTCTGGAATTTGGTGGGGCTTTTCAAGAATTTTGTGGTATTTTGAAAAGATTTAGGGAATTTTGTGGTGTTTTTTCTTGAATTTTGAGGGAATCTGTGCTGATTTTATGGGGCGTTTCTGGAATTTGGTCGAGTTTTCAGAAGATTTAGGGATTTTTGTGAGATTTTTGGGGGCATGTTCTGGGAATTGGTGGAGATTTTTTGGGACATTCCTTTGAATTGTTAGGGTTTTGTAATGATTTAGGGAGTTTTGTGGGACTTCTCTGGAATTTTGTGGGTTTTTTCTGGAATTGTGTGGGATTCTGAGGAGACTTGAAGAATTTTGAGGAATTTGTTTTAGATTTTGTGGGAATTTGTGTAGATTCTGTGGGATTTTACTGGAATTTGGTGGGCCTTTTCAAGGACTTTGTGTGGTTTTGAGGAGACTTGAAGAATTTTGAGGATTTTTTTTTATATTTTGTGGAAACTTGTGGAGGTTTTGTGTGATTTTTGTGGGATTTTGTGGGATATTGAGGCGATTTAGGGATCTTGTGGGATTTTTCATGTATTTTGTGGGATTTTGTGGAGATTTGGTGGGATATTTTTCTAGAATTTGGTCGTGTTTTGAGAAGATTTAGGGAATTTTGTGGGATTTTTCCTGGAATTTTATTGGATACTGGGGAGATTTTGTGGAATGTTTGTGGAACTTTGAGGGACTTTTCTGGAATTTGGTGAGATTCTGTAGAGAACTGACGAATTATCAGGGATTTTTCATGTATTCTGTGGGAATTTGTGGAGATTTGGTGGGATTTTTCTGGAATTTGGTAGAGTTTTGAGAAGATTTAGGGAATTCTGCAAGATATTTCTGGAATTTGGTAGGCCTTTTTGAAGGACTTTTTGTGGTTTTGAGGAGACTTGAAGAATTTTGAGGAATTTTTCTTACATTCTGTGGAAACTTGTGGAGGTTTGGTGTGATTTTTGTGGAATTTTGTGGGATATTGAGGCGATTTAGGGATCTTGAGGGATTTTTCATGTATTTTGTGGGAATTTGTGGAGATTTGGTGGGATATTTTTCTAGAATTTGGTCGTGTTTTGGGAAGATTTAGGGAATTTTGTGGGATTTTTCCTGGAATTTTATTGGATACTGGGGAGATTTTGTGGGATGCTTGTGGAACTTTGAGGGACTCTTCTGGAATTTGGTGAGATTCTGTAGAGAACTGACGAATTATCAGGGATTTTTCATGTATTCTGTGGAAACTTGTGGAGGTTTGGTGGGATTTTTGTGGAATTTTGTGGGATATTGAGGAGATTTAGGGATCTTGAGGGATTTTTCATGTATTTTGTGGGAATTTGTGGACATTTGGTGGGATTTTTGTGGATTTTGGCCGTGTTTTGTGAAGATTTAGGGAATTTTGTGGGATTTTTCTGGGATTTTGTTGGGTATTGAGGATATTTTGTGGGATGTTTCTGGAATTTGGTGGGGCTTTTCAAGAATTTTGTGGTATTTTGAAAAGATTTAGGGAATTTTGTGGTGTTTTTTCTTGAATTTTGTGGGAAACTGTGCTGATTTTATGGGGCGTTTCTGGAATTTGGTCGAGTTTTCAGAAGATTTAGGGATTTTTGTGAGATTTTTGTGGGATGTTCTGGGAATTGGTGGAGATTTTGTGGGACATTCCTGTGAATTGGTAGGGTTTTGAAATGATTTAGGGAGTTTTGTGGGACTTGTCTGGAATTTTGTGGGTTTTTTCTGGAATTGTATGTGATTCTGAGGAGACTTGAAGAATTTTGAGAAATTTGTTTTAGATTTTTGGGAATTTGTGTAGATTCTGTGGGATTTTTCTGGAATTTGGTGGTTTTTTTCAAGGACTTTGTGTGGTTTTGAGGAGACTTGAAGAATTTTGAGGATTTTTTTTTATATTTTGTGGAAACTTGTGGAGGTTTTGTGTGATTTTTGTGGGATTTTGTGGGATATTGAGGCGATTTAGGGATCTTGAGGGATTTTTCATGTATTTTGTGGGAATTTGTGGAGATTTGGTGGGATATTTTTCTAGAATTTGGTCATGTTTTGAGAAGATTTAGGGAATTCTGCAAGATATTTCTGGAATTTGGTAGGCCTTTTTGAAGGACTTTGTGTGGTTTTGAGGAGACTTGAAGAATTTTGAGGAATTTTTCTTAGATTCTGTGGAAACTTGTGGAGGTTTTGTGGGATTTTTGTGTGATTTTGTGGGATATTGAGGCGATTTAGGGATCTTGAGGGATTTTTCATGTATTCTGTGGGAATTTGTGGAGATTCGGTGGGATTTTTATGGATTTTGGTCATGTTTTGAGAAGATTTAGGGAATTCTGTGGGATTTTTCCTGGAATTTTATTGGATACTGGGGAGATTTTGTGGAATGTTTGTGGAACTTTGAGGGACTTTTCTGGAATTTTGTGAGATTCTGTAGAGAACTGACGAATTATCAGGGATTTTTCATGTATTCTGTGGGAATTTGTGGAGATTTGGTGGGATATTTTTCTAGAATTTGGTCGTGTTTTTGGAAGATTTAGGGAATTTTGTGGGATTTTTCCTGGAATTTTATTGGATACTGGGGAGATTTTGTGGAATGTTTGTGGAACTTTGAGGGACTCTTCTGGAATTTGGTGAGATTCTGTAGAGAACTGAAGAATTATCAGGGATTTTTCATGTATTCTGTGGGAATTTGTGGAGATTCGGTGGGATTTTTATGGATTTTGGTAGAGTTTTGAGAAGATTTAGGGAATTCTGCAAGATATTTCTGGAATTTGGTAGGCCTTTTTGACGGACTTTTTGTGGTTTTGAGAAGACTTGAAGAATTTTGAGGAATTTTTCTTAGATTCTATGGATACTTGTGGAGGTTTGGTGGGATTTTTGTGGAATTTTGTGGGATATTGAGGCGATTTAGGGATCTTGAGGGATTTTTCATGTATTTTGTGGGAATTTGTGGAGATTTGGTGGGATTTTTGTGGATTTTGGCCGTGTTTTGAGAAGATTTAGGGAATTTTGTGGGATTTTTCCTGGAATTTTATTGGATACTGGGGAGATTTTGTGGAATGTTTGTGGAACTTTGAGAGACTCTTCTAGAATTATGTGAGATTCTGTAGAGAACTGACGAATTATCAGGGATTTTTCATGTATTCTGTGGGAATTTGTGGAGATTTGGTGTGATTTTTGTGGATTTTGCCGTGTTTTAAGAAGATTTAGGGAATTTTGTGGGATTTTTCCTGGAATTTTGTTGGATACTGGGGAGATTTTGTGGGATGTTTGTGGAACTTTGAGGGACTTTTCTGGAATTTGGTGAGATTCTGTAGAGAACTGACGAATTATCAGGGATTTTTCATGTATTCTGTGGAAACTTGTGGAGGTTTGGTGGGATTTTTGTGGAATTTTGTGGGATATTGAGGCGATTTAGGGATCTTGAGGGATTTTTCATGTTTTTTATGGGAATTTGTGGAGATTTGGTGGGATATTTTTCTAGAATTTGGTCGTGTTTTGAGAAGATTTAGGGAATTTTGTGGGATTTTTCCTGGAATTTTGTTGGATACTGGGGAGATTTTGTGGGATGTTTCTAGAACTTGGAGTGCCTTTTCTGGAATTTGGTGAGATTCTGTAGAGAACTGACGAATTATCAGGGATTTTTCATGTATTCTGTGGGAATTTGTGGAGATTTGGTGGGATTTTTGTGGATTTTGGCCGTGTTTTGAGAAGATTTAGGGAATTTTGTGTGATTTTTCTGGGATTTTGTTGGGTATTGAGGACATTTTGTGGGATGTTTCTGGAATTTGGTGGGGCTTTTTGAAGGACTTTTTGTGGTTTTGAGGAGACTTGAAGAATTTTGAGGAATTTTTCTTAGATTCTGTGGAAACTTGTGGAGGTTTGGTGTGATTTTTGTGGAATTTTGTGGGATATTGAGGCGATTTAGGGATCTTGAGGGATTTTTCATGTATTTTGTGGGAATTTGTGGAGATTCGGTGGGATATTTTTCTAGAATTTGGTCGTGTTTTGGGAAGATTTAGGGAATTTTGTGTGATTTTTCTGGGATTTTGTTGGGTATTGAGGACATTTTGTGGGATGTTTCTGGAATTTGGTGGGGCTTTTCAAGAATTTTGTGGTATTTTGAAAAGATTTAGGGAATTTTGTGGTGTTTTTTCTTGAATTTTGAGGGAAACTGTGCTGATTTTATGGAGCGTTTCTGGAATTTGGTCGAGTTTTCAGAAGATTTAGGGATTTTTGTGAGATTTTTGTGGGATGTTCTGGGAATTGGTGGAGATTTTGTGGGACATTCCTGTGAATTGGTAGGGTTTTGAAATGATTTAGGGAGTTTTATGGGACTTCACTGGAATTTTGTGGGTTTTTTCTGGAATTGTGTGGGATTCTGAGGAGACTTGAAGAATTTTGAGGAATTTGTTTTAGATTTTGTGGGAATTTGTGGAGATTCTGTGGGATTTTACTGGAATTTGGTGGGCCTTTTCAAGGACTTTGTGTGGTTTTGAGGAGACTTGAAGAATTTTGAGGATTTTTTCTTAGATTTTGTACAAACCTGTGGAGGTTTTGTGTGATTTTTGTGGGATTTTGTGGGATATTGAGGCGATTTAGGGATCTTGAGGGATTTTTCATGTATTTTGTGGGAATTTGTGGAGATTTGGTGGGATATTTTTCTAGAATTTGGTCATGTTTTGAGAAGATTTAGGGAATTCTGCAAGATATTTCTGGAATTTGGTAGGCCTTTTTGAAGGACTTTGTGTGGTTTTGAGGAGACTTGAAGAATTTTGAGGAATTTTTCTTAGATTCTGTGGAAACTTGTGGAGGTTTTGTGGGATTTTTGTGTGATTTTGTGGGATATTGAGGCGATTTAGGGATCTTGAGGGATTTTTCATGTATTCTGTGGGAATTTGTGGAGATTCGGTGGGATTTTTGTGGATTTTGGTCATGTTTTGAGAAGATTTAGGGAATTCTGTGGGATTTTTCCTGGAATTTTATTGGATACTGGGGAGATTTTGTGGAATGTTTGTGGAACTTGGAGGGACTTTTCTGGAATTTTGTGAGATTCTGTAGAGAACTGACGAATTATCAGGGATTTTTCATGTATTCTGTGGGAATTTGTGGAGATTTGGTGGGATATTTTTCTAGAATTTGGTCGTGTTTTTGGAAGATTTAGGGAATTTTGTGGGATTTTTCCTGGAATTTTATTGGATACTGGGGAGATTTTGTGGAATGTTTGTGGAACTTTGAGGGACTCTTCTGGCATTTGGTGAGATTCTGTAGAGAACTGAAGAATTATCAGGGATTTTTCATGTATTCTGTGGGAATTTGTGGAGATTCGGTGGGATTTTTATGGATTTTGGTAGAGTTTTGAGAAGATTTAGGGAATTCTGCAAGATATTTCTGGAATTTGGTAGGCCTTTTTGACGGACTTTTTGTGGTTTTGAGAAGACGAAGAATTTTGAGGAATTTTTCTTAGATTCTGTGGAAACTTGTGGAGGTTTGGTGGGATTTTTGTGGAATTTTGTGGGATATTGAGGCGATTTAGGGATCTTGAGGGATTTTTCATGTATTTTGTGGGAATTTGTGGAGATTTGGTGGGATTTTTGTGGATTTTGGCCGTGTTTTGAGAAGATTTAGGGAATTTTGTGGGATTTTTCCTGGAATTTTATTGGATACTGGGGAGATTTTGTGGAATGTTTGTGGAACTTTGAGAGACTCTTCTAGAATTATGTGAGATTCTGTAGAGAACTGACGAATTATCAGGGATTTTTCATGTATTCTGTGGGAATTTGTGGAGATTTGGTGTGATTTTTGTGGATTTTGCCGTGTTTTAAGAAGATTTAGGGAATTTTGTGGGATTTTTCCTGGAATTTTGTTGGATACTGGGGAGATTTTGTGGGATGTTTGTGGAACTTTGAGGGACTTTTCTGGAATTTGGTGAGATTCTGTAGAGAACTGACGAATTATCAGGGATTTTTCATGTATTCTGTGGAAACTTGTGGAGGTTTGGTGGGATTTTTGTGGAATTTTGTGGGATATTGAGGCGATTTAGGGATCTTGAGGGATTTTTCATGTTTTTTATGGGAATTTGTGGAGATTTGGTGGGATATTTTTCTAGAATTTGGTCGTGTTTTGAGAAGATTTAGGGAATTTTGTGGGATTTTTCCTGGAATTTTGTTGGATACTGGGGAGATTTTGTGGGATGTTTCTAGAACTTGGAGTGACTTTTCTGGAATTTGGTGAGATTCTGTAGAGAACTGACGAATTATCAGGGATTTTTCATGTATTCTGTGGGAATTTGTGGAGATTTGGTGGGATTTTTGTGGATTTTGGCCGTGTTTTGAGAAGATTTAGGGAATTTTGTGTGATTTTTCTGGGATTTTGTTGGGTATTGAGGACATTTTGTGGGATGTTTCTGGAATTTGGTGGGGCTTTTCAAGAATTTTGTGGTATTTTGAAAAGATTTAGGGAATTTTGTGGTGTTTTTTCTTGAATTTTGTGGGAATCTGTGCTGATTTTATGGGGCGTTTCTGGAATTTGGTAGAGTTTTGAGAAGATTTAGGGAATTCTGCAAGATATTTCTGGAATTTGGTAGGCCTTTTTGAAGGACTTTTTGTGGTTTTGAGGAGACTTGAAGAATTTTGAGGAATTTTTCTTACATTCTGTGGAAACTTGTGGAGGTTTGGTGTGATTTTTGTGGAATTTTGTGGGATATTGAGGCGATTTAGGGATCTTGAGGGATTTTTCATGTATTTTGTGGGAATTTGTGGAGATTTGGTGGGATATTTTTCTAGAATTTGGTCGTGTTTTGGGAAGATTTAGGGAATTTTGTGGGATTTTTCCTGGAATTTTATTGGATACTGGGGAGATTTTGTGGGATGCTTGTGGAACTTTGAGGGACTCTTCTGGAATTTGGTGAGATTCTGTAGAGAACTGACGAATTATCAGGGATTTTTCATGTATTCTGTGGAAACTTGTGGAGGTTTGGTGGGATTTTTGTGGAATTTTGTGGGATATTGAGGAGATTTAGGGATCTTGAGGGATTTTTCATGTATTTTGTGGGAATTTGTGGACATTTGGTGGGATTTTTGTGGATTTTGGCCGTGTTTTGTGAAGATTTAGGGAATTTTGTGGGATTTTTCTGGGATTTTGTTGGGTATTGAGGATATTTTGTGGGATGTTTCTGGAATTTGGTGGGGCTTTTCAAGAATTTTGTGGTATTTTGAAAAGATTTAGGGAATTTTGTGGTGTTTTTTCTTGAATTTTGTGGGAAACTGTGCTGATTTTATGGGGCGTTTCTGGAATTTGGTCGAGTTTTCAGAAGATTTAGGGATTTTTGTGAGATTTTTGTGGGATGTTCTGGGAATTGGTGGAGATTTTGTGGGACATTCCTGTGAATTGGTAGGGTTTTGAAATGATTTAGGGAGTTTTGTGGGACTTGTCTGGAATTTTGTGGGTTTTTTCTGGAATTGTATGTGATTCTGAGGAGACTTGAAGAATTTTGAGAAATTTGTTTTAGATTTTTGGGAATTTGTGTAGATTCTGTGGGATTTTTCTGGAATTTGGTGGTTTTTTTCAAGGACTTTGTGTGGTTTTGAGGAGACTTGAAGAATTTTGAGGATTTTTTTTTATATTTTGTGGAAACTTGTGGAGGTTTTGTGTGATTTTTGTGGGATTTTGTGGGATATTGAGGCGATTTAGGGATCTTGAGGGATTTTTCATGTATTTTGTGGGAATTTGTGGAGATTTGGTGGGATATTTTTCTAGAATTTGGTCATGTTTTGAGAAGATTTAGGGAATTCTGCAAGATATTTCTGGAATTTGGTAGGCCTTTTTGAAGGACTTTGTGTGGTTTTGAGGAGACTTGAAGAATTTTGAGGAATTTTTCTTAGATTCTGTGGAAACTTGTGGAGGTTTTGTGGGATTTTTGTGTGATTTTGTGGGATATTGAGGCGATTTAGGGATCTTGAGGGATTTTTCATGTATTCTGTGGGAATTTGTGGAGATTCGGTGGGATTTTTATGGATTTTGGTCATGTTTTGAGAAGATTTAGGGAATTCTGTGGGATTTTTCCTGGAATTTTATTGGATACTGGGGAGATTTTGTGGAATGTTTGTGGAACTTTGAGGGACTTTTCTGGAATTTTGTGAGATTCTGTAGAGAACTGACGAATTATCAGGGATTTTTCATGTATTCTGTGGGAATTTGTGGAGATTTGGTGGGATATTTTTCTAGAATTTGGTCGTGTTTTTGGAAGATTTAGGGAATTTTGTGGGATTTTTCCTGGAATTTTATTGGATACTGGGGAGATTTTGTGGAATGTTTGTGGAACTTTGAGGGACTCTTCTGGAATTTGGTGAGATTCTGTAGAGAACTGAAGAATTATCAGGGATTTTTCATGTATTCTGTGGGAATTTGTGGAGATTCGGTGGGATTTTTATGGATTTTGGTAGAGTTTTGAGAAGATTTAGGGAATTCTGCAAGATATTTCTGGAATTTGGTAGGCCTTTTTGACGGACTTTTTGTGGTTTTGAGAAGACTTGAAGAATTTTGAGGAATTTTTCTTAGATTCTATGGATACTTGTGGAGGTTTGGTGGGATTTTTGTGGAATTTTGTGGGATATTGAGGCGATTTAGGGATCTTGAGGGATTTTTCATGTATTTTGTGGGAATTTGTGGAGATTTGGTGGGATTTTTGTGGATTTTGGCCGTGTTTTGAGAAGATTTAGGGAATTTTGTGGGATTTTTCCTGGAATTTTATTGGATACTGGGGAGATTTTGTGGAATGTTTGTGGAACTTTGAGAGACTCTTCTAGAATTATGTGAGATTCTGTAGAGAACTGACGAATTATCAGGGATTTTTCATGTATTCTGTGGGAATTTGTGGAGATTTGGTGTGATTTTTGTGGATTTTGCCGTGTTTTAAGAAGATTTAGGGAATTTTGTGGGATTTTTCCTGGAATTTTGTTGGATACTGGGGAGATTTTGTGGGATGTTTGTGGAACTTTGAGGGACTTTTCTGGAATTTGGTGAGATTCTGTAGAGAACTGACGAATTATCAGGGATTTTTCATGTATTCTGTGGAAACTTGTGGAGGTTTGGTGGGATTTTTGTGGAATTTTGTGGGATATTGAGGCGATTTAGGGATCTTGAGGGATTTTTCATGTTTTTTATGGGAATTTGTGGAGATTTGGTGGGATATTTTTCTAGAATTTGGTCGTGTTTTGAGAAGATTTAGGGAATTTTGTGGGATTTTTCCTGGAATTTTGTTGGATACTGGGGAGATTTTGTGGGATGTTTCTAGAACTTGGAGTGACTTTTCTGGAATTTGGTGAGATTCTGTAGAGAACTGACGAATTATCAGGGATTTTTCATGTATTCTGTGGGAATTTGTGGAGATTTGGTGGGATTTTTGTGGATTTTGGCCGTGTTTTGAGAAGATTTAGGGAATTTTGTGTGATTTTTCTGGGATTTTGTTGGGTATTGAGGACATTTTGTGGGATGTTTCTGGAATTTGGTGGGGCTTTTTGAAGGACTTTTTGTGGTTTTGAGGAGACTTGAAGAATTTTGAGGAATTTTTCTTAGATTCTGTGGAAACTTGTGGAGGTTTGGTGTGATTTTTGTGGAATTTTGTGGGATATTGAGGCGATTTAGGGATCTTGAGGGATTTTTCATGTATTTTGTGGGAATTTGTGGAGATTCGGTGGGATATTTTTCTAGAATTTGGTCGTGTTTTGGGAAGATTTAGGGAATTTTGTGTGATTTTTCTGGGATTTTGTTGGGTATTGAGGACATTTTGTGGGATGTTTCTGGAATTTGGTGGGGCTTTTCAAGAATTTTGTGGTATTTTGAAAAGATTTAGGGAATTTTGTGGTGTTTTTTCTTGAATTTTGAGGGAAACTGTGCTGATTTTATGGAGCGTTTCTGGAATTTGGTCGAGTTTTCAGAAGATTTAGGGATTTTTGTGAGATTTTTGTGGGATGTTCTGGGAATTGGTGGAGATTTTGTGGGACATTCCTGTGAATTGGTAGGGTTTTGAAATGATTTAGGGAGTTTTATGGGACTTCACTGGAATTTTGTGGGTTTTTTCTGGAATTGTGTGGGATTCTGAGGAGACTTGAAGAATTTTGAGGAATTTGTTTTAGATTTTGTGGGAATTTGTGGAGATTCTGTGGGATTTTACTGGAATTTGGTGGGCCTTTTCAAGGACTTTGTGTGGTTTTGAGGAGACTTGAAGAATTTTGAGGATTTTTTCTTAGATTTTGTACAAACCTGTGGAGGTTTTGTGTGATTTTTGTGGGATTTTGTGGGATATTGAGGCGATTTAGGGATCTTGAGGGATTTTTCATGTATTTTGTGGGAATTTGTGGAGATTTGGCGGGATATTTTTCTAGAATTTGGTCGTGTTTTGAGAAGATTTAGGGAATTTTGTGGGATTTTTCCTGGAATTTTATTGGATACTGGGGAGATTTTGTGGAATGTTTGTGGAACTTTGAGGGACTTTTCTGGAATTTGGTGAGATTCTGTAGAGAACTGACGAATTATCAGGGATTTTTCATGTATTCTGTGGGAATTTGTGGAGATTTGGTGGGATTTTTCTGGAATTTGGTAGAGTTTTGAGAAGATTTAGGGAATTCTGCAAGATATTTCTGGAATTTGGTAGGCCTTTTTGAAGGACTTTTTGTGGTTTTGAGGAGACTTGAAGAATTTTGAGGAATTTTTCTTACATTCTGTGGAAACTTGTGGAGGTTTGGTGTGATTTTTGTGGAATTTTGTGGGATATTGAGGCGATTTAGGGATCTTGAGGGATTTTTCATGTATTTTGTGGGAATTTGTGGAGATTTGGTGGGATATTTTTCTAGAATTTGGTCGTGTTTTGGGAAGATTTAGGGAATTTTGTGGGATTTTTCCTGGAATTTTATTGGATACTGGGGAGATTTTGTGGGATGCTTGTGGAACTTTGAGGGACTCTTCGGGAATTTGGTGAGATTCTGTAGAGAACTGACGAATTATCAGGGATTTTTCATGTATTCTGTGGAAACTTGTGGAGGTTTGGTGGGATTTTTGTGGAATTTTGTGGGATATTGAGGAGATTTAGGGATCTTGAGGGATTTTTCATGTATTTTGTGGGAATTTGTGGACATTTGGTGGGATTTTTGTGGATTTTGGCCGTGTTTTGTGAAGATTTAGGGAATTTTGTGGGATTTTTCTGGGATTTTGTTGGGTATTGAGGATATTTTGTGGGATGTTTCTGGAATTTGGTGGGGCTTTTCAAGAATTTTGTGGTATTTTGAAAAGATTTAGGGAATTTTGTGGTGTTTTTTCTTGAATTTTGTGGGAAACTGTGCTGATTTTATGGGGCGTTTCTGGAATTTGGTCGAGTTTTCAGAAGATTTAGGGATTTTTGTGAGATTTTTGTGGGATGTTCTGGGAATTGGTGGAGATTTTGTGGGACATTCCTGTGAATTGGTAGGGTTTTGAAATGATTTAGGGAGTTTTGTGGGACTTGTCTGGAATTTTGTGGGTTTTTTCTGGAATTGTATGTGATTCTGAGGAGACTTGAAGAATTTTGAGAAATTTGTTTTAGATTTTTGGGAATTTGTGTAGATTCTGTGGGATTTTTCTGGAATTTGGTGGTTTTTTTCAAGGACTTTGTGTGGTTTTGAGGAGACTTGAAGAATTTTGAGGATTTTTTTTTATATTTTGTGGAAACTTGTGGAGGTTTTGTGTGATTTTTGTGGGATTTTGTGGGATATTGAGGCGATTTAGGGATCTTGAGGGATTTTTCATGTATTTTGTGGGAATTTGTGGAGATTTGGTGGGATATTTTTCTAGAATTTGGTCATGTTTTGAGAAGATTTAGGGAATTCTGCAAGATATTTCTGGAATTTGGTAGGCCTTTTTGAAGGACTTTGTGTGGTTTTGAGGAGACTTGAAGAATTTTGAGGAATTTTTCTTAGATTCTGTGGAAACTTGTGGAGGTTTTGTGGGATTTTTGTGTGATTTTGTGGGATATTGAGGCGATTTAGGGATCTTGAGGGATTTTTCATGTATTCTGTGGGAATTTGTGGAGATTCGGTGGGATTTTTGTGGATTTTGGTCATGTTTTGAGAAGATTTAGGGAATTCTGTGGGATTTTTCCTGGAATTTTATTGGATACTGGGGAGATTTTGTGGAATGTTTGTGGAACTTGGAGGGACTTTTCTGGAATTTTGTGAGATTCTGTAGAGAACTGACGAATTATCAGGGATTTTTCATGTATTCTGTGGGAATTTGTGGAGATTTGGTGGGATATTTTTCTAGAATTTGGTCGTGTTTTTGGAAGATTTAGGGAATTTTGTGGGATTTTTCCTGGAATTTTATTGGATACTGGGGAGATTTTGTGGAATGTTTGTGGAACTTTGAGGGACTCTTCTGGAATTTGGTGAGATTCTGTAGAGAACTGAAGAATTATCAGGGATTTTTCATGTATTCTGTGGGAATTTGTGGAGATTCGGTGGGATTTTTATGGATTTTGGTAGAGTTTTGAGAAGATTTAGGGAATTCTGCAAGATATTTCTGGAATTTGGTAGGCCTTTTTGACGGACTTTTTGTGGTTTTGAGAAGACGAAGAATTTTGAGGAATTTTTCTTAGATTCTGTGGAAACTTGTGGAGGTTTGGTGGGATTTTTGTGGAATTTTGTGGGATATTGAGGCGATTTAGGGATCTTGAGGGATTTTTCATGTATTTTGTGGGAATTTGTGGAGATTTGGTGGGATTTTTGTGGATTTTGGCCGTGTTTTGAGAAGATTTAGGGAATTTTGTGGGATTTTTCCTGGAATTTTATTGGATACTGGGGAGATTTTGTGGAATGTTTGTGGAACTTTGAGAGACTCTTCTAGAATTATGTGAGATTCTGTAGAGAACTGACGAATTATCAGGGATTTTTCATGTATTCTGTGGGAATTTGTGGAGATTTGGTGTGATTTTTGTGGATTTTGCCGTGTTTTAAGAAGATTTAGGGAATTTTGTGGGATTTTTCCTGGAATTTTGTTGGATACTGGGGAGATTTTGTGGGATGTTTGTGGAACTTTGAGGGACTTTTCTGGAATTTGGTGAGATTCTGTAGAGAACTGACGAATTATCAGGGATTTTTCATGTATTCTGTGGAAACTTGTGGAGGTTTGGTGGGATTTTTGTGGAATTTTGTGGGATATTGAGGCGATTTAGGGATCTTGAGGGATTTTTCATGTTTTTTATGGGAATTTGTGGAGATTTGGTGGGATATTTTTCTAGAATTTGGTCGTGTTTTGAGAAGATTTAGGGAATTTTGTGGGATTTTTCCTGGAATTTTGTTGGATACTGGGGAGATTTTGTGGGATGTTTCTAGAACTTGGAGTGACTTTTCTGGAATTTGGTGAGATTCTGTAGAGAACTGACGAATTATCAGGGATTTTTCATGTATTCTGTGGGAATTTGTGGAGATTTGGTGGGATTTTTGTGGATTTTGGCCGTGTTTTGAGAAGATTTAGGGAATTTTGTGTGATTTTTCTGGGATTTTGTTGGGTATTGAGGACATTTTGTGGGATGTTTCTGGAATTTGGTGGGGCTTTTCAAGAATTTTGTGGTATTTTGAAAAGATTTAGGGAATTTTGTGGTGTTTTTTCTTGAATTTTGTGGGAATCTGTGCTGATTTTATGGGGCGTTTCTGGAATTTGGTAGAGTTTTGAGAAGATTTAGGGAATTCTGCAAGATATTTCTGGAATTTGGTAGGCCTTTTTGAAGGACTTTTTGTGGTTTTGAGGAGACTTGAAGAATTTTGAGGAATTTTTCTTACATTCTGTGGAAACTTGTGGAGGTTTGGTGTGATTTTTGTGGAATTTTGTGGGATATTGAGGCGATTTAGGGATCTTGAGGGATTTTTCATGTATTTTGTGGGAATTTGTGGAGATTTGGTGGGATATTTTTCTAGAATTTGGTCGTGTTTTGGGAAGATTTAGGGAATTTTGTGGGATTTTTCCTGGAATTTTATTGGATACTGGGGAGATTTTGTGGGATGCTTGTGGAACTTTGAGGGACTCTTCTGGAATTTGGTGAGATTCTGTAGAGAACTGACGAATTATCAGGGATTTTTCATGTATTCTGTGGAAACTTGTGGAGGTTTGGTGGGATTTTTGTGGAATTTTGTGGGATATTGAGGAGATTTAGGGATCTTGAGGGATTTTTCATGTATTTTGTGGGAATTTGTGGACATTTGGTGGGATTTTTGTGGATTTTGGCCGTGTTTTGTGAAGATTTAGGGAATTTTGTGGGATTTTTCTGGGATTTTGTTGGGTATTGAGGATATTTTGTGGGATGTTTCTGGAATTTGGTGGGGCTTTTCAAGAATTTTGTGGTATTTTGAAAAGATTTAGGGAATTTTGTGGTGTTTTTTCTTGAATTTTGTGGGAAACTGTGCTGATTTTATGGGGCGTTTCTGGAATTTGGTCGAGTTTTCAGAAGATTTAGGGATTTTTGTGAGATTTTTGTGGGATGTTCTGGGAATTGGTGGAGATTTTGTGGGACATTCCTGTGAATTGGTAGGGTTTTGAAATGATTTAGGGAGTTTTGTGGGACTTGTCTGGAATTTTGTGGGTTTTTTCTGGAATTGTATGTGATTCTGAGGAGACTTGAAGAATTTTGAGAAATTTGTTTTAGATTTTTGGGAATTTGTGTAGATTCTGTGGGATTTTTCTGGAATTTGGTGGTTTTTTTCAAGGACTTTGTGTGGTTTTGAGGAGACTTGAAGAATTTTGAGGAATTTTTCTTAGATTCTGTGGAAACTTGTGGAGGTTTTGTGGGATTTTTGTGTGATTTTGTGGGATATTGAGGCGATTTAGGGATCTTGAGGGATTTTTCATGTATTCTGTGGGAATTTGTGGAGATTCGGTGGGATTTTTGTGGATTTTGGTCATGTTTTGAGAAGATTTAGGGAATTCTGTGGGATTTTTCCTGGAATTTTATTGGATACTGGGGAGATTTTGTGGAATGTTTGTGGAACTTGGAGGGACTTTTCTGGAATTTTGTGAGATTCTGTAGAGAACTGACGAATTATCAGGGATTTTTCATGTATTCTGTGGGAATTTGTGGAGATTTGGTGGGATATTTTTCTAGAATTTGGTCGTGTTTTTGGAAGATTTAGGGAATTTTGTGGGATTTTTCCTGGAATTTTATTGGATACTGGGGAGATTTTGTGGAATGTTTGTGGAACTTTGAGGGACTCTTCTGGAATTTGGTGAGATTCTGTAGAGAACTGAAGAATTATCAGGGATTTTTCATGTATTCTGTGGGAATTTGTGGAGATTTGGTGGGATTTTTATGGATTTTGGTAGAGTTTTGAGAAGATTTAGGGAATTCTGCAAGATATTTCTGGAATTTGGTAGGCCTTTTTGACGGACTTTTTGTGGTTTTGAGAAGACTTGAAGAATTTTGAGGAATTTTTCTTAGATTCTATGGATACTTGTGGAGGTTTGGTGGGATTTTTGTGGAATTTTGTGGGATATTGAGGCGATTTAGGGATCTTGAGGGATTTTTCATGTATTTTGTGGGAATTTGTGGAGATTTGGTGGGATTTTTGTGGATTTTGGCCGTGTTTTGAGAAGATTTAGGGAATTTTGTGGGATTTTTCCTGGAATTTTATTGGATACTGGGGAGATTTTGTGGAATGTTTGTGGAACTTTGAGAGACTCTTCTAGAATTATGTGAGATTCTGTAGAGAACTGACGAATTATCAGGGATTTTTCATGTATTCTGTGGGAATTTGTGGAGATTTGGTGTGATTTTTGTGGATTTTGCCGTGTTTTAAGAAGATTTAGGGAATTTTGTGGGATTTTTCCTGGAATTTTGTTGGATACTGGGGAGATTTTGTGGGATGTTTGTGGAACTTTGAGGGACTTTTCTGGAATTTGGTGAGATTCTGTAGAGAACTGACGAATTATCAGGGATTTTTCATGTATTCTGTGGAAACTTGTGGAGGTTTGGTGGGATTTTTGTGGAATTTTGTGGGATATTGAGGCGATTTAGGGATCTTGAGGGATTTTTCATGTTTTTTATGGGAATTTGTGGAGATTTGGTGGGATATTTTTCTAGAATTTGGTCGTGTTTTGAGAAGATTTAGGGAATTTTGTGGGATTTTTCCTGGAATTTTGTTGGATACTGGGGAGATTTTGTGGGATGTTTCTAGAACTTGGAGTGACTTTTCTGGAATTTGGTGAGATTCTGTAGAGAACTGACGAATTATCAGGGATTTTTCATGTATTCTGTGGGAATTTGTGGAGATTTGGTGGGATTTTTGTGGATTTTGGCCGTGTTTTGAGAAGATTTAGGGAATTTTGTGTGATTTTTCTGGGATTTTGTTGGGTATTGAGGACATTTTGTGGGATGTTTCTGGAATTTGGTGGGGCTTTTTGAAGGACTTTTTGTGGTTTTGAGGAGACTTGAAGAATTTTGAGGAATTTTTCTTAGATTCTGTGGAAACTTGTGGAGGTTTGGTGTGATTTTTGTGGAATTTTGTGGGATATTGAGGCGATTTAGGGATCTTGAGGGATTTTTCATGTATTTTGTGGGAATTTGTGGAGATTTGGTGGGATATTTTTCTAGAATTTGGTCGTGTTTTGGGAAGATTTAGGGAATTTTGTGTGATTTTTCTGGGATTTTGTTGGGTATTGAGGACATTTTGTGGGATGTTTCTGGAATTTGGTGGGGCTTTTCAAGAATTTTGTGGTATTTTGAAAAGATTTAGGGAATTTTGTGGTGTTTTTTCTTGAATTTTGAGGGAAACTGTGCTGATTTTATGGAGCGTTTCTGGAATTTGGTCGAGTTTTCAGAAGATTTAGGGATTTTTGTGAGATTTTTGTGGGATGTTCTGGGAATTGGTGGAGATTTTGTGGGACATTCCTGTGAATTGGTAGGGTTTTGAAATGATTTAGGGAGTTTTATGGGACTTCACTGGAATTTTGTGGGTTTTTTCTGGAATTGTGTGGGATTCTGAGGAGACTTGAAGAATTTTGAGGAATTTGTTTTAGATTTTGTGGGAATTTGTGGAGATTCTGTGGGATTTTACTGGAATTTGGTGGGCCTTTTCAAGGACTTTGTGTGGTTTTGAGGAGACTTGAAGAATTTTGAGGATTTTTTCTTAGATTTTGTACAAACCTGTGGAGGTTTTGTGTGATTTTTGTGGGATTTTGTGGGATATTGAGGCGATTTAGGGATCTTGAGGGATTTTTCATGTATTTTGTGGGAATTTGTGGAGATTTGGCGGGATATTTTTCTAGAATTTAGTCGTGTTTTGAGAAGATTTAGGGAATTTTGTGGGATTTTTCCTGGAATTTTGTTGGACACTGGGGAGATTTTGTGGGATGTTTGTGGAACTTTGAGGGACTTTTCTGGAATTTGGTGAGATTCTGTAGAGAACTGACGAATTATCAGGGATTTTTCATGTATTCTGTGGGAATTTGTGGAGATTTGGTGGGATTTTTCTGGAATTTGGTAGAGTTTTGAGAAGATTTAGGGAATTCTGCAAGATATTTCTGGAATTTGGTAGGCTTTTTTGAAGGACTTTTTGTGGTTTTGAGAAGATTTGAAGAATTTTGAGGATTTTTTCTTATGTTCTTTGGAAACTTGTGGAGGTTTGGTGGGATTTTTGTGGAATTTTGTGGGATATTGAGGCGATTTAGGGATCTTGAGGGATTTTTCATGTATTTTGTGGGAATTTGTGGAGATTTGGTGGGATTTTTGTGGATTTTGGCCGTGTTTTGAGAAGATTTAGGGAATTTTGTGGGATTTTTCCTGGAATTTTGTTGGATACTGGGGAGATTTTGTGGGATGTTTGTGGAACTTTGAGGGACTTTTCTGGAATTTGGTGAGATTCTGTAGAGAACTGACGAATTATCAGGGATTTTTCATGTATTCTGTGGGAATTTGTGGAGATTTGGTGGGATTTTTCTGGAATTTGGAAGGGTTTTGAGAAGATTTAGGGAATTCTGCAAGATATTTCTGGAATTTGGTAGGCTTTTTTGAAGGACTTTTTGTGGTTTTGTGGAGACTTGAAGAATTTTGAGGAATTTTTCTTAGATTCTGTGGAAACTTCTGGAGTTTTGTGGGATTTTTGTGGAATTTTGTGGGATATTGAGGCGATTTAGGGATCTTGAGGGATTTTTCATGTATTTTGTGGGAATTTGTGGAGATTTGGCGGGATATTTTTCTAGAATTTAGTCGTGTTTTGAGAAGATTTAGGGAATTTTGTGGGATTTTTCCTGGAATTTTGTTGGACACTGGGGAGATTTTGTGGGATGTTTGTGGAACTTTGAGGGACTTTTCTGGAATTTGGTGAGATTCTGTAGAGAACTGACGAATTATCAGGGATTTTTCATGTATTCTGTGGGAATTTGTGGAGATTTGGTGGGATTTTTCTGGAATTTGGTAGAGTTTTGAGAAGATTTAGGGAATTCTGCAAGATATTTCTGGAATTTGGTAGGCTTTTTTGAAGGACTTTTTGTGGTTTTGAGAAGACTTGAAGAATTTGGAGGATTTTTTCTTATGTTCTTTGGAAACTTGTGGAGGTTTTGTGGGATTTTTGTGGAATTTTGTGGGATATTGAGGCGATTTAGGGATCTTGAGGGATTTTTCATGTATTCTGTGGGAATTTTTAGAGATTCGGTGGGATTTTTGTGGATTTTAGCCGTATTTTGAGAAGATTTAGGGAATTTTGTGGGATTTTTCCTGGAATTTTGTTGGATACTGGGGAGATTTTGTGGGATGTTTGTGGAACTTTGAGGGACTTTTCTAGAATTTGGTGAGATTCTGTAGAGAACTGACGAATTATCAGGGATTTTTCATGTATTCTGTGGGAATTTGTGGAGATTTGGTGGGATTTTTCTGGAATTTGGTAGGGTTTTGAGAAGATTTAGGGAATTCTGCAAGATATTTCTGGAATTTGGTAGGCTTTTTTGAAGGACTTTTTGTGGTTTTGAGAAGACTTGAAGAATTTTGAGGAATTTTTCTTAGATTCTGTGGAAACTTCTGGAGTTTTGTGGGATTTTTGTGGAATTTTGTGGGATATTGAGGCGATTTAGGGATCTTGAGGGATTTTTCATGTATTTTGTGGGAATTTGTGGAGATTTGGTGGGATATTTTTCTAGAATTTGGTCGTGTTTTGGGAAGATTTAGGGAATTTTGTGGGATTTTTCCTGGAATTTTATTGGATACTGGGGAGATTTTGTGGAATGTTTGTGGAACTTTGAGGGACTCTTCTGGAATTTGGTGAGATTCTGTAGAGAACTGACGAATTATCAGGGATTTTTCATGTATTCTGTGGGAATTTGTGGAGATTCGGTGGGATATTTTTCTAGAATTTGGTCGTGTTTTGAGAAGATTTAGGGAATTTTGTGGGATTTTTCCTGGAATTTTGTTGGATACTGGGGAGATTTTGTGGGATGTTTGTGGAACTTTGAGGGACTTTTCTGGAATTTGGTGAGATTCTGTAGAGAACTGACGAATTATCAGATATTTTTCATGTATTCTATGGGAATTTGTGGAGATTTGGTGGGATTTTTCTGGAATTTGGTAGAGTTTTGAGAAGATTTAGGGAATTCTGCAAGATATTTCTGGAATTTGGTAGGCCTTTTTGAAGGACTTTGTGTGGTTTTGAGGAGACTTGAAGAATTTTGGGGAATTTTTCTTAGATTTTGTGGAAACTTGTGGAGGTTTTGTGGGATTTTTGTGTGATTTTGTGGGATATTGAGGCGATTTAGGGATCTTGAGGGATTTTTCATGTATTCTGTGGGAATTTGTGGAGATTCAGTGGGATTTTTATGGATTTTGGTCATGTTTTGAGAAGATTTACGGAATTCTGTGGGATTTTTCCTGGAATTTTGTTGGATACTGGGGAGATTTTGTGGGATGCTTGTGGAACTTTGAGGGACTCTTCTGGAATTTTGTGAGATTCTGTAGAGAACTGACGAATTATCAGGGATTTTTCATGTATTCTGTGGGAATTTGTGGAGATTTGGTGGGATATTTTTCTAGAATTTGGTCGTGTTTTTGGAAGATTTAGGGAATTTTTTGGGATTTTTCCTGGAATTTTATTGGATACTGGGGAGATTTTGTGGAATGTTTGTGGAACTTTGAGGGACTTTTCTGGAATTTGGTGAGATTCTGTAGAGAACTGAAGAATTATCAGGGATTTTTCATGTATTCTGTGGGAATTTGTAGAGATTCGGTGGGATTTTTATGGATTTTGGTAGAGTTTTGAGAAGATTTAGGGAATTCTGCAAGATATTTCTGGAATTTGGTAGGCCTTTTTGACGGACTTTTTGTGGTTTTGAGAAGACTTGAAGAATTTTGAGGAATTTTTCTTAGATTCTATGGAAACTTGTGGAGGTTTGGTGGGATTTTTGTGGAATTTTGTGGGATATTGAGGCGATTTAGGGATCTTGAGGGATTTTTCATGTATTTTGCGGGAATTTGTGGAGATTTGGTGGGATTTTTGTGGATTTTGGCCGTGTTTTGAGAAGATTTAGGGAATTTTGTGGGATTTTTCCTGGAATTTTATTGGATACTGGGGAGATTTTGTGGAATGTTTGTGGAACTTTGAGAGACTCTTCTAGAATTATGTGAGATTCTGTAGAGAACTGACGAATTATCAGGGATTTTTCATGTATTCTGTGGGAATTTGTGGAGATTTGGTGGGATATTTTTCTAGAATTTGGTCGTGTTTTGAGAAGATTTAGGGAATTTTGTGGGATTTTTCCTGGAATTTTGTTGGATACTGGGGAGATTTTGTGGGATGTTTCTGGAACTTTGAGGGACTTCTCTGGAGTTTTGTGAGATTCTGTAGAGAACTGAAGAATTATCAGGGATTTTTCATGTATTCTGTGGGAATTTGTGGAGATTTGGTGGGATTTTCTGGAATTTGGTAGAGTTTTGAGAAGATTTAGGGAATTCTGCAAGATATTTCTGGAATTTGGTGGGCATTTTTGAAGGACTTTTTGTGGTTTTGAGGAGACTTGAAGAATTTTGAGGAATTTTTCTTAGATTCTGTGGAAACTTGTGGAGGTTTGGTGGGATTTTTGTGGAATTTTGTGGGATATTGAGGCGATTTAGGGATCTTGAGGGATTTTTCATGTATTTTGTGGGAATTTGTGGAGATTTGGTGGGATTTTTGTGGATTTTGGCCGTGTTTTGAGAAGATTTAGGGAATTTTGTGGGATTTTTCCTGGAATTTTGTTGGATACTGGGGAGATTTTGTGGGATGTTTGTGGAACTTTGAGGGACTTTTCTAGAATTTGGTGAGATTCTGTAGAGAACTGACGAATTATCAGGGATTTTTCATGTATTCTGTGGGAATTTGTGGAGATTTGGTGGGATTTTTCTGGAATTTGGTAGGGTTTTGAGAAGATTTAGGGAATTCTGCAAGATATTTCTGGAATTTGGTAGGCTTTTTTGAAGGACTTTTTGTGGTTTTGAGAAGACTTGAAGAATTTTGAGGAATTTTTCTTAGATTCTGTGGAAACTTCTGGAGTTTTGTGGGATTTTTGTGGAATTTTGTGGGATATTGAGGCGATTTAGGGATCTTGAGGGATTTTTCATGTATTTTGTGGGAATTTGTGGAGATTTGGTGGGATATTTTTCTAGAATTTGGTCGTGTTTTGGGAAGATTTAGGGAATTTTGTGGGATTTTTCCTGGAATTTTATTGGATACTGGGGAGATTTTGTGGAATGTTTGTGGAACTTTGAGGGACTCTTCTGGAATTTGGTGAGATTCTGTAGAGAACTGACGAATTATCAGGGATTTTTCATGTATTCTGTGGGAATTTGTGGAGATTCGGTGGGATATTTTTCTAGAATTTGGTCGTGTTTTGAGAAGATTTAGGGAATTTTGTGGGATTTTTCCTGGAATTTTGTTGGATACTGGGGAGATTTTGTGGGATGTTTGTGGAACTTTGAGGGACTTTTCTGGAATTTGGTGAGATTCTGTAGAGAACTGACGAATTATCAGATATTTTTCATGTATTCTATGGGAATTTGTGGAGATTTGGTGGGATTTTTCTGGAATTTGGTAGAGTTTTGAGAAGATTTAGGGAATTCTGCAAGATATTTCTGGAATTTGGTAGGCCTTTTTGAAGGACTTTGTGTGGTTTTGAGGAGACTTGAAGAATTTTGGGGAATTTTTCTTAGATTTTGTGGAAACTTGTGGAGGTTTTGTGGGATTTTTGTGTGATTTTGTGGGATATTGAGGCGATTTAGGGATCTTGAGGGATTTTTCATGTATTCTGTGGGAATTTGTGGAGATTCAGTGGGATTTTTATGGATTTTGGTCATGTTTTGAGAAGATTTACGGAATTCTGTGGGATTTTTCCTGGAATTTTGTTGGATACTGGGGAGATTTTGTGGGATGCTTGTGGAACTTTGAGGGACTTTTCTGGAATTTGGTGAGATTCTGTAGAGAACTGACGAATTATCAGGGATTTTTCATGTATTCTGTGGGAATTTGTGGAGATTTGGTGGGATATTTTTCTAGAATTTGGTCGTGTTTTTGGAAGATTTAGGGAATTTTTTGGGATTTTTCCTGGAATTTTATTGGATACTGGGGAGATTTTGTGGAATGTTTGTGGAACTTTGAGGGACTTTTCTGGAATTTGGTGAGATTCTGTAGAGAACTGAAGAATTATCAGGGATTTTTCATGTATTCTGTGGGAATTTGTAGAGATTCGGTGGGATTTTTATGGATTTTGGTAGAGTTTTGAGAAGATTTAGGGAATTCTGCAAGATATTTCTGGAATTTGGTAGGCCTTTTTGACGGACTTTTTGTGGTTTTGAGAAGACTTGAAGAATTTTGAGGAATTTTTCTTAGATTCTATGGAAACTTGTGGAGGTTTGGTGGGATTTTTGTGGAATTTTGTGGGATATTGAGGCGATTTAGGGATCTTGAGGGATTTTTCATGTATTTTGCGGGAATTTGTGGAGATTTGGTGGGATTTTTGTGGATTTTGGCCGTGTTTTGAGAAGATTTAGGGAATTTTGTGGGATTTTTCCTGGAATTTTATTGGATACTGGGGAGATTTTGTGGAATGTTTGTGGAACTTTGAGAGACTCTTCTAGAATTATGTGAGATTCTGTAGAGAACTGACGAATTATCAGGGATTTTTCATGTATTCTGTGGGAATTTGTGGAGATTTGGTGGGATATTTTTCTAGAATTTGGTCGTGTTTTGAGAAGATTTAGGGAATTTTGTGGGATTTTTCCTGGAATTTTGTTGGATACTGGGGAGATTTTGTGGGATGTTTCTGGAACTTTGAGGGACTTCTCTGGAGTTTTGTGAGATTCTGTAGAGAACTGAAGAATTATCAGGGATTTTTCATGTATTCTGTGGGAATTTGTGGAGATTTGGTGGGATTTTCTGGAATTTGGTAGAGTTTTGAGAAGATTTAGGGAATTCTGCAAGATATTTCTGGAATTTGGTGGGCATTTTTGAAGGACTTTTTGTGGTTTTGAGGAGACTTGAAGAATTTTGAGGAATTTTTCTTAGATTCTGTGGAAACTTGTGGAGGTTTGGTGGGATTTTTGTGGAATTTTGTGGGATATTGAGGCGATTTAGGGATCTTGAGGGATTTTTCATGTATTTTGTGGGAATTTGTGGAGATTTGGTGGGATTTTTGTGGATTTTGGCCGTGTTTTGAGAAGATTTAGGGAATTTTGTGGGATTTTTCCTGGAATTTTGTTGGATACTGGGGAGATTTTGTGGGATGCTTGTGGAACTTTGAGGGACTCTTCTGGAATTTGGTGAGATTCTGTAGAGAACTGATGAATTATCAGGGATTTTTCATGTATTCTGTGGGAATTTGTGGAGATTTGGTGGGATTTTTGTGGATTTTGGCCGTGTTTTGAGAAGATTTAGGGAATTTTGTGTGATTTTTCTGGGATTTTGTTGGGTATTGAGGACATTTTGTGGGATGTTTCTGGAATTTGGTGGGGCTTTTCAAGAATTTTGTGGTATTTTGAAAAGATTTAGGGAATTTTGTGGTGTTTTTTCTTGAATTTTGAGGGAAACTGTGCTGATTTTATGGGGCGTTTCTGGAATTTGGTCGAGTTTTCAGAAGATTTAGGGATTTTTGTGAGATTTTTGTGGGATGTTCTGGGAATTGGTGGAGATTTTGTGGGACATTCCTGTGAATTGGTAGGGTTTTGAAATGATTTAGGGAGTTTTGTGGGACTTCTCTGGAATTTTGTGGGTTTTTTCTGGAATTGTGTGGGATTCTGAGGAGACTTGAAGAATTTTGAGGAATTTGTTTTAGATTTTGTGGGAATTTGGGGAGATTCTGTGGGATTTTTCTGGAATTTGGTGGGCCTTTTCAAGGACTTTGTGTGGTTTTGAGGAGACTTGAAGAATTTTGAGGAAATTTTCTTAGATTTTGTGGAAACTTGTGGAGGTTTTGTGTGATTTTTGTGGGATTTTGTGGGATATTGAGGCGATTTAGGGATCTTGAGGGATTTTTCATGTATTTTGTGGGATTTTGTGGAGATTTGTTGGGATATTTTTCTAGAATTTGGTCGTGTTTTGAGAAGATTTAGGGAATTTGGTGGGATTTTTCCTGGAATTTTATTGGATACTGGGGAGATTTTGTGGGATGTTTGTGGAACTTGGAGGGACTTTTCTGGAATTTGGTGAGATTCTGTAGAGAACTGACGAATTATCAGGGATTTTTCATGTATTCTGTGGGAATTTGTGGAGATTTGGTGGGATTTTCTGGAATTTGGTAGAGTTTTGAGAAGATTTAGGGAATTCTGCAAGATATTTCTGGAATTTGGTGGGCATTTTTGAAGGACTTTTTGTGGTTTTGAGGAGACTTGAAGAATTTTGAGGAATTTTTCTTAGATTCTGTGGAAACTTGTGGAGGTTTTGTGGGATTTTTGTGGAATTTTGTGGGATATTGAGGCGATTTAGAGATCTTGAGGGATTTTTCATGTATTTTGTGGGATTTTGTGGAGATTTGTTGGGATATTTTTCTAGAATTTAGTCGTGTTTTGAGAAGATTTAGGGAATTTTGTGGGATTTTTCCTGGAATTTTGTTGGATACTGGGGAGATTTTGTGGGATGCTTGTGGAACTTTGAGGGACTCTTCTGGAATTTGGTGAGATTCTGTAGAGAACTGATGAATTATCAGGGATTTTTCATGTATTCTGTGGGAATTTGTGGAGATTTGGTGGGATTTTTGTGGATTTTGGCCGTGTTTTGAGAAGATTTAGGGAATTTTGTGTGATTTTTCTGGGATTTTGTTGGGTATTGAGGACATTTTGTGGGATGTTTCTGGAATTTGGTGGGGCTTTTCAAGAATTTTGTGGTATTTTGAAAAGATTTAGGGAATTTTGTGGTGTTTTTTCTTGAATTTTGAGGGAAACTGTGCTGATTTTATGGGGCGTTTCTGGAATTTGGTCGAGTTTTCAGAAGATTTAGGGATTTTTGTGAGATTTTTGTGGGATGTTCTGGGAATTGGTGGAGATTTTGTGGGACATTCCTGTGAATTGGTAGGGTTTTGAAATGATTTAGGGAGTTTTGTGGGACTTCTCTGGAATTTTGTGGGTTTTTTCTGGAATTGTGTGGGATTCTGAGGAGACTTGAAGAATTTTGAGGAATTTGTTTTAGATTTTGTGGGAATTTGGGGAGATTCTGTGGGATTTTTCTGGAATTTGGTGGGCCTTTTCAAGGACTTTGTGTGGTTTTGAGGAGACTTGAAGAATTTTGAGGAAATTTTCTTAGATTTTGTGGAAACTTGTGGAGGTTTTGTGTGATTTTTGTGGGATTTTGTGGGATATTGAGGCGATTTAGGGATCTTGAGGGATTTTTCATGTATTTTGTGGGAATTTGTGGAGATTTGGTGGGATTTTTGTGGATTTTGGCCGTGTTTTGAGAAGATTTAGGGAATTTTGTGGGATTTTTCCTGGAATTTTGTTGGATACTGGGGAGATTTTGTGGGATGTTTGTGGAACTTCGAGGGACTTTTCTGGAATTTGGTGAGATTCTGTAGAGAACTGACGAATTATCAGGGATTTTTCATGTATTCTGTGGGAATTTGTGGAGATTTGGTGGTATATTTTTCTAGAATTTGGTCATGTTTTGAGAAGATTTAGGGAATTTTGTGGGATTTTTCCTGGAATTTTGTTGGATACTGGGGAGATTTTGTGGGATGTTTGTGGAACTTTGAGGGACTTTTCTGGAATTTGGTGAGATTCTGTAGAGAACTGAAGAATTATCAGGGATTTTTCATGTATTCTGTGGGAATTTGTGGAGATTTGGTGGGATTTTTGTGGATTTTGGTCGTGTTTTGAGAAGATTTAGGGAATTTTGTGTGATTTTTCTGGAATTTGTTGGGTCTTTTCAAGGACTTTGTGTGGTTTTGAGGAGACTTGAAGAATTTTGAGGAATTTTTCTTAGATTTTGTGGAAACTTGTGGAGGTTTTGTGGGATTTTTGGGGGAATTTGTGGGATATTGAGGCGATTTAGGGATCTTGAGGGATTTTTCATGTATTTTGTGGGAATTTGTGGAGATTTGGTGGGATATTTTTCTAGAATTTGGTCATGTTTTGAGAAGATTTAGGGAATTTTGTGGGATTTTTCCTGGAATTTTGTTGGATACTGGGGAGATTTTGTGGGATGCTTGTGGAACTTTGAGGGACTCTTCTGGAATTTGGTGAGATTCTGTAGAGAACTGACGAATTATCAGGGATTTTTCATGTATTCTGTGGGAATTTGTGGAGATTTGGTGGGATTTTTGTGGATTTTGGCCGTGTTTTGAGAAGATTTAGGGAATTTTGTGTGATTTTTCTGGGATTTTGTTGGGTATTGAGGACATTTTGTGGGATGTTTCTGGAATTTGGTGGGGCTTTTCAAGAATTTTGTGGTATTTTGAAAAGATTTAGGGAATTTTGTGGTGTTTTTTCTTGAATTTTGAGGGAAACTGTGCTGATTTTATGGGGCGTTTCTGGAATTTGGTCGAGTTTTCAGAAGATTTAGGGATTTTTGTGAGATTTTTGTGGGATGTTCTGGGAATTGGTGGAGATTTTGTGGGACATTCCTGTGAATTGGTAGGGTTTTGAAATGATTTAGGGAGTTTTGTGGGACTTCTCTGGAATTTTGTGGGTTTTTTCTGGAATTGTGTGGGATTCTGAGGAGACTTGAAGAATTTTGAGGAATTTGTTTTAGATTTTGTGGGAATTTGGGGAGATTCTGTGGGATTTTTCTGGAATTTGGTGGGCCTTTTCAAGGACTTTGTGTGGTTTTGAGGAGACTTGAAGAATTTTGAGGAAATTTTCTTAGATTTTGTGGAAACTTGTGGAGGTTTTGTGTGATTTTTGTGGGATTTTGTGGGATATTGAGGCGATTTAGGGATCTTGAGGGATTTTTCATGTATTTTGTGGGAATTTGTGGAGATTTGGTGGGATATTTTTCTAGAATTTGGTCGTGTTTTGAGAAGATTTAGGGAATTTTGTGGGATTTTTCCTGGAATTTTATTGGATACTGGGGAGATTTTGTGGGATGTTTGTGGAACTTGGAGGGACTTTTCTGGAATTTGGTGAGATTCTGTAGAGAACTGACGAATTATCAGGGATTTTTCATGTATTCTGTGGGAATTTGTGGAGATTTGGTGGGATTTTCTGGAATTTGGTAGAGTTTTGAGAAGATTTAGGGAATTCTGCAAGATATTTCTGGAATTTGGTGGGCATTTTTGAAGGACTTTTTGTGGTTTTGAGGAGACTTGAAGAATTTTGAGGAATTTTTCTTAGATTCTGTGGAAACTTGTGGAGGTTTGGTGGGATTTTTGTGGAATTTTGTGGGATATTGAGGCGATTTAGGGATCTTGAGGGATTTTTCATGTATTTTGTGGGAATTTGTGGAGATTTGGTGGGATTTTTGTGGATTTTGGCCGTGTTTTGAGAAGATTTAGGGAATTTTGTGGGATTTTTCCTGGAATTTTGTTGGATACTGGGGAGATTTTGTGGGATGCTTGTGGAACTTTGAGGGACTCTTCTGGAATTTGGTGAGATTCTGTAGAGAACTGATGAATTATCAGGGATTTTTCATGTATTCTGTGGGAATTTGTGGAGATTTGGTGGGATTTTTGTGGATTTTGGCCGTGTTTTGAGAAGATTTAGGGAATTTTGTGTGATTTTTCTGGGATTTTGTTGGGTATTGAGGACATTTTGTGGGATGTTTCTGGAATTTGGTGGGGCTTTTCAAGAATTTTGTGGTATTTTGAAAAGATTTAGGGAATTTTGTGGTGTTTTTTCTTGAATTTTGAGGGAAACTGTGCTGATTTTATGGGGCGTTTCTGGAATTTGGTCGAGTTTTCAGAAGATTTAGGGATTTTTGTGAGATTTTTGTGGGATGTTCTGGGAATTGGTGGAGATTTTGTGGGACATTCCTGTGAATTGGTAGGGTTTTGAAATGATTTAGGGAGTTTTGTGGGACTTCTCTGGAATTTTGTGGGTTTTTTCTGGAATTGTGTGGGATTCTGAGGAGACTTGAAGAATTTTGAGGAATTTGTTTTAGATTTTGTGGGAATTTGGGGAGATTCTGTGGGATTTTTCTGGAATTTGGTGGGCCTTTTCAAGGACTTTGTGTGGTTTTGAGGAGACTTGAAGAATTTTGAGGAAATTTTCTTAGATTTTGTGGAAACTTGTGGAGGTTTTGTGTGATTTTTGTGGGATTTTGTGGGATATTGAGGCGATTTAGGGATCTTGAGGGATTTTTCATGTATTTTGTGGGAATTTGTGGAGATTTGGTGGGATTTTTGTGGATTTTGGCCGTGTTTTGAGAAGATTTAGGGAATTTTGTGGGATTTTTCCTGGAATTTTGTTGGATACTGGGGAGATTTTGTGGGATGTTTGTGGAACTTGGAGGGACTTTTCTGGAATTTGGTGAGATTCTGTAGAGAACTGACGAATTATCAGGGATTTTTCATGTATTCTGTGGGAATTTGTGGAGATTTGGTGGGATATTTTTCTAGAATTTGGTCATGTTTTGAGAAGATTTAGGGAATTTTGTGGGATTTTTCCTGGAATTTTGTTGGATACTGGGGAGATTTTGTGGGATGTTTGTGGAACTTTGAGGGACTTTTCTGGAATTTGGTGAGATTCTGTAGAGAACTGAAGAATTATCAGGGATTTTTCATGTATTCTGTGGGAATTTGTGGAGATTTGGTGGGATTTTTGTGGATTTTGGTCGTGTTTTGAGAAGATTTAGGGAATTTTGTGTGATTTTTCTGGGATTTTGTTGGGTATTGAGGACATTTTGTGGGATGTTTCTGGAATTTGGTGGGGCTTTTCAAGAATTTTGTGGTATTTTGAAAAGATTTAGGGAATTTTGTGGTGTTTTTTCTTGAATTTTGTGGGAAACTGTGCTGATTTTATGGGGCGTTTCTGGAATTTGGTCGAATTTTCAGAAGATTTAGGGATTTTTGTGAGATTTTTGTGGGATGTTCTGGGAATTGGTGGAGATTTTGTGGGACTTTCCTGTGAATTGGTAGGGTTTTGAAATGATTTAGGGAGTTTTGTGGGACTTCTCTGGAATTTTGTGGGTTTTTTCTGGAATTGTGTGGGATTCTGAGGAGACTTGAAGAATTTTGAGGAATTTGTTTTAGATTTTGTGGGAATTTGGGGAGATTCTGTGGGATTTTTCTGGAATTTGGTGGGCATTTTTGAAGGACTTTTTGTGGTTTTGAGGAGACTTGAAGAATTTTGAGGAATTTTTTTTATATTTTGTGGAAACTTGAGGAGTTTTTGTGTGATTTTTGTGGAATTTTGTGGGATATTGAGGCGATTTAGGGATCTTGAGGGATTTTTCATGTATTTTGTGGGATTTTGTGGAGATTTGTTGGGATATTTTTCTAGAATTTGGTCGTGTTTTGAGAAGATTTAGGGAATTTGGTGGGATTTTTCCTGGAATTTTGTTGGATACTGGGGAGATTTTGTGGGATGTTTGTGGAACTTTGAGGGACTTCTCTGGAATTTGGTGAGATTCTGTAGAGAACCGAAGAATTATCAGGGATTTTTCATGTATTCTGTGGGAATTTGTGGAGATTTGGTGGGATTTTTGTGGATTTTGGCCGTGTTTTGAGAAGATTTAGGGAATTTTGTGGGATTTTTCCTGGAATTTTGTTGGATACTGGGGAGATTTTGTGGGATGTTTGTGGAACTTTGAGGGACTTTTCTGGAATTTGGTGAGATTCTGTAGAGAACTGAAGAATTATCAGGGATTTTTCATGTATTCTGTGGGAATTTGTGGAGATTTGGTGGGATTTTTCTGGAATTTGGTAGAGTTTTGAGAAGATTTAGGGAATTCTGTAAGATTTTTCTGGAATTTGGTGGGTCTTTTCAAGGACTTTGTGTGGTTTTGAGGAGACTTGAAGAATTTTGAGGAATTTTTCCTAGATTTTGTGGAAACTTGTGGAGGTTTTGTGGGATTTTTGGGGGAATTTGTGGGATATTGAGGCGATTTAGGGATCTTGAGGGATTTTTCATGTATTTTGTGGGAATTTGTGGAGATTTGGTGGGATATTTTTCTAGAATTTGGTCATGTTTTGAGAAGATTTAGGGAATTTTGTGGGATTTTTCCTGGAATTTTGTTGGATACTGGGGAGATTTTGTGGGATGCTTGTGGAACTTTGAGGGACTTTTCTGGAATTTGGTGAGATTCTGTAGAGAACTGACGAATTATCAGGGATTTTTCATGTATTCTGTGGGAATTTGTGGAGATTTGGTGGGATTTTTGTGGATTTTGGCCGTGTTTTGAGAAGATTTAGGGAATTTTGTGTGATTTTTCTGGGATTTTGTTGGGTATTGAGGACATTTTGTGGGATGTTTCTGGAATTTGGTGGGGCTTTTCAAGAATTTTGTGGTATTTTAAAAAGATTTAGGGAATTTTGTGGTGTTTTTTCTTGAATTTTGAGGGAAACTGTGCTGATTTTATGGGGCGTTTCTGGAATTGGGTCGAGTTTTCAGAAGATTTAGGGATTTTTGTGAGATTTTTGTGGGATGTTCTGGGAATTGGTGGAGATTTTGTGGGACATTCCTGTGAATTGGTAGGGTTTTGAAATGATTTAGGGAGTTTTGTGGGACTTCTCTGGAATTTTGTGGGTTTTTTCTGGAATTGTGTGGGATTCTGAGGAGACTTGAAGAATTTTGAGGAATTTGTTTTAGATTTTGTGGGAATTTGGGGAGATTCTGTGGGATTTTTCTGGAATTTGGTGGGCCTTTTCAAGGACTTTGTGTGGTTTTGAGGAGACTTGAAGAATTTTGAGGAATTTTTCTTAGATTCTGTGGAAACTTGTGGAGGTTTGGTGGGATTTTTGTGGAATTTTGTGGGATATTGAGGCGATTTAGGGATCTTGAGGGATTTTTCATGTATTTTGTGGGAATTTGTGGAGATTTGGTGGGATTTTTGTGGATTTTGGCCGTGTTTTGAGAAGATTTAGGGAATTTTGTGGGATTTTTCCTGGAATTTTGTTGGATACTGGGGAGATTTTGTGGGATGTTTGTGGAACTTGGAGGGACTTTTCTGGAATTTGGTGAGATTCTGTAGAGAACTGACGAATTATCAGGGATTTTTCATGTATTCTGTGGGAATTTGTGGAGATTTGGTGGGATATTTTCCTAGAATTTGGTCATGTTTTGAGAAGATTTAGGGAATTTTGTGGGATTTTTCCTGGAATTTTGTTGGATACTGGGGAGATTTTGTGGGATGTTTGTGGAACTTTGAGGGACTTTTCTGGAATTTGGTGAGATTCTGTAGAGAACTGAAGAATTATCAGGGATTTTTCATGTATTCTGTGGGAATTTGTGGAGATTTGGTGGGATTTTTGTGGATTTTGGCCGTGTTTTGAGAAGATTTAGGGAATTTTGTGTGATTTTTCTGGGATTTTGTTGGGTATTGAGGACATTTTGTGGGATGTTTCTGGAATTTGGTGGGGCTTTTCAAGAATTTTGTGGTATTTTGAAAAGATTTAGGGAATTTTGTGGTGTTTTTTCTTGAATTTTGTGGGAAACTGTGCTGATTTTATTGGGCGTTTCTGGAATTTGGTCGAATTTTCAGAAGATTTAGGGATTTTTGTGAGATTTTTGTGGGATGTTCTGGGAATTGGTGGAGATTTTGTGGGACTTTCCTGTGAATTGGTAGGGTTTTGAAATGATTTAGGGAGTTTTGTGGGACTTCTCTGGAATTTTGTGGGTTTTTTCTGGAATTGTGTGGGATTCTGAGGAGACTTGAAGAATTTTGAGGAATTTGTTTTAGATTTTGTGGGAATTTGGGGAGATTCTGTGGGATTTTTCTGGAATTTGGTGGGCATTTTTGAAGGACTTTTTGTGGTTTTGAGGAGACTTGAAGAATTTTGAGGAATTTTTTTTATATTTTGTGGAAACTTGAGGAGTTTTTGTGTGATTTTTGTGGAATTTTGTGGGATATTGAGGCGATTTAGGGATCTTGAGGGATTTTTCATGTATTTTGTGGGATTTTGTGGAGATTTGTTGGGATATTTTTCTAGAATTTGGTCGTGTTTTGAGAAGATTTAGGGAATTTGGTGGGATTTTTCCTGGAATTTTGTTGGATACTGGGGAGATTTTGTGGGATGTTTGTGGAACTTTGAGGGACTTCACTGGAATTTGGTGAGATTCTGTAGAGAACCGAAGAATTATCAGGGATTTTTCATGTATTTTGTGGGAATTTGTGGAGATTTGGTGGGATATTTTTCTAGAATTTGGTCGTGTTTGGAGAAGATTTAGGGAATTTTGTGGGATTTTTCCTGGAATTTTGTTGGATACTGGGGAGATTTTGTGGGATGTTTGTGGAACTTTGAGGGACTTTTCTGGAATTTGGTGAGATTCTGTAGAGAACTGAAGAATTATCAGGGATTTTTCATGTATTCTGTGGGAATTTGTGGAGATTTGGTGGGATTTTTCTGGAATTTGGTAGAGTTTTGAGAAGATTTAGGGAATTCTGTAAGATTTTTCTGGAATTTGGTGGGTCTTTTCAAGGACTTTGTGTGGTTTTTTAGGAGACTTGAAGAATTTTGAGGAATTTTTCTTAGATTTTGTGGAAACTTGTGGAGGTTTGGTGGGATTTTTGTGGAATTTTGTGGGATATTGAGGCGATTTAGGGATCTTGAGGGATTTTTCATGTATTTTGTGGGAATTTGTGGAGATTTGTTGGGATATTTTTCTAGAATTTGGTCGTGTTTTGAGAAGATTTAGGGAATTTTGTGGGATTTTTCCTGGAATTTTGTTGGATACTGGGGAGATTTTGTGGGATGTTTGTGGAACTTTGAGGGACTCTTCTGGAATTTGGTGAGATTCTGTAGAGAACTGACGAATTATCAGGGATTTTTCATGTATTCTGTGGGAATTTGTGGAGATTCGGTGGGATATTTTTCTAGAATTTGGTCATGTTTTGAGAAGATTTAGGGAATTTTGTGGGATTTTTCCTGGAATTTTGTTGGATACTGGGGAGATTTTGTGGGATGTTTCTGGAACTTGGAAGGACTTTTCTGGAATTTGGTGAGATTCTGTAGAGAACTGACGAATTATCAGGGATTTTTCATGTATTCTGTGGGAATTTGTGGAGATTCGGTGGGATATTTTTCTAGAATTTGGTCATGTTTTGAGAAGATTTAGGGAATTTTGTGGGATTTTTCCTGGAATTTTGTTGGATACTGGGGAGATTTTGTGGGATGTTTCTGGAACTTGGAAGGACTTTTCTGGAATTTGGTGAGATTCTGTAGAGAACTGACGAATTATCAGGGATTTTTCATGTATTCTGTGGGAATTTGTGGAGATTTGGTGGGATTTTCTGGAATTTGGTAGAGTTTTGAGAAGATTTAGGGAATTCTGCAAGATATTTCTGGAATTCGGTAGGCCTTTTTGAAGGACTTTTTGTGGTTTTGAGGAGACTTGAAGAATTTTGAGGAATTTTTCTTAGATTCTGTGGAAACTTGTGGAGGTTTGGTGGGATTTTTGTGGAATTTTGTGGGATATTGAGGCGATTTAGGGATCTTGAGGGATTTTTCATGTATTCTGTGGGAATTTGTGGAGATTTGGTGGGATTTTTGTGGATTTTGGCCGTGTTTTGAGAAGATTTAGGGAATTTTGTTTGATTTTCCTGGGATTTTGTTGGGTATTGAGGACATTTTGTGGGATGTGTCTGGAATTTGGTGGGGCTTTTCAAGAATTTTGTGGTATTTTGAAAAGATTTTGGGAATTTTGTGGTGTTTTTTCTTGAATTTTGAGGGAAACTGTGCTGATTTTATGGGGCGTTTCTGGAATTTGGTCGAATTTTCAGAAGATTTAGGGATTTTTGTGAGATTTTTGTGGGATGTTCTGGGAATTGGTGGAGATTTTGTGGGACTTTCCTGTGAATTGGTAGGGTTTTGAAATGATTTAGGGAGTTTTGTGGGACTTCTCTGGAATTTTGTGGGTTTTTTCTGGAATTGTGTGGGATTCTGAGGAGACTTGAAGAATTTTGAGGAATTTGTTTTAGATTTTGTGGGAATTTGTGTAGATTCTGTGGGATTTTTCTGGAATTTGGTGGGCCTTTTCAAGGACTTTGTGTGGTTTTGAGGAGACTTGAAGAATTTTGAGGAATTTTTTTTATATTTTGTGGAAACTTGAGGAGGTTTTGTGTGATTTTTGTGGAATTTTGTGGGATATTGAGGCGATTTAGGGATCTTGAGGGATTTTTCATGTATTTTGTGGGATTTTGTGGAGATTTGTTGGGATATTTTTCTAGAATTTGGTCGTGTTTTGAGAAGATTTAGGGAATTTTGTGGGATTTTTCCTGGAATTTTGTTGGATACTGGGGAGATTTTGTGGGATGTTTGTGGAACTTGGAGGGACTTCTCTGGAATTTGGTGAGATTCTGTAGAGAACTGAAGAATTATCAGGGATTTTTCATTTATTCTGTGGGAATTTGTGGAGATTTGGTGGGATTTTTGTGGATTTTGGCCGTGTTTTGAGAAGATTTAGGGAATTTTGTGGGATTTTTCCTGGAATTTTGTTGGATACTGGGGAGATTTTGTGGGATGTTTGTGGAACTTTGAGGGACTTTTCTGGAATTTGGTGAGATTCTGTAGAGAACTGAAGAATTATCAGGGATTTTTCATGTATTCTGTGGGAATTTGTGGAGATTTGGTGGGATTTTTCTGGAATTTGGTAGAGTTTTGAGAAGATTTAGGGAATTCTGTAAGATTTTTCTGGAATTTGGTGGGTCTTTTCAAGGACTTTGTGTGGTTTTGAGGAGACTTGAAGAATTTTGAGGAATTTTTCTTAGATTTTGTGGAAACTTGTGGAGGTTTTGTGGGATTTTGGGGGGATTTTGTGGGATATTGAGGCGATTTAGGGATCTTGAGGGATTTTTCATGTATTTTGTGGGAATTTGTGGAGATTTGGTGGGATATTTTTCTAGAATTTGGTCATGTTTTGAGAAGATTTAGGGAATTTTGTGGGATTTTTCCTGGAATTTTGTTGGATACTGGGGAGATTTTGTGGGATGCTTGTGGAACTTTGAGGGACTCTTCTGGAATTTTGTGAGATTCTGTAGAGAACTGACGAATTATCAGGGATTTTTCATGTATTCTGTGGGAATTTGTGGAGATTTGGTGGGATTTTTGTGGATTTTGGCCGTGTTTTGAGAAGATTTAGGGAATTTTGTGGGATTTTTCCTGGAATTTTGTTGGATACTGGGGAGATTTTATGGGATGTTTGTGGAACTTCGAGGGACTTTTCTGGAATTTGGTGAGATTCTGTAGAGAACTGAAGAATTATCAGGGATTTTTCATGTATTCTGTGGGAATTTGTGGAGATTTGGTGGGATTTTTCTGGAATTTGGTAGAGTTTTGAGAAGATTTAGGGAATTCTGTAAGATTTTTCTGGAATTTGGTGGGTCTTTTCAAGGACTTTGTGTGGTTTTGAGGAGACTTGAAGAATTTTGAGGAATTTTTCTTAGATTTTGTGGAAACTTGTGGAGGTTTTGTGGGATTTTGGGGGGATTTTGTGGGATATTGAGGCGATTTAGGGATCTTGAGGGATTTTTCATGTATTTTGTGGGAATTTGTGGAGATTTGGTGGGATATTTTTCTAGAATTTGGTCATGTTTTGAGAAGATTTAGGGAATTTTGTGGGATTTTTCCTGGAATTTTGTTGGATACTGGGGAGATTTTGTGGGATGCTTGTGGAACTTTGAGGGACTCTTCTGGAATTTTGTGAGATTCTGTAGAGAACTGACGAATTATCAGGGATTTTTCATGTATTCTGTGGGAATTTGTGGAGATTTGGTGGGATTTTTGTGGATTTTGGCCGTGTTTTGAGAAGATTTAGGGAATTTTGTGTGATTTTTCTGGGATTTTGTTGGGTATTGAGGACATTTTGTGGGATGTTTCTGGAATTTGGTGGGGCTTTTCAAGAATTTTGTGGTATTTTGAAAAGATTTTGGGAATTTTGTGGTGTTTTTTCTTGAATTTTGAGGGAAACTGTGCTGATTTTATGGGGCGTTTCTGGAATTGGGTCGAGTTTTCAGAAGATTTAGGGATTTTTGTGAGATTTTTGTGGGATGTTCTGGGAATTGGTGGAGATTTTGTGGGACATTCCTGTGAATTGGTAGGGTTTTGAAATGATTTAGGGAGTTTTGTGGGACTTCTCTGGAATTTTGTGGGTTTTTTCTGGAATTGTGTGGGATTCTGAGGAGACTTGAAGAATTTTGAGGAATTTGTTTTAGATTTTGTGGGAATTTGTGTAGATTCTGTGGGATTTTTCTGGAATTTGGTGGGCCTTTTCAAGGACTTTGTGTGGTTTTGAGGAGACTTGAAGAATTTTGAGGAAATTTTCTTAGATTTTGTGGAAACTTGTGGAGGTTTTGTGTGATCTTTGTGGGATTTTGTGGGATATTGAGGCGATTTAGGGATCTTGAGGGATTTTTCATGTATTTTGTGGGAATTTGTGGAGATTTGGTGGGATATTTTTCTAGAATTTGGTCGTGTTTTGAGAAGATTTAGGGAATTTTGTGGGATTTTTCCTGGAATTTTGTTGGATACTGGGGAGATTTTGTGGGATGTTTGTGGAACTTTGAGGGACTTTTCTGGAATTTGGTGAGATTCTGTAGAGAACTGACGAATTATCAGGGATTTTTCATGTATTCTGTGGGAATTTGTGGAGATTCGGTGGGATATTTTTCTAGAATTTGGTCATGTTTTGAGAAGATTTAGGGAATTTTGTGGGATTTTTCCTGGAATTTTGTTGGATACTGGGGAGATTTTGTGGGATGTTTCTGGAACTTGGAAGGACTTTTCTGGAATTTGGTGAGATTCTGTAGAGAACTGACGAATTATCAGGGATTTTTCATGTATTCTGTGGGAATTTGTGGAGATTTGGTGGGATTTTCTGGAATTTGGTAGAGTTTTGAGAAGATTTAGGGAATTCTGCAAGATATTTCTGGAATTCGGTAGGCCTTTTTGAAGGACTTTTTGTGGTTTTGAGGAGACTTGAAGAATTTTGAGGAATTTTTCTTAGATTCTGTGGAAACTTGTGGAGGTTTTGTGGGATTTTTGGGGGATTTTGTGGGATATTGAGGCGATTTAGGGATCTTGAGGGATTTTTCATGTATTTTGTGGGAATTTGTGGAGATTTGTTGGGATATTTTTCTAGAATTTGGTCATGTTTTGAGAAGATTTAGGGAATTTTGTGGGATTTTTCCTGGAATTTTGTTGGATACTGGGGACATTTTGTGGGATGCTTGTGGAACTTTGAGGGACTTTTCTGGAATTTGGTGAGATTCTGTAGAGAACTGAAGAATTATCAGGGATTTTTCATGTATTCTGTGGGAATTTGTGGAGATTTGGTGGGATTTTTGTGGATTTTGGTCGTGTTTTGAGAAGATTTAGGGAATTTTGTGTGATTTTTCTGGGATTTTGTTGGGTATTGAGGACATTTTGTGGGATGTTTCTGGAATTTGGTGGGGCTTTTCAAGAATTTTGTGGTATTTTGAAAAGATTTAGGGAATTTTGTGGTGTTTTTTCTTGAATTTTGTGGGAAACTGTGCTGATTTTATGGGGCGTTTCTGGAATTTGGTCGAATTTTCAGAAGATTTAGGGATTTTTGTGAGATTTTTGTGGGATGTTCTGGGAATTGGTGGAGATTTTGTGGGACTTTCCTGTGAATTGGTAGGGTTTTGAAATGATTTAGGGAGTTTTGTGGGACTTCTCTGGAATTTTGTGGGTTTTTTCTGGAATTGTGTGGGATTCTGAGGAGACTTGAAGAATTTTGAGGAATTTGTTTTAGATTTTGTGGGAATTTGTGTAGATTCTTTGGGATATTTCTGGAATTTGGTGGGCCTCTTTGAAGGACTTTGCGTGGTTTTGAGGAGACTTGAAGAATTTTGAGGAATTTTTCTTAGATTCTGTGGAAACTTGTGGAGGTTTGGTGGGATTTTTGTGGAATTTTGTGGGATATTGAGGCGATTTAGGGATCTTGAGGGATTTTTCATGTATTTTGTGGGATTTTGTGGAGATTTGTTGGGATATTTTTCTAGAATTTGGTCGTGTTTTGAGAAGATTTAGGGAATTTTGTGGGATTTTTCCTGGAATTTCGTTGGATACTGGGGAGATTTTGTGGGATGTTTGTGGAACTTGGAGGGACTTTTCTGGAATTTGGTGAGATTCTGTAGAGAACTGAAGAATTATCAGGGATTTTTCATGTATTCTGTGGGAATTTGTGGAGATTTGGTGGGATTTCTCTGGAATTTGGTAGAGTTTTGAGAAGATTTAGGGAATTCTGTAAGATTTTTCTGGAATTTGGTGGGTCTTTTCAAGGACTTTGTGTGGTTTTTTAGTAGACTTGAAGAATTTTGAGGAATTTTTCTTAGATTTTGTGGAAACTTGTGGAGGTTTTGTGGGATTTTTGGGGGATTTTGTGGGATATTGAGGCGATTTAGGGATCTTGAGGGATTTTTCATGTATTTTGTGGGAATTTGTGGAGATTTGTTGGGATATTTTTCTAGAATTTGGTCATGTTTTGAGAAGATTTAGGGAATTTTGTGGGATTTTTCCTGGAATTTTGTTGGATACTGGGGAGATTTTGTGGGATGCTTGTGGAACTTTGAGGGACTTCTCTGGAATTTGGTGAGATTCTGTAGAGAACTGAAGAATTATCAGGGATTTTTCATGTATTCTGTGGGAATTTGTGGAGATTTGGTGGGATTTTTGTGGATTTTGGTCGTGTTTTGAGAAGATTTAGGGAATTTTGTGTGATTTTTCTGGGATTTTGTTGGGTATTGAGGACATTTTGTGGGATGTTTCTGGAATTTGGTGGGGCTTTTCAAGAATTTTGTGGTATTTTGAAAAGATTTAGGGAATTTTGTGGTGTTTTTTCTTGAATTTTGTGGGAAACTGTGCTGATTTTATGGGGCGTTTCTGGAATTTGGTCGAATTTTCAGAAGATTTAGGGATTTTTGTGAGATTTTTGTGTGATTTTTCTGGGAATTGGTGGAGATTTTGTGGGACTTTCCTGTGAATTGGTAGGGTTTTGAAATGATTTAGGGAGTTTTGTGGGACTTCTCTGGAATTTTGTGGGTTTTTTCTGGAATTGTGTGGGATTCTGAGGAGACTTGAAGAATTTTGAGGAATTTGTTTTAGATTTTGTGGGAATTTGTGTAGATTCTTTGGGATATTTCTGGAATTTGGTGGGCCTTTTCAAGGACTTTGTGTGGTTTTTAGGAGACTTGAAGAATTTTGAGGAATTTTTCTTATATTCTGTGGAAACTTGTGGAGGTTTGGTGGGATTTTTGTGGAATTTTGTGGGATATTGAGGCGATTTAGGGATCTTGAGGGATTTTTCATGTATTTTGTGGGATTTTGTGGAGATTTGTTGGGATATTTTTCTAGAATTTGGTCGTGTTTTGAGAAGATTTAGGGAATTTGGTGGGATTTTTCCTGGAATTTTGTTTGATACTGGGGAGATTTTGTGGGATGTTTGTGGAACTTGGAGGGACTTTTCTGGAATTTGGTGAGATTCTGTAGAGAACTGAAGAATTATCAGGGATTTTTCATGTATTCTGTGGGAATTTGTGGAGATTTGGTGGGATTTTTCTGGAATTTGGTAGAGTTTTGAGAAGATTTAGGGAATTCTGTAAGATTTTTCTGGAATTTGGTGGGTCTTTTCAAGGACTTTGTGTGGTTTTTTAGGAGACTTGAAGAATTTTGAGGAATTTTTCTTAGATTTTGTGGAAACTTGTGGAGGTTTTGTGGGATTTTTGGGGGATTTTGTGGGATATTGAGGCGATTTAGGGATCTTGAGGGATTTTTCATGTATTTTGTGGGAATTTGTGGAGATTTGTTGGGATATTTTTCTAGAATTTGGTCATGTTTTGAGAAGATTTAGGGAATTTTGTGGGATTTTTCCTGGAATTTTGTTGGATACTGGGGACATTTTGTGGGATGCTTGTGGAACTTTGAGGGACTTTTCTGGAATTTGGTGAGATTCTGTAGAGAACTGAAGAATTATCAGGGATTTTTCATGTATTCTGTGGGAATTTGTGGAGATTTGGTGGGATTTTTGTGGATTTTGGTCGTGTTTTGAGAAGATTTAGGGAATTTTGTGTGATTTTTCTGGGATTTTGTTGGGTATTGAGGACATTTTGTGGGATGTTTCTGGAATTTGGTGGGGCTTTTCAAGAATTTTGTGGTATTTTGAAAAGATTTAGGGAATTTTGTGGTGTTTTTTCTTGAATTTTGTGGGAAACTGTGCTGATTTTATGGGGCGTTTCTGGAATTGGGTCGAGTTTTCAGAAGATTTAGGGATTTTTGTGAGATTTTTGTGGGATGTTCTGGGAATTGGTGGAGATTTTGTGGGACTTTCCTGTGAATTGGTAGGGTTTTGAAATGATTTAGGGAGTTTTGTGGGACTTCTCTGGAATTTTGTGGGTTTTTTCTGGAATTGTGTGGGATTCTGAGGAGACTTGAAGAATTTTGAGGAATTTGTTTTAGATTTTGTGGGAATTTGGGGAGATTCTGTGGGATTTTTCTGGAATTTGGTGGGCCTTTTCAAGGACTTTGTGTGGTTTTGAGGAGACTTGAAGAATTTTGAGGAATTTTTCTTATGTTCTTTGGAAACTTGTGGAGGTTTTGTGGGATTTTTGTGGAATTTTGTGGGATATTGAGGCGATTTAGGGATCTTGAGGGATTTTTCATGTATTTTGTGGGATTTTGTGGAGATTCGGTGGGATATTTTTCTAGAATTTGGTCGTGTTTTGAGAAGATTTAGGGAATTTTGTGGGATTTTTCCTGGAATTTTGTTGGATACTGGGGAGATTTTGTGGGATGTTTGTGGAACTTTGAGGGACTCTTCTGGAATTTGGTGAGATTCTGTAGAGAACTGAAGAATTATCAGGGATTTTTCATTTATTCTGTGGGAATTTGTGGAGATTTGGTGGGATTTTTGTGGATTTTGGCCGTGTTTTGAGAAGATTTAGGGAATTTTGTGGGATTTTTCCTGGAATTTTGTTGGATACTGGGGAGATTTTGTGGGATGTTTGTGGAACTTGGAGGGACTTTTCTGGAATTTGGTGAGATTCTGTAGAGAACTGAAGAATTATCAGGGATTTTTCATGTATTCTGTGGGAATTTGTGGAGATTTGGTGGGATTTTTCTGGAATTTGGTAGAGTTTTGAGAAGATTTAGGGAATTCTGTAAGATTTTTCTGGAATTTGGTGGGTCTTTTCAAGGACTTTGTGTGGTTTTTTAGGAGACTTGAAGAATTTTGAGGAATTTTTCTTAGATTTTGTGGAAACTTGTGGAGGTTTTGTGGGATTTTTGGGGGATTTTGTGGGATATTGAGGCGATTTAGGGATCTTGAGGGATTTTTCATGTATTTTGTGGGAATTTGTGGAGATTTGTTGGGATATTTTTCTAGAATTTGGTCATGATTTGAGAAGATTTAGGGAATTTTGTGGGATTTTTCCTGGAATTTTGTTGGATACTGGGGAGATTTTGTGGGATGCTTGTGGAACTTTGAGGGACTTTTCTGGAATTTGGTGAGATTCTGTAGAGAACTGAAGAATTATCAGGGATTTTTCATGTATTCTGTGGGAATTTGTGGAGATTTGGTGGGATTTTTGTGGATTTTGGTCGTGTTTTGAGAAGATTTAGGGAATTTTGTGTGATTTTTCTGGGATTTTGTTGGGTATTGAGGACATTTTGTGGGATGTTTCTGGAATTTGGTGGGGCTTTTCAAGAATTTTGTGGTATTTTGAAAAGATTTAGGGAATTTTGTGGTGTTTTTTCTTGAATTTTGTGGGAAACTGTGCTGATTTTATGGGGCGTTTCTGGAATTTGGTCGAATTTTCAGAAGATTTAGGGATTTTTGTGAGATTTTTGTGGGATGTTCTGGGAATTGGTGGAGATTTTGTGGGACTTTCCTGTGAATTGGTAGGGTTTTGAAATGATTTAGGGAGTTTTGTGGGACTTCTCTGGAATTTTGTGGGTTTTTTCTGGAATTGTGTGGGATTCTGAGGAGACTTGAAGAATTTTGAGGAATTTGTTTTAGATTTTGTGGGAATTTGTGTAGATTCTTTGGGATATTTCTGGAATTTGGTGGGCCTTTTCAAGGACTTTGTGTGGTTTTTAGGAGACTTGAAGAATTTTGAGGAATTTTTCTTATATTCTGTGGAAACTTGTGGAGGTTTGGTGGGATTTTTGTGGAATTTTGTGGGATATTGAGGCGATTTAGGGATCTTGAGGGATTTTTCATGTATTTTGTGGGATTTTGTGGAGATTTGTTGGGATATTTTTCTAGAATTTGGTCGTGTTTTGAGAAGATTTAGGGAATTTTGTGGGATTTTTCCTGGAATTTCGTTGGATACTGGGGAGATTTTGTGGGATGTTTGTGGAACTTGGAGGGACTTTTCTGGAATTTGGTGAGATTCTGTAGAGAACTGAAGAATTATCAGGGATTTTTCATGTATTCTGTGGGAATTTGTGGAGATTTGGTGGGATTTTTCTGGAATTTGGTAGAGTTTTGAGAAGATTTAGGGAATTCTGTAAGATTTTTCTGGAATTTGGTGGGTCTTTTCAAGGACTTTGTGTGGTTTTTTAGGAGACTTGAAGAATTTTGAGGAATTTTTCTTAGATTTTGTGGAAACTTGTGGAGGTTTTGTGGGATTTTTGGGGGATTTTGTGGGATATTGAGGCGATTTAGGGATCTTGAGGGATTTTTCATGTATTTTGTGGGAATTTGTGGAGATTTGTTGGGATATTTTTCTAGAATTTGGTCATGTTTTGAGAAGATTTAGGGAATTTTGTGGGATTTTTCCTGGAATTTTGTTGGATACTGGGGAGATTTTGTGGGATGCTTGTGGAACTTTGAGGGACTTTTCTGGAATTTGGTGAGATTCTGTAGAGAACTGAAGAATTATCAGGGATTTTTCATGTATTCTGTGGGAATTTGTGGAGATTTGGTGGGATTTTTGTGGATTTTGGTCGTGTTTTGAGAAGATTTAGGGAATTTTGTGTGATTTTTCTGGGATTTTGTTGGGTATTGAGGACATTTTGTGGGATGTTTCTGGAATTTGGTGGGGCTTTTCAAGAATTTTGTGGTATTTTGAAAAGATTTAGGGAATTTTGTGGTGTTTTTTCTTGAATTTTGTGGGAAACTGTGCTGATTTTATGGGGCGTTTCTGGAATTTGGTCGAATTTTCAGAAGATTTAGGGATTTTTGTGAGATTTTTGTGGGATGTTCTGGGAATTGGTGGAGATTTTGTGGGACTTTCCTGTGAATTGGTAGGGTTTTGAAATGATTTAGGGAGTTTTGTGGGACTTCTCTGGAATTTTGTGGGTTTTTTCTGGAATTGTGTGGGATTCTGAGGAGACTTGAAGAATTTTGAGGAATTTGTTTTAGATTTTGTGGGAATTTGTGTAGATTCTTTGGGATATTTCTGGAATTTGGTGGGCCTTTTCAAGGACTTTGTGTGGTTTTTAGGAGACTTGAAGAATTTTGAGGAATTTTTCTTATATTCTGTGGAAACTTGTGGAGGTTTGGTGGGATTTTTGTGGAATTTTGTGGGATATTGAGGCGATTTAGGGATCTTGAGGGATTTTTCATGTATTTTGTGGGATTTTGTGGAGATTTGTTGGGATATTTTTCTAGAATTTGGTCGTGTTTTGAGAAGATTTAGGGAATTTTGTGGGATTTTTCCTGGAATTTCGTTGGATACTGGGGAGATTTTGTGGGATGTTTGTGGAACTTGGAGGGACTTTTCTGGAATTTGGTGAGATTCTGTAGAGAACTGAAGAATTATCAGGGATTCTTCATGTATTCTGTGGGAATTTGTGGAGATTTGGTGGGATTTTTCTGGAATTTGGTAGAGTTTTGAGAAGATTTAGGGAATTCTGTAAGATTTTTCTGGAATTTGGTGGGTCTTTTCAAGGACTTTGTGTGGTTTTTTAGGAGACTTGAAGAATTTTGAGGAATTTTTCTTAGATTTTGTGGAAACTTGTGGAGGTTTTGTGGGATTTTTGAGGGATTTTGTGGGATATTGAGGCGATTTAGGGATCTTGAGGGATTTTTCATGTATTTTGTGGGAATTTGTGGAGATTTGTTGGGATATTTTTCTAGAATTTGGTCATGTTTTGAGAAGATTTAGGGAATTTTGTGGGATTTTTCCTGGAATTTTGTTGGATACTGGGGAGATTTTGTGGGATGCTTGTGGAACTTTGAGGGACTTCTCTGGAATTTGGTGAGATTCTGTAGAGAACTGAAGAATTATCAGGGATTTTTCATGTATTCTGTGGGAATTTGTGGAGATTTGGTGGGATTTTTGTGGATTTTGGTCGTGTTTTGAGAAGATTTAGGGAATTTTGTGTGATTTTTCTGGGATTTTGTTGGGTATTGAGGACATTTTGTGGGATGTTTCTGGAACTTGGTGGGGCTTTTCAAGAATTTTGTGGTATTTTGAAAAGATTTAGGGAATTTTGTGGTGTTTTTTCTTGAATTTTGTGGGAAACTGTGCTGATTTTATGGGGCGTTTCTGGAATTTGGTCGAATTTTCAGAAGATTTAGGGATTTTTGTGAGATTTTTGTGGGATGTTCTGGGAATTGGTGGAGATTTTGTGGGACTTTCCTGTGAATTGGTAGGGTTTTGAAATGATTTAGGGAGTTTTGTGGGACTTCTCTGGAATTTTGTGGGTTTTTTCTGGAATTGTGTGGGATTCTGAGGAGACTTGAAGAATTTTGAGGAATTTGTTTTAGATTTTGTGGGAATTTGTGTAGATTCTTTGGGATATTTCTGGAATTTGGTGGGCCTTTTCAAGGACTTTGTGTGGTTTTTAGGAGACTTGAAGAATTTTGAGGAATTTTTCTTATATTCTGTGGAAACTTGTGGAGGTTTGGTGGGATTTTTGTGGAATTTTGTGGGATATTGAGGCGATTTAGGGATCTTGAGGGATTTTTCATGTATTTTGTGGGATTTTGTGGAGATTTGTTGGGATATTTTTCTAGAATTTGGTCGTGTTTTGAGAAGATTTAGGGAATTTTGTGGGATTTTTCCTGGAATTTCGTTGGATACTGGGGAGATTTTGTGGGATGTTTGTGGAACTTGGAGGGACTTTTCTGGAATTTGGTGAGATTCTGTAGAGAACTGACGAATTATCAGGGATTTTTCATGTATTCTGTGGGAATTTGTGGAGATTCGGTGGGATATTTTTCTAGAATTTGGTCATGTTTTGAGAAGATTTAGGGAATTTTTTGGGATTTTTCCTGGAATTTTGTTGGATACTGGGGAGATTTTGTGGGATGTTTCTGGAACTTGGAAGGACTTTTCTGGAATTTGGTGAGATTCTGTAGAGAACTGAAGAATTATCAGGGATTTTTCATGTATTCTGTGGGAATTTGTGGAGATTTGGTGGGATTTTTGTGGATTTTGGCCGTGTTTTGAGAAGATTTAGGGAATTTTGTGTGATTTTTCTGGGATTTTGTTGGGTATTGAGGACATTTTGTGGGATGTGTCTGGAATTTGGTGGGGCTTTTCAAGAATTTTGTGGTATTTTGAAAAGATTTTGGGAATTTTGTGGTGTTTTTTCTTGAATTTTGTGGGAAACTGTGCTGATTTTATGGGGCGTTTCTGGAATTGGGTCGAGTTTTCAGAAGATTTAGGGATTTTTGTGAGATTTTTGTGGGATGTTCTGGGAATTGGTGGAGATTTTGTGGGACTTTCCTGTGAATTGGTAGGGTTTTGAAATGATTTAGGGAGTTTTGTGGGACTTCTCTGGAATTTTGTGGGTTTTTTCTGGAATTGTGTGGGATTCTGAGGAGACTTGAAGAATTTTGAGGAATTTGTTTTAGATTTTGTGGGAATTTGTGTAGATTCTGTGGGATTTTTCTGGAATTTGGTGGGCATTTTTGAAGGACTTTGTGTGGTTTTGAGGAGACTTGAAGAATTTTGAGGAATTTTTTTTATATTTTGTGGAAACTTGAGGAGGTTTTGTGTGATTTTTGTGGAATTTTGTGGGATATTGAGGCGATTTAGGGATCTTGAGGGATTTTTCATGTATTTTGTGGGATTTTGTGGAGATTTGGTGGGATATTTTTCTATAATTTGGTAGAGTTTTGAGAAGATTTAGGGAATTTGGTGGGATTTTTCCTGGAATTTTGTTGGATACTGGGGAGATTTTGTGGGATGTTTGTGGAACTTTGAGGGACTTCTCTGGAATTTTGTGAGATTCTGTAGAGAACTGACGAATTATCAGGGATTTTTCATGTATTCTGTGGGAATTTGTGGAGATTTGGTGGTATTTTTGTGGATTTTGGCCGTGTTTTGAGAAGATTTAGGGAATTTTGTGTGATTTTTCTGGGATTTTGTTGGGTATTGAGGACATTTTGTGGGATGTTTCTGGAATTTGGTGGGGCTTTTCAAGAATTTTGTGGTATTTTGAAAAGATTTTGGGAATTTTGTGGTGTTTTTTCTTGAATTTTGTGGGAAACTGTGCTGATTTTATGGGGCGTTTCTGGAATTTGGTCGAATTTTCAGAAGATTTAGGGATTTTTGTGAGAGTTTTGTGGGATGTTCTGGGAATTGGTGGAGATTTTGTGGGACTTTCCTGTGAATTGGTAGGGTTTTGAAATGATTTAGGGAGTTTTGTGGGACTTCTCTGGAATTTTGTGGGTTTTTTCTGGAATTGTGTGGGATTCTGAGGAGACTTGAAGAATTTTGAGGAATTTGTTTTAGATTTTGTGGGAATTTGGGGAGATTCTGTGGGATTTTTCTGGAATTTGGTGGGCCTTTTCAAGGACTTTGTGTGGTTTTGAGGAGACTTGAAGAATTTTGAGGAATTTTTCTTAGATTCTGTGGAAACTTGTGGAGGTTTGGTGGGATTTTTGTGGAATTTTGTGGGATATTGAGGCGATTTAGGGATCTTGAGGGATTTTTCATGTATTTTGTGGGATTTTGTGGAGATTTGTTGGGATATTTTTCTAGAATTTGGTCGTGTTTTGAGAAGATTTAGGGAATTTTGTGGGATTTTTCCTGGAATTTTGTTGGATACTGGGGAGATTTTGTGGGATGTTTGTGGAACTTTGAGGGACTTTTCTGGAATTTGGTGAGATTCTGTAGAGAACTGAAGAATTATCAGGGATTTTTCATTTATTCTGTGGGAATTTGTGGAGATTTGGTGGGATTTTTGTGGATTTTGGCCGTGTTTTGAGAAGATTTAGGGAATTTTGTGGGATTTTTCCTGGAATTTTGTTGGATACTGGGGAGATTTTGTGGGATGTTTGTGGAACTTTGAGGGACTTTTCTGGAATTTGGTGAGATTCTGTAGAGAACTGACGAATTATCAGGGATTTTTCATGTATTCTGTGGGAATTTGTGGAGATTTGGTGGGATTTTTCTGGAATTTGGTAGAGTTTTGAGAAGATTTAGGGAATTCTGTAAGATTTTTCTGGAATTTGGTGGGTCTTTTCAAGGACTTTGTGTGGTTTTGAGGAGACTTGAAGAATTTTGAGGAATTTTTCTTAGATTTTGTGGAAACTTGTGGAGGTTTTGTGGGATTTTTGGGAGATTTTGTGGGATATTGAGGCGATTTAGGGATCTTGAGGGATTTTTCATGTATTTTGTGGGAATTTGTGGAGATTTGTTGGGATATTTTTCTAGAATTTGGTCATGTTTTGAGAAGATTTAGGGAATTTTGTGGGATTTTTCCTGGAATTTTGTTGGATACTGGGGAGATTTTGTGGGATGCTTGTGGAACTTTGAGGGACTCTTCTGGAATTTTGTGAGATTCTGTAGAGAACTGACGAATTATCAGGGATTTTTCATGTATTCTGTGGGAATTTGTGGAGATTTGGTGGGATTTTTGTGGATTTTGGCCGTGTTTTGAGAAGATTTAGGGAATTTTGTGTGATTTTTCTGGGATTTTGTTGGGTATTGAGGACATTTTGTGGGATGTTTCTGGAATTTGGTGGGGCTTTTCAAGAATTTTGTGGTATTTTGAAAAGATTTTGGGAATTTTGTGGTGTTTTTTCTTGAATTTTGAGGGAAACTGTGCTGATTTTATGGGGCGTTTCTGGAATTTGGTCGAGTTTTCAGAAGATTTAGGGATTTTTGTGAGATTTTTGTGGGATGTTCTGGGAATTGGTGGAGATTTTGTGGGACTTTCCTGTGAATTGGTAGGGTTTTGAAATGATTTAGGGAGTTTTGTGGGACTTCTCTGGAATTTTGTGGGTTTTTTCTGGAATTGTGTGGGATTCTGAGGAGACTTGAAGAATTTTGAGGAATTTGTTTTAGATTTTGTGGGAATTTGTGTAGATTCTGTGGGATTTTTCTGGAATTTGGTGGGCCTTTTCAAGGACTTTGTGTGGTTTTGAGGAGACTTGAAGAATTTTGAGGAAATTTTCTTAGATTTTGTGGAAACTTGTGGAGGTTTTGTGTGATTTTTGTGGGATTTTGTGGGATATTGAGGCGATTTAGGGATCTTGAGGGATTTTTCATGTATTTTGTGGGATTTTGTGGAGATTTGGTGGGATATTTTTCTAGAATTTGGACGTGTTTTGAGAAGATTTAGGGAATTTGGTGGGATTTTTCCTGCAATTTTATTGGATACTGGGGAGATTTTGTGGGATGTTTGTGGAACTTTGAGGGACTTTTCTGGAATTTGGTGAGATTCTGTAGAGAACTGACGAATTATCAGGGATTTTTCATGTATTCTGTGGGAATTTGTGGAGATTTGGTGGGATTTTCTGGAATTTGGTAGAGTTTTGAGAAGATTTAGGGAATTCTGCAAGATATTTCTGGAATTTGGTAGGCCTTTTTGAAGGACTTTTTGTGGTTTTGAGGAGACTTGAAGAATTTTGAGGAATTTTTCTTAGATTCTGTGGAAACTTGTAGAGGTTTGGTGGGATTTTTGTGGAATTTTGTGGGATATTGAGGCGATTTAGGGATCTTGAGGGATTTTTCATGTATTTTGTGGGAATTTGTGGAGATTTGGTGGGATTTTTGTGGATTTTGGTCGTGTTTTGAGAAGATTTAGGGAATTTTTTGTGATTTTTCTGGGATTTTGTTGGGTATTGAGGATATTTTGTGGGATGTTTCTGAAATTTGGTGGGGCTTTTCAAGAATTTTGTGGTATTTTGAAAAGATTTAGGGAATTTTGTGGTGTTTTTTCTTGAATTTTGTGGGAAACTGTGCTGATTTTATGGGGCGTTTCTGGAATTTGTTCGAATTTTCAGAAGATTTAGGGATTTTTGTGAGATTTTTGTGGGATGTTCTGGGAATTGGTGGAGATTTTGTGGGACTTTCCTGTGAATTGGTAGGGTTTTGAAATGATTTAGGGAGTTTTGTGGGACTTCTCTGGAATTTTGTGGGTTTTTTCTGGAATTGTGTGGGATTCTGAGGAGACTTGAAGAATTTTGAGGAATTTGTTTTAGATTTTGTGGGAATTTGTGTAGATTCTTTGGGATATTTCTGGAATTTGGTGGGCCTTTTCAAGGACTTTGTGTGGTTTTTAGGAGACTTGAAGAATTTTGAGGAATTTTTCTTATATTCTGTGGAAACTTGTGGAGGTTTGGTGGGATTTTTGTGGAATTTTGTGGGATATTGAGGCGATTTAGGGATCTTGAGGGATTTTTCATGTATTTTGTGGGATTTTGTGGAGATTTGTTGGGATATTTTTCTAGAATTTGGTCGTGTTTTGAGAAGATTTAGGGAATTTTGTGGGATTTTTCCTGGAATTTCGTTGGATACTGGGGAGATTTTGTGGGATGTTTGTGGAACTTGGAGGGACTTTTCTGGAATTTGGTGAGATTCTGTAGAGAACTGACGAATTATCAGGGATTTTTCATGTATTCTGTGGGAATTTGTGGAGATTCGGTGGGATATTTTTCTAGAATTTGGTCATGTTTTGAGAAGATTTAGGGAATTTGGTGGGATTTTTCCTGGAATTTTCTTGGATACTGGGGAGATTTTGTGGGATGTTTCTGGAACTTGGAAGGACTTTTCTGGAATTTGGTGAGATTCTGTAGAGAACTGAAGAATTATCAGGGATTTTTCATGTATTCTGTGGGAATTTGTGGAGATTTGGTGGGATTTTTGTGGATTTTGGCCGTGTTTTGAGAAGATTTAGGGAATTTTGTGTGATTTTTCTGGGATTTTGTTGGGTATTGAGGACATTTTGTGGGATGTGTCTGGAATTTGGTGGGGCTTTTCAAGAATTTTGTGGTATTTTGAAAAGATTTTGGGAATTTTGTGGTGTTTTTTCTTGAATTTTGTGGGAAACTGTGCTGATTTTATGGGGCGTTTCTGGAATTGGGTCGAGTTTTCAGAAGATTTAGGGATTTTTGTGAGATTTTTGTGGGATGTTCTGGGAATTGGTGGAGATTTTGTGGGACTTTCCTGTGAATTGGTAGGGTTTTGAAATGATTTAGGGAGTTTTGTGGGACTTCTCTGGAATTTTGTGGGTTTTTTCTGGAATTGTGTGGGATTCTGAGGAGACTTGAAGAATTTTGAGGAATTTGTTTTAGATTTTGTGGGAATTTGTGTAGATTCTGTGGGATTTTTCTGGAATTTGGTGGGCATTTTTGAAGGACTTTTTGTGGTTTTGAGGAGACTTGAAGAATTTTGAGGAATTTTTTTTATATTTTGTGGAAACTTGAGGAGGTTTTGTGTGATTTTTGTGGAATTTTGTGGGATATTGAGGCGATTTAGGGATCTTGAGGGATTTTTCATGTATTTTGTGGGATTTTGTGGAGATTTGGTGGGATATTTTTCTATAATTTGGTAGAGTTTTGAGAAGATTTAGGGAATTTGGTGGGATTTTTCCTGGAATTTTGTTGGATACTGGGGAGATTTTGTGGGATGTTTGTGGAACTTTGAGGGACTTCTCTGGAATTTTGTGAGATTCTGTAGAGAACTGACGAATTATCAGGGATTTTTCATGTATTCTGTGGGAATTTGTGGAGATTTGGTGGTATTTTTGTGGATTTTGGCCGTGTTTTGAGAAGATTTAGGGAATTTTGTGTGATTTTTCTGGGATTTTGTTGGGTATTGAGGACATTTTGTGGGATGTTTCTGGAATTTGGTGGGGCTTTTCAAGAATTTTGTGGTATTTTGAAAAGATTTTGGGAATTTTGTGGTGTTTTTTCTTGAATTTTGTGGGAAACTGTGCTGATTTTATGGGGCGTTTCTGGAATTTGGTCGAATTTTCAGAAGATTTAGGGATTTTTGTGAGAGTTTTGTGGGATGTTCTGGGAATTGGTGGAGATTTTGTGGGACTTTCCTGTGAATTGGTAGGGTTTTGAAATGATTTAGGGAGTTTTGTGGGACTTCTCTGGAATTTTGTGGGTTTTTTCTGGAATTGTGTGGGATTCTGAGGAGACTTGAAGAATTTTGAGGAATTTGTTTTAGATTTTGTGGGAATTTGTGTAGATTCTGTGGGATTTTTCTGGAATTTGGTGGGCCTTTTCAAGGACTTTGTGTGGTTTTGAGGAGACTTGAAGAATTTTGAGGAATTTTTCTTATATTCTGTGGAAACTTGTGGAGGTTTGGTGGGATTTTTGTGGAATTTTGTGGGATATTGAGGCGATTTAGGGATCTTGAGGGATTTTTCATGTATTTTGTGGGATTTTGTGGAGATTTGTTGGGATATTTTTCTAGAATTTGGTCGTGTTTTGAGAAGATTTAGGGAATTTTGTGGGATTTTTCCTGGAATTTTGTTGGATACTGGGGAGATTTTGTGGGATGTTTGTGGAACTTTGAGGGACTTTTCTGGAATTTGGTGAGATTCTGTAGAGAACTGAAGAATTATCAGGGATTTTTCATGTATTCTGTGGGAATTTGTGGAGATTTGGTGGGATTTTTGTGGATTTTGGCCGTGTTTTGAGAAGATTTAGGGAATTTTGTGGGATTTTTCCTGGAATTTTGTTGGATACTGGGGAGATTTTGTGGGATGTTTGTGGAACTTTGAGGGACTTTTCTGGAATTTGGTGAGATTCTGTAGAGAACTGACGAATTATCAGGGATTTTTCATGTATTCTGTGGGAATTTGTGGAGATTTGGTGGGATTTTTCTGGAATTTGGTAGAGTTTTGAGAAGATTTAGGGAATTCTGTAAGATTTTTCTGGAATTTGGTGGGTCTTTTCAAGGACTTTGTGTGGTTTTGAGGAGACTTGAAGAATTTTGAGGAATTTTTCTTAGATTTTGTGGAAACTTGTGGAGGTTTTGTGGGATTTTTGGGAGATTTTGTGGGATATTGAGGCGATTTAGGGATCTTGAGGGATTTTTCATGTATTTTGTGGGAATTTGTGGAGATTTGTTGGGATATTTTTCTAGAATTTGGTCATGTTTTGAGAAGATTTAGGGAATTTTGTGGGATTTTTCCTGGAATTTTGTTGGATACTGGGGAGATTTTGTGGGATGCTTGTGGAACTTTGAGGGACTCTTCTGGAATTTTGTGAGATTCTGTAGAGAACTGACGAATTATCAGGGATTTTTCATGTATTCTGTGGGAATTTGTGGAGATTTGGTGGGATTTTTGTGGATTTTGGCCGTGTTTTGAGAAGATTTAGGGAATTTTGTGTGATTTTTCTGGGATTTTGTTGGGTATTGAGGACATTTTGTGGGATGTTTCTGGAATTTGGTGGGGCTTTTCAAGAATTTTGTGGTATTTTGAAAAGATTTTGGGAATTTTGTGGTGTTTTTTCTTGAATTTTGAGGGAAACTGTGCTGATTTTATGGGGCGTTTCTGGAATTTGGTCGAGTTTTCAGAAGATTTAGGGATTTTTGTGAGATTTATGTGGGATGTTCTGGGAATTGGTGGAGATTTTGTGGGACTTTCCTGTGAATTGGTAGGGTTTTGAAATGATTTAGGGAGTTTTGTGGGACTTCTCTGGAATTTTGTGGGTTTTTTCTGGAATTGTGTGGGATTCTGAGGAGACTTGAAGAATTTTGAGGAATTTGTTTTAGATTTTGTGGGAATTTGTGTAGATTCTGTGGGATTTTTCTGGAATTTGGTGGGCCTTTTCAAGGACTTTGTGTGGTTTTGAGGAGACTTGAAGAATTTTGAGGAAATTTTCTTAGATTTTGTGGAAACTTGTGGAGGTTTTGTGTGATTTTTGTGGGATTTTGTGGGATATTGAGGCGATTTAGGGATCTTGAGGGATTTTTCATGTATTTTGTGGGATTTTGTGGAGATTTGGTGGGATATTTTTCTAGAATTTGGACGTGTTTTGAGAAGATTTAGGGAATTTGGTGGGATTTTTCCTGCAATTTTATTGGATACTGGGGAGATTTTGTGGGATGTTTGTGGAACTTTGAGGGACTTTTCTGGAATTTGGTGAGATTCTGTAGAGAACTGACGAATTATCAGGGATTTTTCATGTATTCTGTGGGAATTTGTGGAGATTTGGTGGGATTTTCTGGAATTTGGTAGAGTTTTGAGAAGATTTAGGGAATTCTGCAAGATATTTCTGGAATTTGGTAGGCCTTTTTGAAGGACTTTTTGTGGTTTTGAGGAGACTTGAAGAATTTTGAGGAATTTTTCTTAGATTCTGTGGAAACTTGTAGAGGTTTGGTGGGATTTTTGTGGAATTTTGTGGGATATTGAGGCGATTTAGGGATCTTGAGGGATTTTTCATGTATTTTGTGGGAATTTGTGGAGATTTGGTGGGATTTTTGTGGATTTTGGTCGTGTTTTGAGAAGATTTAGGGAATTTTGTGTGATTTTTCTGGGATTTTGTTGGGTATTGAGGATATTTTGTGGGATGTTTCTGAAATTTGGTGGGGCTTTTCAAGAATTTTGTGGTATTTTGAAAAGATTTAGGGAATTTTGTGGTGTTTTTTCTTGAATTTTGTGGGAAACTGTGCTGATTTTATGGGGCGTTTCTGGAATTTGTTCGAATTTTCAGAAGATTTAGGGATTTTTGTGAGATTTTTGTGGGATGTTCTGGGAATTGGTGGAGATTTTGTGGGACTTTCCTGTGAATTGGTAGGGTTTTGAAATGATTTAGGGAGTTTTGTGGGACTTCTCTGGAATTTTGTGGGTTTTTTCTGGAATTGTGTGGGATTCTGAGGAGACTTGAAGAATTTTGAGGAATTTGTTTTAGATTTTGTGGGAATTTGGGGAGATTCTGTGGGATTTTTCTGGAATTTGGTGGGCCTTTTCAAGGACTTTGTGTGGTTTTGAGGAGACTTGAAGAATTTTGAGGAATTTTTCTTAGATTCTGTGGAAACTTGTGGAGGTTTGGTGGGATTTTTGTGGAATTTTGTGGGATATTGAGGCGATTTAGGGATCTTGAGGGATTTTTCATGTATTCTGTGTGAATTTGTGGAGATTTGGTGGGATTTTTCTGGAATTTGGTAGAGTTTTGAGAAGATTTAGGGAATTCTGTAAGATTTTTCTGGAATTTGGTGGGTCTTTTCAAGGACTTTGTGTGGTTTTGAGGAGACTTGAAGAATTTTGAGGAATTTTTCTTATATTCTGTGGAAACTTGTGGAGGTTTGGTGGGATTTTTGGGGGATTTTGTGGGATATTGAGGCGATTTTGGGATCTTGAGGGATTTTTCATGTATTTTGTGGGAATTTGTGGAGATTTGGTGGGATATTTTTCTAGAATTTGGTCATGTTTTGAGAAGATTTAGGGAATTTTGTGGGATTTTTCCTGGAATTTTGTTGGATACTGGGGAGATTTTGTGGGATGCTTGTGGAACTTTCAGGGACTCTTCTGGAATTTTGTGAGATTCTGTAGAGAACTGACGAATTATCAGGGATTTTTCATGTATTCTGTGGGAATTTGTGGAGATTTGGTGGGATTTTTGTGGATTTTGGCCGTGTTTTGAGAAGATTTAGGGAATTTTGTGTGATTTTTCTGGGATTTTGTTGGGTATTGAGGACATTTTGTGGGATGTTTCTGGAATTTGGTGGGGCTTTTCAAGAATTTTGTGGTATTTTGAAAAGATTTAGGGAATTTTGTGGTGTTTTTTCTTGAATTTTGAGGGAAACTGTGCTGATTTTATGGGGCGTTTCTGGAATTTGGTCGAGTTTTCAGAAGATTTAGGGATTTTTGTGAGATTTTTGTGGGATGTTCTGGGAATTGGTGGAGATTTTGTGGGACTTTCCTGTGAATTGGTAGGGTTTTGAAATGATTTAGGGAGTTTTGTGGGACTTCTCTGGAATTTTGTGGGTTTTTTCTGGAATTGTGTGGGATTCTGAGGAGACTTGAAGAATTTTGAGGAATTTGTTTTAGATTTTGTGGGAATTTGGGGAGATTCTGTGGGATTTTTCTGGAATTTGGTGGGCCTTTTCAAGGACTTTGTGTGGTTTTGAGGAGACTTGAAGAATTTTGAGGAAATTTTCTTAGATTTTGTGGAAACTTGTGGAGGTTTGGTGGGATTTTTGTGGGATTTTGTGGGATATTGAGGCGATTTAGGGATCTTGAGGGATTTTTCATGTATTTTGTGGGAATTTGTGGAGATTTGTTGGGATATTTTTCTAGAATTTGGTCGTGTTTTGAGAAGACTTAGGGAATTTGGTGGGATTTTTCCTGGAATTTTATTGGATACTGGGGAGATTTTGTGGGATGTTGGTGGAACTTTGAGGGACTTTTCTGGAATTTGGTGAGATTCTGTAGAGAACTGAAGAATTATCAGGGATTTTTCATGTATTCTGTGGGAATTTGTAGAGATTTGGTGGGATTTTCTGGAATTTGGTAGAGTTTTGAGAAGATTTAGGGAATTCTGCAAGATATTTCTGGAATTTGGTGGGCATTTTTGAAGGACTTTTTGTGGTTTTGAGGAGACTTGAAGAATTTTGAGGAATTTTTCTTAGATTCTGTGGAAACTTGTGGAGGTTTGGTGGGATTTTTGTGGAATTTTGTGGGATATTGAGGCGATTTAGGGATCTTGAGGGATTTTTCATGTATTTTGTGGGAATTTGTGGAGATTTGGTGGGATTTTTGTGGATTTTGGCCGTGTTTTGAGAAGATTTAGGGAATTTTGTGGGATTTTTCCTGGAATTTTGTTGGATACTGGGGAGATTTTGTGGGATGCTTGTGGAACTTTGAGGGACTCTTCTGGAATTTGGTGAGATTCTGTAGAGAACTGATGAATTATCAGGGATTTTTCATGTATTCTGTGGGAATTTGTGGAGATTTGGTGGGATTTTTGTGGATTTTGGCCGTGTTTTGAGAAGATTTAGGGAATTTTGTGTGATTTTTCTGGGATTTTGTTGGGTATTGAGGACATTTTGTGGGATGTTTCTGGAATTTGGTGGGGCTTTTCAAGAATTTTGTGGTATTTTGAAAAGATTTAGGGAATTTTGTGGTGTTTTTTCTTGAATTTTGAGGGAAACTGTGCTGATTTTATGGGGCGTTTCTGGAATTTGGTCGAGTTTTCAGAAGATTTAGGGATTTTTGTGAGATTTTTGTGGGATGTTCTGGGAATTGGTGGAGATTTTGTGGGACTTTCCTGTGAATTGGTAGGGTTTTGAAATGATTTAGGGAGTTTTGTGGGACTTCTCTGGAATTTTGTGGGTTTTTTCTGGAATTGTGTGGGATTCTGAGGAGACTTGAAGAATTTTGAGGAATTTGTTTTAGATTTTGTGGGAATTTGGGGAGATTCTGTGGGATTTTTCTGGAATTTGGTGGGCCTTTTCAAGGACTTTGTGTGGTTTTGAGGAGACTTGAAGAATTTTGAGGAATTTTTCTTAGATTCTGTGGAAACTTGTGGAGGTTTGGTGGGATTTTTGTGGAATTTTGTGGGATATTGAGGCGATTTAGGGATCTTGAGGGATTTTTCATGTATTTTGTGGGAATTTGTGGAGATTTGGTGGGATATTTTTCTAGAATTTGGTCGTGTTTTGAGAAGATTTAGGGAATTTGGTGGGATTTTTCCTGGAATTTTATTGGATACTGGGGAGATTTTGTGGGATGTTTGTGGAACTTGGAGGGACTTTTCTGGAATTTGGTGAGATTCTGTAGAGAACTGACGAATTATCAGGGATTTTTCATGTATTCTGTGGGAATTTGTGGAGATTTGGTGGGATATTTTTCTAGAATTTGGTCATGTTTTGAGGAGATTTAGGGAATTTTGTGGGATTTTTCCTGGAATTTTGTTGGATACTGGGGAGATTTTGTGGGATGCTTGTGGAACTTTGAGGGACTTTTCTGGAATTTGGTGAGATTCTGTAGAGAACTGAAGAATTATCAGGGATTTTTCATGTATTCTGTGGGAATTTGTGGAGATTTGGTGGGATTTTTGTGGATTTTGGTCGTGTTTTGAGAAGATTTAGGGAATTTTGTGTGATTTTTCTGTGATTTTGTTGGGTATTGAGGACATTTTGTGGGATGTTTCTGGAATTTGGTGGGGCTTTTCAAGAATTTTGTGGTATTTTGAAAAGATTTAGGGAATTTTGTGGTGTTTTTTCTTGAATTTTGTGGGAAACTGTGCTGATTTTATGGGGCGTTTCTGGAATTTGGTCGAATTTTCAGAAGATTTAGGGATTTTTGTGAGAGTTTTGTGGGATGTTCTGGGAATTGGTGGAGATTTTGTGGGACTTTCCTGTGAATTGGTAGGGTTTTGAAATGATTTAGGGAGTTTTGTGGGACTTCTCTGGAATTTTGTGGGTTTTTTCTGGAATTGTGTGGGATTCTGAGGAGACTTGAAGAATTTTGAGGAATTTGTTTTAGATTTTGTGGGAATTTGTGTAGATTCTGTGGGATTTTTCTGGAATTTGGTGGGCCTTTTCAAGGACTTTGTGTGGTTTTGAGGAGACTTGAAGAATTTTGAGGAATTTTTCTTATATTCTGTGGAAACTTGTGGAGGTTTGGTGGGATTTTTGTGGAATTTTGTGGGATATTGAGGCGATTTAGGGATCTTGAGGGATTTTTCATGTATTTTGTGGGATTTTGTGGAGATTTGTTGGGATATTTTTCTAGAATTTGGTCGTGTTTTGAGAAGATTTAGGGAATTTGGTGGGATTTTTCCTGGAATTTTGTTGGATACTGGGGAGATTTTGTGGGATGTTTGTGGAACTTTGAGGGACTTCTCTGGAATTTGGTGAGATTCTGTAGAGAACTGAAGAATTATCAGGGATTTTTCATGTATTCTGTGGGAATTTGTGGAGATTTGGTGGGATTTTTCTGGAATTTGGTAGAGTTTTGAGAAGATTTAGGGAATTCTGTAAGATTTTTCTGGAATTTGGTGGGTCTTTTCAAGGACTTTGTGTGGTTTTGAGGAGACTTGAAGAATTTTGAGGAATTTTTCTTAGATTTTGTGGAAACTTGTGGAGGTTTTGTGGGATTTTTGGGGGATTTTGTGGGATATTGAGGCGATTTAGGGATCTTGAGGGATTTTTCATGTATTTTGTGGGAATTTGTGGAGATTTGGTGGGATATTTTTCTAGAATTTGGTCATGTTTTGAGAAGATTTAGGGAATTTTGTGGGATTTTTCCTGGAATTTTGTTGGATACTGGGGAGATTTTGTGGGATGCTTGTGGAACTTTGAGGGACTTCTCTGGAATTTGGTGAGATTCTGTAGAGAACTGACGAATTATCAGGGATTTTTCATGTATTCTGTGGGAATTTGTGGAGATTTGGTGGGATTTTTGTGGATTTTGGCCGTGTTTTGAGAAGATTTAGGGAATTTTGTGTGATTTTTCTGGGATTTTGTTGGGTATTGAGGACATTTTGTGGGATGTTTCTGGAATTTGGTGGGGCTTTTCAAGAATTTTGTGGTATTTTGAAAAGATTTTGGGAATTTTGTGGTGTTTTTTCTTGAATTTTGAGGGAAACTGTGCTGATTTTATGGGGCGTTTCTGGAATTTGGTCGAGTTTTCAGAAGATTTAGGGATTTTTGTGAGATTTTTGTGGGATGTTCTGGGAATTGGTGGAGATTTTGTGGGACTTTCCTGTGAATTGGTAGGGTTTTGAAATGATTTAGGGAGTTTTGTGGGACTTCTCTGGAATTTTGTGGGTTTTTTCTGGAATTGTGTGGGATTCTGAGGAGACTTGAAGAATTTTGAGGAATTTGTTTTAGATTTTGTGGGAATTTGTGTAGATTCTGTGGGATTTTACTGGAATTTGGTGGGCCTTTGCAAGGACTTTGTGGGGTTTTGAGGAGACTTGAAGAATTTTGAGGAAATTTTCTTAGATTTTGTGGAAACTTGTGGAGGTTTTGTGTGATCTTTGTGGGATTTTGTGGCATATTGAGGCGATTTAGGGATCTTGAGGGATTTTTCATGTATTTTGTGGGAATTTGTGGAGATTTGGTGGGATATTTTTCTAGAATTTGGTCGTGTTTTGAGAAGATTTAGGGAATTTTGTGGGATTTTTCCTGGAATTTTGTTGGATACTGGGGAGATTTTGTGGAATGTTTGTGGAACTTTGAGGGACTCTTCTGGAATTTGGTGAGATTCTGTAGAGAACTGACGAATTATCAGGGATTTTTCATGTATTCTGTGGGAATTTGTGGAGATTCGGTGGGATATTTTTCTAGAATTTGGTCATGTTTTGAGAAGATTTAGGGAATTTTGTGGGATTTTTCCTGGAATTTTGTTGGATACTGGGGAGATTTTGTGAGATGTTTCTGGAACTTTGAGGGACTTCTCTGGAATTTGGTGAGATTCTGTAGAGAACTGACGAATTATCAGGGATTTTTCATGTATTCTGTGGGAATTTGTGGAGATTTGGTGGGATTTTTGTGGATTTTGGCCGTGTTTTGAGAAGATTTAGGGAATTTTGTGTGATTTTTCTTGGATTTTGTTGGGTATTGAGGACATTTTGTGGGATGTTTCTGGAATTTGGTGGGGCTTTTCAAGAATTTTGTGGTATTTTGAAAAGATTTTGGGAATTTTGTGGTGTTTTTTCTTGAATTTTGTGGGAAACTGTGCTGATTTTATGGGGCGTTTCTGGAATTGGGTCGAGTTTTCAGAAGATTTAGGGATTTTTGTGAGATTTTTGTGGGATGTTCTGGGAATTGGTGGAGATTTTGTGGGACTTTCCTGTGAATTGGTAGGGTTTTGAAATGATTTAGGGAGTTTTGTGGGACTTCTCTGGAATTTTGTGGGTTTTTTCTGGAATTGTGTGGGATTCTGAGGAGACTTGAAGAATTTTGAGGAATTTGTTTTAGATTTTGTGGGAATTTGGGGAGATTCTGTGGGATTTTTCTGGAATTTGGTGGGCCTTTTCAAGGACTTTGTGTGGTTTTGAGGAGACTTGAAGAATTTTGAGGAAATTTTCTTAGATTTTGTGGAAACTTGTGGAGGTTTTGTGTGATTTTTGTGGGATTTTGTGGGATATTGAGGCGATTTAGGGATCTTGAGGGATTTTTCATGTATTTTGTGGGAATTTGTGGAGATTTGGTGGGATATTTTTCTAGAATTTGGTCGTATTTTGAGAAGATTTAGGGAATTTGGTGGGATTTTTCCTGGAATTTTATTGGATACTGGGGAGATTTTGTGGGATGTTTGTGGAACTTGGAGGGACTTTTCTGGAATTTGGTGAGATTCTGTAGAGAACTGACGAATTATCAGGGATTTTTCATGTATTCTGTGGGAATTTGTGGAGATTTGGTGGGATTTTCTGGAATTTGGTAGAGTTTTGAGAAGATTTAGGGAATTCTGCAAGATATTTCTGGAATTCGGTAGGCCTTTTTGAAGGACTTTTTGTGGTTTTGAGGAGACTTGAAGAATTTTGAGGAATTTTTCTTAGATTCTGTGGAAACTTGTGGAGGTTTGGTGGGATTTTTGTGGAATTTTGTGGGATATTGAGGCGATTTAGGGATCTTGAGGGATTTTTCATGTATTCTGTGGGAATTTGTGGAGATTTGGTGGGATTTTTGTGGATTTTGGCCGTGTTTTGAGAAGATTTACGGAATTTTGTTTGATTTTCCTGGGATTTTGTTGGGTATTGAGGACATTTTGTGGGATGTTTCTGGAATTTGGTGGGGCTTTTCAAGAATTTTGTGGTATTTTGAAAAGATTTAGGGAATTTTGTGGTGTTTTTTCTTGAATTTTGAGGGAAACTGTGCTGATTTTATGGGGCGTTTCTGGAATTTGGTCGAGTTTTCAGAAGATTTAGGGATTTTTGTGAGATTTTTGTGGGATGTTCTGGGAATTGGTGGAGATTTTGTGGGACTTTCCTGTGAATTGGTAGGGTTTTGAAATGATTTAGGGAGTTTAGTGGGACTTCTCTGGAATTTTGTGGGTTTTTTCTGGAATTGTGTGGGATTCTGAGGAGACTTGAAGAATTTTGAGGAATTTGTTTTAGATTTTGTGGGAATTTGGGGAGATTCTGTGGGATTTTTCTGGAATTTGGTGGGCCTTTTCAAGGACTTTGTGTGGTTTTGAGGAGACTTGAAGAATTTTGAGTAATTTTTCTTATATTCTGTGGAAACTTGTGGAGGTTTGGTGGGATTTTTGTGGAATTTTGTGGGATATTGAGGCGATTTAGGGATCTTGAGGGATTTTTCATGTATTTTGTGGGAATTTGTGGAGATTTGGTGGGATTTTTGTGGATTTTGGCCGTGTTTTGAGAAGATTTAGGGAATTTTGTGTGATTTTTCCTGGAATTTTGTTGGGTATTGAGGACATTTTGTGGGATGTTTCTGGAATTTGGTGGGGCTTTTCAAGAATTTTGTGGTATTTTGAAAAGATTTAGGGAATTTTGTGGTGTTTTTTCTTGAATTTTGAGGGAAACTGTGCTGATTTTATGGGGCGTTTCTGGAATTTGGTCGAGTTTTCAGAAGATTTAGGGATTTTTGTGAGATTTTTGTGGGATGTTCTGGGAATTGGTGGAGATTTTGTGGGACTTTCCTGTGAATTGGTAGGGTTTTGAAATGATTTAGGGAGTTTAGTGGGACTTCTCTGGAATTTTGTGGGTTTTTTCTGGAATTGTGTGGGATTCTGAGGAGACTTGAAGAATTTTGAGGAATTTGTTTTAGATTTTGTGGGAATTTGGGGAGATTCTGTGGGATTTTTCTGGAATTTGGTGGGCCTTTTCAAGGACTTTGTGTGGTTTTGAGGAGACTTGAAGAATTTTGAGGAATTTTTCTTAGATTCTGTGGAAACTTGTGGAGGTTTGGTGGGATTTTTGTGGAATTTTGTGGGATATTGAGGCGATTTAGGGATCTTGAGGGATTTTTCATGTATTTTGTGGGAATTTGTGGAGATTTGGTGGGATTTTTGTGGATTTTGGCCGTGTTTTGAGAAGATTTAGGGAATTTTGTGTGATTTTTCCTGGAATTTTGTTGGGTATTGAGGACATTTTGTGGGATGTTTCTGGAATTTGGTGGGGCTTTTCAAGAATTTTGTGGTATTTTGAAAAGATTTAGGGAATTTTGTGGTGTTTTTTCTTGAATTTTGAGGGAAACTGTGCTGATTTTATGGGGCGTTTCTGGAATTTGGTCGAGTTTTCAGAAGATTTAGGGATTTTTGTGAGATTTTTGTGGGATGTTCTGGGAATTGGTGGAGATTTTGTGGGACTTTCCTGTGAATTGGTAGGGTTTTGAAATGATTTAGGGAGTTTTGTGGGACTTCTCTGGAATTTTGTGGGTTTTTTCTGGAATTGTGTGGGATTCTGAGGAGACTTGAAGAATTTTGAGGAATTTGTTTTAGATTTTGTGGGAATTTGGGGAGATTCTGTGGGATTTTTCTGGAATTTGGTGGGCCTTTTCAAGGACTTTGTGTGGTTTTGAGGAGACTTGAAGAATTTTGAGGAATTTTTCTTAGATTCTGTGGAAACTTGTGGAGGTTTGGTGGGATTTTTGTGGAATTTTGTGGGATATTGAGGCGATTTAGGGATCTTGAGGGATTTTTCATGTATTTTGTGGGAATTTGTGGAGATTTGGTGGGATTTTTGTGGATTTTGGCCGTGTTTTGAGAAGATTTAGGGAATTTTGTGGGATTTTTCCTGGAATTTTGTTGGATACTGGGGAGATTTTGTGGGATGTTTGTGGAACTTTGAGGGACTTTTCTGGAATTTGGTGAGATTCTGTAGAGAACTGAAGAATTATCAGGGATTTTGCATGTATTCTGTGGGAATTTGTGGAGATTCGGTGGGATTTTTGTGGATTTTGGCCGTGTTTTGAGAAGATTTAGGGAATTTTGTGTGATTTTTCTGGGATTTTGTTGGGTATTGAGGACATTTTGTGGGATGTTTCTGGAATTTGGTGGGGCTTTTCAAGAATTTTGTGGTATTTTGAAAAGATTTAGGGAATTTTGTGGTGTTTTTTCTTGAATTTTGTGGGAAACTGTGCTGATTTTATGGGGCGTTTCTGGAATTTGGTCGAATTTTCAGAAGATTTAGGGATTTTTGTGAGAGTTTTGTGGGATGTTCTGGGAATTGGTGGAGATTTTGTGGGACATTCCTGTGAATTGGTAGGGTTTTGAAATGATTTAGGGAGTTTTGTGGGACTTCTCTGGAATTTTGTGGGTTTTTTCTGGAATTGTGTGGGATTCTGAGGAGACTTGAAGAATTTTGAGGAATTTGTTTTAGATTTTGTGGGAATTTGTGTAGATTCTGTGGGATTTTTCTGGAATTTGGTGGGCCTTTTCAAGGACTTTGTGTGGTTTTGAGGAGACTTGAAGAATTTTGAGGAATTTTTCTTATATTCTGTGGAAACTTGTGGAGGTTTGGAGGGATTTTTGTGGAATTTTGTGGGATATTGAGGCGATTTAGGGATCTTGAGGGATTTTTCATGTATTTTGTGGGATTTTGTGGAGATTTGTTGGGATATTTTTCTAGAATTTGGTCGTGTTTTGAGAAGATTTAGGGAATTTGGTGGGATTTTTCCTGGAATTTTGTTGGATACTGGGGAGATTTTGTGGGATGTTTGTGGAACTTTGAGGGACTTTTCTGGAATTTGGTGAGATTCTGTAGAGAACTGAAGAATTATCAGGGATTTTTCATTTATTCTGTGGGAATTTGTGGAGATTTGGTGGGATTTTTGTGGATTTTGGCCGTGTTTTGAGAAGATTTAGGGAATTTTGTGGGATTTTTCCTGGAATTTTGTTGGATACTGCGGAGATTTTGTGGGATGTTTGTGGAACTTCGAGGGACTTTTCTGGAATTTGGTGAGATTCTGTAGAGAACTGAAGAATTATCAGGGATTTTTCATGTATTCTGTGGGAATTTGTGGAGATTTGGTGGGATTTTTCTGGAATTTGGTAGAGTTTTGAGAAGATTTAGGGAATTCTGTAAGATTTTTCTGGAATTTGGTGGGTCTTTTCAAGGACTTTGTGTGGTTTTGAGGAGACTTGAAGAATTTTGAGGAATTTTTCTTAGATTTTGTGGAAACTTGTGGAGGTTTTGTGGGATTTTTGGGGGATTTTGTGGGATATTGAGGCGATTTAGGGATCTTGAGGGATTTTTCATGTATTTTGTGGGAATTTGTGGAGATTTGGTGGGATATTTTTCTAGAATTTGGTCATGTTTTGAGAAGATTTAGGGAATTTTGTGGGATTTTTCCTGGAATTTTGTTGGATACTGGGGAGATTTTGTGGGATGCTTGTGGAACTTTGAGGGACTCTTCTGGAATTTTGTGAGATTCTGTAGAGAACTGACGAATTATCAGGGATTTTTCATGTATTCTGTGGGAATTTGTGGAGATTTGGTGGGATTTTTGTGGATTTTGGCCGTGTTTTGAGAAGATTTAGGGAATTTTGTGTGATTTTTCTGGGATTTTGTTGGGTATTGAGGACATTTTGTGGGATGTTTCTGGAATTTGGTGGGGCTTTTCAAGAATTTTGTGGTATTTTGAAAAGATTTTGGGAATTTTGTGGTGTTTTTTCTTGAATTTTGAGGGAAACTGTGCTGATTTTATGGGGCGTTTCTGGAATTTGGTCGAGTTTTCAGAAGATTTAGGGATTTTTGTGAGATTTTTGTGGGATGTTCTGGGAATTGGTGGAGATTTTGTGGGACTTTCCTGTGAATTGGTAGGGTTTTGAAATGATTTAGGGAGTTTTGTGGGACTTCTCTGGAATTTTGTGGGTTTTTTCTGGAATTGTGTGGGATTCTGAGGAGACTTGAAGAATTTTGAGGAATTTGTTTTAGATTTTGTGGGAATTTGTGTAGATTCTGTGGGATTTTACTGGAATTTGGTGGGCCTTTGCAAGGACTTTGTGGGGTTTTGAGGAGACTTGAAGAATTTTGAGGAAATTTTCTTAGATTTTGTGGAAACTTGTGGAGGTTTTGTGTGATCTTTGTGGGATTTTGTGGCATATTGAGGCGATTTAGGGATCTTGAGGGATTTTTCATGTATTTTGTGGGAATTTGTGGAGATTTGGTGGGATATTTTTCTAGAATTTGGTCGTGTTTTGAGAAGATTTAGGGAATTTTGTGGGATTTTTCCTGGAATTTTGTTGGATACTGGGGAGATTTTGTGGAATGTTTGTGGAACTTTGAGGGACTCTTCTGGAATTTGGTGAGATTCTGTAGAGAACTGACGAATTATCAGGGATTTTTCATGTATTCTGTGGGAATTTGTGGAGATTCGGTGGGATATTTTTCTAGAATTTGGTCATGTTTTGAGAAGATTTAGGGAATTTTGTGGGATTTTTCCTGGAATTTTGTTGGATACTGGGGAGATTTTGTGGGATGTTTCTGGAACTTTGAGGGACTTCTCTGGAATTTGGTGAGATTCTGTAGAGAACTGACGAATTATCAGGGATTTTTCATGTATTCTGTGGGAATTTGTGGAGATTTGGTGGGATTTTTGTGGATTTTGGCCGTGTTTTGAGAAGATTTAGGGAATTTTGTGTGATTTTTCTTGGATTTTGTTGGGTATTGAGGACATTTTGTGGGATGTTTCTGGAATTTGGTGGGGCTTTTCAAGAATTTTGTGGTATTTTGAAAAGATTTAGGGAATTTTGTGGTGTTTTTTCTTGAATTTTGTGGGAAACTGTGCTGATTTTATGGGGCGTTTCTGGAATTGGGTCGAGTTTTCAGAAGATTTAGGGATTTTTGTGAGATTTTTGTGGGATGTTCTGGGAATTGGTGGAGATTTTGTGGGACTTTCCTGTGAATTGGTAGGGTTTTGAAATGATTTAGGGAGTTTTGTGGGACTTCTCTGGAATTTTGTGGGTTTTTTCTGGAATTGTGTGGGATTCTGAGGAGACTTGAAGAATTTTGAGGAATTTGTTTTACATTTTGTGGGAATATGTGTAGATTCTGTGGGATTTTTCTGGAATTTGGTGGGCATTTTTGAAGGACTTTTTGTGGTTTTGAGGAGACTTGAAGAATTTTGAGGAATTTTTTTTATATTTTGTGGAAACTTGAGGAGGTTTTGTGTGATTTTTGTGGAATTTTGTGGGATATTGAGGCGATTTAGGGATCTTGAGGGATTTTTCATGTATTTTGTGGGATTTTGTGGAGATTTGGTGGGATATTTTTCTAGAATTTGGTCGTGTTTTGAGAAGATTTAGGGAATTTTGTGGGATTTTTCCTGGAATTTTGTTGGATACTGGGGAGATTTTGTGGGATGTTTGTGGAACTTTGAGGGACTTCTCTGGAATTTGGTGAGATTCTGTAGAGAACTGACGAATTATCAGGGATTTTTCATGTATTCTGTGGGAATTTGTGGAGATTTGGTGGGATTTTTGTGGATTTTGGCCGTGTTTTGAGAAGATTTAGGGAATTTTGTGGGATTTTTCCTGGAATTTTGTTGGATACTGGGGAGATTTTGTGGGATGTTTGTGGAACTTTGAGGGACTTTTCAAGAATTTGGTGAGATTCTGTAGAGAACTGAAGAATTATCAGGGATTTTTCATGTATTCTGTGGGAATTTGTGGAGATTTGGTGGGATTTTTCTGGAATTTGGTAGAGTTTTGAGAAGATTTAGGGAATTCTGTAAGATTTTTCTGGAATTTGGTGGGTCTTTTCAAGGACTTTGTGTGGTTTTTTAGGAGACTTGAAGAATTTTGAGGAATTTTTCTTAGATTTTGTGGAAACTTGTGGAGGTTTTGTGGGATTTTTGGGGGATTTTGTGGGATATTGAGGCGACTTAGGGATCTTGAGGGATTTTTCATGTATTTTGTGGGAATTTGTGGAGATTTGTTGGGATATTTTTCTAGAATTTGGTCATGTTTTGAGAAGATTTAGGGAATTTTGTGGGATTTTTCCTGGAATTTTGTTGGATACTGGGGAGATTTTGTGGGATGCTTGTGGAACTTGGAGGGACTTTTCTGGAATTTGGTGAGATTCTGTAGAGAACTGAAGAATTATCAGGGATTTTTCATGTATTCTGTGGGAATTTGTGGAGATTTGGTGGGATTTTTGTGGATTTTGGTCGTGTTTTGAGAAGATTTAGGGAATTTTGTGTGATTTTTCTGGGATTTTGTTGGGTATTGAGGACATTTTGTGGGATGTTTCTGGAATTTGGTGGGGCTTTTCAAGAATTTTGTGGTATTTTGAAAAGATTTAGGGAATTTTGTGGTGTTTTTTCTTGAATTTTGTGGGAAACTGTGCTGATTTTATGGGGCGTTTCTGGAATTTGGTCGAGTTTTCAGAAGATTTAGGGATTTTTGTGAGATTTTTGTGGGATGTTCTGGGAATTGGTGGAGATTTTGTGGGACTTTCCTGTGAATTGGTAGGGTTTTGAAATGATTTAGGGAGTTTTGTGGGACTTCTCTGGAATTTTGTGGGTTTTTTCTGGAATTGTGTGGGATTCTGAGGAGACTTGAAGAATTTTGAGGAATTTGTTTTAGATTTTGTGGGAATTTGTGGAGATTCTTTGGGATATTTCTGGAATTTGGTGGGCCTTTTCAAGGACTTTGTGTGGTTTTGAGGAGACTTGAAGAATTTTGAGGAATTTTTCTTATATTCTGTGGAAACTTGTGGAGGTTTGGTGGGATTTTTGTGGAATTTTGTGGGATATTGAGGCGATTTAGGGATCTTGAGGGATTTTTCATGTATTTTGTGGGATTTTGTGGAGATTTGTTGGGATATTTTTCTAGAATTTGGTCGTGTTTTGAGAAGATTTAGGGAATTTTGTGGGATTTTTCCTGGAATTTTGTTGGATACTGGGGAGATTTTGTGGGATGTTTGTGGAACTTGGAGGGACTTTTCTGGAATTTGGTGAGATTCTGTAGAGAACTGAAGAATTATCAGGGATTTTTCATGTATTCTGTGGGAATTTGTGGAGATTTGGTGGGATTTTTGTGGATTTTGGCCGTGTTTTGAGAAGATTTAGGGAATTTTGTGGGATTTTTCCTGGAATTTTGTTGGATACTGGGGAGATTTTGTGGGATGTTTGTGGAACTTCGAGGGACTTTTCTGGAATTTGGTGAGATTCTGTAGAGAACTGAAGAATTATCAGGGATTTTTCATGTATTCTGTGGGAATTTGTGGAGATTTGGTGGGATTTTTCTGGAATTTGGTAGAGTTTTGAGAAGATTTAGGGAATTCTGTAAGATTTTTCTGGAATTTGGTGGGTATTTTCAGGGACTTTGTGTGGTTTTGAGGAGATTTGAAGAATTTTGAGGAATTTTTCTTAGATTTTGTGGAAACTTGTGGAGGTTTTGTGGGATTTTTGGGGGATTTTGTGGGATATTGAGGCGATTTAGGGATCTTGAGGGATTTTTCATGTATTTTGTGGGAATTTGTGGAGATTTGGTGGGATATTTTTCTAGAATTTGGTCATGTTTTGAGAAGATTTAGGGAATTTTGTGGGATTTTTCCTGGAATTTTGTTGGATACTGGGGAGATTTTGTGGGATGCTTGTGGAACTTGGAGGGACTTTTCTGGAATTTGGTGAGATTCTGTAGAGAACTGACGAATTATCAGGGATTTTTCATGTATTCTGTGGGAATTTGTGGAGATTCGGTGGGATATTTTTCTGGAATTTGGTCATGTTTTGAGAAGATTTAAGGAATTTTGTGGGATTTTTCCTGGAATTTTGTTGGATACTGGGGAGATTTTGTGGGATGTTTCTGGAACTTGGAAGGACTTTTCTGGAATTTGGTGAGATTCTGTAGAGAACTGAAGAATTATCAGGGATTTTTCATGTATTCTGTGGGAATTTGTGGAGATTTGGTGGGATTTTTGTGGATTTTGGCCGTGTTTTGAGAAGATTTAGGGAATTTTGTGTGATTTTTCTGGGATTTTGTTGGGTATTGAGGACATTTTGTGGGATGTTTCTGGAATTTGGTGGGGCTTTTCAAGAATTTTGTGGTATTTTGAAAAGATTTTGGGAATTTTGTGGTGTTTTTTCTTGAATTTTGAGGGAAACTGTGCTGATTTTATGGGGCGTTTCTGGAATTTGGTCGAGTTTTCAGAAGATTTAGGGATTTTTGTGAGATTTTTGTGGGATGTTCTGGGAATTGGTGGAGATTTTGTGGGACTTTCCTGTGAATTGGTAGGGTTTTGAAATGATTTAGGGAGTTTTGTGGGACTTCTCTGGAATTTTGTGGGTTTTTTCTGGAATTGTGTGGGATTCTGAGGAGACTTGAAGAATTTTGAGGAATTTGTTTTAGATTTTGTGGGAATTTGTGGAGATTCTGTGGGATTTTACTGGAATTTGGTGGGCCTTTTCAAGGACTTTGTGTGGTTTTGAGGAGACTTGAAGAATTTTGAGGAAATTTTCTTAGATTTTGTGGAAACTTGTGGAGGTTTTGTGTGATTTTTGTGGGATTTTGTGGGATATTGAGGCGATTTAGGGATCTTGAGGGATTTTTCATGTATTTTGTGGGAATTTGTGGAGATTTGGTGGGATATTTTTCTAGAATTTGGTCGTGTTTTGAGAAGATTTAGGGAATTTGGTGGGATTTTTCCTGGAATTTTATTGGATACTGGGGAGATTTTGTGGGATGTTTGTGGAACTTGGAGGGACTTTTCTGGAATTTGGTGAGATTCTGTAGAGAACTGACGAATTATCAGGGATTTTTCATGTATTCTGTGGGAATTTGTGGAGATTTGGTGGGATTTTCTGGAATTTGGTAGAGTTTTGAGAAGATTTAGGGAATTCTGCAAGATATTTCTGGAATTCGGTAGGCCTTTTTGAAGGACTTTTTGTGGTTTTGAGGAGACTTGAAGAATTTTGAGGAATTTTTCTTAGATTCTGTGGAAAGTTGTGGAGGTTTGGTGGGATTTTTGTGGAATTTTGTGGGATATTGAGGCGATTTAGGGATCTTGAGGGATTTTTCATGTATTTTGTGGGAATTTGTGGAGATTTGGTGGGATTTTTGTGGATTTTGGCCGTGTTTTGAGAAGATTTAGGGAATTTTGTTTGATTTTCCTGGGATTTTGTTGGGTATTGAGGACATTTTGTGGGATGTTTCTGGAATTTGTTGGGGTTTTCAAGAATTTTGTGGTATTTTGAAAAGATTTAGGGAATTTTGTGGTGTTTTTTCTTGAATTTTGAGGGAAACTGTGCTGATTTTATGGGGCGTTTCTGGAATTTGGTCGAGTTTTCAGAAGATTTAGGGATTTTTGTGAGATTTTTGTGGGATGTTCTGGGAATTGGTGGAGATTTTGTGGGACTTTCCTGTGAATTGGTAGGGTTTTGAAATGATTTAGGGAGTTTTGTGGGACTTCTCTGGAATTTTGTGGGTTTTTTCTGGAATTGTGTGGGATTCTGAGGAGACTTGAAGAATTTTGAGGAATTTGTTTTAGATTTTGTGGGAATATGTGTAGATTCTGTGGGATTTTTCTGGAATTTGGTGGGCATTTTTGAAGGACTTTTTGTGGTTTTGAGGAGACTTGAAGAATTTTGAGGAATTTTTTTTATATTTTGTGGAAACTTGAGGAGGTTTTGTGTGATTTTTGTGGAATTTTGTGGGATATTGAGGCGATTTAGGGATCTTGAGGGATTTTTCATGTATTTTGTGGGATTTTGTGGAGATTTGGTGGGATATTTTTCTAGAATTTGGTCGTGTTTTGAGAAGATTTAGGGAATTTTGTGGGATTTTTCCTGGAATTTTGTTGGATACTGGGGAGATTTTGTGGGATGTTTGTGGAACTTTGAGGGACTTTTCTGGAATTTGGTGAGATTCTGTAGAGAACTGACGAATTATCAGGGATTTTTCATGTATTTAGTGGGAATTTGTGGAGATTTGGTGGTATTTTTGTGGATTTTGGCCGTGTTTTGAGAAGATTTAGGGAATTTTGTGGGATTTTTCCTGGAATTTTGTTGGATACTGGGGAGATTTTGTGGGATGTTTGTGGAACTTTGAGGGACTTTTCTGGAATTTGGTGAGATTCTGTAGAGAACTGAAGAATTATCAGGGATTTTTCATGTATTCTGTGGGAATTTGTGGAGATTTGGTGGGATTTTTCTGGAATTTGGTAGAGTTTTGAGAAGATTTAGGGAATTCTGTAAGATTTTTCTGGAATTTGGTGGGTCTTTTCAAGGACTTTGTGTGGTTTTTTAGGAGACTTGAAGAATTTTGAGGAATTTTTCTTAGATTTTGTGGAAACTTGTGGAGGTTTTGTGGGATTTTTGGGGGATTTTGTGGGATATTGAGGCGATTTAGGGATCTTGAGGGATTTTTCATGTATTTTGTGGGAATTTGTGGAGATTTGTTGGGATATTTTTCTAGAATTTGGTCATGTTTTGAGAAGATTTAGGGAATTTTGTGGGATTTTTCCTGGAATTTTGTTGGATACTGGGGAGATTTTGTGGGATGCTTGTGGAACTTGGAGGGACTTTTCTGGAATTTGGTGAGATTCTGTAGAGAACTGAAGAATTATCAGGGATTTTTCATGTATTCTGTGGGAATTTGTGGAGATTTGGTGGGATTTTTGTGGATTTTGGTCGTGTTTTGAGAAGATTTAGGGAATTTTGTGTGATTTTTCTGGGATTTTGTTGGGTATTGAGGACATTTTGTGGGATGTTTCTGGAATTTGGTGGGGCTTTTCAAGAATTTTGTGGTATTTTGAAAAGATTTAGGGAATTTTGTGGTGTTTTTTCTTGAATTTTGTGGGAAACTGTGCTGATTTTATGGGGCGTTTCTGGAATTTGGTCGAGTTTTCAGAAGATTTAGGGATTTTTGTGAGATTTTTGTGGGATGTTCTGGGAATTGGTGGAGATTTTGTGGGACTTTCCTGTGAATTGGTAGGGTTTTGAAATGATTTAGGGAGTTTTGTGGGACTTCTCTGGAATTTTGTGGGTTTTTTCTGGAATTGTGTGGGATTCTGAGGAGACTTGAAGAATTTTGAGGAATTTGTTTTAGATTTTGTGGGAATTTGTGTAGATTCTTTGGGATATTTCTGGAATTTGGTGGGCCTTTTCAAGGACTTTGTGTGGTTTTGAGGAGACTTGAAGAATTTTGAGGAATTTTTCTTATATTCTGTGGAAACTTGTGGAGGTTTGGTGGGATTTTTGTGGAATATTGTGGGATATTGAGGCGATTTAGGGATCTTGAGGGATTTTTCATGTATTTTGTGGGATTTTGTGGAGATTTGGTGGGATATTTTTCTAGAATTTGGTCGTGTTTTGAGAAGATTTAGGGAATTTTGTGGGATTTTTCCTGGAATTTTGTTGGATACTGGGGAGATTTTGTGGGATGTTTGTGGAACTTGGAGGGACTTCTCTGGAATTTGGTGAGATTCTGTAGAGAACTGAAGAATTATCAGGGATTTTTCATGTATTCTGTGGGAATTTGTGGAGATTTGGTGGGATTTTTGTGGATTTTGGCCGTGTTTTGAGAAGATTTAGGGAATTTTGTGGGATTTTTCCTGGAATTTTGTTGGATACTGGGGAGATTTTGTGGGATGTTTGTGGAACTTCGAGGGACTTTTCTGGAATTTGGTGAGATTCTGTAGAGAACTGAAGAATTATCAGGGATTTTTCATGTATTCTGTGGGAATTTGTGGAGATTTGGTGGGATTTTTCTGGAATTTGGTAGAGTTTTGAGAAGATTTAGGGAATTCTGTAAGATTTTTCTGGAATTTGGTGGGTCTTTTCAGGGACTTTGTGTGGTTTTGAGGAGACTTGAAGAATTTTGAGGAATTTTTCTTAGATTTTGTGGAAACTTGTGGAGGTTTTGTGGGATTTTTGGGGGATTTTGTGGGATATTGAGGCGATTTAGGGATCTTGAGGGATTTTTCATGTATTTTGTGGGAATTTGTGGAGATTTGTTGGGATATTTTTCTAGAATTTGGTCATGTTTTGAGAAGATTTAGGGAATTTTGTGGGATTTTTCCTGGAATTTTGTTGGATACTGGGGAGATTTTGTGGGATGTTTGTGGAACTTGCAGGGACTTTTCTGGAATTTGGTGAGATTCTGTAGAGAACTGACGAATTATCAGGGATTTTTCATGTATTCTGTGGGAATTTGTGGAGATTCGGTGGGATATTTTTCTAGAATTTGGTCATGTTTTGAGAAGATTTAGGGAATTTTGTGGGATTTTTCCTGGAATTTTGTTGGATATTGGGGAGATTTTGTGGGATGTTTCTGGAACTTGGAAGGACTTTTCTGGAATTTGGTGAGATTCTGTAGAGAACTGACGAATTATCAGGGATTTTTCATGTATTCTGTGGGAATTTGTGGAGATTTGGTGGGATTTTTGTGGATTTTGGCCGTGTTTTGAGAAGATTTAGGGAATTTTGTGTGATTTTTCTGGGATTTTGTTGGGTATTGAGGACATTTTGTGGGATGTTTCTGGAATTTGGTGGGGCTTTTCAAGAATTTTGTGGTATTTTGAAAAGATTTAGGGAATTTTGTGGTGTTTTTTCTTGAATTTTGTGGGAAACTGTGCTGATTTTATGGGGCGTTTCTGGAATTGGGTCGAGTTTTCAGAAGATTTAGGGATTTTTGTGAGATTTTTGTGGGATGTTCTGGGAATTGGTGGAGATTTTGTGGGACTTTCCTGTGAATTGGTAGGGTTTTGAAATGATTTAGGGAGTTTTGTGGGACTTCTCTGGAATTTTGTGTGTTTTTTCTGGAATTGTGTGGGATTCTGAGGAGACTTGAAGAATTTTGAGGAATTTGTTTTAGATTTTGTGGGAATTTGTGGAGATTCTGTGGGATTTTACTGGAATTTGGTGGGCCTTTTCAAGGACTTTGTGTGGTTTTGAGGAGACTTGAAGAATTTTGAGGAAATTTTCTTAGATTTTGTGGAAACTTGTGGAGGTTTTGTGTGATTTTTGTGGGATTTTGTGGGATATTGAGGCGATTTAGGGATCTTGAGGGATTTTTCATGTATTTTGTGGGAATTTGTGGGGATTTGGTGGGATATTTTTCTAGAATTTGGTCGTGTTTTGAGAAGATTTAGGGAATTTGGTGGGATTTTTCCTGGAATTTTGTTGGATACTGGGGAGATTTTGTGGGATGTTTGTGGAACTTTGAGGGACTTTTCTGGAATTTGGTGAGATTCTGTAGAGAACTGAAGAATTATCAGGGATTTTTCATGTATTCTGTGGGAATTTGTGGAGATTTGGTGGGATTTTTCTGGAATTTGGTAGAGTTTTGAGAAGATTTAGGGAATTCTGTAAGATTTTTCTGGAATTTGGTGGGTCTTTTCAAGGACTTTGTGTGGTTTTGAGGAGACTTGAAGAATTTTGAGGAATTTTTCTTAGATTTTGTGGAAACTTGTGGAGGTTTTGTGGGATTTTTGGGAGATTTTGTGGGATATTGAGGCGATTTAGGGATCTTGAGGGATTTTTCATGTATTTTGTGGGAATTTGTGGAGATTTGGTGGGATATTTTTCTAGAATTTGGTCATGTTTTGAGAAGATTTAGGGAATTTTGTGGGATTTTTCCTGGAATTTTGTTGGATACTGGGGAGATTTTGTGGGATGCTTGTGGAACTTGGAGGGACTTTTCTGGAATTTGGTGAGATTCTGTAGAGAACTGAAGAATTATCAGGGATTTTTCATGTATTCTGTGGGAATTTGTGGAGATTTGGTGGGATTTTTGTGGATTTTGGCCGTGTTTTGAGAAGATTTAGGGAATTTTGTGTGATTTTTCTGGGATTTTGTTGGGTATTGAGGACATTTTGTGGGATGTTTCTGGAATTTGGTGGGGCTTTTCAAGAATTTTGTGGTATTTTGAAAAGATTTAGGGAATTTTGTGGTGTTTTTTCTTGAATTTTGAGGGAAACTGTGCTGATTTTATGGGGCGTTTCTGGAATTTGGTCGAGTTTTCAGAAGATTTAGGGATTTTTGTGAGATTTTTGTGGGATGTTCTGGGAATTGGTGGAGATTTTGTGGGACTTTCCTGTGAATTGGTAGGGTTTTGAAATGATTTAGGGAGTTTTGTGGGACTTCTCTGGAATTTTGTGGGTTTTTTCTGGAATTGTGTGGGATTCTGAGGAGACTTGAAGAATTTTGAGGAATTTGTTTTAGATTTTGTGGGAATTTGTGTAGATTCTGTGGGATTTTTCTGGAATTTGGTGGGCCTTTTCAAGGACTTTGTGTGGTTTTGAGGAGACTTGAAGAATTTTGAGGAAATTTTCTTAGATTTTGTGGAAACTTGTGGAGGTTCTGTGTGATTTTTGTGGGATTTTGTGGGATATTGAGACGATTTAGGGATCTTGAGGGATTTTTCATGTATTTTGTGGGAATTTGTGGAGATTTGGTGGGATATTTTTCTAGAATTTGGTCGTGTTTTGAGAAGATTTAGGGAATTTGGTGGGATTTTTCCTGGAATTTTATTGGATACTGGGGAGATTTTGTGGGATGTTTGTGGAACTTGGAGGGACTTTTCTGGAATTTGGTGAGATTCTGTAGAGAACTGAAGAATTATCAGGGATTTTTCATGTATTCTGTGGGAATTTGTGGAGATTTGGTGGGATTTTCTGGAATTTGGTAGAGTTTTGAGAAGATTTAGGGAATTCTGCAAGATATTTCTGGAATTCGGTAGGCCTTTTTGAAGGACTTTTTGTGGTTTTGAGGAGACTTGAAGAATTTTGAGGAATTTTTCTTAGATTCTGTGGAAACTTGTGGAGGTTTGGTGGGATTTTTGTGGAATTTTGTGGGATATTGAGGCGATTTAGGGATCTTGAAGGATTTTTCATGTATTTTGTGGGAATTTGTGGAGATTTGGTGGGATATTTTTCTAGAATTTGGTCATGTTTTGAGAAGATTTAGGGAATTTTGTGGGATTTTTCCTGGAATTTTGTTGGATACTGGGGAGATTTTGTGGGATGCTTGTGGAACTTTGAGGGACTCTTCTGGAATTTGGTGAGATTCTGTAGAGAACTGACGAATTATCAGGGATTTTTCATGTATTCTGTGGGAATTTGTGGAGATTTGGTGGGATTTTTGTGGATTTTGGTCGTGTTTTAAGAAGATTTAGGGAATTTTGTGTGATTTTTCTGGGATTTTGTTGGGTATTGAGGACATTTTGTGGGATGTTTCTGGAATTTGGTGGGGCTTTTCAAGAATTTTGTGGTATTTTGAAAAGATTTAGGGAATTTTGTGGTGTTTTTTCTTGAATTTTGTGGGAAACTGTGCTGATTTTATGGGGCGTTTCTGGAATTTGGTCGAATTTTCAGAAGATTTAGGGATTTTTGTGAGATTTCTGTGGGATGTTCTGGGAATTGGTGGAGATTTTGTGGGACTTTCCTGTGAATTGGTAGGGTTTTGAAATGATTTAGGGAGTTTTGTGGGACTTCTCTGGAATTTTGTGGGTTTTTTCTGGAATTGTGTGGGATTCTGAGGAGACTTGAAGAATTTTGAGGAATTTGTTTTAGATTTTGTGGGAATTTGTGTAGATTCTTTGGGATATTTCTGGAATTTGGTGGGCCTTTTCAAGGACTTTGTGTGGTTTTGAGGAGACTTGAAGAATTTTGAGGAATTTTTCTTATGTTCTTTGGAAACTTGTGGAGGTTTTGTGGGATTTTTGTGGAATTTTGTGGGATATTGAGGCGATTTAGGGATCTTGAGGGATTTTTCATGTATTTTGAGGGAATTTGTGGAGATTTGGTGGGATATTTTTCTAGAATTTGGTCATGTTTTGAGAAGATTTAGGGAATTTTGTGGGATTTTTCCTGGAATTTTGTTGGATACTGGGGAGATTTTGTGGGATGCTTGTGGAACTTGGAGGGACTTTTCTGGAATTTGGTGAGATTCTGTAGAGAACTGAAGAATTATCAGGGATTTTTCATGTATTCTGTGGGAATTTGTGGAGATTTGGTGGGATTTTTGTGGATTTTGGTCGTGTTTTGAGAAGATTTAGGGAATTTTGTGTGATTTTTCTGGGATTTTGTTGGGTATTGAGGACATTTTGTGGGATGTTTCTGGAATTTGGTGGGGCTTTTCAAGAATTTTGTGGTATTTTGAAAAGATTTAGGGAATTTTGTGGTGTTTTTTCTTGAATTTTGTGGGAAACTGTGCTGATTTTATGGGGCGTTTCTGGAATTTGGTCGAGTTTTCAGAAGATTTAGGGATTTTTGTGAGATTTTTGTGGGATGTTCTGGGAATTGGTGGAGATTTTGTGGGACTTTCCTGTGAATTGGTAGGGTTTTGAAATGATTTAGGGAGTTTTGTGGGACTTCTCTGGAATTTTGTGGGTTTTTTCTGGAATTGTGTGGGATTCTGAGGAGACTTGAAGAATTTTGAGGAATTTGTTTTAGATTTTGTGGGAATTTGTGTAGATTCTTTGGGATATTTCTGGAATTTGGTGGGCCTTTTCAAGGACTTTGTGTGGTTTTGAGGAGACTTGAAGAATTTTGAGGAATTTTTCTTATATTCTGTGGAAACTTGTGGAGGTTTGGTGGGATTTTTGTGGAATATTGTGGGATATTGAGGCGATTTAGGGATCTTGAGGGATTTTTCATGTATTTTGTGGGATTTTGTGGAGATTTGGTGGGATATTTTTCTAGAATTTGGTCGTGTTTTGAGAAGATTTAGGGAATTTTGTGGGATTTTTCCTGGAATTTTGTTGGATACTGGGGAGATTTTGTGGGATGTTTGTGGAACTTGGAGGGACTTCTCTGGAATTTGGTGAGATTCTGTAGAGAACTGAAGAATTATCAGGGATTTTTCATGTATTCTGTGGGAATTTGTGGAGATTTGGTGGGATTTTTGTGGATTTTGGCCGTGTTTTGAGAAGATTTAGGGAATTTTGTGGGATTTTTCCTGGAATTTTGTTGGATACTGGGGAGATTTTGTGGGATGTTTGTGGAACTTCGAGGGACTTTTCTGGAATTTGGTGAGATTCTGTAGAGAACTGAAGAATTATCAGGGATTTTTCATGTATTCTGTGGGAATTTGTGGAGATTTGGTGGGATTTTTCTGGAATTTGGTAGAGTTTTGAGAAGATTTAGGGAATTCTGTAAGATTTTTCTGGAATTTGGTGGGTCTTTTCAGGGACTTTGTGTGGTTTTGAGGAGACTTGAAGAATTTTGAGGAATTTTTCTTAGATTTTGTGGAAACTTGTGGAGGTTTTGTGGGATTTTTGGGGGATTTTGTGGGATATTGAGGCGATTTAGGGATCTTGAGGGATTTTTCATGTATTTTGTGGGAATTTGTGGAGATTTGTTGGGATATTTTTCTAGAATTTGGTCATGTTTTGAGAAGATTTAGGGAATTTTGTGGGATTTTTCCTGGAATTTTGTTGGATACTGGGGAGATTTTGTGGGATGTTTGTGGAACTTGCAGGGACTTTTCTGGAATTTGGTGAGATTCTGTAGAGAACTGACGAATTATCAGGGATTTTTCATGTATTCTGTGGGAATTTGTGGAGATTCGGTGGGATATTTTTCTAGAATTTGGTCATGTTTTGAGAAGATTTAGGGAATTTTGTGGGATTTTTCCTGGAATTTTGTTGGATATTGGGGAGATTTTGTGGGATGTTTCTGGAACTTGGAAGGACTTTTCTGGAATTTGGTGAGATTCTGTAGAGAACTGACGAATTATCAGGGATTTTTCATGTATTCTGTGGGAATTTGTGGAGATTTGGTGGGATTTTTGTGGATTTTGGCCGTGTTTTGAGAAGATTTAGGGAATTTTGTGTGATTTTTCTGGGATTTTGTTGGGTATTGAGGACATTTTGTGGGATGTTTCTGGAATTTGGTGGGGCTTTTCAAGAATTTTGTGGTATTTTGAAAAGATTTAGGGAATTTTGTGGTGTTTTTTCTTGAATTTTGTGGGAAACTGTGCTGATTTTATGGGGCGTTTCTGGAATTGGGTCGAGTTTTCAGAAGATTTAGGGATTTTTGTGAGATTTTTGTGGGATGTTCTGGGAATTGGTGGAGATTTTGTGGGACTTTCCTGTGAATTGGTAGGGTTTTGAAATGATTTAGGGAGTTTTGTGGGACTTCTCTGGAATTTTGTGTGTTTTTTCTGGAATTGTGTGGGATTCTGAGGAGACTTGAAGAATTTTGAGGAATTTGTTTTAGATTTTGTGGGAATTTGTGGAGATTCTGTGGGATTTTACTGGAATTTGGTGGGCCTTTTCAAGGACTTTGTGTGGTTTTGAGGAGACTTGAAGAATTTTGAGGAAATTTTCTTAGATTTTGTGGAAACTTGTGGAGGTTTTGTGTGATTTTTGTGGGATTTTGTGGGATATTGAGGCGATTTAGGGATCTTGAGGGATTTTTCATGTATTTTGTGGGAATTTGTGGGGATTTGGTGGGATATTTTTCTAGAATTTGGTCGTGTTTTGAGAAGATTTAGGGAATTTGGTGGGATTTTTCCTGGAATTTTGTTGGATACTGGGGAGATTTTGTGGGATGTTTGTGGAACTTTGAGGGACTTTTCTGGAATTTGGTGAGATTCTGTAGAGAACTGAAGAATTATCAGGGATTTTTCATGTATTCTGTGGGAATTTGTGGAGATTTGGTGGGATTTTTCTGGAATTTGGTAGAGTTTTGAGAAGATTTAGGGAATTCTGTAAGATTTTTCTGGAATTTGGTGGGTCTTTTCAAGGACTTTGTGTGGTTTTGAGGAGACTTGAAGAATTTTGAGGAATTTTTCTTAGATTTTGTGGAAACTTGTGGAGGTTTTGTGGGATTTTTGGGAGATTTTGTGGGATATTGAGGCGATTTAGGGATCTTGAGGGATTTTTCATGTATTTTGTGGGAATTTGTGGAGATTTGGTGGGATATTTTTCTAGAATTTGGTCATGTTTTGAGAAGATTTAGGGAATTTTGTGGGATTTTTCCTGGAATTTTGTTGGATACTGGGGAGATTTTGTGGGATGCTTGTGGAACTTGGAGGGACTTTTCTGGAATTTGGTGAGATTCTGTAGAGAACTGAAGAATTATCAGGGATTTTTCATGTATTCTGTGGGAATTTGTGGAGATTTGGTGGGATTTTTGTGGATTTTGGCCGTGTTTTGAGAAGATTTAGGGAATTTTGTGTGATTTTTCTGGGATTTTGTTGGGTATTGAGGACATTTTGTGGGATGTTTCTGGAATTTGGTGGGGCTTTTCAAGAATTTTGTGGTATTTTGAAAAGATTTAGGGAATTTTGTGGTGTTTTTTCTTGAATTTTGAGGGAAACTGTGCTGATTTTATGGGGCGTTTCTGGAATTTGGTCGAGTTTTCAGAAGATTTAGGGATTTTTGTGAGATTTTTGTGGGATGTTCTGGGAATTGGTGGAGATTTTGTGGGACTTTCCTGTGAATTGGTAGGGTTTTGAAATGATTTAGGGAGTTTTGTGGGACTTCTCTGGAATTTTGTGGGTTTTTTCTGGAATTGTGTGGGATTCTGAGGAGACTTGAAGAATTTTGAGGAATTTGTTTTAGATTTTGTGGGAATTTGTGTAGATTCTGTGGGATTTTTCTGGAATTTGGTGGGCCTTTTCAAGGACTTTGTGTGGTTTTGAGGAGACTTGAAGAATTTTGAGGAAATTTTCTTAGATTTTGTGGAAACTTGTGGAGGTTCTGTGTGATTTTTGTGGGATTTTGTGGGATATTGAGACGATTTAGGGATCTTGAGGGATTTTTCATGTATTTTGTGGGAATTTGTGGAGATTTGGTGGGATATTTTTCTAGAATTTGGTCGTGTTTTGAGAAGATTTAGGGAATTTGGTGGGATTTTTCCTGGAATTTTATTGGATACTGGGGAGATTTTGTGGGATGTTTGTGGAACTTGGAGGGACTTTTCTGGAATTTGGTGAGATTCTGTAGAGAACTGAAGAATTATCAGGGATTTTTCATGTATTCTGTGGGAATTTGTGGAGATTTGGTGGGATTTTCTGGAATTTGGTAGAGTTTTGAGAAGATTTAGGGAATTCTGCAAGATATTTCTGGAATTCGGTAGGCCTTTTTGAAGGACTTTTTGTGGTTTTGAGGAGACTTGAAGAATTTTGAGGAATTTTTCTTAGATTCTGTGGAAACTTGTGGAGGTTTGGTGGGATTTTTGTGGAATTTTGTGGGATATTGAGGCGATTTAGGGATCTTGAAGGATTTTTCATGTATTTTGTGGGAATTTGTGGAGATTTGGTGGGATATTTTTCTAGAATTTGGTCATGTTTTGAGAAGATTTAGGGAATTTTGTGGGATTTTTCCTGGAATTTTGTTGGATACTGGGGAGATTTTGTGGGATGCTTGTGGAACTTTGAGGGACTCTTCTGGAATTTGGTGAGATTCTGTAGAGAACTGACGAATTATCAGGGATTTTTCATGTATTCTGTGGGAATTTGTGGAGATTTGGTGGGATTTTTGTGGATTTTGGTCGTGTTTTAAGAAGATTTAGGGAATTTTGTGTGATTTTTCTGGGATTTTGTTGGGTATTGAGGACATTTTGTGGGATGTTTCTGGAATTTGGTGGGGCTTTTCAAGAATTTTGTGGTATTTTGAAAAGATTTAGGGAATTTTGTGGTGTTTTTTCTTGAATTTTGTGGGAAACTGTGCTGATTTTATGGGGCGTTTCTGGAATTTGGTCGAATTTTCAGAAGATTTAGGGATTTTTGTGAGATTTCTGTGGGATGTTCTGGGAATTGGTGGAGATTTTGTGGGACTTTCCTGTGAATTGGTAGGGTTTTGAAATGATTTAGGGAGTTTTGTGGGACTTCTCTGGAATTTTGTGGGTTTTTTCTGGAATTGTGTGGGATTCTGAGGAGACTTGAAGAATTTTGAGGAATTTGTTTTAGATTTTGTGGGAATTTGTGTAGATTCTTTGGGATATTTCTGGAATTTGGTGGGCCTTTTCAAGGACTTTGTGTGGTTTTGAGGAGACTTGAAGAATTTTGAGGAATTTTTCTTATGTTCTTTGGAAACTTGTGGAGGTTTTGTGGGATTTTTGTGGAATTTTGTGGGATATTGAGGCGATTTAGGGATCTTGAGGGATTTTTCATGTATTTTGAGGGAATTTGTGGAGATTTGGTGGGATATTTTTCTAGAATTTGGTCGTGTTTTGAGAAGATTTAGGGAATTTTGTGGGATTTTTCCTGGAATTTTGTTGGATACTGGGGAGATTTTGTGGGATGCTTGTGGAACTTTGAGGGACTCTTCTGGAATTTTGTGAGATTCTGTAGAGAATTGACGAATTATCAGGGATTTTTCATGTATTCTGTGGGAATTTGTGGAGATTTGGTGGGATTTTTGTGGATTTTGGCCATGTTTTGAGAAGATTTAGGGAATTCTGCAAGATATTTCTGGAATTTGGTAATCCTTTTTGAAGGACTTTTTGTGGTTTTGAGGAGACTTGAAGAATTTTGAGGAATTTTTCTTAGATTCTGTGGAAACTTGTGGAGGTTTGGTGGGATTTTTGTGGAATTTTGTGGGATATTGAGGCGATTTAGGGATCTTGAGGGATTTTTCATGTATTTTGTGGGAATTTGTGGAGATTTGGTGGGATTTTTGTGGATTTTGGTCGTGTTTTGAGAAGATTTAGGGAATTTTGTGTGATTTTTCTGGGATTTTGTTGGGTATTGAGGACATTTTGTGGGATGTTTCTGAAATTTGGTGGGGCTTTTCAAGAATTTTGTGGTATTTTGAAAAGATTTAGGGAATTTTGTGGTGTTTTTTCTTGAATTTTGTGGGAAACTGTGCTGATTTTATGGGGCGTTTCTGGAATTTGTTCGAATTTTCAGAAGATTTAGGGATTTTTGTGAGATTTTTGTGGGATGTTCTGGGAATTGGTGGAGATTTTGTGGGACTTTCCTGTGAATTGGTAGGGTTTTGAAATGATTTAGGGAGTTTTGTGGGACTTCTCTGGAATTTTGTGGGTTTTTTCTGGAATTGTGTGGGATTCTGAGGAGACTTGAAGAATTTTGAGGAATTTGTTTTAGATTTTGTGGGAATTTGTGTAGATTCTTTGGGATATTTCTGGAATTTGGTGGGCCTTTTCAAGGACTTTGTGTGGTTTTGAGGAGACTTGAAGAATTTTGAGGAATTTTTTTTATATTTTGTGGAAACTTGAGGAGGTTTTGTGTGATTTTTGTGGAATTTTGTGGGATATTGAGGCGATTTAGGGATCTTGAGGGATTTTTCATGTATTTTGTGGGATTTTGTGGAGATTTGTTGGGATATTTTTCTAGAATTTGGTCGTGTTTTGTGAAGATTTAGGGAATTTTGTGGGATTTTTCCTGGAATTTTGTTGGATACTGGGGAGATTTTGTGGGATGCTTGTGGAACTTTGAGGGACTTTTCTGGAATTTGGTGAGATTCTGTAGAGAACTGAAGAATTATCAGGGATTTTTCATGTATTCTGTGGGAATTTGTGGAGATTTGGTGGGATTTTTGTGGATTTTGGCCGTGTTTTGAGAAGATTTAGGGAATTTTGTGGGATTTTTCCTGGAATTTTGTTGGATACTGGGGAGATTTTGTGGGATGTTTGTGGAACTTCGAGGGACTTTTCTGGAATTTGGTGAGATTCTGTAGAGAACTGAAGAATTATCAGGGATTTTTCATGTATTCTGTGGGAATTTGTGGAGATTTGGTGGGATTTTTCTGGAATTTGGTAGAGTTTTGAGAAGATTTAGGGAATTCTGTAAGATTTTTCTGGAATTTGGTGGGTATTTTCAGGGACTTTGTGTGGTTTTGAGGAGATTTGAAGAATTTTGAGGAATTTTTCTTAGATTTTGTGGAAACTTGTGGAGGTTTTGTGGGATTTTTGGGGGATTTTGTGGGATATTGAGGCGATTTAGGGATCTTGAGGGATTTTTCATGTATTTTGTGGGAATTTGTGGAGATTTGGTGGGATATTTTTCTAGAATTTGGTCATGTTTTGAGAAGATTTAGGGAATTTTGTGGGATTTTTCCTGGAATTTTGTTGGATACTGGGGAGATTTTGTGGGATGTTTGTGGAACTTGGAGGGACTTTTCTGGAATTTGGTGAGATTCTGTAGAGAACTGACGAATTATCAGGGATTTTTCATGTATTCTGTGGGAATTTGTGGAGATTCGGTGGGATATTTTTCTGGAATTTGGTCATGTTTTGAGAAGATTTAAGGAATTTTGTGGGATTTTTCCTGGAATTTTGTTGGATACTGGGGAGATTTTGTGGGATGTTTCTGGAACTTGGAAGGACTTTTCTGGAATTTGGTGAGATTCTGTAGAGAACTGAAGAATTATCAGGGATTTTTCATGTATTCTGTGGGAATTTGTGGAGATTTGGTGGGATTTTTGTGGATTTTGGCCGTGTTTTGAGAAGATTTAGGGAATTTTGTGTGATTTTTCTGGGATTTTGTTGGGTATTGAGGACATTTTGTGGGATGTTTCTGGAATTTGGTGGGGCTTTTCAAGAATTTTGTGGTATTTTGAAAAGATTTTGGGAATTTTGTGGTGTTTTTTCTTGAATTTTGAGGGAAACTGTGCTGATTTTATGGGGCGTTTCTGGAATTTGGTCGAGTTTTCAGAAGATTTAGGGATTTTTGTGAGATTTTTGTGGGATGTTCTGGGAATTGGTGGAGATTTTGTGGGACTTTCCTGTGAATTGGTAGGGTTTTGAAATGATTTAGGGAGTTTTGTGGGACTTCTCTGGAATTTTGTGGGTTTTTTCTGGAATTGTGTGGGATTCTGAGGAGACTTGAAGAATTTTGAGGAATTTGTTTTAGATTTTGTGGGAATTTGTGGAGATTCTGTGGGATTTTACTGGAATTTGGTGGGCCTTTTCAAGGACTTTGTGTGGTTTTGAGGAGACTTGAAGAATTTTGAGGAAATTTTCTTAGATTTTGTGGAAACTTGTGGAGGTTTTGTGTGATTTTTGTGGGATTTTGTGGGATATTGAGGCGATTTAGGGATCTTGAGGGATTTTTCATGTATTTTGTGGGAATTTGTGGAGATTTGGTGGGATATTTTTCTAGAATTTGGTCGTGTTTTGAGAAGATTTAGGGAATTTGGTGGGATTTTTCCTGGAATTTTATTGGATACTGGGGAGATTTTGTGGGATGTTTGTGGAACTTGGAGGGACTTTTCTGGAATTTGGTGAGATTCTGTAGAGAACTGACGAATTATCAGGGATTTTTCATGTATTCTGTGGGAATTTGTGGAGATTTGGTGGGATTTTCTGGAATTTGGTAGAGTTTTGAGAAGATTTAGGGAATTCTGCAAGATATTTCTGGAATTCGGTAGGCCTTTTTGAAGGACTTTTTGTGGTTTTGAGGAGACTTGAAGAATTTTGAGGAATTTTTCTTAGATTCTGTGGAAAGTTGTGGAGGTTTGGTGGGATTTTTGTGGAATTTTGTGGGATATTGAGGCGATTTAGGGATCTTGAGGGATTTTTCATGTATTTTGTGGGAATTTGTGGAGATTTGGTGGGATTTTTGTGGATTTTGGCCGTGTTTTGAGAAGATTTAGGGAATTTTGTTTGATTTTCCTGGGATTTTGTTGGGTATTGAGGACATTTTGTGGGATGTTTCTGGAATTTGTTGGGGTTTTCAAGAATTTTGTGGTATTTTGAAAAGATTTAGGGAATTTTGTGGTGTTTTTTCTTGAATTTTGAGGGAAACTGTGCTGATTTTATGGGGCGTTTCTGGAATTTGGTCGAGTTTTCAGAAGATTTAGGGATTTTTGTGAGATTTTTGTGGGATGTTCTGGGAATTGGTGGAGATTTTGTGGGACTTTCCTGTGAATTGGTAGGGTTTTGAAATGATTTAGGGAGTTTTGTGGGACTTCTCTGGAATTTTGTGGGTTTTTTCTGGAATTGTGTGGGATTCTGAGGAGACTTGAAGAATTTTGAGGAATTTGTTTTAGATTTTGTGGGAATATGTGTAGATTCTGTGGGATTTTTCTGGAATTTGGTGGGCATTTTTGAAGGACTTTTTGTGGTTTTGAGGAGACTTGAAGAATTTTGAGGAATTTTTTTTATATTTTGTGGAAACTTGAGGAGGTTTTGTGTGATTTTTGTGGAATTTTGTGGGATATTGAGGCGATTTAGGGATCTTGAGGGATTTTTCATGTATTTTGTGGGATTTTGTGGAGATTTGGTGGGATATTTTTCTAGAATTTGGTCGTGTTTTGAGAAGATTTAGGGAATTTTGTGGGATTTTTCCTGGAATTTTGTTGGATACTGGGGAGATTTTGTGGGATGTTTGTGGAACTTTGAGGGACTTTTCTGGAATTTGGTGAGATTCTGTAGAGAACTGACGAATTATCAGGGATTTTTCATGTATTTAGTGGGAATTTGTGGAGATTTGGTGGTATTTTTGTGGATTTTGGCCGTGTTTTGAGAAGATTTAGGGAATTTTGTGGGATTTTTCCTGGAATTTTGTTGGATACTGGGGAGATTTTGTGGGATGTTTGTGGAACTTTGAGGGACTTTTCTGGAATTTGGTGAGATTCTGTAGAGAACTGAAGAATTATCAGGGATTTTTCATGTATTCTGTGGGAATTTGTGGAGATTTGGTGGGATTTTTCTGGAATTTGGTAGAGTTTTGAGAAGATTTAGGGAATTCTGTAAGATTTTTCTGGAATTTGGTGGGTCTTTTCAAGGACTTTGTGTGGTTTTTTAGGAGACTTGAAGAATTTTGAGGAATTTTTCTTAGATTTTGTGGAAACTTGTGGAGGTTTTGTGGGATTTTTGGGGGATTTTGTGGGATATTGAGGCGATTTAGGGATCTTGAGGGATTTTTCATGTATTTTGTGGGAATTTGTGGAGATTTGTTGGGATATTTTTCTAGAATTTGGTCATGTTTTGAGAAGATTTAGGGAATTTTGTGGGATTTTTCCTGGAATTTTGTTGGATACTGGGGAGATTTTGTGGGATGCTTGTGGAACTTGGAGGGACTTTTCTGGAATTTGGTGAGATTCTGTAGAGAACTGAAGAATTATCAGGGATTTTTCATGTATTCTGTGGGAATTTGTGGAGATTTGGTGGGATTTTTGTGGATTTTGGTCGTGTTTTGAGAAGATTTAGGGAATTTTGTGTGATTTTTCTGGGATTTTGTTGGGTATTGAGGACATTTTGTGGGATGTTTCTGGAATTTGGTGGGGCTTTTCAAGAATTTTGTGGTATTTTGAAAAGATTTAGGGAATTTTGTGGTGTTTTTTCTTGAATTTTGTGGGAAACTGTGCTGATTTTATGGGGCGTTTCTGGAATTTGGTCGAGTTTTCAGAAGATTTAGGGATTTTTGTGAGATTTTTGTGGGATGTTCTGGGAATTGGTGGAGATTTTGTGGGACTTTCCTGTGAATTGGTAGGGTTTTGAAATGATTTAGGGAGTTTTGTGGGACTTCTCTGGAATTTTGTGGGTTTTTTCTGGAATTGTGTGGGATTCTGAGGAGACTTGAAGAATTTTGAGGAATTTGTTTTAGATTTTGTGGGAATTTGTGTAGATTCTTTGGGATATTTCTGGAATTTGGTGGGCCTTTTCAAGGACTTTGTGTGGTTTTGAGGAGACTTGAAGAATTTTGAGGAATTTTTCTTATATTCTGTGGAAACTTGTGGAGGTTTGGTGGGATTTTTGTGGAATATTGTGGGATATTGAGGCGATTTAGGGATCTTGAGGGATTTTTCATGTATTTTGTGGGATTTTGTGGAGATTTGGTGGGATATTTTTCTAGAATTTGGTCGTGTTTTGAGAAGATTTAGGGAATTTTGTGGGATTTTTCCTGGAATTTTGTTGGATACTGGGGAGATTTTGTGGGATGTTTGTGGAACTTGGAGGGACTTCTCTGGAATTTGGTGAGATTCTGTAGAGAACTGAAGAATTATCAGGGATTTTTCATGTATTCTGTGGGAATTTGTGGAGATTTGGTGGGATTTTTGTGGATTTTGGCCGTGTTTTGAGAAGATTTAGGGAATTTTGTGGGATTTTTCCTGGAATTTTGTTGGATACTGGGGAGATTTTGTGGGATGTTTGTGGAACTTCGAGGGACTTTTCTGGAATTTGGTGAGATTCTGTAGAGAACTGAAGAATTATCAGGGATTTTTCATGTATTCTGTGGGAATTTGTGGAGATTTGGTGGGATTTTTCTGGAATTTGGTAGAGTTTTGAGAAGATTTAGGGAATTCTGTAAGATTTTTCTGGAATTTGGTGGGTCTTTTCAGGGACTTTGTGTGGTTTTGAGGAGACTTGAAGAATTTTGAGGAATTTTTCTTAGATTTTGTGGAAACTTGTGGAGGTTTTGTGGGATTTTTGGGGGATTTTGTGGGATATTGAGGCGATTTAGGGATCTTGAGGGATTTTTCATGTATTTTGTGGGAATTTGTGGAGATTTGTTGGGATATTTTTCTAGAATTTGGTCATGTTTTGAGAAGATTTAGGGAATTTTGTGGGATTTTTCCTGGAATTTTGTTGGATACTGGGGAGATTTTGTGGGATGTTTGTGGAACTTGCAGGGACTTTTCTGGAATTTGGTGAGATTCTGTAGAGAACTGACGAATTATCAGGGATTTTTCATGTATTCTGTGGGAATTTGTGGAGATTCGGTGGGATATTTTTCTAGAATTTGGTCATGTTTTGAGAAGATTTAGGGAATTTTGTGGGATTTTTCCTGGAATTTTGTTGGATATTGGGGAGATTTTGTGGGATGTTTCTGGAACTTGGAAGGACTTTTCTGGAATTTGGTGAGATTCTGTAGAGAACTGACGAATTATCAGGGATTTTTCATGTATTCTGTGGGAATTTGTGGAGATTTGGTGGGATTTTTGTGGATTTTGGCCGTGTTTTGAGAAGATTTAGGGAATTTTGTGTGATTTTTCTGGGATTTTGTTGGGTATTGAGGACATTTTGTGGGATGTTTCTGGAATTTGGTGGGGCTTTTCAAGAATTTTGTGGTATTTTGAAAAGATTTAGGGAATTTTGTGGTGTTTTTTCTTGAATTTTGTGGGAAACTGTGCTGATTTTATGGGGCGTTTCTGGAATTGGGTCGAGTTTTCAGAAGATTTAGGGATTTTTGTGAGATTTTTGTGGGATGTTCTGGGAATTGGTGGAGATTTTGTGGGACTTTCCTGTGAATTGGTAGGGTTTTGAAATGATTTAGGGAGTTTTGTGGGACTTCTCTGGAATTTTGTGTGTTTTTTCTGGAATTGTGTGGGATTCTGAGGAGACTTGAAGAATTTTGAGGAATTTGTTTTAGATTTTGTGGGAATTTGTGGAGATTCTGTGGGATTTTACTGGAATTTGGTGGGCCTTTTCAAGGACTTTGTGTGGTTTTGAGGAGACTTGAAGAATTTTGAGGAAATTTTCTTAGATTTTGTGGAAACTTGTGGAGGTTTTGTGTGATTTTTGTGGGATTTTGTGGGATATTGAGGCGATTTAGGGATCTTGAGGGATTTTTCATGTATTTTGTGGGAATTTGTGGGGATTTGGTGGGATATTTTTCTAGAATTTGGTCGTGTTTTGAGAAGATTTAGGGAATTTGGTGGGATTTTTCCTGGAATTTTGTTGGATACTGGGGAGATTTTGTGGGATGTTTGTGGAACTTTGAGGGACTTTTCTGGAATTTGGTGAGATTCTGTAGAGAACTGAAGAATTATCAGGGATTTTTCATGTATTCTGTGGGAATTTGTGGAGATTTGGTGGGATTTTTCTGGAATTTGGTAGAGTTTTGAGAAGATTTAGGGAATTCTGTAAGATTTTTCTGGAATTTGGTGGGTCTTTTCAAGGACTTTGTGTGGTTTTGAGGAGACTTGAAGAATTTTGAGGAATTTTTCTTAGATTTTGTGGAAACTTGTGGAGGTTTTGTGGGATTTTTGGGAGATTTTGTGGGATATTGAGGCGATTTAGGGATCTTGAGGGATTTTTCATGTATTTTGTGGGAATTTGTGGAGATTTGGTGGGATATTTTTCTAGAATTTGGTCATGTTTTGAGAAGATTTAGGGAATTTTGTGGGATTTTTCCTGGAATTTTGTTGGATACTGGGGAGATTTTGTGGGATGCTTGTGGAACTTGGAGGGACTTTTCTGGAATTTGGTGAGATTCTGTAGAGAACTGAAGAATTATCAGGGATTTTTCATGTATTCTGTGGGAATTTGTGGAGATTTGGTGGGATTTTTGTGGATTTTGGCCGTGTTTTGAGAAGATTTAGGGAATTTTGTGTGATTTTTCTGGGATTTTGTTGGGTATTGAGGACATTTTGTGGGATGTTTCTGGAATTTGGTGGGGCTTTTCAAGAATTTTGTGGTATTTTGAAAAGATTTAGGGAATTTTGTGGTGTTTTTTCTTGAATTTTGAGGGAAACTGTGCTGATTTTATGGGGCGTTTCTGGAATTTGGTCGAGTTTTCAGAAGATTTAGGGATTTTTGTGAGATTTTTGTGGGATGTTCTGGGAATTGGTGGAGATTTTGTGGGACTTTCCTGTGAATTGGTAGGGTTTTGAAATGATTTAGGGAGTTTTGTGGGACTTCTCTGGAATTTTGTGGGTTTTTTCTGGAATTGTGTGGGATTCTGAGGAGACTTGAAGAATTTTGAGGAATTTGTTTTAGATTTTGTGGGAATTTGTGTAGATTCTGTGGGATTTTTCTGGAATTTGGTGGGCCTTTTCAAGGACTTTGTGTGGTTTTGAGGAGACTTGAAGAATTTTGAGGAAATTTTCTTAGATTTTGTGGAAACTTGTGGAGGTTCTGTGTGATTTTTGTGGGATTTTGTGGGATATTGAGACGATTTAGGGATCTTGAGGGATTTTTCATGTATTTTGTGGGAATTTGTGGAGATTTGGTGGGATATTTTTCTAGAATTTGGTCGTGTTTTGAGAAGATTTAGGGAATTTGGTGGGATTTTTCCTGGAATTTTATTGGATACTGGGGAGATTTTGTGGGATGTTTGTGGAACTTGGAGGGACTTTTCTGGAATTTGGTGAGATTCTGTAGAGAACTGAAGAATTATCAGGGATTTTTCATGTATTCTGTGGGAATTTGTGGAGATTTGGTGGGATTTTCTGGAATTTGGTAGAGTTTTGAGAAGATTTAGGGAATTCTGCAAGATATTTCTGGAATTCGGTAGGCCTTTTTGAAGGACTTTTTGTGGTTTTGAGGAGACTTGAAGAATTTTGAGGAATTTTTCTTAGATTCTGTGGAAACTTGTGGAGGTTTGGTGGGATTTTTGTGGAATTTTGTGGGATATTGAGGCGATTTAGGGATCTTGAAGGATTTTTCATGTATTTTGTGGGAATTTGTGGAGATTTGGTGGGATATTTTTCTAGAATTTGGTCATGTTTTGAGAAGATTTAGGGAATTTTGTGGGATTTTTCCTGGAATTTTGTTGGATACTGGGGAGATTTTGTGGGATGCTTGTGGAACTTTGAGGGACTCTTCTGGAATTTGGTGAGATTCTGTAGAGAACTGACGAATTATCAGGGATTTTTCATGTATTCTGTGGGAATTTGTGGAGATTTGGTGGGATTTTTGTGGATTTTGGTCGTGTTTTAAGAAGATTTAGGGAATTTTGTGTGATTTTTCTGGGATTTTGTTGGGTATTGAGGACATTTTGTGGGATGTTTCTGGAATTTGGTGGGGCTTTTCAAGAATTTTGTGGTATTTTGAAAAGATTTAGGGAATTTTGTGGTGTTTTTTCTTGAATTTTGTGGGAAACTGTGCTGATTTTATGGGGCGTTTCTGGAATTTGGTCGAATTTTCAGAAGATTTAGGGATTTTTGTGAGATTTCTGTGGGATGTTCTGGGAATTGGTGGAGATTTTGTGGGACTTTCCTGTGAATTGGTAGGGTTTTGAAATGATTTAGGGAGTTTTGTGGGACTTCTCTGGAATTTTGTGGGTTTTTTCTGGAATTGTGTGGGATTCTGAGGAGACTTGAAGAATTTTGAGGAATTTGTTTTAGATTTTGTGGGAATTTGTGTAGATTCTTTGGGATATTTCTGGAATTTGGTGGGCCTTTTCAAGGACTTTGTGTGGTTTTGAGGAGACTTGAAGAATTTTGAGGAATTTTTCTTATGTTCTTTGGAAACTTGTGGAGGTTTTGTGGGATTTTTGTGGAATTTTGTGGGATATTGAGGCGATTTAGGGATCTTGAGGGATTTTTCATGTATTTTGAGGGAATTTGTGGAGATTTGGTGGGATATTTTTCTAGAATTTGGTCGTGTTTTGAGAAGATTTAGGGAATTTTGTGGGATTTTTCCTGGAATTTTGTTGGATACTGGGGAGATTTTGTGGGATGCTTGTGGAACTTTGAGGGACTCTTCTGGAATTTTGTGAGATTCTGTAGAGAATTGACGAATTATCAGGGATTTTTCATGTATTCTGTGGGAATTTGTGGAGATTTGGTGGGATTTTTGTGGATTTTGGCCATGTTTTGAGAAGATTTAGGGAATTCTGCAAGATATTTCTGGAATTTGGTAATCCTTTTTGAAGGACTTTTTGTGGTTTTGAGGAGACTTGAAGAATTTTGAGGAATTTTTCTTAGATTCTGTGGAAACTTGTGGAGGTTTGGTGGGATTTTTGTGGAATTTTGTGGGATATTGAGGCGATTTAGGGATCTTGAGGGATTTTTCATGTATTTTGTGGGAATTTGTGGAGATTTGGTGGGATTTTTGTGGATTTTGGTCGTGTTTTGAGAAGATTTAGGGAATTTTGTGTGATTTTTCTGGGATTTTGTTGGGTATTGAGGACATTTTGTGGGATGTTTCTGAAATTTGGTGGGGCTTTTCAAGAATTTTGTGGTATTTTGAAAAGATTTAGGGAATTTTGTGGTGTTTTTTCTTGAATTTTGTGGGAAACTGTGCTGATTTTATGGGGCGTTTCTGGAATTTGTTCGAATTTTCAGAAGATTTAGGGATTTTTGTGAGATTTTTGTGGGATGTTCTGGGAATTGGTGGAGATTTTGTGGGACTTTCCTGTGAATTGGTAGGGTTTTGAAATGATTTAGGGAGTTTTGTGGGACTTCTCTGGAATTTTGTGGGTTTTTTCTGGAATTGTGTGGGATTCTGAGGAGACTTGAAGAATTTTGAGGAATTTGTTTTAGATTTTGTGGGAATTTGTGTAGATTCTTTGGGATATTTCTGGAATTTGGTGGGCCTTTTCAAGGACTTTGTGTGGTTTTGAGGAGACTTGAAGAATTTTGAGGAATTTTTTTTATATTTTGTGGAAACTTGAGGAGGTTTTGTGTGATTTTTGTGGAATTTTGTGGGATATTGAGGCGATTTAGGGATCTTGAGGGATTTTTCATGTATTTTGTGGGATTTTGTGGAGATTTGTTGGGATATTTTTCTAGAATTTGGTCGTGTTTTGTGAAGATTTAGGGAATTTTGTGGGATTTTTCCTGGAATTTTGTTGGATACTGGGGAGATTTTGTGGGATGCTTGTGGAACTTTGAGGGACTTTTCTGGAATTTGGTGAGATTCTGTAGAGAACTGAAGAATTATCAGGGATTTTTCATGTATTCTGTGGGAATTTGTGGAGATTTGGTGGGATTTTTGTGGATTTTGTCCGTGTTTTGAGAAGATTTAGGGAATTTTGTGTGATTTTTCTGGGATTTTGTTGGGTATTGAGGACATTTTGTGGGATGTTTCTGGAATTTGGTGGGGCTTTTCAAGAATTTTGTGGTATTTTGAAAAGATTTAGGGAATTTTGTGGTGTTTTTTCTTGAATTTTGTGGGAAACTGTGCTGATTTTATGGGGCGTTTCTGGAATTTGTTCGAATTTTCAGAAGATTTAGGGATTTTTGTGAGATTTTTGTGGGATGTTCTGGGAATTGGTGGAGATTTTGTGGGACTTTCCTGTGAATTGGTAGGGTTTTGAAATGATTTAGGGAGTTTTGTGGGACTTCTCTGGAATTTTGTGGGTTTTTTCTGGAATTGTGTGGGATTCTGAGGAGACTTGAAGAATTTTGAGGAATTTGTTTTAGATTTTGTGGGAATTTGTGTAGATTCTGTGGGATTTTTCTGGAATTTGGTGGGCCTTTTCAAGGACTTTGTGTGGTTTTGAGGAGACTTGAAGAATTTTGAGGAATTTTTTTTATATTTTGTGGAAACTTGTGGAGGTTTTTGTGGGATTTTTGGGGGATTTTGTGGGATATTGAGGCGATTTAGGGATCTTGAGGGATTTTTCATGTATTTTGTGGGAATTTGTGGAGATTTGTTGGGATATTTTTCTAAAATTTGGTCATGTTTTGAGAAGATTTAGGGAATTTTGTGGGATTTTTCCTGGAATTTTGTTGGATACTGGGGAGATTTTGTGGGATGCTTGTGGAACTTTGAGGGACTTTTCTGGAATTTGGTGAGATTCTGTAGAGAACTGAAGAATTATCAGGGATTTTTCATGTATTCTGTGGGAATTTGTGGAGATTTGGTGGGATTTTTGTGGATTTTGGTCGTGTTTTGAGAAGATTTAGGGAATTTTGTGTGATTTTTCTGGGATTTTGTTGGGTATTGAGGACATTTTGTGGGATGTTTCTGGAATTTGGTGGGGCTTTTCAAGAATTTTGTGGTATTTTGAAAAGATTTAGGGAATTTTGTGGTGTTTTTTCTTGAATTTTGTGGGAAACTGTGCTGATTTTATGGGGCGTTTCTGGAATTTGGTCGAATTTTCAGAAGATTTAGGGATTTTTGTGAGATTTTTGTGGGATGTTCTGGGAATTGGTGGAGATTTTGTGGGACTTTCCTGTGAATTGGTAGGGTTTTGAAATGATTTAGGGAGTTTTGTGGGACTTCTCTGGAATTTTGTGGGTTTTTTCTGGAATTGTGTGGGATTCTGAGGAGACTTGAAGAATTTTGAGGAATTTGTTTTAGATTTTGTGGGAATTTGTGTAGATTCTTTGGGATATTTCTGGAATTTGGTGGGCCTTTTCAAGGACTTTGTGTGGTTTTTAGGAGACTTGAAGAATTTTGAGGAATTTTTCTTATATTCTGTGGAAACTTGTGGAGGTTTGGTGGGATTTTTGTGAATTTTGTGGGATATTGAGGCGATTTAGGGATCTTGAGGGATTTTTCATGTATTTTGTGGGATTTTGTGGAGATTTGTTGGGATATTTTTCTAGAATTTGGTCGTGTTTTGAGAAGATTTAGGGAATTTTGTGGGATTTTTCCTGGAATTTCGTTGGATACTGGGGAGATTTTGTGGGATGTTTGTGGAACTTGGAGGGACTTTTCTGGAATTTGGTGAGATTCTGTAGAGAACTGACGAATTATCAGGGATTTTTCATGTATTCTGTGGGAATTTGTGGAGATTCGGTGGGATATTTTTCTAGAATTTGGTCATGTTTTGAGAAGATTTAGGGAATTTTGTGGGATTTTTCCTGGAATTTTGTTGGATACTGGGGAGATTTTGTGGGATGTTTCTGGAACTTGGAAGGACTTTTCTGGAATTTGGTGAGATTCTGTAGAGAACTGACGAATTATCAGGGATTTTTCATGTATTCTGTGGGAATTTGTGGAGATTTGGTGGGATTTTTGTGGATTTTGGCCGTGTTTTGAGAAGATTTAGGGAATTTTGTGTGATTTTTCTGGGATTTTGTTGGGTATTGAGGACATTTTGTGGGATGTTTCTGGAATTTGGTGGGGCTTTTCAAGAATTTTGTGGTATTTTGAAAAGGTTTAGGGAATTTTGTGGTGTTTTTTCTTGAATTTTGTGGGAAACTGTGCTGATTTTATGGGGCGTTTCTGGAATTGGGTCGAGTTTTCAGAAGATTTAGGGATTTTTGTGAGATTTTTGTGGGATGTTCTGGGAATTGGTGGAGATTTTGTGGGACTTTCCTGTGAATTGGTAGGGTTTTGAAATGATTTAGGGAGTTTTGTGGGACTTCTCTGGAATTTTGTGGGTTTATTCTGGAATTGTGTGGGATTCTGAGGAGACTTGAAGAATTTTGAGGAATTTGTTTTAGATTTTGTGGGAATTTGTGTAGATTCTTTGGGATATTTCTGGAATTTGGTGGGCCTTTTCAAGGACTTTGTGTGGTTTTGAGGAGACTTGAAGAATTTTGAGGCATTTTTCTTAGATTTTGTGGAAACTTGTGGAGGTTTTGTGTGATTTTTGTGGGATTTTGTGGGATATTGAGGCGATTTAGGGATCTTGAGGGATTTTTCATGTATTTTGTGGGAATTTGTGGAGATTTGTTGGGATATTTTTCTAGAATTTGGTCGTGTTTTGAGAAGATTTAGGGAATTTGGTGGGATTTTTCCTGCAATTTTATTGGATACTGGGGAGATTTTGTGGGATGTTTGTGGAACTTGGAGGGACTTTTCTGGAATTTGGTGAGATTCTGTAGAGAACTGAAGAATTATCAGGGATTTTTCATGTATTCTGTGGGAATTTGTGGAGATTTGGTGGGATTTTTGTGGATTTTGGCCGTGTTTTGAGAAGATTTAGGGAATTTTGTGTGATTTTTCTGGGATTTTGTTGGGTATTGAGGACATTTTGTGGGATGTTTCTGGAATTTGGTGGGGCTTTTCAAGAATTTTGTGGTATTTTGAAAAGATTTAGGGAATTTTGTGGTGTTTTTTCTTGAATTTTGTGGGAAACTGTGCTGATTTTATGGGGCGTTTCTGGAATTGGGTCGAGTTTTCAGAAGATTTAGGGATTTTTGTGAGATTTTTGTGGGATGTTCTGGGAATTGGTGGAGATTTTGTGGGACTTTCCTGTGAATTGGTAGGGTTTTGAAATGATTTAGGGAGTTTTGTGGGACTTCTCTGGAATTTTGTGGGTTTTTTCTGGAATTGTGTGGGATTCTGAGGAGACTTGAAGAATTTTGAGGAATTTGTTTTAGATTTTGTGGGAATTTGTGTAGATTCTGTGGGATTTTTCTGGAATTTGGTGGGCCTTTTCAAGGACTTTGTGTGGTTTTGAGGAGACTTGAAGAATTTTGAGGAATTTTTCTTATATTCTGTGGAAACTTGTGGAGGTTTGGTGGGATTTTTGTGGAATTTTGTGGGATATTGAGGCGATTTAGGGATCTTGAGGGATTTTTCATGTATTTTGTGGGATTTTGTGGAGATTTGTTGGGATATTTTTCTAGAATTTGGTCGTGTTTTGAGAAGATTTAGGGAATTTTGTGGGATTTTTCCTGGAATTTTGTTGGATACTGGGGAGATTTTGTGGGATGTTTGTGGAACTTTGAGGGACTTTTCTGGAATTTGGTGAGATTCTGTAGAGAACTGAAGAATTATCAGGGATTTTTCATTTATTCTGTGGGAATTTGTGGAGATTTGGTGGGATTTTTGTGGATTTTGGCCGTGTTTTGAGAAGATTTAGGGAATTTTGAGGGATTTTTCCTGGAATTTTGTTGGATATTGAGGAGATTTTGTGGGGTGTTTGTGGAACTTTGAGGGACTTTTCTGGAATTTGGTGAGATTCTGTAGAGAACTGACGAATTATCAGGGATTTTTCATGTATTCTGTGGGAATTTGTGGAGATTTGGTGGGATTTTCTGGAATTTGGTAGAGTTTTGAGAAGATTTAGGGAATTCTGCAAGATATTTCTGGAATTTGGTAGGCCTTTTTGAAGGACTTTTTGTGGTTTTGAGGAGACTTGAAGAATTTTGAGGAATTTTTCTTAGATTCTGTGGAAACTTGTGGGGGTTTGGTGGGATTTTTGTGGAATTTTGTGGGATATTGAGGCGATTTAGGGATCTTGAGGGATTTTTCATGTATTTTGTGGGAATTTGTGGAGATTTGGTGGGATTTTTGTGGATTTTGGCCGTGTTTAGAGAAGATTTAGGGAATTTTGTGGGATTTTTCCTGGAATTTTGTTGGATACTGGGGAGATTTTGTGGGATGTTTGTGGAACTTTGAGGGACTTTTCTGGAATTTGGTGAGATTCTGTAGAGAACTGAAGAATTATCAGGGATTTTTCATGTATTCTGTGGGAATTTGTGGAGATTTGGTGGGATTTTTGTGGATTTTGGTCGTGTTTTGAGAAGATTTAGGGAATTTTGTGTGATTTTTCTGGGATTTTGTTGGGTATTGAGGACATTTTGTGGGATGTTTCTGGAATTTGGTGGGGCTTTTCAAGAATTTTGTGGTATTTTGAAAAGATTTAGGGAATTTTGTGGTGTTTTTTCTTGAATTTTGTGGGAAACTGTGCTGATTTTATGGGGCGTTTCTGGAATTTGGTCGAATTTTCAGAAGATTTAGGGATTTTTGTGAGATTTTTGTGTGATTTTTCTGGGAATTGGTGGAGATTTTGTGGGACTTTCCTGTGAATTGGTAGGGTTTTGAAATGATTTAGGGAGTTTTGTGGGACTTCTCTGGAATTTTGTGGGTTTTTTCTGGAATTGTGTGGGATTCTGAGGAGACTTGAAGAATTTTGAGGAATTTGTTTTAGATTTTGTGGGAATTTGTGTAGATTCTTTGGGATATTTCTGGAATTTGGTGGGCCTTTTCAAGGACTTTGTGTGGTTTTTAGGAGACTTGAAGAATTTTGAGGAATTTTTCTTATATTCTGTGGAAACTTGTGGAGGTTTGGTGGGATTTTTGTGGAATTTTGTGGGATATTGAGGCGATTTAGGGATCTTGAGGGATTTTTCATGTATTTTGTGGGATTTTGTGGAGATTTGTTGGGATATTTTTCTAGAATTTGGTCGTGTTTTGAGAAGATTTAGGGAATTTTGTGGGATTTTTCCTGGAATTTCGTTGGATACTGGGGAGATTTTGTGGGATGTTTGTGGAACTTGGAGGGACTTTTCTGGAATTTGGTGAGATTCTGTAGAGAACTGACGAATTATCAGGGATTTTCATGTATTCTGTGGGAATTTGTGGAGATTCGGTGGGATATTTTTCTAGAATTTGGTCATGTTTTGAGAAGATTTAGGGAATTTTGTGGGATTTTTCCTGGAATTTTGTTGGATACTGGGGAGATTTTGTGGGATGTTTCTGGAACTTGGAAGGACTTTTCTGGAATTTGGTGAGATTCTGTAGAGAACTGACGAATTATCAGGGATTTTTCATGTATTCTGTGGGAATTTGTGGAGATTTGGTGGGATTTTTGTGGATTTTGGCCGTGTTTTGAGAAGATTTAGGGAATTTTGTGTGATTTTTCTGGGATTTTGTTGGGTATTGAGGACATTTTGTGGGATGTTTCTGGAATTTGGTAGGGCTTTTCAAGAATTTTGTGGTATTTTGAAAAGATTTAGGGAATTTTGTGGTGTTTTTTCTTGAATTTTGTGGGAAACTGTGCTGATTTTATGGGGCGTTTCTGGAATTTGGTCGAGTTTTCAGAAGATTTAGGGATTTTTGTGAGATTTTTGTAGGATGTTCTGGGAATTGGTAGAGATTTTCTGGGACATTCCTGTGAATTGGTAGGGTTTTGAAATGATTTAGGGAGTTTTGTGGGACTTCTCTGGAATTTTGTGGGTTTTTTCTGGAATTGTGTGGGATTCTGAGGAGACTTGAAGAATTTTGAGGAATTTGTTTTAGATTTTGTGGGAATTGTTGGAGATTCTGTGGGATTTTTCTGGAATTTGGTGGGCCTTTTCAAGGACTTTGTGTGGTTTTGAGGAGACTTGAAGAATTTTGAGGAAATTTTCTTAGATTTTGTGGAAACTTGTGGAGGTTTTGTGGGATTTTTGTGGGATTTTGTGGGATATTGAGGCGATTTAGGGATCTTAAGGGATTTTTCATGTATTCTGTGGGAATTTGTGGAGATTTGGTGGGATATTTTTCTAGAATTTGGTCGTGTTTTGAGAAGATTTAGGGAATTTTGTGGGATTTTTCCTGGAATTTTGTTGGATACTGGGGAGATTTTTGTGGGATGTTTGTGGAACTTTGAGGGACTTTTCTGGAATTTGGTGAGATTCTGTAGAGAACTGACGAATTATCAGGGATTTTTCATGTATTCTGTGGGAATTTGTGGAGATTTGGTGGGATTTTTGTGGATTTTGGCCGTCTTTTGAGAAGATTTAGGGAATTCTGCAAGATATTTCTGGAATTTGGTAGGCCTTTTTGAACGATTTTTTGTGGTTTTGAAAAGACTTGAAGAATTTTGAGGAATTTTTCTTAGATTCTATGGAAACTTGTGGAGGTTTTGTGGGATTTTTGTGGAATTTTGTGGGATATTGAGGCGATTTAGGGATCTTGAGGGATTTTTCATGTATTTTGTGGGAATTTGTGGAGATTTGGTGTGATTTTTGTGGATTTTGCCGTGTTTTAAGAAGATTTAGGGAATTTGGTGGGATTTTTCCTGGAATTTTATTGGATACTGGGGAGATTTTGTGGGATGTTTGTGGAACTTGGAGGGACTTTTCTGGAATTTGGTGAGATTCTGTAGAGAACTGAAGAATTATCAGGGATTTTTCATGTATTCTGTGGGAATTTGTGGAGATTTGGTGGGATTTTTGTGGATTTTGGCCGTGTTTTGAGAAGATTTAGGGAATTTTGTGTGATTTTTCTGGGATTTTGTTGGGTATTGAGGACATTTTGTGGGATGTTTCTGGAATTTGGTGGGGCTTTTCAAGAATTTTGTGGTATTTTGAAAAGATTTAGGGAATTTTGTGGTGTTTTTTCTTGAATTTTGTGGGAAACTGTGCTGATTTTATGGGGCGTTTCTGGAATTGGGTCGAGTTTTCAGAAGATTTAGGGATTTTTGTGAGATTTTTGTGGGATGTTCTGGGAATTGGTGGAGATTTTGTGGGACTTTCCTGTGAATTGGTAGGGTTTTGAAATGATTTAGGGAGTTTTGTGGGACTTCTCTGGAATTTTGTGGGTTTTTTCTGGAATTGTGTGGGATTCTGAGGAGACTTGAAGAATTTTGAGGAATTTGTTTTAGATTTTGTGGGAATTTGTGTAGATTCTGTGGGATTTTTCTGGAATTTGGTGGGCCTTTTCAAGGACTTTGTGTGGTTTTGAGGAGACTTGAAGAATTTTGAGGAATTTTTCTTATATTCTGTGGAAACTTGTGGAGGTTTGGTGGGATTTTTGTGGAATTTTGTGGGATATTGAGGCGATTTAGGGATCTTGAGGGATTTTTCATGTATTTTGTGGGATTTTGTGGAGATTTGTTGGGATATTTTTCTAGAATTTGGTCGTGTTTTGAGAAGATTTAGGGAATTTTGTGGGATTTTTCCTGGAATTTTGTTGGATACTGGGGAGATTTTGTGGGATGTTTGTGGAACTTTGAGGGACTTTTCTGGAATTTGGTGAGATTCTGTAGAGAACTGAAGAATTATCAGGGATTTTTCATTTATTCTGTGGGAATTTGTGGAGATTTGGTGGGATTTTTGTGGATTTTGGCCGTGTTTTGAGAAGATTTAGGGAATTTTGAGGGATTTTTCCTGGAATTTTGTTGGATATTGAGGAGATTTTGTGGGGTGTTTGTGGAACTTTGAGGGACTTTTCTGGAATTTGGTGAGATTCTGTAGAGAACTGACGAATTATCAGGGATTTTTCATGTATTCTGTGGGAATTTGTGGAGATTTGGTGGGATTTTCTGGAATTTGGTAGAGTTTTGAGAAGATTTAGGGAATTCTGCAAGATATTTCTGGAATTTGGTAGGCCTTTTTGAAGGACTTTTTGTGGTTTTGAGGAGACTTGAAGAATTTTGAGGAATTTTTCTTAGATTCTGTGGAAACTTGTGGAGGTTTGGTGGGATTTTTGTGGAATTTTGTGGGATATTGAGGCGATTTAGGGATCTTGAGGGATTTTTCATGTATTTTGTGGGAATTTGTGGAGATTTGGTGGGATTTTTGTGGATTTTGGCCGTGTTTAGAGAAGATTTAGGGAATTTTGTGGGATTTTTCCTGGAATTTTGTTGGATACTGGGGAGATTTTGTGGGATGTTTGTGGAACTTTGAGGGACTTTTCTGGAATTTGGTGAGATTCTGTAGAGAACTGAAGAATTATCAGGGATTTTTCATGTATTCTGTGGGAATTTGTGGAGATTTGGTGGGATTTTTGTGGATTTTGGTCGTGTTTTGAGAAGATTTAGGGAATTTTGTGTGATTTTTCCTGGAATTTTGTTGGATACTGGGGAGATTTTGTGGGATGTTTCTGGAACTTGGAAGGACTTTTCTGGAATTTGGTGAGATTCTGTAGAGAACTGACGAATTATCAGGGATTTTTCATGTATTCTGTGGGAATTTGTGGAGATTTGGTGGGATTTTTGTGGATTTTGGCCGTGTTTTGAGAAGATTTAGGGAATTTTGTGTGATTTTTCTGGGATTTTGTTGGGTATTGAGGACATTTTGTGGGATGTTTCTGGAATTTGGTGGGGCTTTTCAAGAATTTTGTGGTATTTTGAAAAGGTTTAGGGAATTTTGTGGTGTTTTTTCTTGAATTTTGTGGGAAACTGTGCTGATTTTATGGGGCGTTTCTGGAATTGGGTCGAGTTTTCAGAAGATTTAGGGATTTTTGTGAGATTTTTGTGGGATGTTCTGGGAATTGGTGGAGATTTTGTGGGACTTTCCTGTGAATTGGTAGGGTTTTGAAATGATTTAGGGAGTTTTGTGGGACTTCTCTGGAATTTTGTGGGTTTATTCTGGAATTGTGTGGGATTCTGAGGAGACTTGAAGAATTTTGAGGAATTTGTTTTAGATTTTGTGGGAATTTGTGTAGATTCTTTGGGATATTTCTGGAATTTGGTGGGCCTTTTCAAGGACTTTGTGTGGTTTTGAGGAGACTTGAAGAATTTTGAGGCATTTTTCTTAGATTTTGTGGAAACTTGTGGAGGTTTTGTGTGATTTTTGTGGGATTTTGTGGGATATTGAGGCGATTTAGGGATCTTGAGGGATTTTTCATGTATTTTGTGGGAATTTGTGGAGATTTGTTGGGATATTTTTCTAGAATTTGGTCGTGTTTTGAGAAGATTTAGGGAATTTGGTGGGATTTTTCCTGCAATTTTATTGGATACTGGGGAGATTTTGTGGGATGTTTGTGGAACTTGGAGGGACTTTTCTGGAATTTGGTGAGATTCTGTAGAGAACTGAAGAATTATCAGGGATTTTTCATGTATTCTGTGGGAATTTGTGGAGATTTGGTGGGATTTTTGTGGATTTTGGCCGTGTTTTGAGAAGATTTAGGGAATTTTGTGTGATTTTTCTGGGATTTTGTTGGGTATTGAGGACATTTTGTGGGATGTTTCTGGAATTTGGTGGGGCTTTTCAAGAATTTTGTGGTATTTTGAAAAGATTTAGGGAATTTTGTGGTGTTTTTTCTTGAATTTTGTGGGAAACTGTGCTGATTTTATGGGGCGTTTCTGGAATTGGGTCGAGTTTTCAGAAGATTTAGGGATTTTTGTGAGATTTTTGTGGGATGTTCTGGGAATTGGTGGAGATTTTGTGGGACTTTCCTGTGAATTGGTAGGGTTTTGAAATGATTTAGGGAGTTTTGTGGGACTTCTCTGGAATTTTGTGGGTTTTTTCTGGAATTGTGTGGGATTCTGAGGAGACTTGAAGAATTTTGAGGAATTTGTTTTAGATTTTGTGGGAATTTGTGTAGATTCTGTGGGATTTTTCTGGAATTTGGTGGGCCTTTTCAAGGACTTTGTGTGGTTTTGAGGAGACTTGAAGAATTTTGAGGAATTTTTCTTATATTCTGTGGAAACTTGTGGAGGTTTGGTGGGATTTTTGTGGAATTTTGTGGGATATTGAGGCGATTTAGGGATCTTGAGGGATTTTTCATGTATTTTGTGGGATTTTGTGGAGATTTGTTGGGATATTTTTCTAGAATTTGGTCGTGTTTTGAGAAGATTTAGGGAATTTTGTGGGATTTTTCCTGGAATTTTGTTGGATACTGGGGAGATTTTGTGGGATGTTTGTGGAACTTTGAGGGACTTTTCTGGAATTTGGTGAGATTCTGTAGAGAACTGAAGAATTATCAGGGATTTTTCATTTATTCTGTGGGAATTTGTGGAGATTTGGTGGGATTTTTGTGGATTTTGGCCGTGTTTTGAGAAGATTTAGGGAATTTTGAGGGATTTTTCCTGGAATTTTGTTGGATATTGAGGAGATTTTGTGGGGTGTTTGTGGAACTTTGAGGGACTTTTCTGGAATTTGGTGAGATTCTGTAGAGAACTGACGAATTATCAGGGATTTTTCATGTATTCTGTGGGAATTTGTGGAGATTTGGTGGGATTTTCTGGAATTTGGTAGAGTTTTGAGAAGATTTAGGGAATTCTGCAAGATATTTCTGGAATTTGGTAGGCCTTTTTGAAGGACTTTTTGTGGTTTTGAGGAGACTTGAAGAATTTTGAGGAATTTTTCTTAGATTCTGTGGAAACTTGTGGGGGTTTGGTGGGATTTTTGTGGAATTTTGTGGGATATTGAGGCGATTTAGGGATCTTGAGGGATTTTTCATGTATTTTGTGGGAATTTGTGGAGATTTGGTGGGATTTTTGTGGATTTTGGCCGTGTTTAGAGAAGATTTAGGGAATTTTGTGGGATTTTTCCTGGAATTTTGTTGGATACTGGGGAGATTTTGTGGGATGTTTGTGGAACTTTGAGGGACTTTTCTGGAATTTGGTGAGATTCTGTAGAGAACTGAAGAATTATCAGGGATTTTTCATGTATTCTGTGGGAATTTGTGGAGATTTGGTGGGATTTTTGTGGATTTTGGTCGTGTTTTGAGAAGATTTAGGGAATTTTGTGTGATTTTTCTGGGATTTTGTTGGGTATTGAGGACATTTTGTGGGATGTTTCTGGAATTTGGTGGGGCTTTTCAAGAATTTTGTGGTATTTTGAAAAGATTTAGGGAATTTTGTGGTGTTTTTTCTTGAATTTTGTGGGAAACTGTGCTGATTTTATGGGGCGTTTCTGGAATTTGGTCGAATTTTCAGAAGATTTAGGGATTTTTGTGAGATTTTTGTGTGATTTTTCTGGGAATTGGTGGAGATTTTGTGGGACTTTCCTGTGAATTGGTAGGGTTTTGAAATGATTTAGGGAGTTTTGTGGGACTTCTCTGGAATTTTGTGGGTTTTTTCTGGAATTGTGTGGGATTCTGAGGAGACTTGAAGAATTTTGAGGAATTTGTTTTAGATTTTGTGGGAATTTGTGTAGATTCTTTGGGATATTTCTGGAATTTGGTGGGCCTTTTCAAGGACTTTGTGTGGTTTTTAGGAGACTTGAAGAATTTTGAGGAATTTTTCTTATATTCTGTGGAAACTTGTGGAGGTTTGGTGGGATTTTTGTGGAATTTTGTGGGATATTGAGGCGATTTAGGGATCTTGAGGGATTTTTCATGTATTTTGTGGGATTTTGTGGAGATTTGTTGGGATATTTTTCTAGAATTTGGTCGTGTTTTGAGAAGATTTAGGGAATTTTGTGGGATTTTTCCTGGAATTTCGTTGGATACTGGGGAGATTTTGTGGGATGTTTGTGGAACTTGGAGGGACTTTTCTGGAATTTGGTGAGATTCTGTAGAGAACTGACGAATTATCAGGGATTTTCATGTATTCTGTGGGAATTTGTGGAGATTCGGTGGGATATTTTTCTAGAATTTGGTCATGTTTTGAGAAGATTTAGGGAATTTTGTGGGATTTTTCCTGGAATTTTGTTGGATACTGGGGAGATTTTGTGGGATGTTTCTGGAACTTGGAAGGACTTTTCTGGAATTTGGTGAGATTCTGTAGAGAACTGACGAATTATCAGGGATTTTTCATGTATTCTGTGGGAATTTGTGGAGATTTGGTGGGATTTTTGTGGATTTTGGCCGTGTTTTGAGAAGATTTAGGGAATTTTGTGTGATTTTTCTGGGATTTTGTTGGGTATTGAGGACATTTTGTGGGATGTTTCTGGAATTTGGTAGGGCTTTTCAAGAATTTTGTGGTATTTTGAAAAGATTTAGGGAATTTTGTGGTGTTTTTTCTTGAATTTTGTGGGAAACTGTGCTGATTTTATGGGGCGTTTCTGGAATTTGGTCGAGTTTTCAGAAGATTTAGGGATTTTTGTGAGATTTTTGTAGGATGTTCTGGGAATTGGTAGAGATTTTCTGGGACATTCCTGTGAATTGGTAGGGTTTTGAAATGATTTAGGGAGTTTTGTGGGACTTCTCTGGAATTTTGTGGGTTTTTTCTGGAATTGTGTGGGATTCTGAGGAGACTTGAAGAATTTTGAGGAATTTGTTTTAGATTTTGTGGGAATTGTTGGAGATTCTGTGGGATTTTTCTGGAATTTGGTGGGCCTTTTCAAGGACTTTGTGTGGTTTTGAGGAGACTTGAAGAATTTTGAGGAAATTTTCTTAGATTTTGTGGAAACTTGTGGAGGTTTTGTGGGATTTTTGTGGGATTTTGTGGGATATTGAGGCGATTTAGGGATCTTAAGGGATTTTTCATGTATTCTGTGGGAATTTGTGGAGATTTGGTGGGATATTTTTCTAGAATTTGGTCGTGTTTTGAGAAGATTTAGGGAATTTTGTGGGATTTTTCCTGGAATTTTGTTGGATACTGGGGAGATTTTTGTGGGATGTTTGTGGAACTTTGAGGGACTTTTCTGGAATTTGGTGAGATTCTGTAGAGAACTGACGAATTATCAGGGATTTTTCATGTATTCTGTGGGAATTTGTGGAGATTTGGTGGGATTTTTGTGGATTTTGGCCGTCTTTTGAGAAGATTTAGGGAATTCTGCAAGATATTTCTGGAATTTGGTAGGCCTTTTTGAACGATTTTTTGTGGTTTTGAAAAGACTTGAAGAATTTTGAGGAATTTTTCTTAGATTCTATGGAAACTTGTGGAGGTTTTGTGGGATTTTTGTGGAATTTTGTGGGATATTGAGGCGATTTAGGGATCTTGAGGGATTTTTCATGTATTTTGTGGGAATTTGTGGAGATTTGGTGTGATTTTTGTGGATTTTGCCGTGTTTTAAGAAGATTTAGGGAATTTGGTGGGATTTTTCCTGGAATTTTATTGGATACTGGGGAGATTTTGTGGGATGTTTGTGGAACTTGGAGGGACTTTTCTGGAATTTGGTGAGATTCTGTAGAGAACTGAAGAATTATCAGGGATTTTTCATGTATTCTGTGGGAATTTGTGGAGATTTGGTGGGATTTTTGTGGATTTTGGCCGTGTTTTGAGAAGATTTAGGGAATTTTGTGTGATTTTTCTGGGATTTTGTTGGGTATTGAGGACATTTTGTGGGATGTTTCTGGAATTTGGTGGGGCTTTTCAAGAATTTTGTGGTATTTTGAAAAGATTTAGGGAATTTTGTGGTGTTTTTTCTTGAATTTTGTGGGAAACTGTGCTGATTTTATGGGGCGTTTCTGGAATTGGGTCGAGTTTTCAGAAGATTTAGGGATTTTTGTGAGATTTTTGTGGGATGTTCTGGGAATTGGTGGAGATTTTGTGGGACTTTCCTGTGAATTGGTAGGGTTTTGAAATGATTTAGGGAGTTTTGTGGGACTTCTCTGGAATTTTGTGGGTTTTTTCTGGAATTGTGTGGGATTCTGAGGAGACTTGAAGAATTTTGAGGAATTTGTTTTAGATTTTGTGGGAATTTGTGTAGATTCTGTGGGATTTTTCTGGAATTTGGTGGGCCTTTTCAAGGACTTTGTGTGGTTTTGAGGAGACTTGAAGAATTTTGAGGAATTTTTCTTATATTCTGTGGAAACTTGTGGAGGTTTGGTGGGATTTTTGTGGAATTTTGTGGGATATTGAGGCGATTTAGGGATCTTGAGGGATTTTTCATGTATTTTGTGGGATTTTGTGGAGATTTGTTGGGATATTTTTCTAGAATTTGGTCGTGTTTTGAGAAGATTTAGGGAATTTTGTGGGATTTTTCCTGGAATTTTGTTGGATACTGGGGAGATTTTGTGGGATGTTTGTGGAACTTTGAGGGACTTTTCTGGAATTTGGTGAGATTCTGTAGAGAACTGAAGAATTATCAGGGATTTTTCATTTATTCTGTGGGAATTTGTGGAGATTTGGTGGGATTTTTGTGGATTTTGGCCGTGTTTTGAGAAGATTTAGGGAATTTTGAGGGATTTTTCCTGGAATTTTGTTGGATATTGAGGAGATTTTGTGGGGTGTTTGTGGAACTTTGAGGGACTTTTCTGGAATTTGGTGAGATTCTGTAGAGAACTGACGAATTATCAGGGATTTTTCATGTATTCTGTGGGAATTTGTGGAGATTTGGTGGGATTTTCTGGAATTTGGTAGAGTTTTGAGAAGATTTAGGGAATTCTGCAAGATATTTCTGGAATTTGGTAGGCCTTTTTGAAGGACTTTTTGTGGTTTTGAGGAGACTTGAAGAATTTTGAGGAATTTTTCTTAGATTCTGTGGAAACTTGTGGAGGTTTGGTGGGATTTTTGTGGAATTTTGTGGGATATTGAGGCGATTTAGGGATCTTGAGGGATTTTTCATGTATTTTGTGGGAATTTGTGGAGATTTGGTGGGATTTTTGTGGATTTTGGCCGTGTTTAGAGAAGATTTAGGGAATTTTGTGGGATTTTTCCTGGAATTTTGTTGGATACTGGGGAGATTTTGTGGGATGTTTGTGGAACTTTGAGGGACTTTTCTGGAATTTGGTGAGATTCTGTAGAGAACTGAAGAATTATCAGGGATTTTTCATGTATTCTGTGGGAATTTGTGGAGATTTGGTGGGATTTTTGTGGATTTTGGTCGTGTTTTGAGAAGATTTAGGGAATTTTGTGTGATTTTTCTGGGATTTTGTTGGGTATTGAGGACATTTTGTGGGATGTTTCTGGAATTTGGTGGGGCTTTTCAAGAATTTTGTGGTATTTTGAAAAGATTTAGGGAATTTTGTGGTGTTTTTTCTTGAATTTTGTGGGAAACTGTGCTGATTTTATGGGGCGTTTCTGGAATTTGGTCGAATTTTCAGAAGATTTAGGGATTTTTGTGAGATTTTTGTGTGATTTTTCTGGGAATTGGTGGAGATTTTGTGGGACTTTCCTGTGAATTGGTAGGGTTTTGAAATGATTTAGGGAGTTTTGTGGGACTTCTCTGGAATTTTGTGGGTTTTTTCTGGAATTGTGTGGGATTCTGAGGAGACTTGAAGAATTTTGAGGAATTTGTTTTAGATTTTGTGGGAATTTGTGTAGATTCTTTGGGATATTTCTGGAATTTGGTGGGCCTTTTCAAGGACTTTGTGTGGTTTTTAGGAGACTTGAAGAATTTTGAGGAATTTTTCTTATATTCTGTGGAAACTTGTGGAGGTTTGGTGGGATTTTTGTGGAATTTTGTGGGATATTGAGGCGATTTAGGGATCTTGAGGGATTTTTCATGTATTTTGTGGGATTTTGTGGAGATTTGTTGGGATATTTTTCTAGAATTTGGTCGTGTTTTGAGAAGATTTAGGGAATTTTGTGGGATTTTTCCTGGAATTTCGTTGGATACTGGGGAGATTTTGTGGGATGTTTGTGGAACTTGGAGGGACTTTTCTGGAATTTGGTGAGATTCTGTAGAGAACTGACGAATTATCAGGGATTTTTCATGTATTCTGTGGGAATTTGTGGAGATTCGGTGGGATATTTTTCTAGAATTTGGTCATGTTTTGAGAAGATTTAGGGAATTTTGTGGGATTTTTCCTGGAATTTTGTTGGATACTGGGGAGATTTTGTGGGATGTTTCTGGAACTTGGAAGGACTTTTCTGGAATTTGGTGAGATTCTGTAGAGAACTGACGAATTATCAGGGATTTTTCATGTATTCTGTGGGAATTTGTGGAGATTTGGTGGGATTTTTGTGGATTTTGGCCGTGTTTTGAGAAGATTTAGGGAATTTTGTGTGATTTTTCTGGGATTTTGTTGGGTATTGAGGACATTTTGTGGGATGTTTCTGGAATTTGGTGGGGCTTTTCAAGAATTTTGTGGTATTTTGAAAAGATTTAGGGAATTTTGTGGTGTTTTTTCTTGAATTTTGTGGGAAACTGTGCTGATTTTATGGGGCGTTTCTGGAATTGGGTCGAGTTTTCAGAAGATTTAGGGATTTTTGTGAGATTTTTGTGGGATGTTCTGGGAATTGGTGGAGATTGTGTGGGACTTTCCTGTGAATTGGTAGGGTTTTGAAATGATTTAGGGAGTTTTGTGGGACTTCTCTGGAATTTTGTGGGTTTTTTCTGGAATTGTGTGGGATTCTGAGGAGACTTGAAGAATTTTGAGGAATTTGTTTTAGATTTTGTGGGAATTTGTGGAGATTCTTTGGGATATTTCTGGAATTTGGTGGGCCTTTTCAAGGACTTTGTGTGGTTTTGAGGAGACTTGAAGAATTTTGAGGAATTTTTCTTAGATTTTGTGGAAACTTGTGGAGGTTTTGTGTGATTTTTGTGGGATTTTGTGGGATATTGAGGCGATTTAGGGATCTTGAGGGATTTTTCATGTATTTTGTGGGAATTTGTGGAGATTTGTTGGGATATTTTTCTAGAATTTGGTCGTGTTTTGAGAAGATTTAGGGAATTTGGTGGGATTTTTCCTGGAATTTTATTGGATACTGGGGAGATTTTGTGGGATGTTTGTGGAACTTGGAGGGACTTTTCTGGAATTTGGTGAGATTCTGTAGAGAACTGAAGAATTATCAGGGATTTTTCATGTATTCTGTGGGAATTTGTGGAGATTTGGTGGGATTTTTGTGGATTTTGGCCGTGTTTTGAGAAGATTTAGGGAATTTTGTGTGATTTTTCTGGGATTTTGTTGGGTATTGAGGACATTTTGTGGGATGTTTCTGGAATTTGGTGGGGCTTTTCAAGAATTTTGTGGTATTTTGAAAAGATTTAGGGAATTTTGTGGTGTTTTTTCTTGAATTTTGTGGGAAACTGTGCTGATTTTATGGGGCGTTTCTGGAATTGGGTCGAGTTTTCAGAAGATTTAGGGATTTTTGTGAGATTTTTGTGGGATGTTCTGGGAATTGGTGGAGATTTTGTGGGACTTTCCTGTGAATTGGTAGGGTTTTGAAATGATTTAGGGAGTTTTGTGGGACTTCTCTGGAATTTTGTGGGTTTTTTCTGGAATTGTGTGGGATTCTGAGGAGACTTGAAGAATTTTGAGGAATTTGTTTTAGATTTTGTGGGAATTTGTGTAGATTCTGTGGGATTTTTCTGGAATTTGGTGGGCCTTTTCAAGGACTTTGTGTGGTTTTGAGGAGACTTGAAGAATTTTGAGGAATTTTTCTTATATTCTGTGGAAACTTGTGGAGGTTTGGTGGGATTTTTGTGGAATTTTGTGGGATATTGAGGCGATTTAGGGATCTTGAGGGATTTTTCATGTATTTTGTGGGATTTTGTGGAGATTTGTTGGGATATTTTTCTAGAATTTGGTCGTGTTTTGAGAAGATTTAGGGAATTTTGTGGGATTTTTCCTGGAATTTTGTTGGATACTGGGGAGATTTTGTGGGATGTTTGTGGAACTTTGAGGGACTTTTCTGGAATTTGGTGAGATTCTGTAGAGAACTGAAGAATTATCAGGGATTTTTCATTTATTCTGTGGGAATTTGTGGAGATTTGGTGGGATTTTTGTGGATTTTGGCCGTGTTTTGAGAAGATTTAGGGAATTTTGAGGGATTTTTCCTGGAATTTTGTTGGATATTGAGGAGATTTTGTGGGGTGTTTGTGGAACTTTGAGGGACTTTTCTGGAATTTGGTGAGATTCTGTAGAGAACTGACGAATTATCAGGGATTTTTCATGTATTCTGTGGGAATTTGTGGAGATTTGGTGGGATTTTCTGGAATTTGGTAGAGTTTTGAGAAGATTTAGGGAATTCTGCAAGATATTTCTGGAATTTGGTAGGCCTTTTTGAAGGACTTTTTGTGGTTTTGAGGAGACTTGAAGAATTTTGAGGAATTTTTCTTAGATTCTGTGGAAACTTGTGGAGGTTTGGTGGGATTTTTGTGGAATTTTGTGGGATATTGAGGCGATTTAGGGATCTTGAGGGATTTTTCATGTATTTTGTGGGAATTTGTGGAGATTTGGTGGGATTTTTGTGGATTTTGGCCGTGTTTAGAGAAGATTTAGGGAATTTTGTGGGATTTTTCCTGGAATTTTGTTGGATACTGGGGAGATTTTGTGGGATGTTTGTGGAACTTTGAGGGACTTTTCTGGAATTTGGTGAGATTCTGTAGAGAACTGAAGAATTATCAGGGATTTTTCATGTATTCTGTGGGAATTTGTGGAGATTTGGTGGGATTTTTGTGGATTTTGGTCGTGTTTTGAGAAGATTTAGGGAATTTTGTGTGATTTTTCTGGGATTTTGTTGGGTATTGAGGACATTTTGTGGGATGTTTCTGGAATTTTGTGGGGCTTTTCAAGAATTTTGTGGTACTTTGAAAAGATTTAGGGAATTTTGTGGTGTTTTTTCTTGAATTTTGTGGGAAACTGTGCTGATTTTATGGGGCGTTTCTGGAATTTGGTCGAATTTTCAGAAGATTTAGGGATTTTTGTGAGATTTTTGTGTGATTTTTCTGGGAATTGGTGGAGATTTTGTGGGACTTTCCTGTGAATTGGTAGGGTTTTGAAATGATTTAGGGAGTTTTGTGGGACTTCTCTGGAATTTTGTGGGTTTTTTCTGGAATTGTGTGGGATTCTGAGGAGACTTGAAGAATTTTGAGGAATTTGTTTTAGATTTTGTGGGAATTTGTGTAGATTCTTTGGGATATTTCTGGAATTTGGTGGGCCTTTTCAAGGACTTTGTGTGGTTTTGAGGAGACTTGAAGAATTTTGAGGAATTTTTCTTATATTCTGTGGAAACTTGTGGAGGTTTGGTGGGATTTTTGTGGAATTTTGTGGGATATTGAGGCGATTTAGGGATCTTGAGGGATTTTTCATGTATTTTGTGGGATTTTGTGGAGATTTGTTGGGATATTTTTCTAGAATTTGGTCGTGTTTTGAGAAGATTTAGGGAATTTTGTGGGATTTTTCCTGGAATTTCGTTGGATACTGGGGAGATTTTGTGGGATGTTTGTGGAACTTGGAGGGACTTTTCTGGAATTTGGTGAGATTCTGTAGAGAACTGACGAATTATCAGGGATTTTTCATGTATTCTGTGGGAATTTGTGGAGATTCGGTGGGATATTTTTCTAGAATTTGGTCATGTTTTGAGAAGATTTAGGGAATTTTGTGGGATTTTTCCTGGAATTTTGTTGGATACTGGGGAGATTTTGTGGGATGCTTGTGGAACTTTGAGGGACTCTTCTGGAATTTGGTGAGATTCTGTAGAGAACTGACGAATTATCAGGGATTTTTCATGTATTCTGAGGGAATTTGTGGAGATTTGGTGGGATTTTTGTGGATTTTGGCCGTGTTTTGAGAAGATTTAGGGAATTTTGTGTGATTTTTCTGGGATTTTGTTGGGTATTGAGGACATTTTGTGGGATGTTTCTGGAATTTGGTGGGGCTTTTCAAGAATTTTGTGGTATTTTGAAAAGATTTAGGGAATTTTGTGGTGTTTTTTCTTGAATTTTGTGGGAAACTGTGCTGATTTTATGGGGCGTTTCTGGAATTTGGTCAAATTTTCAGAAGATTTAGGGATTTTTGTGAGATTTTTGTGTGAGTTTTCTGGGAATTGGTGGAGATTTTGTGGGACTTTCCTGTGAATTGGTAGGGTTTTGAAATGATTTAGGGAGTTTTGTGGTACTTCTCTGGAATTTTGTGGGTTTTTTCTGGAATTGTGTGGGATTCTGAGGAGACTTGAAGAATTTTGAGGAATTTGTTTTAGATTTTGTGGGAATTTGTGTAGATTCTGTGGGATTTTTCTGGAATTTGGTGGGCCTTTTCAAGGACTTTGTGTGGTTTTGAGGAGACTTGAAGAATTTTGAGGAAATTTTCTTAGATTTTGTGGAAACTTGTGGAGGTTTTGTGTGATTTTTGTGGGATTTTGTGGGATATTGAGGCGATTTAGGGATCTTGAGGGATTTTTCATGTATTTTGTGGGAATTTGTGGAGATTTGGTGGGATATTTTTCTAGAATTTGGTCGTGTTTTGAGAAGATTTAGGGAATTTTGTGGGATTTTTCCTGCAATTTTATTGGATACTGGGGAGATTTTGTGGGATGTTTGTGGAACTTGGAGGGACTTTTCTGGAATTTGGTGAGATTCTGTAGAGAACTGACGAATTATCAGGGATTTTTCATGTATTCTGTGGGAATTTGTGGAGATTTGGTGGGATTTTCTGGAATTTGGTAGAGTTTTGAGAAGATTTAGGGAATTCTGCAAGATATTTCTGGAATTTGGTAGGCCTTTTTGAAGGACTTTTTGTGGTTTTGAGGAGACTTGAAGAATTTTGAGGAATTTTTCTTAGATTCTGTGGAAACTTGTGGAGGTTTGGTGGGATTTTTGTGGAATTTTGTGGGATATTGAGTCGATTTAGGGATCTTGAGGGATTTTTCATGTATTTTGTGGGAATTTGTGGAGATTTGGTGGGATATTTTTCTAGAATTTGGTCATGTTTTGAGAAGATTTAGGGAATTTTGTGGGATTTTTCCTGGAATTTTGTTGGATACTGGGGAGATTTTGTGGGATGCTTGTGGAACTTTGAGGGACTCTTCTGGAATTTGGTGAGATTCTGTAGAGAGCTGATGAATTATCAGGGATTTTTCATGTATTCTGTGGGAATTTGTGGAGATTTGGTGGGATTTTTGTGGATTTTGGCCGTGTTTTGAGAAGATTTAGGGAATTTTGTGGGATTTTTCCTGGAATTTTGTTGGATACTGGGGAGATTTTGTGGGATGTTTCTGGAACTTGGAAGGACTTTTCTGGAATTTGGTGAGATTCTGTAGAGAACTGACGAATTATCAGGGATTTTTCATGTATTCTGTGGGAATTTGTGGAGATTTGGTGGGATTTTTCTGGAATTTGGTAGAGTTTTGAGAAGATTTAGGGAATTCTGTAAGATTTTTCTGGAATTTGGTGGGTCTTTTCAAGGACTTTGTGTGGTTTTTTAGGAGACTTGAAGAATTTTGAGGAATTTTTCTTAGATTTTGTGGAAACTTGTGGAGGTTTTGTGGGATTTTTGGGGGATTTTGTGGGATATTGAGGCGATTTAGGGATCTTGAGGGATTTTTCATGTATTTTGTGGGAATTTGTGGAGATTTGGTGGGATATTTTTCTAGAATTTGGTCATGTTTTGAGAAGATTTAGGGAATTTTGTGGGATTTTTCCTGGAATTTTGTTGGATACTGGGGAGATTTTGTGGGATGCTTGTGGAACTTTGAGGGACTTTTCTGGAATTTGGTGAGATTCTGTAGAGAACTGAAGAATTATCAGGGATTTTTCATGTATTCTGTGGGAATTTGTGGAGATTTGGTGGGATTTTTGTGGATTTTGGCCGTGTTTTGAGAAGATTTAGGGAATTTTGTGTGATTTTTCTGGGATTTTGTTGGGTATTGAGGACATTTTGTGGGATGTTTCTGGAATTTGGTGGGGCTTTTCAAGAATTTTGTGGTATTTTGAAAAGATTTAGGGAATTTTGTGGTGTTTTTTCTTGAATTTTGTGGGAAACTGTGCTGATTTTATGGGGCGTTTCTGGAATTGGGTCGAGTTTTCAGAAGATTTAGGGATTTTTGTGAGATTTTTGTGGGATGTTCTGGGAATTGGTGGAGATTTTGTGGGACTTTCCTGTGAATTGGTAGGGTTTTGAAATGATTTAGGGAGTTTTGTGGGACTTCTCTGGAATTTTGTGGGTTTTTTCTGGAATTGTGTGGGATTCTGAGGAGACTTGAAGAATTTTGAGGAATTTGTTTTAGATTTTGTGGGAATTTGGGGAGATTCTGTGGGATTTTACTGGAATTTGGTGGGCCTTTTCAAGGACTTTGTGTGGTTTTGAGGAGACTTGAAGAATTTTGAGTAATTTTTCTTATATTCTGTGGAAACTTGTGGAGGTTTTGTGTGATTTTTGTGGGATTTTGTGGGATATTGAGGCGATTTAGGGATCTTGAGGGATTTTTCATGTATTTTGTGGGAATTTGTGGAGATTTGGTGGGATATTTTTCTAGAATTTGGTCGTGTTTTGAGAAGATTTAGGGAATTTGGTGGGATTTTTCCTGGAATTTTATTGGATACTGGGGAGATTTTGTGGGATGTTTGTGGAACTTGGAGGGACTTTTCTGGAATTTGGTGAGATTCTGTAGAGAACTGACGAATTACCAGGGATTTTTCATGTATTCTGTGGGAATTTGTGGAGATTTGGTGGGATTTTCTGGAATTTGGTAGAGTTTTGAGAAGATTTAGGGAATTCTGCAAGATATTTCTGGAATTCGGTAGGCCTTTTTGAAGGACTTTTTGTGGTTTTGAGGAGACTTGAAGAATTTTGAGGAATTTTTCTTAGATTCTGTGGAAACTTGTGGAGGTTTGGTGGGATTTTTGTGGAATTTTGTGGGATATTGAGGCGATTTAGGGATCTTGAGGGATTTTTCATGTATTCTGTGGGAATTTGTGGAGATTTGGTGGGATTTTTCTGGAATTTGGTAGAGTTTTGAGAAGATTTAGGGAATTCTGTAAGATTTTTCTGGAATTTGGTGGGTCTTTTCAAGGACTTTGTGTGGTTTTGAGGAGACTTGAAGAATTTTGAGGAATTTTTCTTATATTCTGTGGAAACTTGTGGAGGTTTGGTGGGATTTTTGGGGGATTTTGTGGGATATTGAGGCGATTTAGGGATCTTGAGGGATTTTTCATGTATTTTGTGGGAATTTGTGGAGATTTGGTGGGATATTTTTCTAGAATTTGGTCATGTTTTGAGAAGATTTAGGGAATTTTGTGGGATTTTTCCTGGAATTTTGTTGGATACTGGGGAGATTTTGTGGGATGCTTGTGGAACTTTGAGGGACTCTTCTGGAATTTTGTGAGATTCTGTAGAGAACTGACGAATTATCAGGGATTTTTCATGTATTCTGTGGGAATTTGTGGAGATTTGGTGGGATTTTTGTGGATTTTGGTCGTGTTTTGAGAAGATTTAGGGAATTTTGTGTGATTTTTCTGGGATTTTGTTGGGTATTGAGGACATTTTGTGGGATGTTTCTGGAATTTGGTGGGGCTTTTCAAGAATTTTGTGGTATTTTGAAAAGATTTAGGGAATTTTGTGGTGTTTTTTCTTGAATTTTGAGGGAAACTGTGCTGATTTTATGGGGCGTTTCTGGAATTTGGTCGAGTTTTCAGAAGATTTAGGGATTTTTGTGAGATTTTTGTGGGATGTTCTGGGAATTGGTGGAGATTTTGTGGGACTTTCCTGTGAATTGGTAGGGTTTTGAAATGATTTAGGGAGTTTTGTGGGACTTCTCTGGAATTTTGTGGGTTTTTTCTGGAATTGTGTGGGATTCTGAGGAGACTTGAAGAATTTTGAGGAATTTGTTTTAGATTTTGTGGGAATTTGTGTAGATTCTGTGGGATTTTTCTGGAATTTGGTGGGCCTTTTCAAGGACTTTGTGTGGTTTTGAGGAGACTTGAAGAATTTTGAGTAATTTTTCTTATATTCTGTGGAAACTTGTGGAGGTTTGGTGGGATTTTTGTGGAATTTTGTGGGATATTGAGGCGATTTAGGGATCTTGAGGGATTTTTCATGTATTTTGTGGGATTTTGTGGAGATTTGTTGGGATATTTTTCTAGAATTTGGTCGTGTTTTGAGAAGATTTAGGGAATTTTGTGGGATTTTTCCTGGAATTTCGTTGGATACTGGGGAGATTTTGTGGGATGTTTGTGGAACTTGGAGGGACTTTTCTGGAATTTGGTGAGATTCTGTAGAGAACTGACGAATTATCAGGGATTTTTCATGTATTCTGTGGGAATTTGTGGAGATTCGGTGGGATATTTTTCTAGAATTTGGTCATGTTTTGAGAAGATTTAGGGAATTTTGTGGGATTTTTCCTGGAATTTTGTTGGATACTGGGGAGATTTTGTGGGATGTTTCTGGAACTTGGAAGGACTTTTCTGGAATTTGGTGAGATTCTGTAGAGAACTGAAGAATTATCAGGGATTTTTCATGTATTCTGTGGGAATTTGTGGAGATTTGGTGGGATTTTTGTGGATTTTGGCCGTGTTTTGAGAAGATTTAGGGAATTTTGTGTGATTTTTCTGGGATTTTGTTGGGTATTGAGGACATTTTGTGGGATGTTTCTGGAATTTGGTGGGGCTTTTCAAGAATTTTGTGGTATTTTGAAAAGATTTTGGGAATTTTGTGGTGTTTTTTCTTGAATTTTGTGGGAAACTGTGCTGATTTTATGGGGCGTTTCTGGAATTGGGTCGAGTTTTCAGAAGATTTAGGGATTTTTGTGAGATTTTTGTGGGATGTTCTGGGAATTGGTGGAGATTTTGTGGGACTTTCCTGTGAATTGGTAGGGTTTTGAAATGATTTAGGGAGTTTTGTGGGACTTCTCTGGAATTTTGTGGGTTTTTTCTGGAATTGTGTGGGATTCTGAGGAGACTTGAAGAATTTTGAGGAATTTGTTTTAGATTTTGTGGGAATTTGTGTAGATTCTGTGGGATTTTTCTGGAATTTGGTGGGCCTTTTCAAGGACTTTGTGTGGTTTTGAGGAGACTTGAAGAATTTTGAGTAATTTTTCTTATATTCTGTGGAAACTTGTGGAGGTTTGGTGGGATTTTTGTGGAATTTTGTGGGATATTGAGGCGATTTAGGGATCTTGAGGGATTTTTCATGTATTTTGTGGGATTTTGTGGAGATTTGGTGGGATATTTTTCTAGAATTTGGTCGTGTTTTGAGAAGATTTAGGGAATTTTGTGGGATTTTTCCTGGAATTTTGTTGGATACTGGGGAGATTTTGTGGGATGTTTGTGGAACTTTGAGGGACTTTTCTGGAATTTGGTGAGATTCTGTAGAGAACTGAAGAATTATCAGGGATTTTTCATTTATTCTGTGGGAATTTGTGGAGATTTGGTGGGATTTTTGTGGATTTTGGCCGTGTTTTGAGAAGATTTAGGGAATTTTGTGGGATTTTTCCTGGAATTTTGTTGGATACTGGGGAGATTTTGTGGGATGTTTGTGGAACTTTGAGGGACTTTTCTGGAATTTGGTGAGATTCTGTAGAGAACTGAAGAATTATCAGGGATTTTTCATGTATTCTGTGGGAATTTGTGGAGATTTGGTGGGATTTTTCTGGAATTTGGTAGAGTTTTGAGAAGATTTAGGGAATTCTGTAAGATTTTTCTGGAATTTGGTGGGTCTTTTCAAGGACTTTGTGTGGTTTTGAGGAGACTTGAAGAATTTTGAGGAATTTTTCTTAGATTTTGTGGAAACTTGTGGAGGTTTTGTGGGATTTTTGGGAGATTTTGTGGGATATTGAGGCGATTTAGGGATCTTGAGGGATTTTTCATGTATTTTGTGGGAATTTGTGGAGATTTGGTGGGATATTTTTCTAGAATTTGGTCATGTTTTGAGAAGATTTAGGGAATTTTGTGGGATTTTTCCTGGAATTTTGTTGGATACTGGGGAGATTTTGTGGAATGTTTGTGGAACTTTGAGGGACTCTTCTGGAATTTGGTGAGATTCTGTAGAGAACTGACGAATTATCAGGGATTTTTCATGTATTCTGTGGGAATTTGTGGAGATTCGGTGGGATATTTTTCTAGAATTTGGCCGTGTTTTGAGAAGATTTAGGGAATTTTGTGGGATTTTTCCTGGAATTTTGTTGGATTCTGGGGAGATTTTGTGGGATGTTTCTGGAACTTGGAAGGACTTTTCTGGAATTTGGTGAGATTCTGTAGAGAACTGACGAATTATCAGGGATTTTTCATGTATTCTGTGGGAATTTGTGGAGATTTGGTGGGATTTTTGTGGATTTTGGCCGTGTTTTGAGAAGATTTAGGGAATTTTGTGTGATTTTTCTGGGATTTTGTTGGGTATTGAGGACATTTTGTGGGATGTTTCTGGAATTTGGTGGGGCTTTTCAAGAATTTTGTGGTATTTTGAAAAGATTTAGGGAATTTTGTGGTGTTTTTTCTTGAATTTTGAGGGAAACTGTGCTGATTTTATGGGGCGTTTCTGGAATTGGGTCGAGTTTTCAGAAGATTTAGGGATTTTTGTGAGATTTTTGTGGGATGTTCTGGGAATTGGTGGAGATTTTGTGGGACTTTCCTGTGAATTGGTAGGGTTTTGAAATGATTTAGGGAGTTTTGTGGGACTTCTCTGGAATTTTGTGGGTTTTTTCTGGAATTGTGTGGGATTCTGAGGAGACTTGAAGAATTTTGAGGAATTTGTTTTAGATTTTGTGGGAATTTGTGTAGATTCTGTGGGATTTTTGTGGAATTTGGTGGGCCTTTTCAAGGACTTTGTGTGGTTTTGAGGAGACTTGAAGAATTTTGAGGAAATTTTCTTAGATTTTGTGGAAACTTGTGGAGGTTTTGTGTGATTTTTGTGGGATTTTGTGGGATATTGAGGCGATTTAGGGATCTTGAGGGATTTTTCATGTATTTTGTGGGAATTTGTGGAGATTTGGTGGGATATTTTTCTAGAATTTGGTCGTGTTTTGAGAAGATTTAGGGAATTTGGTGGGATTTTTCCTGGAATTTTATTGGATACTGGGGAGATTTTGTGGGATGTTTGTGGAACTTGGAGGGACTTTTCTGGAATTTGGTGAGATTCTGTAGAGAACTGACGAATTACCAGGGATTTTTCATGTATTCTGTGGGAATTTGTGGAGATTTGGTGGGATTTTCTGGAATTTGGTAGAGTTTTGAGAAGATTTAGGGAATTCTGCAAGATATTTCTGGAATTCGGTAGGCCTTTTTGAAGGACTTTTTGTGGTTTTGAGGAGACTTGAAGAATTTTGAGGAATTTTTCTTAGATTCTGTGGAAACTTGTGGAGGTTTGGTGGGATTTTTGTGGAATTTTGTGGGATATTGAGGCGATTTACGGATCTTGAGGGATTTTTCATGTATTCTGTGGGAATTTGTGGAGATTTGGTGGGATTTTTCTGGAATTTGGTAGAGTTTTGAGAAGATTTAGGGAATTCTGTAAGATTTTTCTGGAATTTGGTGGGTCTTTTCAAGGACTTTGTGTGGTTTTGAGGAGACTTGAAGAATTTTGAGGAATTTTTCTTATATTCTGTGGAAACTTGTGGAGGTTTGGTGGGATTTTTGGGGGATTTTGTGGGATATTGAGGCGATTTAGGGATCTTGAGGGATTTTTCATGTATTTTGTGGGAATTTGTGGAGATTTGGTGGGATATTTTTCTAGAATTTGGTCATGTTTTGAGAAGATTTAGGGAATTTTGTGGGATTTTTCCTGGAATTTTGTTGGATACTGGGGAGATTTTGTGGGATGCTTGTGGAACTTTGAGGGACTCTTCTGGAATTTTGTGAGATTCTGTAGAGAACTGACGAATTATCAGGGATTTTTCATGTATTCTGTGGGAATTTGTGGAGATTTGGTGGGATTTTTGTGGATTTTGGTCGTGTTTTGAGAAGATTTAGGGAATTTTGTGTGATTTTTCTGGGATTTTGTTGGGTATTGAGGACATTTTGTGGGATGTTTCTGGAATTTGGTGGGGCTTTTCAAGAATTTTGTGGTATTTTGAAAAGATTTAGGGAATTTTGTGGTGTTTTTTCTTGAATTTTGAGGGAAACTGTGCTGATTTTATGGGGCGTTTCTGGAATTTGGTCGAGTTTTCAGAAGATTTAGGGATTTTTGTGAGATTTTTGTGGGATGTTCTGGGAATTGGTGGAGATTTTGTGGGACTTTCCTGTGAATTGGTAGGGTTTTGAAATGATTTAGGGAGTTTTGTGGGACTTCTCTGGAATATTGTGGGTTTTTTCTGGAATTGTGTGGGATTCTGAGGAGACTTGAAGAATTTTGAGGAATTTGTTTTAGATTTTGTGGGAATTTGGGGAGATTCTGTGGGATTTTTCTGGAATTTGGTGGGCCTTTTCAAGGACTTTGTGTGGTTTTGAGGAGACTTGAAGAATTTTGAGGAAATTTTCTTAGATTTTGTGGAAACTTGTGGAGGTTTTGTGTGATTTTTGTGGGATTTTGTGGGATATTGAGGCGATTTAGGGATCTTGAGGGATTTTTCATGTATTTTGTGGGAATTTGTGGAGATTTGGTGGGATATTTTTCTAGAATTTGGTCGTGTTTTGAGAAGATTTAGGGAATTTTGTGGGATTTTTCCTGGAATTTTATTGGATACTGGGGAGATTTTGTGGGATGTTTGTGGAACTTGGAGGGACTTTTCTGGAATTTGGTGAGATTCTGTAGAGAACTGACGAATTATCAGGGATTTTTCATGTATTCTGTGGGAATTTGTGGAGATTTGGTGGGATTTTCTGGAATTTGGTAGAGTTTTGAGAAGATTTAGGGAATTCTGCAAGATATTTCTGGAATTTGGTGGGCATTTTTGAAGGACTTTTTGTGGTTTTGAGGAGACTTGAAGAATTTTGAGGAATTTTTCTTAGATTCTGTGGAAACTTGTGGAGGTTTTGTGGGATTTTTGTGGAATTTTGTGGGATATTGAGGCGATTTAGGGATCTTGAGGGATTTTTCATGTATTTTGTGGGAATTTGTGGAGATTTGGTGGGATTTTTGTGGATTTTGGCCGTGTTTTGAGAAGATTTAGGGAATTTTGTGGGATTTTTCCTGGAATTTCGTTGGATACTGGGGAGATTTTGTGGGATGTTTGTGGAACTTGGAGGGACTTTTCTGGAATTTGGTGAGATTCTGTAGAGAACTGACGAATTATCAGGGATTTTTCATGTATTCTGTGGGAATTTGTGGAGATTCGGTGGGATATTTTTCTAGAATTTGGTCATGTTTTGAGAAGATTTAGGGAATTTTGTGGGATTTTTCCTGGAATTTTGTTGGATACTGGGGAGATTTTGTGGGATGTTTCTGGAACTTGGAAGGACTTTTCTGGAATTTGGTGAGATTCTGTAGAGAACTGAAGAATTATCAGGGATTTTTCATGTATTCTGTGGGAATTTGTGGAGATTTGGTGGGATTTTTGTGGATTTTGGCCGTGTTTTGAGAAGATTTAGGGAATTTTGTGTGATTTTTCTGGGATTTTGTTGGGTATTGAGGACATTTTGTGGGATGTTTCTGGAATTTGGTGGGGCTTTTCAAGAATTTTGTGGTATTTTGAAAAGATTTTGGGAATTTTGTGGTGTTTTTTCTTGAATTTTGTGGGAAACTGTGCTGATTTTATGGGGCGTTTCTGGAATTGGGTCGAGTTTTCAGAAGATTTAGGGATTTTTGTGAGATTTTTGTGGGATGTTCTGGGAATTGGTGGAGATTTTGTGGGACTTTCCTGTGAATTGGTAGGGTTTTGAAATGATTTAGGGAGTTTTGTGGGACTTCTCTGGAATTTTGTGGGTTTTTTCTGGAATTGTGTGGGATTCTGAGGAGACTTGAAGAATTTTGAGGAATTTGTTTTAGATTTTGTGGGAATTTGTGTAGATTCTGTGGGATTTTTCTGGAATTTGGTGGGCCTTTTCAAGGACTTTGTGTGGTTTTGAGGAGACTTGAAGAATTTTGAGTAATTTTTCTTATATTCTGTGGAAACTTGTGGAGGTTTGGTGGGATTTTTGTGGAATTTTGTGGGATATTGAGGCGATTTAGGGATCTTGAGGGATTTTTCATGTATTTTGTGGGATTTTGTGGAGATTTGTTGGGATATTTTTCTAGAATTTGGTCGTGTTTTGAGAAGATTTAGGGAATTTTGTGGGATTTTTCCTGGAATTTTGTTGGATACTGGGGAGATTTTGTGAGATGTTTGTGGAACTTTGAGGGACTTTTCTGGAATTTGGTGAGATTCTGTAGAGAACTGAAGAATTATCAGGGATTTTTCATTTATTCTGTGGGAATTTGTGGAGATTTGGTGGGATTTTTGTGGATTTTGGCCGTGTTTTGAGAAGATTTAGGGAATTTTGTGGGATTTTTCCTGGAATTTTGTTGGATACTGGGGAGATTTTGTGGGATGTTTGTGGAACTTTGAGGGACTTTTCTGGAATTTGGTGAGATTCTGTAGAGAACTGAAGAATTATCAGGGATTTTTCATGTATTCTGTGGGAATTTGTGGAGATTTGGTGGGATTTTTCTGGAATTTGGTAGAGTTTTGAGAAGATTTAGGGAATTCTGTAAGATTTTTCTGGAATTTGGTGGGTCTTTTCAAGGACTTTGTGTGGTTTTGAGGAGACTTGAAGAATTTTGAGGAATTTTTCTTAGATTTTGTGGAAACTTGTGGAGGTTTTGTGGGATTTTTGGGAGATTTTGTGGGATATTGAGGCGATTTAGGGATCTTGAGGGATTTTTCATGTATTTTGTGGGAATTTGTGGAGATTTGGTGGGATATTTTTCTAGAATTTGGTCATGTTTTGAGAAGATTTAGGGAATTTTGTGGGATTTTTCCTGGAATTTTGTTGGATACTGGGGAGATTTTGTGGAATGTTTGTGGAACTTTGAGGGACTCTTCTGGAATTTGGTGAGATTCTGTAGAGAACTGACGAATTATCAGGGATTTTTCATGTATTCTGTGGGAATTTGTGGAGATTCGGTGGGATATTTTTCTAGAATTTGGCCGTGTTTTGAGAAGATTTAGGGAATTTTGTGGGATTTTTCCTGGAATTTTGTTGGATACTGGGGAGATTTTGTGGGATGTTTCTGGAACTTGGAAGGACTTTTCTGGAATTTGGTGAGATTCTGTAGAGAACTGACGAATTATCAGGGATTTTTCATGTATTCTGTGGGAATTTGTGGAGATTTGGTGGGATTTTTGTGGATTTTGGCCGTGTTTTGAGAAGATTTAGGGAATTTTGTGTGATTTTTCTGGGATTTTGTTGGGTATTGAGGACATTTTGTGGGATGTTTCTGGAATTTGGTGGGGCTTTTCAAGAATTTTGTGGTATTTTGAAAAGATTTAGGGAATTTTGTGGTGTTTTTTCTTGAATTTTGAGGGAAACTGTGCTGATTTTATGGGGCGTTTCTGGAATTGGGTCGAGTTTTCAGAAGATTTAGGGATTTTTGTGAGATTTTTGTGGGATGTTCTGGGAATTGGTGGAGATTTTGTGGGACTTTCCTGTGAATTGGTAGGGTTTTGAAATGATTTAGGGAGTTTTGTGGGACTTCTCTGGAATTTTGTGGGTTTTTTCTGGAATTGTGTGGGATTCTGAGGAGACTTGAAGAATTTTGAGGAATTTGTTTTAGATTTTGTGGGAATTTGTGTAGATTCTGTGGGATTTTTGTGGAATTTGGTGGGCCTTTTCAAGGACTTTGTGTGGTTTTGAGGAGACTTGAAGAATTTTGAGGAAATTTTCTTAGATTTTGTGGAAACTTGTGGAGGTTTTGTGTGATTTTTGTGGGATTTTGTGGGATATTGAGGCGATTTAGGGATCTTGAGGGATTTTTCATGTATTTTGTGGGAATTTGTGGAGATTTGGTGGGATATTTTTCTAGAATTTGGTCGTGTTTTGAGAAGATTTAGGGAATTTGGTGGGATTTTTCCTGGAATTTTATTGGATACTGGGGAGATTTTGTGGGATGTTTGTGGAACTTGGAGGGACTTTTCTGGAATTTGGTGAGATTCTGTAGAGAACTGACGAATTACCAGGAATTTTTCATGTATTCTGTGGGAATTTGTGGAGATTTGGTGGGATTTTCTGGAATTTGGTAGAGTTTTGAGAAGATTTAGGGAATTCTGCAAGATATTTCTGGAATTCGGTAGGCCTTTTTGAAGGACTTTTTGTGGTTTTGAGGAGACTTGAAGAATTTTGAGGAATTTTTCTTAGATTCTGTGGAAACTTGTGGAGGTTTGGTGGGATTTTTGTGGAATTTTGTGGGATATTGAGGCGATTTAGGGATCTTGAGGGATTTTTCATGTATTCTGTGGGAATTTGTGGAGATTTGGTGGGATTTTTCTGGAATTTGGTAGAGTTTTGAGAAGATTTAGGGAATTCTGTAAGATTTTTCTGGAATTTGGTGGGTCTTTTCAAGGACTTTGTGTGGTTTTGAGGAGACTTGAAGAATTTTGAGGAATTTTTCTTATATTCTGTGGAAACTTGTGGAGGTTTGGTGGGATTTTTGGGGGATTTTGTGGGATATTGAGGCGATTTAGGGATCTTGAGGGATTTTTCATGTATTTTGTGGGAATTTGTGGAGATTTGGTGGGATATTTTTCTAGAATTTGGTCATGTTTTGAGAAGATTTAGGGAATTTTGTGGGATTTTTCCTGGAATTTTGTTGGATACTGGGGAGATTTTGTGGGATGCTTGTGGAACTTTGAGGGACTCTTCTGGAATTTTGTGAGATTCTGTAGAGAACTGACGAATTATCAGGGATTTTTCATGTATTCTGTGGGAATTTGTGGAGATTTGGTGGGATTTTTGTGGATTTTGGCCGTGTTTTGAGAAGATTTAGGGAATTTTGTGTGATTTTTCTGGGATTTTGTTGGGTATTGAGGACATTTTGTGGGATGTTTCTGGAATTTGGTGGGGCTTTTCAAGAATTTTGTGGTATTTTGAAAAGATTTAGGGAATTTTGTGGTGTTTTTTCTTGAATTTTGAGGGAAACTGTGCTGATTTTATGGGGCGTTTCTGGAATTTGGTCGAGTTTTCAGAAGATTTAGGGATTTTTGTGAGATTTTTGTGGGATGTTCTGGGAATTGGTGGAGATTTTGTGGGACTTTCCTGTGAATTGGTAGGGTTTTGAAATGATTTAGGGAGTTTTGTGGGACTTCTCTGGAATATTGTGGGTTTTTTCTGGAATTGTGTGGGATTCTGAGGAGACTTGAAGAATTTTGAGGAATTTGTTTTAGATTTTGTGGGAATTTGGGGAGATTCTGTGGGATTTTTCTGGAATTTGGTGGGCCTTTTCAAGGACTTTGTGTGGTTTTGAGGAGACTTGAAGAATTTTGAGGAAATTTTCTTAGATTTTGTGGAAACTTGTGGAGGTTTTGTGTGATTTTTGTGGGATTTTGTGGGATATTGAGGCGATTTAGGGATCTTGAGGGATTTTTCATGTATTTTGTGGGAATTTGTGGAGATTTGGTGGGATATTTTTCTAGAATTTGGTCGTGTTTTGAGAAGATTTAGGGAATTTGGTGGGATTTTTCCTGGAATTTTATTGGATACTGGGGAGATTTTGTGGGATGTTTGTGGAACTTGGAGGGACTTTTCTGGAATTTGGTGAGATTCTGTAGAGAACTGACGAATTATCAGGGATTTTTCATGTATTCTGTGGGAATTTGTGGAGATTTGGTGGGATTTTCTGGAATTTGGTAGAGTTTTGAGAAGATTTAGGGAATTCTGCAAGATATTTCTGGAATTTGGTGGGCATTTTTGAAGGACTTTTTGTGGTTTTGAGGAGACTTGAAGAATTTTGAGGAATTTTTCTTAGATTCTGTGGAAACTTGTGGAGGTTTTGTGGGATTTTTGTGGAATTTTGTGGGATATTGAGGCGATTTAGGGATCTTGAGGGATTTTTCATGTATTTTGTGGGAATTTGTGGAGATTTGGTGGGATTTTTGTGGATTTTGGCCGTGTTTTGAGAAGATTTAGGGAATTTTGTGGGATTTTTCCTGGAATTTTGTTGGATACTGGGGAGATTTTGTGGGATGCTTGTGGAACTTTGAGGGACTCTTCTGGAATTTGGTGAGATTCTGTAGAGAACTGATGAATTATCAGGGATTTTTCATGTATTCTGTGGGAATTTGTGGAGATTTGGTGGGATTTTTGTGGATTTTGTCCGTGTTTTGAGAAGATTTAGGGAATTTTGTGTGATTTTTCTGGGATTTTGTTGGGTATTGAGGACATTTTGTGGGATGTTTCTGGAATTTGGTGGGGCTTTTCAAGAATTTTGTGGTATTTTGAAAAGATTTTGGGAATTTTGTGGTGTTTTTTCTTGAATTTTGAGGGAAACTGTGCTGATTTTATGGGGCGTTTCTGGAATTGGGTCGAGTTTTCAGAAGATTTAGGGATTTTTGTGAGATTTTTGTGGGATGTTCTGGGAATTGGTGGAGATTTTGTGGGACTTTCCTGTGAATTGGTAGGGTTTTGAAATGATTTAGGGAGTTTTGTGGGACTTCTCTGGAATTTTGTGGGTTTTTTCTGGAATTGTGTGGGATTCTGAGGAGACTTGAAGAATTTTGAGGAATTTGTTTTAGATTTTGTGGGAATTTGTGTAGATTCTGTGGGATTTTTCTGGAATTTGGTGGGCCTTTTCAAGGACTTTGTGTGGTTTTGAGGAGACTTGAAGAATTTTGAGTAATTTTTCTTATATTCTGTGGAAACTTGTGGAGGTTTGGTGGGATTTTTGTGGAATTTTGTGGGATATTGAGGCGATTTAGGGATCTTGAGGGATTTTTCATGTATTTTGTGGGATTTTGTGGAGATTTGTTGGGATATTTTTCTAGAATTTGGTCGTGTTTTGAGAAGATTTAGGGAATTTTGTGGGATTTTTCCTGGAATTTTGTTGGATACTGGGGAGATTTTGTGGGATGTTTGTGGAACTTTGAGGGACTTTTCTGGAATTTGGTGAGATTCTGTAGAGAACTGAAGAATTATCAGGGATTTTTCATTTATTCTGTGGGAATTTGTGGAGATTTGGTGGGATTTTTGTGGATTTTGGCCGTGTTTTGAGAAGATTTAGGGAATTTTGTGGGATTTTTCCTGGAATTTTGTTGGATACTGGGGAGATTTTGTGGGATGTTTGTGGAACTTTGAGGGACTTTTCTGGAATTTGGTGAGATTCTGTAGAGAACTGAAGAATTATCAGGGATTTTTCATGTATTCTGTGGGAATTTGTGGAGATTTGGTGGGATTTTTCTGGAATTTGGTAGAGTTTTGAGAAGATTTAGGGAATTCTGTAAGATTTTTCTGGAATTTGGTGGGTCTTTTCAAGGACTTTGTGTGGTTTTGAGGAGACTTGAAGAATTTTGAGGAATTTTTCTTAGATTTTGTGGAAACTTGTGGAGGTTTTGTGGGATTTTTGGGAGATTTTGTGGGATATTGAGGCGATTTAGGGATCTTGAGGGATTTTTCATGTATTTTGTGGGAATTTGTGGAGATTTGGTGGGATATTTTTCTAGAATTTGGTCATGTTTTGAGAAGATTTAGGGAATTTTGTGGGATTTTTCCTGGAATTTTGTTGGATACTGGGGAGATTTTGTGGAATGTTTGTGGAACTTTGAGGGACTCTTCTGGAATTTGGTGAGATTCTGTAGAGAACTGACGAATTATCAGGGATTTTTCATGTATTCTGTGGGAATTTGTGGAGATTCGGTGGGATATTTTTCTAGAATTTGGCCGTGTTTTGAGAAGATTTAGGGAATTTTGTGGGATTTTTCCTGGAATTTTGTTGGATACTGGGGAGATTTTGTGGGATGTTTCTGGAACTTGGAAGGACTTTTCTGGAATTTGGTGAGATTCTGTAGAGAACTGACGAATTATCAGGGATTTTTCATGTATTCTGTGGGAATTTGTGGAGATTTGGTGGGATTTTTGTGGATTTTGGCCGTGTTTTGAGAAGATTTAGGGAATTTTGTGTGATTTTTCTGGGATTTTGTTGGGTATTGAGGACATTTTGTGGGATGTTTCTGGAATTTGGTGGGGCTTTTCAAGAATTTTGTGGTATTTTGAAAAGATTTAGGGAATTTTGTGGTGTTTTTTCTTGAATTTTGAGGGAAACTGTGCTGATTTTATGGGGCGTTTCTGGAATTGGGTCGAGTTTTCAGAAGATTTAGGGATTTTTGTGAGATTTTTGTGGGATGTTCTGGGAATTGGTGGAGATTTTGTGGGACTTTCCTGTGAATTGGTAGGGTTTTGAAATGATTTAGGGAGTTTTGTGGGACTTCTCTGGAATTTTGTGGGTTTTTTCTGGAATTGTGTGGGATTCTGAGGAGACTTGAAGAATTTTGAGGAATTTGTTTTAGATTTTGTGGGAATTTGTGTAGATTCTGTGGGATTTTTCTGGAATTTGGTGGGCCTTTTCAAGGACTTTGTGTGGTTTTGAGGAGACTTGAAGAATTTTGAGGAAATTTTCTTAGATTTTGTGGAAACTTGTGGAGGTTTTGTGTGATTTTTGTGGGATTTTGTGGGATATTGAGGCGATTTAGGGATCTTGAGGGATTTTTCATGTATTTTGTGGGAATTTGTGGAGATTTGGTGGGATATTTTTCTAGAATTTGGTCGTGTTTTGAGAAGATTTAGGGAATTTGGTGGGATTTTTCCTGGAATTTTATTGGATACTGGGGAGATTTTGTGGGATGTTTGTGGAACTTGGAGGGACTTTTCTGGAATTTGGTGAGATTCTGTAGAGAACTGACGAATTACCAGGAATTTTTCATGTATTCTGTGGGAATTTGTGGAGATTTGGTGGGATTTTCTGGAATTTGGTAGAGTTTTGAGAAGATTTAGGGAATTCTGCAAGATATTTCTGGAATTCGGTAGGCCTTTTTGAAGGACTTTTTGTGGTTTTGAGGAGACTTGAAGAATTTTGAGGATTTTTTCTTAGATTCTGTGGAAACTTGTGGAGGTTTGGTGGGATTTTTGTGGAATTTTGTGGGATATTGAGGCGATTTAGGGATCTTGAGGGATTTTTCATGTATTCTGTGGGAATTTGTGGAGATTTGGTGGGATTTTTCTGGAATTTGGTAGAGTTTTGAGAAGATTTAGGGAATTCTGTAAGATTTTTCTGGAATTTGGTGGGTCTTTTCAAGGACTTTGTGTGGTTTTGAGGAGACTTGAAGAATTTTGAGGAATTTTTCTTATATTCTGTGGAAACTTGTGGAGGTTTGGTGGGATTTTTGGGGGATTTTGTGGGATATTGAGGCGATTTAGGGATCTTGAGGGATTTTTCATGTATTTTGTGGGAATTTGTGGAGATTTGGTGGGATATTTTTCTAGAATTTGGTCATGTTTTGAGAAGATTTAGGGAATTTTGTGGGATTTTTCCTGGAATTTTGTTGGATACTGGGGAGATTTTGTGGGATGCTTGTGGAACTTTGAGGGACTCTTCTGGAATTTTGTGAGATTCTGTAGAGAACTGACGAATTATCAGGGATTTTTCATGTATTCTGTGGGAATTTGTGGAGATTTGGTGGGATTTTTGTGGATTTTGGCCGTGTTTTGAGAAGATTTAGGGAATTTTGTGTGATTTTTCTGGGATTTTGTTGGGTATTGAGGACATTTTGTGGGATGTTTCTGGAATTTGGTGGGGCTTTTCAAGAATTTTGTGGTATTTTGAAAAGATTTTGGGAATTTTGTGGTGTTTTTTCTTGAATTTTGAGGGAAACTGTGCTGATTTTATGGGGCGTTTCTGGAATTTGGTCGAGTTTTCAGAAGATTTAGGGATTTTTGTGAGATTTTTGTGGGATGTTCTGGGAATTGGTGGAGATTTTGTGGGACTTTCCTGTGAATTGGTAGGGTTTTGAAATGATTTAGGGAGTTTTGTGGGACTTCTCTGGAATATTGTGGGTTTTTTCTGGAATTGTGTGGGATTCTGAGGAGACTTGAAGAATTTTGAGGAATTTGTTTTAGATTTTGTGGGAATTTGGGGAGATTCTGTGGGATTTTTCTGGAATTTGGTGGGCCTTTTCAAGGACTTTGTGTGGTTTTGAGGAGACTTGAAGAATTTTGAGGAAATTTTCTTAGATTTTGTGGAAACTTGTGGAGGTTTTGTGTGATTTTTGTGGGATTTTGTGGGATATTGAGGCGATTTAGGGATCTTGAGGGATTTTTCATGTATTTTGTGGGAATTTGTGGAGATTTGGTGGGATATTTTTCTAGAATTTGGTCGTGTTTTGAGAAGATTTAGGGAATTTGGTGGGATTTTTCCTGGAATTTTATTGGATACTGGGGAGATTTTGTGGGATGTTTGTGGAACTTGGAGGGACTTTTCTGGAATTTGGTGAGATTCTGTAGAGAACTGACGAATTATCAGGGATTTTTCATGTATTCTGTGGGAATTTGTGGAGATTTGGTGGGATTTTCTGGAATTTGGTAGAGTTTTGAGAAGATTTAGGGAATTCTGCAAGATATTTCTGGAATTTGGTGGGCATTTTTGAAGGACTTTTTGTGGTTTTGAGGAGACTTGAAGAATTTTGAGGAATTTTTCTTAGATTCTGTGGAAACTTGTGGAGGTTTTGTGGGATTTTTGTGGAATTTTGTGGGATATTGAGGCGATTTAGGGATCTTGAGGGATTTTTCATGTATTTTGTGGGAATTTGTGGAGATTTGGTGGGATTTTTGTGGATTTTGGCCGTGTTTTGAGAAGATTTAGGGAATTTTGTGGGATTTTTCCTGGAATTTTGTTGGATACTGGGGAGATTTTGTGGGATGCTTGTGGAACTTTGAGGGACTCTTCTGGAATTTGGTGAGATTCTGTAGAGAACTGATGAATTATCAGGGATTTTTCATGTATTCTGTGGGTATTTGTGGAGATTTGGTGGGATTTTTGTGGATTTTGGCCGTGTTTTGAGAAGATTTAGGGAATTTTGTGTGATTTTTCTGGGATTTTGTTGGGTATTGAGGACATTTTGTGGGATGTTTCTGGAATTTGGTGGGGCTTTTCAAGAATTTTGTGGTATTTTGAAAAGATTTTGGGAATTTTGTGGTGTTTTTTCTTGAATTTTGAGGGAAACTGTGCTGATTTTATGGGGCGTTTCTGGAATTGGGTCGAGTTTTCAGAAGATTTAGGGATTTTTGTGAGATTTTTGTGGGATGTTCTGGGAATTGGTGGAGATTTTGTGGGACTTTCCTGTGAATTGGTAGGGTTTTGAAATGATTTAGGGAGTTTTGTGGGACTTCTCTGGAATTTTGTGGGTTTTTTCTGGAATTGTGTGGGATTCTGAGGAGACTTGAAGAATTTTGAGGAATTTGTTTTAGATTTTGTGGGAATTTGTGTAGATTCTGTGGGATTTTTCTGGAATTTGGTGGGCCTTTTCAAGGACTTTGTGTGGTTTTGAGGAGACTTGAAGAATTTTGAGTAATTTTTCTTATATTCTGTGGAAACTTGTGGAGGTTTGGTGGGATTTTTGTGGAATTTTGTGGGATATTGAGGCGATTTAGGGATCTTGAGGGATTTTTCATGTATTTTGTGGGATTTTGTGGAGATTTGTTGGGATATTTTTCTAGAATTTGGTCGTGTTTTGAGAAGATTTAGGGAATTTTGTGGGATTTTTCCTGGAATTTTGTTGGATACTGGGGAGATTTTGTGGGATGTTTGTGGAACTTTGAGGGACTTTTCTGGAATTTGGTGAGATTCTGTAGAGAACTGAAGAATTATCAGGGATTTTTCATTTATTCTGTGGGAATTTGTGGAGATTTGGTGGGATTTTTGTGGATTTTGGCCGTGTTTTGAGAAGATTTAGGGAATTTTGTGGGATTTTTCCTGGAATTTTGTTGGATACTGGGGAGATTTTGTGGGATGTTTGTGGAACTTTGAGGGACTTTTCTGGAATTTGGTGAGATTCTGTAGAGAACTGAAGAATTATCAGGGATTTTTCATGTATTCTGTGGGAATTTGTGGAGATTTGGTGGGATTTTTCTGGAATTTGGTAGAGTTTTGAGAAGATTTAGGGAATTCTGTAAGATTTTTCTGGAATTTGGTGGGTCTTTTCAAGGACTTTGTGTGGTTTTGAGGAGACTTGAAGAATTTTGAGGAATTTTTCTTAGATTTTGTGGAAACTTGTGGAGGTTTTGTGGGATTTTTGGGAGATTTTGTGGGATATTGAGGCGATTTAGGGATCTTGAGGGATTTTTCATGTATTTTGTGGGAATTTGTGGAGATTTGGTGGGATATTTTTCTAGAATTTGGTCATGTTTTGAGAAGATTTAGGGAATTTTGTGGGATTTTTCCTGGAATTTTGTTGGATACTGGGGAGATTTTGTGGAATGTTTGTGGAACTTTGAGGGACTCTTCTGGAATTTGGTGAGATTCTGTAGAGAACTGACGAATTATCAGGGATTTTTCATGTATTCTGTGGGAATTTGTGGAGATTCGGTGGGATATTTTTCTAGAATTTGGCCGTGTTTTGAGAAGATTTAGGGAATTTTGTGGGATTTTTCCTGGAATTTTGTTGGATTCTGGGGAGATTTTGTGGGATGTTTCTGGAACTTGGAAGGACTTTTCTGGAATTTGGTGAGATTCTGTAGAGAACTGACGAATTATCAGGGATTTTTCATGTATTCTGTGGGAATTTGTGGAGATTTGGTGGGATTTTTGTGGATTTTGGCCGTGTTTTGAGAAGATTTAGGGAATTTTGTGTGATTTTTCTGGGATTTTGTTGGGTATTGAGGACATTTTGTGGGATGTTTCTGGAATTTGGTGGGGCTTTTCAAGAATTTTGTGGTATTTTGAAAAGATTTAGGGAATTTTGTGGTGTTTTTTCTTGAATTTTGAGGGAAACTGTGCTGATTTTATGGGGCGTTTCTGGAATTGGGTCGAGTTTTCAGAAGATTTAGGGATTTTTGTGAGATTTTTGTGGGATGTTCTGGGAATTGGTGGAGATTTTGTGGGACTTTCCTGTGAATTGGTAGGGTTTTGAAATGATTTAGGGAGTTTTGTGGGACTTCTCTGGAATTTTGTGGGTTTTTTCTGGAATTGTGTGGGATTCTGAGGAGACTTGAAGAATTTTGAGGAATTTGTTTTAGATTTTGTGGGAATTTGTGTAGATTCTGTGGGATTTTTGTGGAATTTGGTGGGCCTTTTCAAGGACTTTGTGTGGTTTTGAGGAGACTTGAAGAATTTTGAGGAAATTTTCTTAGATTTTGTGGAAACTTGTGGAGGTTTTGTGTGATTTTTGTGGGATTTTGTGGGATATTGAGGCGATTTAGGGATCTTGAGGGATTTTTCATGTATTTTGTGGGAATTTGTGGAGATTTGGTGGGATATTTTTCTAGAATTTGGTCGTGTTTTGAGAAGATTTAGGGAATTTGGTGGGATTTTTCCTGGAATTTTGTTGGATACTGGGGAGATTTTGTGGGATGTTTGTGGAACTTGGAGGGACTTTTCTGGAATTTGGTGAGATTCTGTAGAGAACTGACGAATTACCAGGGATTTTTCATGTATTCTGTGGGAATTTGTGGAGATTTGGTGGGATTTTCTGGAATTTGGTAGAGTTTTGAGAAGATTTAGGGAATTCTGCAAGATATTTCTGGAATTCGGTAGGCCTTTTTGAAGGACTTTTTGTGGTTTTGAGGAGACTTGAAGAATTTTGAGGAATTTTTCTTAGATTCTGTGGAAACTTGTGGAGGTTTGGTGGGATTTTTGTGGAATTTTGTGGGATATTGAGGCGATTTAGGGATCTTGAGGGATTTTTCATGTATTCTGTGGGAATTTGTGGAGATTTGGTGGGATTTTTCTGGAATTTGGTAGAGTTTTGAGAAGATTTAGGGAATTCTGTAAGATTTTTCTGGAATTTGGTGGGTCTTTTCAAGGACTTTGTGTGGTTTTGAGGAGACTTGAAGAATTTTGAGGAATTTTTCTTATATTCTGTGGAAACTTGTGGAGGTTTGGTGGGATTTTTGGGGGATTTTGTGGGATATTGAGGCGATTTAGGGATCTTGAGGGATTTTTCATGTATTTTGTGGGAATTTGTGGAGATTTGGTGGGATATTTTTCTAGAATTTGGTCATGTTTTGAGAAGATTTAGGGAATTTTGTGGGATTTTTCCTGGAATTTTGTTGGATACTGGGGAGATTTTGTGGGATGCTTGTGGAACTTTGAGGGACTCTTCTGGAATTTTGTGAGATTCTGTAGAGAACTGACGAATTATCAGGGATTTTTCATGTATTCTGTGGGAATTTGTGGAGATTTGGTGGGATTTTTGTGGATTTTGGCCGTGTTTTGAGAAGATTTAGGGAATTTTGTGTGATTTTTCTGGGATTTTGTTGGGTATTGAGGACATTTTGTGGGATGTTTCTGGAATTTGGTGGGGCTTTTCAAGAATTTTGTGGTATTTTGAAAAGATTTAGGGAATTTTGTGGTGTTTTTTCTTGAATTTTGAGGGAAACTGTGCTGATTTTATGGGGCGTTTCTGGAATTTGGTCGAGTTTTCAGAAGATTTAGGGATTTTTGTGAGATTTTTGTGGGATGTTCTGGGAATTGGTGGAGATTTTGTGGGACTTTCCTGTGAATTGGTAGGGTTTTGAAATGATTTAGGGAGTTTTGTGGGACTTCTCTGGAATATTGTGGGTTTTTTCTGGAATTGTGTGGGATTCTGAGGAGACTTGAAGAATTTTGAGGAATTTGTTTTAGATTTTGTGGGAATTTGGGGAGATTCTGTGGGATTTTTCTGGAATTTGGTGGGCCTTTTCAAGGACTTTGTGTGGTTTTGAGGAGACTTGAAGAATTTTGAGGAAATTTTCTTAGATTTTGTGGAAACTTGTGGAGGTTTTGTGTGATTTTTGTGGGATTTTGTGGGATATTGAGGCGATTTAGGGATCTTGAGGGATTTTTCATGTATTTTGTGGGAATTTGTGGAGATTTGGTGGGATATTTTTCTAGAATTTGGTCGTGTTTTGAGAAGATTTAGGGAATTTTGTGGGATTTTTCCTGGAATTTTATTGGATACTGGGGAGATTTTGTGGGATGTTTGTGGAACTTGGAGGGACTTTTCTGGAATTTGGTGAGATTCTGTAGAGAACTGACGAATTATCAGGGATTTTTCATGTATTCTGTGGGAATTTGTGGAGATTTGGTGGGATTTTCTGGAATTTGGTAGAGTTTTGAGAAGATTTAGGGAATTCTGCAAGATATTTCTGGAATTTGGTGGGCATTTTTGAAGGACTTTTTGTGGTTTTGAGGAGACTTGAAGAATTTTGAGGAATTTTTCTTAGATTCTGTGGAAACTTGTGGAGGTTTTGTGGGATTTTTGTGGAATTTTGTGGGATATTGAGGCGATTTAGGGATCTTGAGGGATTTTTCATGTATTTTGTGGGAATTTGTGGAGATTTGGTGGGATTTTTGTGGATTTTGGCCGTGTTTTGAGAAGATTTAGGGAATTTTGTGGGATTTTTCCTGGAATTTTGTTGGATACTGGGGAGATTTTGTGGGATGCTTGTGGAACTTTGAGGGACTCTTCTGGAATTTGGTGAGATTCTGTAGAGAACTGATGAATTATCAGGGATTTTTCATGTATTCTGTGGGAATTTGTGGAGATTTGGTGGGATTTTTGTGGATTTTGTCCGTGTTTTGAGAAGATTTAGGGAATTTTGTGTGATTTTTCTGGGATTTTGTTGGGTATTGAGGACATTTTGTGGGATGTTTCTGGAATTTGGTGGGGCTTTTCAAGAATTTTGTGGTATTTTGAAAAGATTTTGGGAATTTTGTGGTGTTTTTTCTTGAATTTTGAGGGAAACTGTGCTGATTTTATGGGGCGTTTCTGGAATTTGGTCGAATTTTCAGAAGATTTAGGGATTTTTGTGAGATTTTTGTGGGATGTTCTGGGAATTGGTGGAGATTTTGTGGGACTTTCCTGTGAATTGGTAGGGTTTTGAAATGATTTAGGGAGTTTTGTGGGACTTCTCTGGAATTTTGTGGGTTTTTTCTGGAATTGTGTGGGATTCTGAGGAGACTTGAAGATTTTTGAGGAATTTGTTTTAGATTTTGTGGGAATTTGTGTAGATTCTGTGGGACTTTTCTGGAATTTGGTGGGCCTTTTCAAGGACTTTGTGTGGTTTTGAGGAGACTTGAAGAATTTTGAGGAATTTTTCTTAGATTCTGTGGAAACTTGTGGAGGTTTGGTGGGATTTTTGTGGAATTTTGTGGGATATTGAGGCGATTTAGGGATCTTGAGGGATTTTTCATGTATTTTGTGGGAATTTGTGGAGATTTGGTGGGATTTTTGTGGATTTTGGCCGTGTTTTGAGAAGATTTAGGGAATTTTGTGGGATTTTTCCTGGAATTTCGTTGGATACTGGGGAGATTTTGTGGGATGTTTGTGGAACTTGCAGGGACTTTTCTGGAATTTGGTGAGATTCTGTAGAGAACTGACGAATTATCAGGGATTTTTCATGTATTCTGTGGGAATTTGTGGAGATTCGGTGGGATATTTTTCTAGAATTTGGTCATGTTTTGAGAAGATTTAGGGAATTTTGTGGGATTTTTCCTGGAATTTTGTTGGATACTGGGGAGATTTTGTGGGATGTTTCTGGAACTTGGAAGGACTTTACTGGAATTTGGTGAGATTCTGTAGAGAACTGAAGAATTATCAGGGATTTTTCATGTATTCTGTGGGAATTTGTGGAGATTTGGTGGGATTTTTGTGGATTTTGGCCGTGTTTTGAGAAGATTTAGGGAATTTTGTGTGATTTTTCTGGGATTTTGTTGGGTATTGAGGACATTTTGTGGGATGTTTCTGGAATTTGGTGGGGCTTTTCAAGAATTTTGTGGTATTTTGAAAAGATTTAGGGAATTTTGTGGTGTTTTTTCTTGAATTTTGTGGGAAACTGTGCTGATTTTATGGGGCGTTTCTGGAATTGGGTCGAGTTTTCAGAAGATTTAGGGATTTTTGTGAGATTTTTGTGGGATGTTCTGGGAATTGGTGGAGATTTTGTGGGACTTTCCTGTGAATTGGTAGGGTTTTGAAATGATTTAGGGAGTTTTGTGGGACTTCTCTGGAATTTTGTGGGTTTTTTCTGGAATTGTGTGGGATTCTGAGGAGACTTGAAGAATTTTGAGGAATTTGTTTTAGATTTTGTGGGAATTTGTGTAGATTCTGTGGGATTTTTCTGGAATTTGGTGGGCCTTTTCAAGGACTTTGTGTGGTTTTGAGGAGACTTGAAGAATTTTGAGTAATTTTTCTTATATTCTGTGGAAACTTGTGGAGGTTTGGTGGGATTTTTGTGGAATTTTGTGGGATATTGAGGCGATTTAGGGATCTTGAGGGATTTTTCATGTATTTTGTGGGATTTTGTGGAGATTTGTTGGGATATTTTTCTAGAATTTGGTCGTGTTTTGAGAAGATTTAGGGAATTTTGTGGGATTTTTCCTGGAATTTTGTTGGATACTGGGGAGATTTTGTGGGATGTTTGTGGAACTTTGAGGGACTTTTCTGGAATTTGGTGAGATTCTGTAGAGAACTGAAGAATTATCAGGGATTTTTCATTTATTCTGTGGGAATTTGTGGAGATTTGGTGGGATTTTTGTGGATTTTGGCCGTGTTTTGAGAAGATTTAGGGAATTTTGTGGGATTTTTCCTGGAATTTTGTTGGATACTGGGGAGATTTTGTGGGATGTTTGTGGAACTTTGAGGGACTTTTCTGGAATTTGGTGAGATTCTGTAGAGAACTGAAGAATTATCAGGGATTTTTCATGTATTCTGTGGGAATTTGTGGAGATTTGGTGGGATTTTTCTGGAATTTGGTAGAGTTTTGAGAAGATTTAGGGAATTCTGTAAGATTTTTCTGGAATTTGGTGGGTCTTTTCAAGGACTTTGTGTGGTTTTTGAGGAGACTTGAAGAATTTTGAGGAATTTTTCTTAGATTTTGTGGAAACTTGTGGAGGTTTTGTGGGATTTTTGGGAGATTTTGTGGGATATTGAGGCGATTTAGGGATCTTGAGGGATTTTTCATGTATTTTGTGGGAATTTGTGGAGATTTGGTGGGATATTTTTCTAGAATTTGGTCATGTTTTGAGAAGATTTAGGGAATTTTGTGGGATTTTTCCTGGAATTTTGTTGGATACTGGGGAGATTTTGTGGGATGCTTGTGGAACTTTGAGGGACTCTTCTGGAATTTTGTGAGATTCTGTAGAGAACTGACGAATTATCAGGGATTTTTCATGTATTCTGTGGGAATTTGTGGAGATTTGGTGGGATTTTTGTGGATTTTGGCCGTGTTTTGAGAAGATTTAGGGAATTTTGTGTGATTTTTCTGGGATTTTGTTGGGTATTGAGGACATTTTGTGGGATGTTTCTGGAATTTGGTGGGGCTTTTCAAGAATTTTGTGGTATTTTGAAAAGATTTTGGGAATTTTGTGGTGTTTTTTCTTGAATTTTGAGGGAAACTGTGCTGATTTTATGGGGCGTTTCTGGAATTTGGTCGAGTTTTCAGAAGATTTAGGGATTTTTGTGAGATTTTTGTGGGATGTTCTGGGAATTGGTGGAGATTTTGTGGGACTTTCCTGTGAATTGGTAGGGTTTTGAAATGATTTAGGGAGTTTTGTGGGACTTCTCTGGAATTTTGTGGGTTTTTTCTGGAATTGTGTGGGATTCTGAGGAGACTTGAAGAATTTTGAGGAATTTGTTTTAGATTTTGTGGGAATTTGTGTAGATTCTGTGGGATTTTTCTGGAATTTGGTGGGCCTTTTCAAGGACTTTGTGTGGTTTTGAGGAGACTTGAAGAATTTTGAGGAAATTTTCTTAGATTTTGTGGAAACTTGTGGAGGTTTTGTGTGATCTTTGTGGGATTTTGTGGGATATTGAGGCGATTTAGGGATCTTGAGGGATTTTTCATGTATTTTGTGGGAATTTGTGGAGATTTGGTGGGATATTTTTCTAGAATTTGGTCGTGTTTTGAGAAGATTTAGGGAATTTGGTGGGATTTTTCCTGGAATTTTGTTGGATACTGGGGAGATTTTGTGGGATGTTTGTGGAACTTGGAGGGACTCTTCTGGAATTTGGTGAGATTCTGTAGAGAACTGACGAATTATCAGGGATTTTTCATGTATTCTGTGGGAATTTGTGGAGATCTGGTGGGATTTTTGTGGATTTTGGCCGTGTTTTGAGAAGATTTAGGGAATTTTGTGTGATTTTTCTGGGATTTTGTTGGGTATTGAGGACATTTTGTGGGATGTTTCTGGAATTTGGTGGGGCTTTTCAAGAATTTTGTGGTATTTTGAAAAGATTTTGGGAATTTTGTGGTGTTTTTTCTTGAATTTTGAGGGAAACTGTGCTGATTTTATGGGGCGTTTCTGGAATTTGGTCGAGTTTTCAGAAGATTTAGGGATTTTTGTGAGATTTTTGTGGGATGTTCTGGGAATTGGTGGAGATTTTGTGGGACTTTCCTGTGAATTGGTAGGGTTTTGAAATGATTTAGGGAGTTTTGTGGGACTTCTCTGGAATTTTGTGGGTTTTTTCTGGAATTGTGTGGGATTCTGAGGAGACTTGAAGATTTTTGAGGAATTTGTTTTAGATTTTGTGGGAATTTGTGTAGATTCTGTGGGACTTTTCTGGAATTTGGTGGGCCTTTTCAAGGACTTTGTGTGGTTTTGAGGAGACTTGAAGAATTTTGAGGAATTTTTCTTAGATTCTGTGGAAACTTGTGGAGGTTTGGTGGGATTTTTGTGGAATTTTGTGGGATATTGAGGCGATTTAGGGATCTTGAGGGATTTTTCATGTATTTTGTGGGAATTTGTGGAGATTTGGTGGGATTTTTGTGGATTTTGGCCGTGTTTTGAGAAGATTTAGGGAATTTTGTGGGATTTTTCCTGGAATTTCGTTGGATACTGGGGAGATTTTGTGGGATGTTTGTGGAACTTGGAGGGACTTTTCTGGAATTTGGTGAGATTCTGTAGAGAACTGACGAATTATCAGGGATTTTTCATGTATTCTGTGGGAATTTGTGGAGATTCGGTGGGATATTTTTCTAGAATTTGGTCATGTTTTGAGAAGATTTAGGGAATTTTGTGGGATTTTTCCTGGAATTTTGTTGGATACTGGGGAGATTTTGTGGGATGTTTCTGGAACTTGGAAGGACTTTAATGGAATTTGGTGAGATTCTGTAGAGAACTGAAGAATTATCAGGGATTTTTCATGTATTCTGTGGGAATTTGTGGAGATTTGGTGGGATTTTTGTGGATTTTGGCCGTGTTTTGAGAAGATTTAGGGAATTTTGTTTGATTTTTCTGGGATTTTGTTGGGTATTGAGGACATTTTGTGGGATGTTTCTGGAATTTGGTGGGGCTTTTCAAGAATTTTGTGGTATTTTGAAAAGATTTAGGGAATTTTGTGGTGTTTTTTCTTGAATTTTGTGGGAAACTGTGCTGATTTTATGGGGCGTTTCTGGAATTGGGTCGAGTTTTCAGAAGATTTAGGGATTTTTGTGAGATTTTTGTGGGAAGTTCTGGGAATTGGTGGAGATTTTGTGGGACTTTCCTGTGAATTGGTAGGGTTTTGAAATGATTTAGGGAGTTTTGTGGGACTTCTCTGGAATTTTGTGGGTTTTTTCTGGAATTGTGTGGGATTCTGAGGAGACTTGAAGAATTTTGAGGAATTTGTTTTAGATTTTGTGGGAATTTGTGTAGATTCTGTGGGATTTTTCTGGAATTTGGTGGGCCTTTTCAAGGACTTTGTGTGGTTTTGAGGAGACTTGAAGAATTTTGAGTAATTTTTCTTATATTCTGTGGAAACTTGTGGAGGTTTGGTGGGATTTTTGTGGAATTTTGTGGGATATTGAGGCGATTTAGGGATCTTGAGGGATTTTTCATGTATTTTGTGGGATTTTGTGGAGATTTGTTGGGATATTTTTCTAGAATTTGGTCGTGTTTTGAGAAGATTTAGGGAATTTTGTGGGATTTTTCCTGGAATTTTGTTGGATACTGGGGAGATTTTGTGGGATGTTTGTGGAACTTTGAGGGACTTTTCTGGAATTTGGTGAGATTCTGTAGAGAACTGAAGAATTATCAGGGATTTTTCATTTATTCTGTGGGAATTTGTGGAGATTTGGTGGGATTTTTGTGGATTTTGGCCGTGTTTTGAGAAGATTTAGGGAATTTTGTGGGATTTTTCCTGGAATTTTGTTGGATACTGGGGAGATTTTGTGGGATGTTTGTGGAACTTTGAGGGACTTTTCTGGAATTTGGTGAGATTCTGTAGAGAACTGAAGAATTATCAGGGATTTTTCATGTATTCTGTGGGAATTTGTGGAGATTTGGTGGGATTTTTCTGGAATTTGGTAGAGTTTTGAGAAGATTTAGGGAATTCTGTAAGATTTTTCTGGAATTTGGTGGGTCTTTTCAAGGACTTTGTGTGGTTTTTGAGGAGACTTGAAGAATTTTGAGGAATTTTTCTTAGATTTTGTGGAAACTTGTGGAGGTTTTGTGGGATTTTTGGGAGATTTTGTGGGATATTGAGGCGATTTAGGGATCTTGAGGGATTTTTCATGTATTTTGTGGGAATTTGTGGAGATTTGGTGGGATATTTTTCTAGAATTTGGTCATGTTTTGAGAAAATTTAGGGAATTTTGTGGGATTTTTCCTGGAATTTTGTTGGATACTGGGGAGATTTTGTGGGATGCTTGTGGAACTTTGAGGGACTCTTCTGGAATTTTGTGAGATTCTGTAGAGAACTGACGAATTATCAGGGATTTTTCATGTATTCTGTGGGAATTTGTGGAGATTTGGTGGGATTTTTGTGGATTTTGGCCGTGTTTTGAGAAGATTTAGGGAATTTTGTGTGATTTTTCTGGGATTTTGTTGGGTATTGAGGACATTTTGTGGGATGTTTCTGGAATTTGGTGGGGCTTTTCAAGAATTTTGTGGTATTTTGAAAAGATTTTGGGAATTTTGTGGTGTTTTTTCTTGAATTTTGAGGGAAACTGTGCTGATTTTATGGGGCGTTTCTGGAATTTGGTCGAGTTTTCAGAAGATTTAGGGATTTTTGTGAGATTTTTGTGGGATGTTCTGGGAATTGGTGGAGATTTTGTGGGACTTTCCTGTGAATTGGTAGGGTTTTGAAATGATTTAGGGAGTTTTGTGGGACTTCTCTGGAATTTTGTGGGTTTTTTCTGGAATTGTGTGGGATTCTGAGGAGACTTGAAGAATTTTGAGGAATTTGTTTTAGATTTTGTGGGAATTTGTGTAGATTCTGTGGGATTTTTCTGGAATTTGGTGGGCCTTTTCAAGGACTTTGTGTGGTTTTGAGGAGACTTGAAGAATTTTGAGGAAATTTTCTTAGATTTTGTGGAAACTTGTGGAGGTTTTGTGTGATCTTTGTGGGATTTTGTGGGATATTGAGGCGATTTAGGGATCTTGAGGGATTTTTCATGTATTTTGTGGGAATTTGTGGAGATTTGGTGGGATATTTTTCTAGAATTTGGTCGTGTTTTGAGAAGATTTAGGGAATTTTGTGGGATTTTTCCTGGAATTTTGTTGGATACTGGGGAGATTTTGTGGGATGTTTGTGGAACTTGGAGGGACTCTTCTGGAATTTGGTGAGATTCTGTAGAGAACTGACGAATTATCAGGGATTTTTCATGTATTCTGTGGGAATTTGTGGAGATTCGGTGGGATATTTTTCTAGAATTTGGCCGTGTTTTGAGAAGATTTAGGGAATTTTGTGGGATTTTTCCTGGAATTTTGTTGGATACTGGGGAGATTTTGTGGGATGTTTCTGGAACTTGGAAGGACTTTTCTGGAATTTGGTGAGATTCTGTAGAGAACTGACGAATTATCAGGGATTTTTCATGTATTCTGTGGGAATTTGTGGAGATTTGGTGGGATTTTTGTGGATTTTGGCCGTGTTTTGAGAAGATTTAGGGAATTTTGTGTGATTTTTCTGGGATTTTGTTGGGTATTGAGGACATTTTGTGGGATGTTTCTGGAATTTGGTGGGGCTTTTCAAGAATTTTGTGGTATTTTGAAAAGATTTAGGGAATTTTGTGGTGTTTTTTCTTGAATTTTGTGGGAAACTGTGCTGATTTTATGGGGCGTTTCTGGAATTGGGTCGAGTTTTCAGAAGATTTAGGGATTTTTGTGAGATTTTTGTGGGATGTTCTGGGAATTGGTGGAGATTTTGTGGGACTTTCCTGTGAATTGGTAGGGTTTTGAAATGATTTAGGGAGTTTTGTGGGACTTCTCTGGAATTTTGTGGGTTTTTTCTGGAATTGTGTGGGATTCTGAGGAGACTTGAAGAATTTTGAGGAATTTGTTTTAGATTTTGTGGGAATTTGGGGAGATTCTGTGGGATTTTACTGGAATTTGGTGGGCCTTTTCAAGGACTTTGTGTGGTTTTGAGGAGACTTGAAGAATTTTGAGGAATTTTTCTTAGATTTTGTGGAAACTTGTGGAGGTTTTGTGTGATTTTTGTGGGATTTTGTGGGATATTGAGGCGATTTACGGATCTTGAGGGATTTTTCATGTATTTTGTGGGAATTTGTGGAGATTTGGTGGGATATTTTTCTAGAATTTGGTCGTGTTTTGAGAAGATTTAGGGAATTTGGTGGGATTTTTCCTGGAATTTTATTGGATACTGGGGAGATTTTGTGGGATGTTTGTGGAACTTGGAGGGACTTTTCTGGAATTTGGTGAGATTCTGTAGAGAACTGACGAATTATCAGGGATTTTTCATGTATTCTGTGGGAATTTGTGGAGATTTGGTGGGATTTTCTGGAATTTGGTAGAGTTTTGAGAAGATTTAGGGAATTCTGCAAGATATTTCTGGAATTCGGTAGGCCTTTTTGAAGGACTTTTTGTGGTTTTGAGGAGACTTGAAGAATTTTGAGGAATTTTTCTTAGATTCTGTGGAAACTTGTGGAGGTTTGGTGGGATTTTTGTGGAATTTTGTGGGATATTGAGGCGATTTAGGGATCTTGAGGGATTTTTCATGTATTTTGTGGGAATTTGTGGAGATTTGGTGGGATTTTTGTGGATTTTGGCCGTGTTTTGAGAAGATTTATGGAATTTTGTGGGATTTTTCTGGGATTTTGTTGGGTATTGAGGACATTTTGTGGGATGTTTCTGGAATTTGGTGGGGCTTTTCAAGAATTTTGTGGTATTTTGAAAAGATTTTGGGAATTTTGTGGTGTTTTTTCTTGAATTTTGTGGGAAACTGTGCTGATTTTATGGGGCGTTTCTGGAATTTGGTCGAGTTTTCAGAAGATTTAGGGATTTTTGTGAGATTTTTGTGGGATGTTCTGGGAATTGGTGGAGATTTTGTGGGACTTTCCTGTGAATTAGTAGGGTTTTGAAATGATTTAGGGAGTTTAGTGGGACTTCTCTGGAATTTTGTGGGTTTTTTCTGGAATTGTGTGGGATTCTGAGGAGACTTGAAGAATTTTGAGGAATTTGTTTTAGATTTTGTGGGAATTTGTGTAGATTCTGTGGGATTTTTCTGGAATTTGGTGGGCCTTTTTGACGGACTTTGTGTGGTTTTGAGGAGACTTGAAGAATTTTGAGGAAATTTTCTTAGATTTTGTGGAAACTTGTGGAGGTTTTGTGTGATTTTTGTGGGATTTTGTGGGATATTGAGGCGATTTAGGGATCTTGAGGGATTTTTCATGTATTTTGTGGGAATTTGTGGAGATTTGGTGGGATTTTTGTGGATTTTGGCCGTGTTTTGAGAAGATTTAGGGAATTTTGTGGGATTTTTCCTGGAATTTTGTTGGATACTGGGGAGATTTTGTGGGATGTTTGTGGAACTTTGAGGGACTTTTCTGGAATTTGGTGAGATTCTGTAGAGAACTGACGAATTATCAGGGATTTTTCATGTATTCTGTGGGAATTTGTGGAGATTTGGTGGGATATTTTTCTAGAATTTGGTCATGTTTTGAGAAGATTTAGGGAATTTTGTGGGATTTTTCCTGGAATTTTGTTGGATACTGGGGAGATTTTGTGGGATGTTTGTGGAACTTTGAGGGACTTTTCTGGAATTTGGTGAGATTCTGTAGAGAACTGAAGAATTATCAGGGATTTTTCATGTATTCTGTGGGAATTTGTGGAGATTTGGTGGGATTTTTGTGGATTTTGGTCGTGTTTTGAGAAGATTTAGGGAATTTTGTGTGATTTTTCTGGGATTTTGTTGGGTATTGAGGACATTTTGTGGGATGTTTCTGGAATTTGGTGGGGCTTTTCAAGAATTTTGTGGTATTTTGAAAAGATTTAGGGAATTTTGTGGTGTTTTTTCTTGAATTTTGTGGGAAACTGTGCTGATTTTATGGGGCGTTTCTGGAATTTGGTCGAATTTTCAGAAGATTTAGGGATTTTTGTGAGAGTTTTGTGGGATGTTCTGGGAATTGGTGGAGATTTTGTGGGACTTTCCTGTGAATTGGTAGGGTTTTGAAATGATTTAGGGAGTTTTGTGGGACTTCTCTGGAATTTTGTGGGTTTTTTCTGGAATTGTGTGGGATTCTGAGGAGACTTGAAGAATTTTGAGGAATTTGTTTTAGATTTTGTGGGAATTTGTGTAGATTCTGTGGGATTTTTCTGGAATTTGGTGGGTCTTTTCAAGGACTTTGTGTGGTTTTGAGGAGACTTGAAGAATTTTGAGGAATTTTTCTTATATTCTGTGGAAACTTGTGGAGGTTTGGTGGGATTTTTGTGGAATTTTGTGGGATATTGAGGCGATTTAGGGATCTTGAGGGATTTTTCATGTATTTTGTGGGATTTTGTGGAGATTTGTTGGGATATTTTTCTAGAATTTGGTCGTGTTTTGAGAAGATTTAGGGAATTTTGTGGGATTTTTCCTGGAATTTTGTTGGATACTGGGGAGATTTTGTGGGATGTTTGTGGAACTTTGAGGGACTTTTCTGGAATTTGGTGAGATTCTGTAGAGAACTGAAGAATTATCAGGGATTTTTCATTTATTCTGTGGGAATTTGTGGAGATTTGGTGGGATTTTTGTGGATTTTGGCCGTGTTTTGAGAAGATTTAGGGAATTTCGTGGGATTTTTCCTGGAATTTTGTTGGATACTGGGGAGATTTTGTGGGATGTTTGTGGAACTTTGAGGGACTTTTCTGGAATTTGGTGAGATTCTGTAGAGAACTGAAGAATTATCAGGGATTTTTCATGTATTCTGTGGGAATTTGTGGAGATTTGGTGGGATTTTTCTGGAATTTGGTAGAGTTTTGAGAAGATTTAGGGAATTCTGTAAGATTTTTCTGGAATTTGGTGGGTCTTTTCAAGGACTTTGTGTGGTTTTGAGGAGACTTGAAGAATTTTGAGGAATTTTTCTTAGATTTTGTGGAAACTTGTGGAGGTTTTGTGGGATTTTTGGGGGATTTTGTGGGATATTGAGGCGATTTAGGGATCTTGAGGGATTTTTCATGTATTTTGTGGGAATTTGTGGAGATTTGGTGGGATATTTTTCTAGAATTTGGTCATGTTTTGAGAAGATTTAGGGAATTTTGTGGGATTTTTCCTGGAATTTTGTTGGATACTGGGGAGATTTTGTGGGATGCTTGTGGAACTTTGAGGGACTCTTCTGGAATTTTGTGAGATTCTGTAGAGAACTGAAGAATTATCAGGGATTTTTCATGTATTCTGTGGGAATTTGTGGAGATTTGGTGGGATTTTTGTGGATTTTGGCCGTGTTTTGAGAAGATTTAGGGAATTTTGTGTGATTTTTCTGGGATTTTGTTGGGTATTGAGGACATTTTGTGGGATGTTTCTGGAATTTGGTGGGGCTTTTCAAGAATTTTGTGGTATTTTGAAAAGATTTTGGGAATTTTGTGGTGTTTTTTCTTGAATTTTGAGGGAAACTGTGCTGATTTTATGGGGCGTTTCTGGAATTTGGTCGAGTTTTCAGAAGATTTAGGGATTTTTGTGAGATTTTTGTGGGATGTTCTGGGAATTGGTGGAGATTTTGTGGGACTTTCCTGTGAATTGGTAGGGTTTTGAAATGATTTAGGGAGTTTTGTGGGACTTCTCTGGAATTTTGTGGGTTTTTTCTGGAATTGTGTGGGATTCTGAGGAGACTTGAAGAATTTTGAGGAATTTGTTTTAGATTTTGTGGGAATTTGTGTAGATTCTGTGGGATTTTACTGGAATTTGGTGGGCCTTTGCAAGGACTTTGTGGGGTTTTGAGGAGACTTGAAGAATTTTGAGGAAATTTTCTTAGATTTTGTGGAAACTTGTGGAGGTTTTGTGTGATCTTTGTGGGATTTTGTGGGATATTGAGGCGATTTAGGGATCTTGAGGGATTTTTCATGTATTTTGTGGGAATTTGTGGAGATTTGGTGGGATATTTTTCTAGAATTTGGTCATGTTTTGAGAAGATTTAGGGAATTTTGTGGGATTTTTCCTGGAATTTTGTTGGATACTGGGGAGATTTTGTGGGATGCTTGTGGAACTTTGAGGGACTCTTCTGGAATTTTGTGAGATTCTGTAGAGAACTGACGAATTATCAGGGATTTTTCATGTATTCTGTGGGAATTTGTGGAGATTTGGTGGGATTTTTGTGGATTTTGGCCGTGTTTTGAGAAGATTTAGGGAATTTTGTGTGATTTTTCTGGGATTTTGTTGGGTATTGAGGACATTTTGTGGGATGTTTCTGGAATTTGGTGGGGCTTTTCAAGAATTTTGTGGTATTTTGAAAAGATTTTGGGAATTTTGTGGTGTTTTTTCTTGAATTTTGAGGGAAACTGTGCTGATTTTATGGGGCGTTTCTGGAATTTGGTCGAGTTTTCAGAAGATTTAGGGATTTTTGTGAGATTTTTGTGGGATGTTCTGGGAATTGGTGGAGATTTTGTGGGACTTTCCTGTGAATTGGTAGGGTTTTGAAATGATTTAGGGAGTTTAGTGGGACTTCTCTGGAATTTTGTGGGTTTTTTCTGGAATTGTGTGGGATTCTGAGGAGACTTGAAGAATTTTGAGGAATTTGTTTTAGATTTTGTGGGAATTTGTGTAGATTCTGTGGGATTTTTCTGGAATTTGGTGGGCCTTTTCAAGGACTTTGTGTGGTTTTGAGGAGACTTGAAGAATTTTGAGGAAATTTTCTTAGATTTTGTGGAAACTTGTGGAGGTTTTGTGTGATTTTTGTGGGATTTTGTGGGATATTGAGGCGATTTAGGGATCTTGAGGGATTTTTCATGTATTTTGTGGGAATTTGTGGAGATTTGTTGGGATATTTTTCTAGAATTTGGTCGTGTTTTGAGAAGATTTAGGGAATTTTGTGGGATTTTTCCTGGAATTTTATTGGATACTGGGGAGATTTTGTGGGATGTTTGTGGAACTTGGAGGGACTTTTCTGGAATTTGGTGAGATTCTGTAGAGAACTGACGAATTATCAGGGATTTTTCATGTATTCTGTGGGAATTTGTGGAGATTTGGTGGGATTTTCTGGAATTTGGTAGAGTTTTGAGAAGATTTAGGGAATTCTGCAAGATATTTCTGGAATTTGGTGGGAATTTTTGAAGGACTTTTTGTGGTTTTGAGGAGACTTGAAGAATTTTGAGGAATTTTTCTTAGATTCTGTGGAAACTTGTGGAGGTTTTGTGGGATTTTTGTGGAATTTTGTGGGATATTGAGGCGATTTAGGGATCTTGAGGGATTTTTCATGTATTTTGTGGGAATTTGTGGAGATTTGGTGGGATTTTTGTGGATTTTGGCCGTGTTTTGAGAAGATTTAGGGAATTTTGTGGGATTTTTCTGGGATTTTGTTGGGTATTGAGGACATTTTGTGGGATGTTTCTGGAATTTGGTGGGGCTTTTCAAGAATTTTGTGGTATTTTGAAAAGATTTTGGGAATTTTGTGGTGTTTTTTCTTGAATTTTGAGGGAAACTGTGCTGATTTTATGGGGCGTTTCTGGAATTTGGTCGAGTTTTCAGAAGATTTAGGGATTTTTGTGAGATTTTTGTGGGATGTTCTGGGAATTGGTGGAGATTTTGTGGGACTTTCCTGTGAATTAGTAGGGTTTTGAAATGATTTAGGGAGTTTAGTGGGACTTCTCTGGAATTTTGTGGGTTTTTTCTGGAATTGTGTGGGATTCTGAGGAGACTTGAAGAATTTTGAGGAATTTGTTTTAGATTTTGTGGGAATTTGTGTAGATTCTGTGGGATTTTTCTGGAATTTGGTGGGCCTTTTTGACGGACTTTGTGTGGTTTTGAGGAGACTTGAAGAATTTTGAGGAAATTTTCTTAGATTTTGTGGAAACTTGTGGAGGTTTTGTGTGATTTTTGTGGGATTTTGTGGGATATTGAGGCGATTTAGGGATCTTGAGGGATTTTTCATGTATTTTGTGGGAATTTGTGGAGATTTGGTGGGATTTTTGTGGATTTTGGCCGTGTTTTGAGAAGATTTAGGGAATTTTGTGGGATTTTTCCTGGAATTTTGTTGGATACTGGGGAGATTTTGTGGGATGTTTGTGGAACTTTGAGGGACTTTTCTGGAATTTGGTGAGATTCTGTAGAGAACTGACGAATTATCAGGGATTTTTCATGTATTCTGTGGGAATTTGTGGAGATTTGGTGGGATATTTTTCTAGAATTTGGTCATGTTTTGAGAAGATTTAGGGAATTTTGTGGGATTTTTCCTGGAATTTTGTTGGATACTGGGGAGATTTTGTGGGATGTTTGTGGAACTTTGAGGGACTTTTCTGGAATTTGGTGAGATTCTGTAGAGAACTGAAGAATTATCAGGGATTTTTCATGTATTCTGTGGGAATTTGTGGAGATTTGGTGGGATTTTTGTGGATTTTGGTCGTGTTTTGAGAAGATTTAGGGAATTTTGTGTGATTTTTCTGGGATTTTGTTGGGTATTGAGGACATTTTGTGGGATGTTTCTGGAATTTGGTGGGGCTTTTCAAGAATTTTGTGGTATTTTGAAAAGATTTAGGGAATTTTGTGGTGTTTTTTCTTGAATTTTGTGGGAAACTGTGCTGATTTTATGGGGCGTTTCTGGAATTTGGTCGAATTTTCAGAAGATTTAGGGATTTTTGTGAGAGTTTTGTGGGATGTTCTGGGAATTGGTGGAGATTTTGTGGGACTTTCCTGTGAATTGGTAGGGTTTTGAAATGATTTAGGGAGTTTAGTGGGACTTCTCTGGAATTTTGTGGGTTTTTTCTGGAATTGTGTGGGATTCTGAGGAGACTTGAAGAATTTTGAGGAATTTGTTTTAGATTTTGTGGGAATTTGTGTAGATTCTGTGGGATTTTTCTGGAATTTGGTGGGCCTTTTCAAGGACTTTGTGTGGTTTTGAGGAGACTTGAAGAATTTTGAGGAATTTTTCTTATATTCTGTGGAAACTTGTGGAGGTTTGGTGGGATTTTTGTGGAATTTTGTGGGATATTGAGGCGAGTTAGGGATCTTGAGGGATTTTTCATGTATTTTGTGGGATTTTGTGGAGATTTGTTGGGATATTTTTCTAGAATTTGGTCGTGTTTTGAGAAGATTTAGGGAATTTTGTGGGATTTTTCCTGGAATTTTGTTGGATACTGGGGAGATTTTGTGGGATGTTTGTGGAACTTTGAGGGACTTTTCTGGAATTTGGTGAGATTCTGTAGAGAACTGAAGTATTATCAGGGATTTTTCATGTATTCTGTGGGAATTTGTGGAGATTTGGTGGGATTTTTGTGGATTTTGGCCGTGTTTTGAGAAGATTTAGGGAATTTCGTGGGATTTTTCCTGGAATTTTGTTGGATACTGGGGAGATTTTGTGGGATGTTTGTGGAACTTTGAGGGACTTTTCTGGAATTTGGTGAGATTCTGTAGAGAACTGAAGAATTATCAGGGATTTTTCATGTATTCTGTGGGAATTTGTGGAGATTTGGTGGGATTTTTCTGGAATTTGGTAGAGTTTTGAGAAGATTTAGGGAATTCTGTAAGATTTTTCTGGAATTTGGTGGGTCTTTTCAAGGACTTTGTGTGGTTTTGAGGAGACTTGAAGAATTTTGAGGAATTTTTCTTAGATTTTGTGGAAACTTGTGGAGGTTTTGTGGGATTTTTGGGGGATTTTGTGGGATATTGAGGCGATTTAGGGATCTTGAGGGATTTTTCAGGTATTTTGTGGGAATTTGTGGAGATTTGGTGGGATATTTTTCTAGAATTTGGTCATGTTTTGAGAAGATTTAGGGAATTTTGTGGGATTTTTCCTGGAATTTTGTTGGATACTGGGGAGATTTTGTGGGATGCTTGTGGAACTTTGAGGGACTCTTCTGGAATTTTGTGAGATTCTGTAGAGAACTGACGAATTATCAGGGATTTTTCATGTATTCTGTGGGAATTTGTGGAGATTTGGTGGGATTTTTGTGGATTTTGGCCGTGTTTTGAGAAGATTTAGGGAATTTTGTGTGATTTTTCTGGGATTTTGTTGGGTATTGAGGACATTTTGTGGGATGTTTCTGGAATTTGGTGGGGCTTTTCAAGAATTTTGTGGTATTTTGAAAAGATTTTGGGAATTTTGTGGTGTTTTTTCTTGAATTTTGAGGGAAACTGTGCTGATTTTATGGGGCGTTTCTGGAATTTGGTCGAGTTTTCAGAAGATTTAGGGATTTTTGTGAGATTTTTGTGGGATGTTCTGGGAATTGGTGGAGATTTTGTGGGACTTTCCTGTGAATTGGTAGGGTTTTGAAATGATTTAGGGAGTTTAGTGGGACTTCTCTGGAATTTTGTGGGTTTTTTCTGGAATTGTGTGGGATTCTGAGGAGACTTGAAGAATTTTGAGGAATTTGTTTTAGATTTTGTGGGAATTTGTGTAGATTCTGTGGGATTTTACTGGAATTTGGTGGGCCTTTGCAAGGACTTTGTGGGGTTTTGAGGAGACTTGAAGAATTTTGAGGAAATTTTCTTAGATTTTGTGGAAACTTGTGGAGGTTTTGTGTGATCTTTGTGGGATTTTGTGGGATATTGAGGCGATTTAGGGATCTTGAGGGATTTTTCATGTATTTTGTGGGAATTTGTGGAGATTTGGTGGGATATTTTTCTAGAATTTGGTCATGTTTTGAGAAGATTTAGGGAATTTTGTGGGATTTTTCCTGGAATTTTGTTGGATACTGGGGAGATTTTGTGGGATGCTTGTGGAACTTTGAGGGACTCTTCTGGAATTTTGTGAGATTCTGTAGAGAACTGACGAATTATCAGGGATTTTTCATGTATTCTGTGGGAATTTGTGGAGATTTGGTGGGATTTTTGTGGATTTTGGCCGTGTTTTGAGAAGATTTAGGGAATTTTGTGTGATTTTTCTGGGATTTTGTTGGGTATTGAGGACATTTTGTGGGATGTTTCTGGAATTTGGTGGGGCTTTTCAAGAATTTTGTGGTATTTTGAAAAGATTTTGGGAATTTTGTGGTGTTTTTTCTTGAATTTTGAGGGAAACTGTGCTGATTTTATGGGGCGTTTCTGGAATTTGGTCGAGTTTTCAGAAGATTTAGGGATTTTTGTGAGATTTTTGTGGGATGTTCTGGGAATTGGTGGAGATTTTGTGGGACTTTCCTGTGAATTGGTAGGGTTTTGAAATGATTTAGGGAGTTTAGTGGGACTTCTCTGGAATTTTGTGGGTTTTTTCTGGAATTGTGTGGGATTCTGAGGAGACTTGAAGAATTTTGAGGAATTTGTTTTAGATTTTGTGGGAATTTGTGTAGATTCTGTGGGACTTTTCTGGAATTTGGTGGGCCTTTTCAAGGACTTTGTGTGGTTTTGAGGAGACTTGAAGAATTTTGAGGAAATTTTCTTAGATTTTGTGGAAACTTGTGGAGGTTTTGTGTGATTTTTGTGGGATTTTGTGGGATATTGAGGCGATTTAGGGATCTTGAGGGATTTTTCATGTATTTTGTGGGAATTTGTGGAGATTTGGTGGGATATTTTTCTAGAATTTGGTCATGTTTTGAGAAGATTTAGGGAATTTTGTGGGATTTTTCCTGGAATTTTGTTGGATACTGGGGAGATTTTGTGGGATGCTTGTGGAACTTTGAGGGACTCTTCTGGAATTTTGTGAGATTCTGTAGAGAACTGACGAATTATCAGGGATTTTTCATGTATTCTGTGGGAATTTGTGGAGATTTGGTGGGATTTTTGTGGATTTTGGCCGTGTTTTGAGAAGATTTAGGGAATTTTGTGTGATTTTTCTGGGATTTTGTTGGGTATTGAGGACATTTTGTGGGATGTTTCTGGAATTTGGTGGGGCTTTTCAAGAATTTTGTGGTATTTTGAAAAGATTTTGGGAATTTTGTGGTGTTTTTTCTTGAATTTTGAGGGAAACTGTGCTGATTTTATGGGGCGTTTCTGGAATTTGGTCGAGTTTTCAGAAGATTTAGGGATTTTTGTGAGATTTTTGTGGGATGTTCTGGGAATTGGTGGAGATTTTGTGGGACTTTCCTGTGAATTGGTAGGGTTTTGAAATGATTTAGGGAGTTTAGTGGGACTTCTCTGGAATTTTGTGGGTTTTTTCTGGAATTGTGTGGGATTCTGAGGAGACTTGAAGAATTTTGAGGAATTTGTTTTAGATTTTGTGGGAATTTGTGTAGATTCTGTGGGATTTTTCTGGAATTTGGTGGGCCTTTTCAAGGACTTTGTGTGGTTTTGAGGAGACTTGAAGAATTTTGAGGAAATTTTCTTAGATTTTGTGGAAACTTGTGGAGGTTTTGTGTGATTTTTGTGGGATTTTGTGGGATATTGAGGCGATTTAGGGATCTTGAGGGATTTTTCATGTATTTTGTGGGAATTTGTGGAGATTTGTTGGGATATTTTTCTAGAATTTGGTCGTGTTTTGAGAAGATTTAGGGAATTTTGTGGGATTTTTCCTGGAATTTTATTGGATACTGGGGAGATTTTGTGGGATGTTTGTGGAACTTGGAGGGACTTTTCTGGAATTTGGTGAGATTCTGTAGAGAACTGACGAATTATCAGGGATTTTTCATGTATTCTGTGGGAATTTGTGGAGATTTGGTGGGATTTTCTGGAATTTGGTAGAGTTTTGAGAAGATTTAGGGAATTCTGCAAGATATTTCTGGAATTTGGTGGGAATTTTTGAAGGACTTTTTGTGGTTTTGAGGAGACTTGAAGAATTTTGAGGAATTTTTCTTAGATTCTGTGGAAACTTGTGGAGGTTTTGTGGGATTTTTGTGGAATTTTGTGGGATATTGAGGCGATTTAGGGATCTTGAGGGATTTTTCATGTATTTTGTGGGAATTTGTGGAGATTTGGTGGGATTTTTGTGGATTTTGGCCGTGTTTTGAGAAGATTTAGGGAATTTTGTGGGATTTTTCTGGGATTTTGTTGGGTATTGAGGACATTTTGTGGGATGTTTCTGGAATTTGGTGGGGCTTTTCAAGAATTTTGTGGTATTTTGAAAAGATTTTGGGAATTTTGTGGTGTTTTTTCTTGAATTTTGAGGGAAACTGTGCTGATTTTATGGGGCGTTTCTGGAATTTGGTCGAGTTTTCAGAAGATTTAGGGATTTTTGTGAGATTTTTGTGGGATGTTCTGGGAATTGGTGGAGATTTTGTGGGACTTTCCTGTGAATTAGTAGGGTTTTGAAATGATTTAGGGAGTTTAGTGGGACTTCTCTGGAATTTTGTGGGTTTTTTCTGGAATTGTGTGGGATTCTGAGGAGACTTGAAGAATTTTGAGGAATTTGTTTTAGATTTTGTGGGAATTTGTGTAGATTCTGTGGGATTTTTCTGGAATTTGGTGGGCCTTTTTGACGGACTTTGTGTGGTTTTGAGGAGACTTGAAGAATTTTGAGGAAATTTTCTTAGATTTTGTGGAAACTTGTGGAGGTTTTGTGTGATTTTTGTGGGATTTTGTGGGATATTGAGGCGATTTAGGGATCTTGAGGGATTTTTCATGTATTTTGTGGGAATTTGTGGAGATTTGGTGGGATTTTTGTGGATTTTGGCCGTGTTTTGAGAAGATTTAGGGAATTTTGTGGGATTTTTCCTGGAATTTTGTTGGATACTGGGGAGATTTTGTGGGATGTTTGTGGAACTTTGAGGGACTTTTCTGGAATTTGGTGAGATTCTGTAGAGAACTGACGAATTATCAGGGATTTTTCATGTATTCTGTGGGAATTTGTGGAGATTTGGTGGGATATTTTTCTAGAATTTGGTCATGTTTTGAGAAGATTTAGGGAATTTTGTGGGATTTTTCCTGGAATTTTGTTGGATACTGGGGAGATTTTGTGGGATGTTTGTGGAACTTTGAGGGACTTTTCTGGAATTTGGTGAGATTCTGTAGAGAACTGAAGAATTATCAGGGATTTTTCATGTATTCTGTGGGAATTTGTGGAGATTTGGTGGGATTTTTGTGGATTTTGGTCGTGTTTTGAGAAGATTTAGGGAATTTTGTGTGATTTTTCTGGGATTTTGTTGGGTATTGAGGACATTTTGTGGGATGTTTCTGGAATTTGGTGGGGCTTTTCAAGAATTTTGTGGTATTTTGAAAAGATTTAGGGAATTTTGTGGTGTTTTTTCTTGAATTTTGTGGGAAACTGTGCTGATTTTATGGGGCGTTTCTGGAATTTGGTCGAATTTTCAGAAGATTTAGGGATTTTTGTGAGAGTTTTGTGGGATGTTCTGGGAATTGGTGGAGATTTTGTGGGACTTTCCTGTGAATTGGTAGGGTTTTGAAATGATTTAGGGAGTTTAGTGGGACTTCTCTGGAATTTTGTGGGTTTTTTCTGGAATTGTGTGGGATTCTGAGGAGACTTGAAGAATTTTGAGGAATTTGTTTTAGATTTTGTGGGAATTTGTGTAGATTCTGTGGGATTTTTCTGGAATTTGGTGGGCCTTTTCAAGGACTTTGTGTGGTTTTGAGGAGACTTGAAGAATTTTGAGGAATTTTTCTTATATTCTGTGGAAACTTGTGGAGGTTTGGTGGGATTTTTGTGGAATTTTGTGGGATATTGAGGCGAGTTAGGGATCTTGAGGGATTTTTCATGTATTTTGTGGGATTTTGTGGAGATTTGTTGGGATATTTTTCTAGAATTTGGTCGTGTTTTGAGAAGATTTAGGGAATTTTGTGGGATTTTTCCTGGAATTTTGTTGGATACTGGGGAGATTTTGTGGGATGTTTGTGGAACTTTGAGGGACTTTTCTGGAATTTGGTGAGATTCTGTAGAGAACTGAAGTATTATCAGGGATTTTTCATGTATTCTGTGGGAATTTGTGGAGATTTGGTGGGATTTTTGTGGATTTTGGCCGTGTTTTGAGAAGATTTAGGGAATTTCGTGGGATTTTTCCTGGAATTTTGTTGGATACTGGGGAGATTTTGTGGGATGTTTGTGGAACTTTGAGGGACTTTTCTGGAATTTGGTGAGATTCTGTAGAGAACTGAAGAATTATCAGGGATTTTTCATGTATTCTGTGGGAATTTGTGGAGATTTGGTGGGATTTTTCTGGAATTTGGTAGAGTTTTGAGAAGATTTAGGGAATTCTGTAAGATTTTTCTGGAATTTGGTGGGTCTTTTCAAGGACTTTGTGTGGTTTTGAGGAGACTTGAAGAATTTTGAGGAATTTTTCTTAGATTTTGTGGAAACTTGTGGAGGTTTTGTGGGATTTTTGGGGGATTTTGTGGGATATTGAGGCGATTTAGGGATCTTGAGGGATTTTTCAGGTATTTTGTGGGAATTTGTGGAGATTTGGTGGGATATTTTTCTAGAATTTGGTCATGTTTTGAGAAGATTTAGGGAATTTTGTGGGATTTTTCCTGGAATTTTGTTGGATACTGGGGAGATTTTGTGGGATGCTTGTGGAACTTTGAGGGACTCTTCTGGAATTTTGTGAGATTCTGTAGAGAACTGACGAATTATCAGGGATTTTTCATGTATTCTGTGGGAATTTGTGGAGATTTGGTGGGATTTTTGTGGATTTTGGCCGTGTTTTGAGAAGATTTAGGGAATTTTGTGTGATTTTTCTGGGATTTTGTTGGGTATTGAGGACATTTTGTGGGATGTTTCTGGAATTTGGTGGGGCTTTTCAAGAATTTTGTGGTATTTTGAAAAGATTTTGGGAATTTTGTGGTGTTTTTTCTTGAATTTTGAGGGAAACTGTGCTGATTTTATGGGGCGTTTCTGGAATTTGGTCGAGTTTTCAGAAGATTTAGGGATTTTTGTGAGATTTTTGTGGGATGTTCTGGGAATTGGTGGAGATTTTGTGGGACTTTCCTGTGAATTGGTAGGGTTTTGAAATGATTTAGGGAGTTTAGTGGGACTTCTCTGGAATTTTGTGGGTTTTTTCTGGAATTGTGTGGGATTCTGAGGAGACTTGAAGAATTTTGAGGAATTTGTTTTAGATTTTGTGGGAATTTGTGTAGATTCTGTGGGATTTTACTGGAATTTGGTGGGCCTTTGCAAGGACTTTGTGTGGTTTTGAGGAGACTTGAAGAATTTTGAGGAAATTTTCTTAGATTTTGTGGAAACTTGTGGAGGTTTTGTGTGATCTTTGTGGGATTTTGTGGGATATTGAGGCGATTTAGGGATCTTGAGGGATTTTTCATGTATTTTGTGGGAATTTGTGGAGATTTGGTGGGATATTTTTCTAGAATTTGGTCGTGTTTTGAGAAGATTTAGGGAATTTTGTGGGATTTTTCCTGGAATTTTGTTGGATACTGGGGAGATTTTGTGGGATGCTTGTGGAACTTTGAGGGACTCTTCTGGAATTTGGTGAGATTCTGTAGAGAACTGACGAATTATCAGGGATTTTTCATGTATTCTGTGGGAATTTGTGGAGATTTGGTGGGATTTTTGTGGATTTTGGCCGTGTTTTGAGAAGATTTAGGGAATTTTGTGTGATTTTTCTGGGATTTTGTTGGGTATTGAGGACATTTTGTGGGATGTTTCTGGAATTTGGTGGGGCTTTTCAAGAATTTTGTGGTATTTTGAAAAGATTTTGGGAATTTTGTGGTGTTTTTTCTTGAATTTTGAGGGAAACTGTGCTGATTTTATGGGGCGTTTCTGGAATTTGGTCGAGTTTTCAGAAGATTTAGGGATTTTTGTGAGATTTTTGTGGGATGTTCTGGGAATTGGTGGAGATTTTGTGGGACTTTCCTGTGAATTGGTAGGGTTTTGAAATGATTTAGGGAGTTTTGTGGGACTTCTCTGGAATTTTGTGGGTTTTTTCTGGAATTGTGTGGGATTCTGAGGAGACTTGAAGAATTTTGAGGAATTTGTTTTAGATTTTGTGGGAATTTGTGTAGATTCTGTGGGATTTTACTGGAATTTGGTGGGCCTTTGCAAGGACTTTGTGGGGTTTTGAGGAGACTTGAAGAATTTTGAGGAAATTTTCTTAGATTTTGTGGAAACTTGTGGAGGTTTTGTGTGATCTTTGTGGGATTTTGTGGGATATTGAGGCGATTTAGGGATCTTGAGGGATTTTTCATGTATTTTGTGGGAATTTGTGGAGATTTGGTGGGATATTTTTCTAGAATTTGGTCATGTTTTGAGAAGATTTAGGGAATTTTGTGGGATTTTTCCTGGAATTTTGTTGGATACTGGGGAGATTTTGTGGGATGCTTGTGGAACTTTGAGGGACTCTTCTGGAATTTTGTGAGATTCTGTAGAGAACTGACGAATTATCAGGGATTTTTCATGTATTCTGTGGGAATTTGTGGAGATTTGGTGGGATTTTTGTGGATTTTGGCCGTGTTTTGAGAAGATTTAGGGAATTTTGTGTGATTTTTCTGGGATTTTGTTGGGTATTGAGGACATTTTGTGGGATGTTTCTGGAATTTGGTGGGGCTTTTCAAGAATTTTGTGGTATTTTGAAAAGATTTTGGGAATTTTGTGGTGTTTTTTCTTGAATTTTGAGGGAAACTGTGCTGATTTTATGGGGCGTTTCTGGAATTTGGTCGAGTTTTCAGAAGATTTAGGGATTTTTGTGAGATTTTTGTGGGATGTTCTGGGAATTGGTGGAGATTTTGTGGGACTTTCCTGTGAATTGGTAGGGTTTTGAAATGATTTAGGGAGTTTAGTGGGACTTCTCTGGAATTTTGTGGGTTTTTTCTGGAATTGTGTGGGATTCTGAGGAGACTTGAAGAATTTTGAGGAATTTGTTTTAGATTTTGTGGGAATTTGTGTAGATTCTGTGGGATTTTTCTGGAATTTGGTGGGCCTTTTCAAGGACTTTGTGTGGTTTTGAGGAGACTTGAAGAATTTTGAGGAAATTTTCTTAGATTTTGTGGAAACTTGTGGAGGTTTTGTGTGATTTTTGTGGGATTTTGTGGGATATTGAGGCGATTTAGGGATCTTGAGGGATTTTTCATGTATTTTGTGGGAATTTGTGGAGATTTGTTGGGATATTTTTCTAGAATTTGGTCGTGTTTTGAGAAGATTTAGGGAATTTTGTGGGATTTTTCCTGGAATTTTATTGGATACTGGGGAGATTTTGTGGGATGTTTGTGGAACTTGGAGGGACTTTTCTGGAATTTGGTGAGATTCTGTAGAGAACTGACGAATTATCAGGGATTTTTCATGTATTCTGTGGGAATTTGTGGAGATTTGGTGGGATTTTCTGGAATTTGGTAGAGTTTTGAGAAGATTTAGGGAATTCTGCAAGATATTTCTGGAATTTGGTGGGAATTTTTGAAGGACTTTTTGTGGTTTTGAGGAGACTTGAAGAATTTTGAGGAATTTTTCTTAGATTCTGTGGAAACTTGTGGAGGTTTTGTGGGATTTTTGTGGAATTTTGTGGGATATTGAGGCGATTTAGGGATCTTGAGGGATTTTTCATGTATTTTGTGGGAATTTGTGGAGATTTGGTGGGATTTTTGTGGATTTTGGCCGTGTTTTGAGAAGATTTAGGGAATTTTGTGGGATTTTTCTGGGATTTTGTTGGGTATTGAGGACATTTTGTGGGATGTTTCTGGAATTTGGTGGGGCTTTTCAAGAATTTTGTGGTATTTTGAAAAGATTTTGGGAATTTTGTGGTGTTTTTTCTTGAATTTTGAGGGAAACTGTGCTGATTTTATGGGGCGTTTCTGGAATTTGGTCGAGTTTTCAGAAGATTTAGGGATTTTTGTGAGATTTTTGTGGGATGTTCTGGGAATTGGTGGAGATTTTGTGGGACTTTCCTGTGAATTAGTAGGGTTTTGAAATGATTTAGGGAGTTTAGTGGGACTTCTCTGGAATTTTGTGGGTTTTTTCTGGAATTGTGTGGGATTCTGAGGAGACTTGAAGAATTTTGAGGAATTTGTTTTAGATTTTGTGGGAATTTGTGTAGATTCTGTGGGATTTTTCTGGAATTTGGTGGGCCTTTTTGACGGACTTTGTGTGGTTTTGAGGAGACTTGAAGAATTTTGAGGAAATTTTCTTAGATTTTGTGGAAACTTGTGGAGGTTTTGTGTGATTTTTGTGGGATTTTGTGGGATATTGAGGCGATTTAGGGATCTTGAGGGATTTTTCATGTATTTTGTGGGAATTTGTGGAGATTTGGTGGGATTTTTGTGGATTTTGGCCGTGTTTTGAGAAGATTTAGGGAATTTTGTGGGATTTTTCCTGGAATTTTGTTGGATACTGGGGAGATTTTGTGGGATGTTTGTGGAACTTTGAGGGACTTTTCTGGAATTTGGTGAGATTCTGTAGAGAACTGACGAATTATCAGGGATTTTTCATGTATTCTGTGGGAATTTGTGGAGATTTGGTGGGATATTTTTCTAGAATTTGGTCATGTTTTGAGAAGATTTAGGGAATTTTGTGGGATTTTTCCTGGAATTTTGTTGGATACTGGGGAGATTTTGTGGGATGTTTGTGGAACTTTGAGGGACTTTTCTGGAATTTGGTGAGATTCTGTAGAGAACTGAAGAATTATCAGGGATTTTTCATGTATTCTGTGGGAATTTGTGGAGATTTGGTGGGATTTTTGTGGATTTTGGTCGTGTTTTGAGAAGATTTAGGGAATTTTGTGTGATTTTTCTGGGATTTTGTTGGGTATTGAGGACATTTTGTGGGATGTTTCTGGAATTTGGTGGGGCTTTTCAAGAATTTTGTGGTATTTTGAAAAGATTTAGGGAATTTTGTGGTGTTTTTTCTTGAATTTTGTGGGAAACTGTGCTGATTTTATGGGGCGTTTCTGGAATTTGGTCGAATTTTCAGAAGATTTAGGGATTTTTGTGAGAGTTTTGTGGGATGTTCTGGGAATTGGTGGAGATTTTGTGGGACTTTCCTGTGAATTGGTAGGGTTTTGAAATGATTTAGGGAGTTTTGTGGGACTTCTCTGGAATTTTGTGGGTTTTTTCTGGAATTGTGTGGGATTCTGAGGAGACTTGAAGAATTTTGAGGAATTTGTTTTAGATTTTGTGGGAATTTGTGTAGATTCTGTGGGATTTTTCTGGAATTTGGTGGGCCTTTTCAAGGACTTTGTGTGGTTTTGAGGAGACTTGAAGAATTTTGAGGAATTTTTCTTATATTCTGTGGAAACTTGTGGAGGTTTGGTGGGATTTTTGTGGAATTTTGTGGGATATTGAGGCGAGTTAGGGATCTTGAGGGATTTTTCATGTATTTTGTGGGATTTTGTGGAGATTTGTTGGGATATTTTTCTAGAATTTGGTCGTGTTTTGAGAAGATTTAGGGAATTTGGTGGGATTTTTCCTGGAATTTTGTTGGATACTGGGGAGATTTTGTGGGATGTTTGTGGAACTTTGAGGGACTTTTCTGGAATTTGGTGAGATTCTGTAGAGAACTGAAGTATTATCAGGGATTTTTCATGTATTCTGTGGGAATTTGTGGAGATTTGGTGGGATTTTTGTGGATTTTGGCCGTGTTTTGAGAAGATTTAGGGAATTTTGTGGGATTTTTCCTGGAATTTTGTTGGATACTGGGGAGATTTTGTGGGATGTTTGTGGAACTTTGAGGGACTTTTCTGGAATTTGGTGAGATTCTGTAGAGAACTGAAGAATTATCAGGGATTTTTCATGTATTCTGTGGGAATTTGTGGAGATTTGGTGGGATTTTTCTGGAATTTGGTAGAGTTTTGAGAAGATTTAGGGAATTCTGTAAGATTTTTCTGGAATTTGGTGGGTCTTTTCAAGGACTTTGTGTGGTTTTGAGGAGACTTGAAGAATTTTGAGGAATTTTTCTTAGATTTTGTGGAAACTTGTGGAGGTTTTGTGGGATTTTTGGGGGATTTTGTGGGATATTGAGGCGATTTAGGGATCTTGAGGGATTTTTCATGTATTTTGTGGGAATTTGTGGAGATTTGGTGGGATATTTTTCTAGAATTTGGTCATGTTTTGAGAAGATTTAGGGAATTTTGTGGGATTTTTCCTGGAATTTTGTTGGATACTGGGGAGATTTTGTGGGATGCTTGTGGAACTTTGAGGGACTTTTCTGGAATTTGGTGAGATTCTGTAGAGAACTGATGAATTATCAGGGATTTTTCATGTATTCTGTGGGAATTTGTGGAGATTTGGTGGGATTTTTGTGGATTTTGTCCGTGTTTTGAGAAGATTTAGGGAATTTTGTGTGATTTTTCTGGGATTTTGTTGGGTATTGAGGACATTTTGTGGGATGTTTCTGGAATTTGGTGGGGCTTTTCAAGAATTTTGTGGTATTTTGAAAAGATTTTGGGAATTTTGTGGTGTTTTTTCTTGAATTTTGAGGGAAACTGTGCTGATTTTATGGGGCGTTTCTGGAATTTGGTCGAGTTTTCAGAAGATTTAGGGATTTTTGTGAGATTTTTGTGGGATGTTCTGGGAATTGGTGGAGATTTTGTGGGACTTTCCTGTGAATTAGTAGGGTTTTGAAATGATTTAGGGAGTTTAGTGGGACTTCTCTGGAATTTTGTGGGTTTTTTCTGGAATTGTGTGGGATTCTGAGGAGACTTGAAGAATTTTGAGGAATTTGTTTTAGATTTTGTGGGAATTTGTGTAGATTCTGTGGGATTTTTCTGGAATTTGGTGGGCCTTTTTGACGGACTTTGTGTGGTTTTGAGGAGACTTGAAGAATTTTGAGGAAATTTTCTTAGATTTTGTGGAAACTTGTGGAGGTTTTGTGTGATTTTTGTGGGATTTTGTGGGATATTGAGGCGATTTAGGGATCTTGAGGGATTTTTCATGTATTTTGTGGGAATTTGTGGAGATTTGGTGGGATTTTTGTGGATTTTGGCCGTGTTTTGAGAAGATTTAGGGAATTTTGTGGGATTTTTCCTGGAATTTTGTTGGATACTGGGGAGATTTTGTGGGATGTTTGTGGAACTTTGAGGGACTTTTCTGGAATTTGGTGAGATTCTGTAGAGAACTGACGAATTATCAGGGATTTTTCATGTATTCTGTGGGAATTTGTGGAGATTTGGTGGGATATTTTTCTAGAATTTGGTCATGTTTTGAGAAGATTTAGGGAATTTTGTGGGATTTTTCCTGGAATTTTGTTGGATACTGGGGAGATTTTGTGGGATGTTTGTGGAACTTTGAGGGACTTTTCTGGAATTTGGTGAGATTCTGTAGAGAACTGAAGAATTATCAGGGATTTTTCATGTATTCTGTGGGAATTTGTGGAGATTTGGTGGGATTTTTGTGGATTTTGGTCGTGTTTTGAGAAGATTTAGGGAATTTTGTGTGATTTTTCTGGGATTTTGTTGGGTATTGAGGACATTTTGTGGGATGTTTCTGGAATTTGGTGGGGCTTTTCAAGAATTTTGTGGTATTTTGAAAAGATTTAGGGAATTTTGTGGTGTTTTTTCTTGAATTTTGTGGGAAACTGTGCTGATTTTATGGGGCGTTTCTGGAATTTGGTCGAATTTTCAGAAGATTTAGGGATTTTTGTGAGAGTTTTGTGGGATGTTCTGGGAATTGGTGGAGATTTTGTGGGACTTTCCTGTGAATTGGTAGGGTTTTGAAATGATTTAGGGAGTTTTGTGGGACTTCTCTGGAATTTTGTGGGTTTTTTCTGGAATTGTGTGGGATTCTGAGGAGACTTGAAGAATTTTGAGGAATTTGTTTTAGATTTTGTGGGAATTTGTGTAGATTCTGTGGGATTTTTCTGGAATTTGGTGGGCCTTTTCAAGGACTTTGTGTGGTTTTGAGGAGACTTGAAGAATTTTGAGGAATTTTTCTTATATTCTGTGGAAACTTGTGGAGGTTTGGTGGGATTTTTGTGGAATTTTGTGGGATATTGAGGCGAGTTAGGGATCTTGAGGGATTTTTCATGTATTTTGTGGGATTTTGTGGAGATTTGTTGGGATATTTTTCTAGAATTTGGTCGTGTTTTGAGAAGATTTAGGGAATTTGGTGGGATTTTTCCTGGAATTTTGTTGGATACTGGGGAGATTTTGTGGGATGTTTGTGGAACTTTGAGGGACTTTTCTGGAATTTGGTGAGATTCTGTAGAGAACTGAAGTATTATCAGGGATTTTTCATGTATTCTGTGGGAATTTGTGGAGATTTGGTGGGATTTTTGTGGATTTTGGCCGTGTTTTGAGAAGATTTAGGGAATTTTGTGGGATTTTTCCTGGAATTTTGTTGGATACTGGGGAGATTTTGTGGGATGTTTGTGGAACTTTGAGGGACTTTTCTGGAATTTGGTGAGATTCTGTAGAGAACTGAAGAATTATCAGGGATTTTTCATGTATTCTGTGGGAATTTGTGGAGATTTGGTGGGATTTTTCTGGAATTTGGTAGAGTTTTGAGAAGATTTAGGGAATTCTGTAAGATTTTTCTGGAATTTGGTGGGTCTTTTCAAGGACTTTGTGTGGTTTTGAGGAGACTTGAAGAATTTTGAGGAATTTTTCTTAGATTTTGTGGAAACTTGTGGAGGTTTTGTGGGATTTTTGGGGGATTTTGTGGGATATTGAGGCGATTTAGGGATCTTGAGGGATTTTTCATGTATTTTGTGGGAATTTGTGGAGATTTGGTGGGATATTTTTCTAGAATTTGGTCATGTTTTGAGAAGATTTAGGGAATTTTGTGGGATTTTTCCTGGAATTTTGTTGGATACTGGGGAGATTTTGTGGGATGCTTGTGGAACTTTGAGGGACTTTTCTGGAATTTGGTGAGATTCTGTAGAGAACTGATGAATTATCAGGGATTTTTCATGTATTCTGTGGGAATTTGTGGAGATTTGGTGGGATTTTTGTGGATTTTGTCCGTGTTTTGAGAAGATTTAGGGAATTTTGTGTGATTTTTCTGGGATTTTGTTGGGTATTGAGGACATTTTGTGGGATGTTTCTGGAATTTGGTGGGGCTTTTCAAGAATTTTGTGGTATTTTGAAAAGATTTAGGGAATTTTGTGGTGTTTTTTCTTGAATTTTGAGGGAAACTGTGCTGATTTTATGGGGCATTTCTGGAATTTGGTCGAGTTTTCAGAAGATTTAGGGATTTTTGTGAGAATTTTGTGGGATGTTCTGGGAATTGGTGGAGATTTTGTGGGACTTTCCTGTGAATTGGTAGGGTTTTGAAATGATTTAGGGAGTTTAGTGGGACTTCTCTGGAATTTTGTGGGTTTTTTCTGGAATTGTGTGGGATTCTGAGGAGACTTGAAGAATTTTGAGGAATTTGTTTTAGATTTTGTGGGAATTTGTGTAGATTCTGTGGGATTTTTCTGGAATTTGGTGGGCCTTTTCAAGGACTTTGTGTGGTTTTGAGGAGACTTGAAGAATTTTGAGGAATTTTTCTTAGATTCTGTGGAAACTTGTGGAGGTTTGGTGGGATTTTTGTGGAATTTTGTGGTATATTGAGGCGATTTAGGGATCTTGAGGGATTTTTCATGTATTTTGTGGGAATTTGTGGAGATTTGGTGGGATTTTTGTGGATTTTGGCCGTGTTTTGAGAAGATTTAGGGAATTTTGTGGGATTTTTCCTGGAATTTTGTTGGATACTGGGGAGATTTTGTGGGATGTTTGTGGAACTTGGAGGGACTTTTCTGGAATTTGGTGAGATTCTGTAGAGAACTGACGAATTATCAGGGATTTTTCATGTATTCTGTGGGAATTTGTGGAGATTTGGTGGGATATTTTTCTAGAATTTGGTCATGTTTTGAGAAGATTTAGGGAATTTTGTGGGATTTTTCCTGGAATTTTGTTGGATACTGGGGAGATTTTGTGGGATGTTTGTGGAACTTTGAGGGACTTTTCTGGAATTTGGTGAGATTCTGTAGAGAACTGAAGAATTATCAGGGATTTTTCATGTATTCTGTGGGAATTTGTGGAGATTTGGTGGGATTTTTGTGGATTTTGGTCGTGTTTTGAGAAGATTTAGGGAATTTTGTGTGATTTTTCTGGGATTTTGTTGGGTATTGAGGACATTTTGTGGGATGTTTCTGGAATTTGGTGGGGCTTTTCAAGAATTTTGTGGTATTTTGAAAAGATTTAGGGAATTTTGTGGTGTTTTTTCTTGAATTTTGTGGGAAACTGTGCTGATTTTATGGGGCGTTTCTGGAATTTGGTCGAATTTTCAGAAGATTTAGGGATTTTTGTGAGATTTTTGTGGGATGTTCTGGGAATTGGTGGAGATTTTGTGGGACTTTCCTGTGAATTGGTAGGGTTTTGAAATGATTTAGGGAGTTTTGTGGGACTTCTCTGGAATTTTGTGGGTTTTTTCTGGAATTGTGTGGGATTCTGAGGAGACTTGAAGAATTTTGAGGAATTTGTTTTAGATTTTGTGGGAATTTGTGTAGATTCTGTGGGATTTTTCTGGAATTTGGTGGGCCTTTTCAAGGACTTTGTGTGGTTTTGAGGAGACTTGAAGAATTCTGAGGAATTTTTCTTATATTCTGTGGAAACTTGTGGAGGTTTGGTGGGATTTTTGTGGAATTTTGTGGGATATTGAGGCGATTTAGGGATCTTGAGGGATTTTTCATGTATTTTGTGGGAATTTGTGGAGATTTGGTGGGATTTTTGTGGATTTTGGCCGTGTTTTGAGAAGATTTAGGGAATTTGGTGGGATTTTTCCTGGAATTTTATTGGATACTGGGGAGATTTTGTGGGATGCTTGTGGAACTTGGAGGGACTTTTCTGGAATTTGGTGAGATTCTGTAGAGAACTGAAGAATTATCAGGGATTTTTCATGTATTCTGTGGGAATTTGTGGAGATTTGGTGGGATTTTCTGGAATTTGGTAGAGTTTTGAGAAGATTTAGGGAATTCTGCAAGATATTTCTGGAATTTGGTAGGCCTTTTTGAAGGACTTTTTGTGGTTTTGAGGAGACTTGAAGAATTTTGAGGAATTTTTCTTAGATTCTGTGGAAACTTGTGGAGGTTTGGTGGGATTTTTGTGGAATTTTGTGGGATATTGAGGCGATTTAGGGATCTTGAGGGATTTTTCATGTATTTTGTGGGAATTTGTGGAGATTTGGTGGGATTTTTGTGGATTTTGGCCGTTTTTTGAGAAGATTTAGGGAATTTTGTGGGATTTTTCCTGGAATTTTGTTGGATACTGGGGAGATTTTGTGGGATGCTTGTGGAACTTTGAGGGACTTTTTAGGAATTTGGTGAGATTCTGTAGAGAACTGAAGAATTATCAGGGATTTTTCATGTATTCTGTGGGAATTTGTGGAGATTTGGTGGGATTTTTGTGGATTTTGGCCGTGTTTTGAGAAGATTTAGGGAATTTTGTGTGATTTTTCTGGGATTTTGTTGGGTATTGAGGACATTTTGTGGGATGTTTCTGGAATTTGGTGGGGCTTTTCAAGAATTTTGTGGTATTTTGAAAAGATTTTGGGAATTTTGTGGTGTTTTTTCTTGAATTTTGAGGGAAACTGTGCTGATTTTATGGGGCGTTTCTGGAATTTGGTCGAGTTTTCAGAAGATTTAGGGATTTTTGTGAGATTTTTGTGGGATGTTCTGGGAATTGGTGGAGATTTTGTGGGACTTTCCTGTGAATTGGTAGGGTTTTGAAATGATTTAGGGAGTTTTGTGGGACTTCTCTGGAATTTTGTGGGTTTTTTCTGGAATTGTGTGGGATTCTGAGGAGACTTGAAGAATTTTGAGGAATTTGTTTTAGATTTTGTGGGAATTTGTGTAGATTCTGTGGGATTTTACTGGAATTTGGTGGGCCTTTGCAAGGACTTTGTGGGGTTTTGAGGAGACTTGAAGAATTTTGAGGAAATTTTCTTAGATTTTGTGGAAACTTGTGGAGGTTTTGTGTGATCTTTGTGGGATTTTGTGGCATATTGAGGCGATTTAGGGATCTTGAGGGATTTTTCATGTATTCTGTGGGAATTTGTGGAGATTTGGTGGGATTTTTGTGGATTTTGGCCGTGTTTTGAGAAGATTTAGGGAATTTTGTGGGATTTTTCCTGGAATTTTGTTGGATACTGGGGAGATTTTGTGGGATGTTTGTGGAACTTTGAGGGACTTTTCTGGAATTTGGTGAGATTCTGTAGAGAACTGAAGAATTATCAGGGATTTTTCATGTATTCTGTGGGAATTTGTGGAGATTTGGTGGGATTTTTCTGGAATTTGGTAGAGTTTTGAGAAGATTTAGGGAATTCTGTAAGATTTTTCTGGAATTTGGTGGGTCTTTTCAAGGACTTTGTGTGGTTTTGAGGAGACTTGAAGAATTTTGAGGAATTTTTCTTAGATTTTGTGGAAACTTGTGGAGGTTTTGTGGGATTTTTGGGGGATTTTGTGGGATATTGAGGCGATTTAGGGATCTTGAGGGATTTTTCATGTATTTTGTGGGAATTTGTGGAGATTTGGTGGGATATTTTTCTAGAATTTGGTCATGTTTTGAGAAGATTTAGGGAATTTTGTGGGATTTTTCCTGGAATTTTGTTGGATACTGGGGAGATTTTGTGGGATGCTTGTGGAACTTTGAGGGACTTTTCTGGAATTTGGTGAGATTCTGTAGAGAACTGATGAATTATCAGGGATTTTTCATGTATTCTGTGGGAATTTGTGGAGATTTGGTGGGATTTTTGTGGATTTTGTCCGTGTTTTGAGAAGATTTAGGGAATTTTGTGTGATTTTTCTGGGATTTTGTTGGGTATTGAGGACATTTTGTGGGATGTTTCTGGAATTTGGTGGGGCTTTTCAAGAATTTTGTGGTATTTTGAAAAGATTTAGGGAATTTTGTGGTGTTTTTTCTTGAATTTTGAGGGAAACTGTGCTGATTTTATGGGGCATTTCTGGAATTTGGTCGAGTTTTCAGAAGATTTAGGGATTTTTGTGAGAATTTTGTGGGATGTTCTGGGAATTGGTGGAGATTTTGTGGGACTTTCCTGTGAATTGGTAGGGTTTTGAAATGATTTAGGGAGTTTAGTGGGACTTCTCTGGAATTTTGTGGGTTTTTTCTGGAATTGTGTGGGATTCTGAGGAGACTTGAAGAATTTTGAGGAATTTGTTTTAGATTTTGTGGGAATTTGTGTAGATTCTGTGGGATTTTTCTGGAATTTGGTGGGCCTTTTCAAGGACTTTGTGTGGTTTTGAGGAGACTTGAAGAATTTTGAGGAATTTTTCTTAGATTCTGTGGAAACTTGTGGAGGTTTGGTGGGATTTTTGTGGAATTTTGTGGTATATTGAGGCGATTTAGGGATCTTGAGGGATTTTTCATGTATTTTGTGGGAATTTGTGGAGATTTGGTGGGATTTTTGTGGATTTTGGCCGTGTTTTGAGAAGATTTAGGGAATTTTGTGGGATTTTTCCTGGAATTTTGTTGGATACTGGGGAGATTTTGTGGGATGTTTGTGGAACTTGGAGGGACTTTTCTGGAATTTGGTGAGATTCTGTAGAGAACTGACGAATTATCAGGGATTTTTCATGTATTCTGTGGGAATTTGTGGAGATTTGGTGGGATATTTTTCTAGAATTTGGTCATGTTTTGAGAAGATTTAGGGAATTTTGTGGGATTTTTCCTGGAATTTTGTTGGATACTGGGGAGATTTTGTGGGATGTTTGTGGAACTTTGAGGGACTTTTCTGGAATTTGGTGAGATTCTGTAGAGAACTGAAGAATTATCAGGGATTTTTCATGTATTCTGTGGGAATTTGTGGAGATTTGGTGGGATTTTTGTGGATTTTGGTCGTGTTTTGAGAAGATTTAGGGAATTTTGTGTGATTTTTCTGGGATTTTGTTGGGTATTGAGGACATTTTGTGGGATGTTTCTGGAATTTGGTGGGGCTTTTCAAGAATTTTGTGGTATTTTGAAAAGATTTAGGGAATTTTGTGGTGTTTTTTCTTGAATTTTGTGGGAAACTGTGCTGATTTTATGGGGCGTTTCTGGAATTTGGTCGAATTTTCAGAAGATTTAGGGATTTTTGTGAGATTTTTGTGGGATGTTCTGGGAATTGGTGGAGATTTTGTGGGACTTTCCTGTGAATTGGTAGGGTTTTGAAATGATTTAGGGAGTTTTGTGGGACTTCTCTGGAATTTTGTGGGTTTTTTCTGGAATTGTGTGGGATTCTGAGGAGACTTGAAGAATTTTGAGGAATTTGTTTTAGATTTTGTGGGAATTTGTGTAGATTCTGTGGGATTTTTCTGGAATTTGGTGGGCCTTTTCAAGGACTTTGTGTGGTTTTGAGGAGACTTGAAGAATTCTGAGGAATTTTTCTTATATTCTGTGGAAACTTGTGGAGGTTTGGTGGGATTTTTGTGGAATTTTGTGGGATATTGAGGCGATTTAGGGATCTTGAGGGATTTTTCATGTATTTTGTGGGAATTTGTGGAGATTTGGTGGGATTTTTGTGGATTTTGGCCGTGTTTTGAGAAGATTTAGGGAATTTTGTGGGATTTTTCCTGGAATTTTGTTGGATACTGGGGAGATTTTGTGGGATGTTTGTGGAACTTGGAGGGACTTTTCTGGAATTTGGTGAGATTCTGTAGAGAACTGACGAATTATCAGGGATTTTTCATGTATTCTGTGGGAATTTGTGGAGATTTGGTGGGATATTTTTCTAGAATTTGGTAGAGTTTTGAGAAGATTTAGGGAATTTTGTGGGATTTTTCCTGGAATTTTGTTGGATACTGGGGAGATTTTGTGGGATGTTTGTGGAACTTTGAGGGACTTTTCTGGAATTTGGTGAGATTCTGTAGAGAACTGAAGAATTATCAGGGATTTTTCATGTATTCTGTGGGAATTTGTGGAGATTTGGTGGGATTTTTGTGGATTTTGGTCGTGTTTTGAGAAGATTTAGGGAATTTTGTGTGATTTTTCTGGGATTTTGTTGGGTATTGAGGACATTTTGTGGGATGTTTCTGGAATTTGGTGGGGCTTTTCAAGAATTTTGTGGTATTTTGAAAAGATTTAGGGAATTTTGTGGTGTTTTTTCTTGAATTTTGAGGGAAACTGTGCTGATTTTATGGGGCGTTTCTGGAATTTGGTCGAATTTTCAGAAGATTTAGGGATTTTTGTGAGAGTTTTGTGGGATGTTCTGGGAATTGGTGGAGATTTTGTGGGACTTTCCTGTGAATTGGTAGGGTTTTGAAATGATTTAGGGAGTTTTGTGGGACTTCTCTGGAATTTTGTGGGTTTTTTCTGGAATTGTGTGGGATTCTGAGGAGACTTGAAGAATTTTGAGGAATTTGTTTTAGATTTTGTGGGAATTTGTGTAGATTCTGTGGGATTTTTCTGGAATTTGGTGGGCCTTTTCAAGGACTTTGTGTGGTTTTGAGGAGACTTGAAGAATTTTGAGGAATTTTTTTTATATTTTGTGGAAACTTGAGGAGGTTTTGTGTGATTTTTGTGGAATTTTGTGGGATATTGAGGCGATTTAGGGATCTTGAGGGATTTTTCATGTATTTTGTGGGATTTTGTGGAGATTTGGTGGGATATTTTTCTAGAATTTGGTCGTGTTTTGAGAAGATTTAGGGAATTTGGTGGGATTTTTCCTGGAATTTTATTGGATACTGGGGAGATTTTGTGGGATGCTTGTGGAACTTGGAGGGACTTTTCTGGAATTTGGTGAGATTCTGTAGAGAACTGAAGAATTATCAGGGATTTTTCATGTATTCTGTGGGAATTTGTGGAGATTTGGTGGGATTTTCTGGAATTTGGTAGAGTTTTGAGAAGATTTAGGGAATTCTGCAAGATATTTCTGGAATTTGGTAGGCCTTTTTGAAGGACTTTTTGTGGTTTTGAGGAGACTTGAAGAATTTTGAGGAATTTTTCTTAGATTCTGTGGAAACTTGTGGAGGTTTGGTGGGATTTTTGTGGAATTTTGTGGGATATTGAGGCGATTTAGGGATCTTGAGGGATTTTTCATGTATTTTGTGGGAATTTGTGGAGATTTGGTGGGATTTTTGTGGATTTTGGCCGTTTTTTGAGAAGATTTAGGGAATTTTGTGGGATTTTTCCTGGAATTTTGTTGGATACTGGGGAGATTTTGTGGGATGCTTGTGGAACTTTGAGGGACTTTTTAGGAATTTGGTGAGATTCTGTAGAGAACTGACGAATTATCAGGGATTTTTCATGTATTCTGTGGGAATTTGTGGAGATTCGGTGGGATATTTTTCTAGAATTTGGCCGTGTTTTGAGAAGATTTAGGGAATTTTGTGTGATTTTTCTGGGATTTTGTTGGGTATTGAGGACATTTTGTGGGATGTTTCTGGAATTTGGTGGGGCTTTTCAAGAATTTTGTGGTATTTTGAAAAGATTTTGGGAATTTTGTGGTGTTTTTTCTTGAATTTTGAGGGAAACTGTGCTGATTTTATGGGGCGTTTCTGGAATTTGGTCGAGTTTTCAGAAGATTTAGGGATTTTTGTGAGATTTTTGTGGGATGTTCTGGGAATTGGTGGAGATTTTGTGGGACATTCCTGTGAATTGGTAGGGTTTCGAAATGATTTAGGGAGTTTTGTGGGACTTCTCTGGAATTTTGTGGGTTTTTTCTGGAATTGTGTGGGATTCTGAGGAGACTTGAAGAATTTTGAGGAATTTGTTTTAGATTTTGTGGGAATTTGTGTAGATTCTGTGGGATTTTACTGGAATTTGGTGGGCCTTTGCAAGGACTTTGTGGGGTTTTGAGGAGACTTGAAGAATTTTGAGGAAATTTTCTTAGATTTTGTGGAAACTTGTGGAGGTTTTGTGTGATCTTTGTGGGATTTTGTGGCATATTGAGGCGATTTAGGGATCTTGAGGGATTTTTCATGTATTTTGTGGGAATTTGTGGAGATTTGGTGGGATATTTTTCTAGAATTTGGTCGTGTTTTGAGAAGATTTAGGGAATTTTGTGGGATTTTTCCTGGAATTTTGTTGGATACTGGGGAGATTTTGTGGAATGTTTGTGGAACTTTGAGGGACTCTTCTGGAATTTGGTGAGATTCTGTAGAGAACTGACGAATTATCAGGGATTTTTCATGTATTCTGTGGGAATTTGTGGAGATTCGGTGGGATATTTTTCTAGAATTTGGTCATGTTTTGAGAAGATTTAGGGAATTTTGTGGGATTTTTCCTGGAATTTTGTTGGATACTGGGGAGATTTTGTGGGATGTTTCTGGAACTTTGAGGGACTTCTCTGGAATTTGGTGAGATTCTGTAGAGAACTGACGAATTATCAGGGATTTTTCATGTATTCTGTGGGAATTTGTGGAGATTTGGTGGGATTTTTGTGGATTTTGGCCGTGTTTTGAGAAGATTTAGGGAATTTTGTGTGATTTTTCTGGGATTTTGTTGGGTATTGAGGACATTTTGTGGGATGTTTCTGGAATTTGGTGGGGCTTTTCAAGAATTTTGTGGTATTTTGAAAAGATTTAGGGAATTTTGTGGTGTTTTTTCTTGAATTTTGTGGGAAACTGTGCTGATTTTATGGGGCGTTTCTGGAATTGGGTCGAGTTTTCAGAAGATTTAGGGATTTTTGTGAGATTTTTGTGGGATGTTCTGGGAATTGGTGGAGATTTTGTGGGACTTTCCTGTGAATTGGTAGGGTTTTGAAATGATTTAGGGAGTTTTGTGGGACTTCTCTGGAATTTTGTGGGTTTTTTCTGGAATTGTGTGGGATTCTGAGGAGACTTGAAGAATTTTGAGGAATTTGTTTTAGATTTTGTGGGAATATGTGTAGATTCTGTGGGATTTTTCTGGAATTTGGTGGGCATTTTTGAAGGACTTTTTGTGGTTTTGAGGAGACTTGAAGAATTTTGAGGAATTTTTTTTATATTTTGTGGAAACTTGAGGAGGTTTTGTGTGATTTTTGTGGAATTTTGTGGGATATTGAGGCGATTTAGGGATCTTGAGGGATTTTTCATGTATTTTGTGGGATTTTGTGGAGATTTGGTGGGATATTTTTCTAGAATTTGGTCGTGTTTTGAGAAGATTTAGGGAATTTGGTGGGATTTTTCCTGGAATTTTATTGGATACTGGGGAGATTTTGTGGGATGTTTGTGGAACTTGGAGGGACTTTTCTGGAATTTGGTGAGATTCTGTAGAGAACTGACGAATTATCAGGGATTTTTCATGTATTCTGTGGGAATTTGTGGAGATTTGGTGGGATTTTCTGGAATTTGGTAGAGTTTTGAGAAGATTTAGGGAATTCTGCAAGATATTTCTGGAATTTGGTAGGCCTTTTTGAAGGACTTTTTGTGGTTTTGAGGAGACTTGAAGAATTTTGAGGAATTTTTCTTAGATTCTGTGGAAACTTGTGGAGGTTTGGTGGGATTTTTGTGGAATTTTGTGGGATATTGAGGCGATTTAGGGATCTTGAGGGATTTTTCATGTATTTTGTGGGAATTTGTGGAGATTTGGTGGGATATTTTTCTAGAATTTGGTCATGTTTTGAGAAGATTTAGGGAATTTTGTGGGATTTTTCCTGGAATTTTGTTGGATACTGGGGAGATTTTGTGGGATGCTTGTGGAACTTTGAGGGACTTTTTAGGAATTTGGTGAGATTCTGTAGAGAACTGAAGAATTATCAGGGATTTTTCATGTATTCTGTGGGAATTTGTGGAGATTTGGTGGGATTTTTGTGGATTTTGGCCGTGTTTTGAGAAGATTTAGGGAATTTTGTGTGATTTTTCTGGGATTTTGTTGGGTATTGAGGACATTTTGTGGGATGTTTCTGGAATTTGGTGGGGCTTTTCAAGAATTTTGTGGTATTTTGAAAAGATTTTGGGAATTTTGTGGTGTTTTTTCTTGAATTTTGAGGGAATCTGTGCTGATTTTATGGGGCGTTTCTGGAATTTGGTCGAGTTTTCAGAAGATTTAGGGATTTTTGTGAGATTTTTGTGGGATGTTCTGGGAATTGGTGGAGATTTTGTGGGACTTTCCTGTGAATTGGTAGGGTTTTGAAATGATTTAGGGAGTTTTGTGGGACTTCTCTGGAATTTTGTGGGTTTTTTCTGGAATTGTGTGGGATTCTGAGGAGACTTGAAGAATTTTGAGGAATTTGTTTTAGATTTTGTGGGAATTTGTGTAGATTCTGTGGGATTTTACTGGAATTTGGTGGGCCTTTGCAAGGACTTGGTGGGGTTTTGAGGAGACTTGAAGAATTTTGAGGAAATTTTCTTAGATTTTGTGGAAACTTGTGGAGGTTTTGTGTGATCTTTGTGGGATTTTGTGGCATATTGAGGCGATTTAGGGATCTTGAGGGATTTTTCATGTATTTAGTGGGAATTTGTGGAGATTTGGTGGGATATTTTTCTAGAATTTGGTCGTGTTTTGAGAAGATTTAGGGAATTTTGTGGGATTTTTCCTGGAATTTTGTTGGATACTGGGGAGATTTTGTGGGATGTTTGTGGAACTTTGAGGGACTTTTCTGGAATTTGGTGAGATTCTGTAGAGAACTGACGAATTATCAGGGATTTTTCATGTATTCTGTGGGAATTTGTGGAGATTTGGTGGGATTTTTGTGGATTTTGGCCGTGTTTTGAGAAGATTTAGGGAATTTTGTGTGATTTTTCTGGGATTTTCTTGGGTATTGAGGACATTTTGTGGGATGTTTCTGGAATTTGGTGGGGCTTTTCAAGAATTTTGTGGTATTTTGAAAAGATTTAGGGAATTTTGTGGTGTTTTTTCTTGAATTTTGTGGGAAACTGTGCTGATTTTATGGGGCGTTTCTGGAATTGGGTCGAGTTTTCAGAAGATTTAGGGATTTTTGTGAGATTTTTGTGGGATGTTCTGGGAATTGGTGGAGATTTTGTGGGACTTTCCTGTGAATTGGTAGGGTTTTGAAATGATTTAGGGAGTTTTGTGGGACTTCTCTGGAATTTTGTGGGTTTTTTCTGGAATTGTGTGGGATTCTGAGGAGACTTGAAGAATTTTGAGGAATTTGTTTTAGATTTTGTGGGAATTTGTGTAGATTCTGTGGGATTTTACTGGAATTTGGTGGGCCTTTTCAAGGACTTTGTGTGGTTTTGAGGAGACTTGAAGAATTTTGAGGAAATTTTCTTAGATTTTGTGGAAACTTGTGGAGGTTTTGTGTGATTTTTGTGGGATTTTGTGGGATATTGAGGCGATTTAGGGATCTTGAGGGATTTTTCATGTATTTTGTGGGAATTTGTGGAGATTTGGTGGGATATTTTTCTAGAATTTGGTCGTGTTTTGAGAAGATTTAGGGAATTTGGTGGGATTTTTCCTGGAATTTTATTGGATACTGGGGAGATTTTGTGGGATGTTTGTGGAACTTGGAGGGACTTTTCTGGAATTTGGTGAGATTCTGTAGAGAACTGACGAATTATCAGGGATTTTTCATGTATTCTGTGGGAATTTGTGGAGATTTGGTGGGATTTTCTGGAATTTGGTAGAGTTTTGAGAAGATTTAGGGAATTCTGCAAGATATTTCTGGAATTTGGTAGGCCTTTTTGAAGGACTTTTTGTGGTTTTGAGGAGACTTGAAGAATTTTGAGGAATTTTTCTTAGATTCTGTGGAAACTTGTGGAGGTTTGGTGGGATTTTTGTGGAATTTTGTGGGATATTGAGGCGATTTAGGGATCTTGAGGGATTTTTCATGTATTCTGTGGGAATTTGTGGAGATTTGGTGGGATTTTTGTGGATTTTGGCCGTGTTTTGAGAAGATTTATGGAATTTTGTTTGATTTTCCTGGGATTTTGTTGGGTATTGAGGACATTTTGTGGGATGTTTCTGGAATTTGTTGGGGTTTTCAAGAATTTTGTGGTATTTTGAAAAGATTTAGGGAATTTTGTGGTGTTTTTTCTTGAATTTTGTGGGAAACTGTGCTGATTTTATGGGGCGTTTCTGGAATTTGGTCGAATTTTCAGAAGATTTAGGGATTTTTGTGAGATTTTTGTGGGATGTTCTGGGAATTGGTGGAGATTTTGTGGGACTTTCCTGTGAATTGGTAGGGTTTTGAAATGATTTAGGGAGTTTTGTGGGACTTCTCTGGAATTTTGTGGGTTTTTTCTGGAATTGTGTGGGATTCTGAGGAGACTTGAAGAATTTTGAGGAATTTGTTTTAGATTTTGTGGGAATTTGTGTAGATTCTGTGGGATTTTTCTGGAATTTGGTGGGCCTTTTCAAGGACTTTGTGTGGTTTTGAGGAGACTTGAAGAATTCTGAGGAATTTTTCTTAGATTCTGTGGAAACTTGTGGAGGTTTGGTGGGATTTTTGTGGAATTTTGTGGGATATTGAGGCGATTTAGGGATCTTGAGGGATTTTTCATGTATTTTGTGGGAATTTGTGGAGATTTGGTGGGATTTTTGTGGATTTTGGCCGTGTTTTGAGAAGATTTAGGGAATTTTGTGGGATTTTTCCTGGAATTTTGTTGGATACTGGGGAGATTTTGTGGGATGTTTGTGGAACTTTGAGGGACTTTTCTGGAATTTGGTGAGATTCTGTAGAGAACTGACGAATTATCAGGGATTTTTCATGTATTCTGTGGGAATTTGTGGAGATTTGGTGGGATATTTTTCTAGAATTTGGTCATGTTTTGAGAAGATTTAGGGAATTTTGTGGGATTTTTCCTGGAATTTTGTTGGATACTGGGGAGATTTTGTGGGATGTTTGTGGAACTTTGAGGGACTTTTCTGGAATTTGGTGAGATTCTGTAGAGAACTGAAGAATTATCAGGGATTTTTCATGTATTCTGTGGGAATTTGTGGAGATTTGGTGGGATTTTTGTGGATTTTGGTCGTGTTTTGAGAAGATTTAGGGAATTTTGTGTGATTTTTCTGGGATTTTGTTGGGTATTGAGGACATTTTGTGGGATGTTTCTGGAATTTGGTGGGGCTTTTCAAGAATTTTGTGGTATTTTGAAAAGATTTTGGGAATTTTGTGGTGTTTTTTCTTGAATTTTGAGGGAAACTGTGCTGATTTTATGGGGTGTTTCTGGAATTTGGTCGAGTTTTCAGAAGATTTAGGGATTTTTGTGAGATTTTTGTGGGATGTTCTGGGAATTGGTGGAGATTTTGTGGGACTTTCCTGTGAATTGGTAGGGTTTTGAAATGATTTAGGGAGTTTTGTGGGACTTCTCTGGAATTTTGTGGGTTTTTTCTGGAATTGTGTGGGATTCTGAGGAGACTTGAAGAATTTTGAGGAATTTGTTTTAGATTTTGTGGGAATTTGTGTAGATTCTGTGGGATTTTTCTGGAATTTGGTGGGCCTTTTCAAGGACTTTGTGTGGTTTTGAGGAGACTTGAAGAATTTTAAGGATTTGTTTTTCTATTTTGTGAAAACTTGTGGAGGTTTTGTGTGATTTTTGTGGGATTTTGTGGGATATTGAGGCGATTTAGGGATCTTGAGGGATTTTTCATGTATTTAGTGGGATTTTGTGGAGATTTGGTGGGATATTTTTCTAGAATTTGGTCATGTTTTGGGAAGATTTAGGGAATTTTGTGGGATTTTTCCTGGAATTTTGTTGGATACTGGGGAGATTTTGTGGGATGTTTGTGGAACTTTGAGGGACTTTTCTGGAATTTGGTGAGATTCTGTAGAGAACTGAAGAATTATCAGGGATTTTTCATGTATTCTGTGGGAATTTGTGGAGATTTGGTGGGATTTTTGTGGATTTTGGCCGTGTTTTGAGAAGATTTAGGGAATTTTGTGTGATTTTTCTGGGATTTTGTTGGGTATTGAGGACATTTTGTGGGATGTTTCTGGAATTTGGTGGGGCTTTTCAAGAATTTTGTGGTATTTTGAAAAGATTTTGGGAATTTTGTGGTGTTTTTTCTTGAATTTTGAGGGAAACTGTGCTGATTTTATGGGGCGTTTCTGGAATTTGGTCGAGTTTTCAGAAGATTTAGGGATTTTTGTGAGATTTTTGTGGGATGTTCTGGGAATTGGTGGAGATTTTGTGGGACTTTCCTGTGAATTGGTAGGGTTTTGAAATGATTTAGGGAGTTTTGTGGGACTTCTCTGGAATTTTGTGGGTTTTTTCTGGAATTGTGTGGGATTCTGAGGAGACTTGAAGAATTTTGAGGAATTTGTTTTAGATTTTGTGGGAATTTGTGTAGATTCTGTGGGATTTTACTGGAATTTGGTGGGCCTTTGCAAGGACTTTGTGGGGTTTTGAGGAGACTTGAAGAATTTTGAGGAAATTTTCTTAGATTTTGTGGAAACTTGTGGAGGTTTTGTGTGATCTTTGTGGGATTTTGTGGGATATTGAGGCGATTTAGGGATCTTGAGGGATTTTTCATGTATTTTGTGGGAATTTGTGGAGATTTGGTGGGATATTTTTCTAGAATTTGGTCGTGTTTTGAGAAGATTTAGGGAATTTTGTGGGATTTTTCCTGGAATTTTGTTGGATACTGGGGAGATTTTGTGGAATGTTTGTGGAACTTTGAGGGACTCTTCTGGAATTTGGTGAGATTCTGTAGAGAACTGACGAATTATCAGGGATTTTTCATGTATTCTGTGGGAATTTGTGGAGATTCGGTGGGATATTTTTCTAGAATTTGGTCATGTTTTGAGAAGATTTAGGGAATTTTGTGGGATTTTTCCTGGAATTTTGTTGGATACTGGGGAGATTTTGTGGGATGTTTCTGGAATTTGGTGGGGCTTTTCAAGAATTTTGTGGTATTTTGAAAAGATTTAGGGAATTTTGTGGTGTTTTTTCTTGAATTTTGTGGGAAACTGTGCTGATTTTATGGGGCGTTTCTGGAATTGGGTCGAGTTTTCAGAAGATTTAGGGATTTTTGTGAGATTTTTGTGGGATGTTCTGGGAATTGGTGGAGATTTTGTGGGACTTTCCTGTGAATTGGTAGGGTTTTGAAATGATTTAGGGAGTTTTGTGGGACTTCTCTGGAATTTTGTGGGTTTTTTCTGGAATTGTGTGGGATTCTGAGGAGACTTGAAGAATTTTGAGGAATTTGTTTTAGATTTTGTGGGAATATGTGTAGATTCTGTGGGATTTTTCTGGAATTTGGTGGGCATTTTTGAAGGACTTTTTGTGGTTTTGAGGAGACTTGAAGAATTTTGAGGAATTTTTTTTATATTTTGTGGAAACTTGAGGAGGTTTTGTGTGATTTTTGTGGAATTTTGTGGGATATTGAGGCGATTTAGGGATCTTGAGGGATTTTTCATGTATTTTGTGGGATTTTGTGGAGATTTGGTGGGATATTTTTCTAGAATTTGGTCGTGTTTTGAGAAGATTTAGGGAATTTGGTGGGATTTTTCCTGGAATTTTATTGGATACTGGGGAGATTTTGTGGGATGTTTGTGGAACTTTGAGGGACTTTTCTGGAATTTGGTGAGATTCTGTAGAGAACTGAAGAATTATCAGGGATTTTTCATGTATTCTGTGGGAATTTGTGGAGATTTGGTGGGATTTTTGTGGATTTTGGTCGTGTTTTGAGAAGATTTAGGGAATTTTGTGTGATTTTTCTGGGATTTTGTTGGGTATTGAGGACATTTTGTGGGATGTTTCTGGAATTTGGTGGGGCTTTTCAAGAATTTTGTGGTATTTTGAAAAGATTTAGGGAATTTTGTGGTGTTTTTTCTTGAATTTTGTGGGAAACTGTGCTGATTTTATGGGGCGTTTCTGGAATTTGGTCGAATTTTCAGAAGATTTAGGGATTTTTGTGAGAGTTTTGTGGGATGTTCTGGGAATTGGTGGAGATTTTGTGGGACTTTCCTGTGAATTGGTAGGGTTTTGAAATGATTTAGGGAGTTTTGTGGGACTTCTCTGGAATTTTGTGGGTTTTTTCTGGAATTGTGTGGGATTCTGAGGAGACTTGAAGAATTTTGAGGAATTTGTTTTAGATTTTGTGGGAATTTGTGTAGATTCTGTGGGATTTTACTGGAATTTGGTGGGCCTTTGCAAGGACTTGGTGGGGTTTTGAGGAGACTTGAAGAATTTTGAGGAAATTTTCTTAGATTTTGTGGAAACTTGTGGAGGTTTTGTGTGATCTTTGTGGGATTTTGTGGCATATTGAGGCGATTTAGGGATCTTGAGGGATTTTTCATGTATTTAGTGGGAATTTGTGGAGATTTGGTGGGATATTTTTCTAGAATTTGGTCGTGTTTTGAGAAGATTTAGGGAATTTTGTGGGATTTTTCCTGGAATTTTGTTGGATACTGGGGAGATTTTGTGGAATGTTTGTGGAACTTTGAGGGACTCTTCTGGAATTTGGTGAGATTCTGTAGAGAACTGACGAATTATCAGGGATTTTTCATGTATTCTGTGGGAATTTGTGGAGATTCGGTGGGATATTTTTCTAGAATTTGGTCATGTTTTGAGAAGATTTAGGGAATTTTGTGGGATTTTTCCTGGAATTTTGTTGGATACTGGGGAGATTTTGTGGGATGTTTGTGGAACTTTGAGGGACTTTTCTGGAATTTGGTGAGATTCTGTAGAGAACTGACGAATTATCAGGGATTTTTCATGTATTCTGTGGGAATTTGTGGAGATTCGGTGGGATATTTTTCTAGAATTTGGTCATGTTTTGAGAAGATTTAGGGAATTTTGTGGGATTTTTCCTGGAATTTTGTTGGATACTGGGGAGATTTTGTGGGATGTTTCTGGAATTTGGTGGGGCTTTTCAAGAATTTTGTGGTATTTTGAAAAGATTTAGGGAATTTTGTGGTGTTTTTTCTTGAATTTTGTGGGAAACTGTGCTGATTTTATGGGGCGTTTCTGGAATTGGGTCGAGTTTTCAGAAGATTTAGGGATTTTTGTGAGATTTTTGTGGGATGTTCTGGGAATTGGTGGAGATTTTGTGGGACTTTCCTGTGAATTGGTAGGGTTTTGAAATGATTTAGGGAGTTTTGTGGGACTTCTCTGGAATTTTGTGGGTTTTTTCTGGAATTGTGTGGGATTCTGAGGAGACTTGAAGAATTTTGAGGAATTTGTTTTAGATTTTGTGGGAATATGTGTAGATTCTGTGGGATTTTTCTGGAATTTGGTGGGCATTTTTGAAGGACTTTTTGTGGTTTTGAGGAGACTTGAAGAATTTTGAGGAATTTTTTTTATATTTTGTGGAAACTTGAGGAGGTTTTGTGTGATTTTTGTGGAATTTTGTGGGATATTGAGGCGATTTAGGGATCTTGAGGGATTTTTCATGTATTTTGTGGGATTTTGTGGAGATTTGGTGGGATATTTTTCTAGAATTTGGTCGTGTTTTGAGAAGATTTAGGGAATTTGGTGGGATTTTTCCTGGAATTTTATTGGATACTGGGGAGATTTTGTGGGATGCTTGTGGAACTTGGAGGGACTTTTCTGGAATTTGGTGAGATTCTGTAGAGAACTGAAGAATTATCAGGGATTTTTCATGTATTCTGTGGGAATTTGTGGAGATTTGGTGGGATTTTCTGGAATTTGGTAGAGTTTTGAGAAGATTTAGGGAATTCTGCAAGATATTTCTGGAATTTGGTAGGCCTTTTTGAAGGACTTTTTGTGGTTTTGAGGAGACTTGAAGAATTTTGAGGAATTTTTCTTAGATTCTGTGGAAACTTGTGGAGGTTTGGTGGGATTTTTGTGGAATTTTGTGGGATATTGAGGCGATTTAGGGATCTTGAGGGATTTTTCATGTATTTTGTGGGAATTTGTGGAGATTTGGTGGGATTTTTGTGGATTTTGGCCGTTTTTTGAGAAGATTTAGGGAATTTTGTGGGATTTTTCCTGGAATTTTGTTGGATACTGGGGAGATTTTGTGGGATGCTTGTGGAACTTTGAGGGACTTTTTAGGAATTTGGTGAGATTCTGTAGAGAACTGAAGAATTATCAGGGATTTTTCATGTATTCTGTGGGAATTTGTGGAGATTTGGTGGGATTTTTGTGGATTTTGGCCGTGTTTTGAGAAGATTTAGGGAATTTTGTGTGATTTTTCTGGGATTTTGTTGGGTATTGAGGACATTTTGTGGGATGTTTCTGGAATTTGGTGGGGCTTTTCAAGAATTTTGTGGTATTTTGAAAAGATTTTGGGAATTTTGTGGTGTTTTTTCTTGAATTTTGAGGGAAACTGTGCTGATTTTATGGGGCGTTTCTGGAATTTGGTCGAGTTTTCAGAAGATTTAGGGATTTTTGTGAGATTTTTGTGGGATGTTCTGGGAATTGGTGGAGATTTTGTGGGACTTTCCTGTGAATTGGTAGGGTTTTGAAATGATTTAGGGAGTTTTGTGGGACTTCTCTGGAATTTTGTGGGTTTTTTCTGGAATTGTGTGGGATTCTGAGGAGACTTGAAGAATTTTGAGGAATTTGTTTTAGATTTTGTGGGAATTTGTGTAGATTCTGTGGGATTTTACTGGAATTTGGTGGGCCTTTGCAAGGACTTTGTGGGGTTTTGAGGAGACTTGAAGAATTTTGAGGAAATTTTCTTAGATTTTGTGGAAACTTGTGGAGGTTTTGTGTGATCTTTGTGGGATTTTGTGGCATATTGAGGCGATTTAGGGATCTTGAGGGATTTTTCATGTATTTTGTGGGAATTTGTGGAGATTTGGTGGGATATTTTTCTAGAATTTGGTCGTGTTTTGAGAAGATTTAGGGAATTTTGTGGGATTTTTCCTGGAATTTTGTTGGATACTGGGGAGATTTTGTGGAATGTTTGTGGAACTTTGAGGGACTCTTCTGGAATTTGGTGAGATTCTGTAGAGAACTGACGAATTATCAGGGATTTTTCATGTATTCTGTGGGAATTTGTGGAGATTCGGTGGGATATTTTTCTAGAATTTGGTCATGTTTTGAGAAGATTTAGGGAATTTTGTGGGATTTTTCCTGGAATTTTGTTGGATACTGGGGAGATTTTGTGGGATGTTTCTGGAACTTTGAGGGACTTCTCTGGAATTTGGTGAGATTCTGTAGAGAACTGACGAATTATCAGGGATTTTTCATGTATTCTGTGGGAATTTGTGGAGATTTGGTGGGATTTTTGTGGATTTTGGCCGTGTTTTGAGAAGATTTAGGGAATTTTGTGTGATTTTTCTGGGATTTTGTTGGGTATTGAGGACATTTTGTGGGATGTTTCTGGAATTTGGTGGGGCTTTTCAAGAATTTTGTGGTATTTTGAAAAGATTTAGGGAATTTTGTGGTGTTTTTTCTTGAATTTTGTGGGAAACTGTGCTGATTTTATGGGGCGTTTCTGGAATTGGGTCGAGTTTTCAGAAGATTTAGGGATTTTTGTGAGATTTTTGTGGGATGTTCTGGGAATTGGTGGAGATTTTGTGGGACTTTCCTGTGAATTGGTAGGGTTTTGAAATGATTTAGGGAGTTTTGTGGGACTTCTCTGGAATTTTGTGGGTTTTTTCTGGAATTGTGTGGGATTCTGAGGAGACTTGAAGAATTTTGAGGAATTTGTTTTAGATTTTGTGGGAATATGTGTAGATTCTGTGGGATTTTTCTGGAATTTGGTGGGCATTTTTGAAGGACTTTTTGTGGTTTTGAGGAGACTTGAAGAATTTTGAGGAATTTTTTTTATATTTTGTGGAAACTTGAGGAGGTTTTGTGTGATTTTTGTGGAATTTTGTGGGATATTGAGGCGATTTAGGGATCTTGAGGGATTTTTCATGTATTTTGTGGGATTTTGTGGAGATTTGGTGGGATATTTTTCTAGAATTTGGTCGTGTTTTGAGAAGATTTAGGGAATTTGGTGGGATTTTTCCTGGAATTTTATTGGATACTGGGGAGATTTTGTGGGATGTTTGTGGAACTTGGAGGGACTTTTCTGGAATTTGGTGAGATTCTGTAGAGAACTGACGAATTATCAGGGATTTTTCATGTATTCTGTGGGAATTTGTGGAGATTTGGTGGGATTTTCTGGAATTTGGTAGAGTTTTGAGAAGATTTAGGGAATTCTGCAAGATATTTCTGGAATTTGGTAGGCCTTTTTGAAGGACTTTTTGTGGTTTTGAGGAGACTTGAAGAATTTTGAGGAATTTTTCTTAGATTCTGTGGAAACTTGTGGAGGTTTGGTGGGATTTTTGTGGAATTTTGTGGGATATTGAGGCGATTTAGGGATCTTGAGGGATTTTTCATGTATTTTGTGGGAATTTGTGGAGATTTGGTGGGATTTTTGTGGATTTTGGCCGTTTTTTGAGAAGATTTAGGGAATTTTGTGGGATTTTTCCTGGAATTTTGTTGGATACTGGGGAGATTTTGTGGGATGCTTGTGGAACTTTGAGGGACTTTTTAGGAATTTGGTGAGATTCTGTAGAGAACTGAAGAATTATCAGGGATTTTTCATGTATTCTGTGGGAATTTGTGGAGATTTGGTGGGATTTTTGTGGATTTTGGCCGTGTTTTGAGAAGATTTAGGGAATTTTGTGTGATTTTTCTGGGATTTTGTTGGGTATTGAGGACATTTTGTGGGATGTTTCTGGAATTTGGTGGGGCTTTTCAAGAATTTTGTGGTATTTTGAAAAGATTTTGGGAATTTTGTGGTGTTTTTTCTTGAATTTTGAGGGAATCTGTGCTGATTTTATGGGGCGTTTCTGGAATTTGGTCGAGTTTTCAGAAGATTTAGGGATTTTTGTGAGATTTTTGTGGGATGTTCTGGGAATTGGTGGAGATTTTGTGGGACTTTCCTGTGAATTGGTAGGGTTTTGAAATGATTTAGGGAGTTTTGTGGGACTTCTCTGGAATTTTGTGGGTTTTTTCTGGAATTGTGTGGGATTCTGAGGAGACTTGAAGAATTTTGAGGAATTTGTTTTAGATTTTGTGGGAATTTGTGGAGATTCTGTGGGATTTTACTGGAATTTGGTGGGCCTTTTCAAGGACTTTGTGTGGTTTTGAGGAGACTTGAAGAATTTTGAGGAAATTTTCTTAGATTTTGTGGAAACTTGTGGAGGTTTTGTGTGATTTTTGTGGGATTTTGTGGGATATTGAGGCGATTTAGGGATCTTGAGGGATTTTTCATGTATTTTGTGGGAATTTGTGGAGATTTGGTGGGATATTTTTCTAGAATTTGGTCGTGTTTTGAGAAGATTTAGGGAATTTGGTGGGATTTTTCCTGGAATTTTATTGGATACTGGGGAGATTTTGTGGGATGTTTGTGGAACTTGGAGGGACTTTTCTGGAATTTGGTGAGATTCTGTAGAGAACTGACGAATTATCAGGGATTTTTCATGTATTCTGTGGGAATTTGTGGAGATTTGGTGGGATTTTCTGGAATTTGGTAGAGTTTTGAGAAGATTTAGAGAATTCTGCAAGATATTTCTGGAATTCGGTAGGCCTTTTTGAAGGACTTTTTGTGGTTTTGAGGAGACTTGAAGAATTTTGAGGAATTTTTCTTAGATTCTGTGGAAACTTGTGGAGGTTTGGTGGGATTTTTGTGGAATTTTGTGGGATATTGAGGCGATTTAGGGATCTTGAGGGATTTTTCATGTATTCTGTGGGAATTTGTGGAGATTTGGTGGGATTTTTGTGGATTTTGGCCGTGTTTTGAGAAGATTTATGGAATTTTGTTTGATTTTCCTGGGATTTTGTTGGGTATTGAGGACATTTTGTGGGATGTTTCTGGAATTTGTTGGGGTTTTCAAGAATTTTGTGGTATTTTGAAAAGATTTAGGGAATTTTGTGGTGTTTTTTCTTGAATTTTGTGGGAAACTGTGCTGATTTTATGGGGCGTTTCTGGAATTTGGTCGAATTTTCAGAAGATTTAGGGATTTTTGTGAGATTTTTGTGGGATGTTCTGGGAATTGGTGGAGATTTTGTGGGACTTTCCTGTGAATTGGTAGGGTTTTGAAATGATTTAGGGAGTTTTGTGGGACTTCTCTGGAATTTTGTGGGTTTTTTCTGGAATTGTGTGGGATTCTGAGGAGACTTGAAGAATTTTGAGGAATTTGTTTTAGATTTTGTGGGAATTTGTGTAGATTCTGTGGGATTTTTCTGGAATTTGGTGGGCCTTTTCAAGGACTTTGTGTGGTTTTGAGGAGACTTGAAGAATTCTGAGGAATTTTTCTTATATTCTGTGGAAACTTGTGGAGGTTTGGTGGGATTTTTGTGGAATTTTGTGGGATATTGAGGCGATTTAGGGATCTTGAGGGATTTTTCATGTATTTTGTGGGAATTTGTGGAGATTTGGTGGGATTTTTGTGGATTTTGGCCGTGTTTTGAGAAGATTTAGGGAATTTTGTGGGATTTTTCCTGGAATTTTGTTGGATACTGGGGAGATTTTGTGGGATGTTTGTGGAACTTTGAGGGACTTTTCTGGAATTTGGTGAGATTCTGTAGAGAACTGACGAATTATCAGGGATTTTTCATGTATTCTGTGGGAATTTGTGGAGATTTGGTGGGATATTTTTCTAGAATTTGGTCATGTTTTGAGAAGATTTAGGGAATTTTGTGGGATTTTTCCTGGAATTTTGTTGGATACTGGGGAGATTTTGTGGGATGTTTGTGGAACTTTGAGGGACTTTTCTGGAATTTGGTGAGATTCTGTAGAGAACTGAAGAATTATCAGGGATTTTTCATGTATTCTGTGGGAATTTGTGGAGATTTGGTGGGATTTTTGTGGATTTTGGTCGTGTTTTGAGAAGATTTAGGGAATTTTGTGTGATTTTTCTGGGATTTTGTTGGGTATTGAGGACATTTTGTGGGATGTTTCTGGAATTTGGTGGGGCTTTTCAAGAATTTTGTGGTATTTTGAAAAGATTTAGGGAATTTTGTGGTGTTTTTTCTTGAATTTTGAGGGAAACTGTGCTGATTTTATGGGGCGTTTCTGGAATTTGGTCGAATTTTCAGAAGATTTAGGGATTTTTGTGAGAGTTTTGTGGGATGTTCTGGGAATTGGTGGAGATTTTGTGGGACTTTCCTGTGAATTGGTAGGGTTTTGAAATGATTTAGGGAGTTTTGTGGGACTTCTCTGGAATTTTGTGGGTTTTTTCTGGAATTGTGTGGGATTCTGAGGAGACTTGAAGAATTTTGAGGAATTTGTTTTAGATTTTGTGGGAATTTGTGTAGATTCTGTGGGATTTTTCTGGAATTTGGTGGGCCTTTTCAAGGACTTTGTGTGGTTTTGAGGAGACTTGAAGAATTTTAAGGATTTGTTTTTATATTTTGTGAAAACTTGTGGAGGTTTTGTGTGATTTTTGTGGGATTTTGTGGGATATTGAGGCGATTTAGGGATCTTGAGGGATTTTTCATGTATTTAGTGGGATTTTGTGGAGATTTGGTGGGATATTTTTCTAGAATTTGGTCATGTTTTGGGAAGATTTAGGGAATTTTGTGGGATTTTTCCTGGAATTTTGTTGGATACTGGGGAGATTTTGTGGGATGTTTGTGGAACTTTGAGGGACTTTTCTGGAATTTGGTGAGATTCTGTAGAGAACTGAAGAATTATCAGGGATTTTTCATTTATTCTGTGGGAATTTGTGGAGATTTGGTGGGATTTTTGTGGATTTTGGCCGTGTTTTGAGAAGATTTAGGGAATTTTGTGTGATTTTTCTGGGATTTTGTTGGGTATTGAGGACATTTTGTGGGATGTTTCTGGAATTTGGTGGGGCTTTTCAAGAATTTTGTGGTATTTTGAAAAGATTTTGGGAATTTTGTGGTGTTTTTTCTTGAATTTTTTGGGAAACTGTGCTGATTTTATGGGGCGTTTCTGGAATTTGGTCGAGTTTTCAGAAGATTTAGGGATTTTTGTGAGATTTTTGTGGGATGTTCTGGGAATTGGTGGAGATTTTGTGGGACATTCCTGTGAATTGGTAGGGTTTTGAAATGATTTAGGGAGTTTTGTGGGACTTCTCTGGAATTTTGTGGGTTTTTTCTGGAATTGTGTGGAATTCTGAGGAGACTTGAAGAATTTTGAGGAATTTGTTTCAGATTTTGTGGGAATTGTTGGAGATTCTGTGGGATTTTACTGGAATTTGGTGGGCCTTTTCAAGGACTTTGTGTGGTTTTGAGGAGACTTGAAGAATTTTGAGGATTTTTTCTTAGATTTTGTACAAACCTGTGGAGGTTTTGTGTGATTTTTGTGGGATTTTGTGGGATATTGAGGCGACTTAGGGATCTTGTGGGATTTTTCATGTATTTTGTGGGAATTTGTGGAGATTTGGTGGGATATTTTTCTAGAAATTGGTCGTGTTTTGAGAAGATTTAGGGAATTTTGTGGGATTTTTCCTGGAATTTTGTTGGATACTGGGGAGATTTTGTGGGATGTTTGTGGAGCTTTGAGGGACTTTTCTGGAATTTGTCAGAGTCTTCTTGAATTTTGTGGAAATTTCCGGAGATTTTGTGAGATGTTGCAGGAATTTGGTGGGATTTTTGTGGAATTTTGAGGAATTCTCTTGAATTTTGTGGGATTTGGAGGAGACTTGAAGAAGTTGGAGGGATTTTTCCTAAATGTTGTGGAAATTGGTGGAGATTTTGTGAGATGTTTCAGGAATTTGTTTGGATTTTGAGAAGATGTAGGGAATTTTGTTGGATTTTTGTGGAATTTTGAGGATTTCTCTTGAATTTTGTGGGATTTGGAGGAGACTTGAAGAATTTTGCGGGAATTTTCTTAGATTTTGTGGAAATGTGTGGAGATTTTGTGAGATGTCTGTAGAATTTTGTAATGTTTTGAGACGATGTAGGGAATTTTGTGGCATTTTTCTGGAATTTTGAGGGGCTTTCAAGAACTTTGTGAGAGTTTTTTTGAATTTTTTTGAAATTTGTTGAGATTTTGTGAGATGGTTCTGGAGTTTGGTGGGATATTGAGGAAATTCAGTGAATTTGGAGGGAATTTTCTTGAATTTTGAGGAAATTGTTGGAGATTTTGTGGGATGTTGCAGGAATGTGGTTGGGTTCTGAGAAGATTTAGGGAATTGTGTGGGGCTTGTACAGAATTTGGTGGGATTTCTCTTGAATTTTGTGGGATTTCTATTGAATTTTATGGGATGTTTGTGGGATGTTTGTGAGATGTTTGTAGGATGTTTGTGGTATTTGGAGGAGACTTGAAGAATTTTGCAGGATTTTTCTTGAAATGTTTGGAAATTGGTGGAGATTTTGTGAGATGTTGCAGGAATTTGTTTGGGTTCTGAGAAGATGGAAGGAATTTTGTTGGATTTTTGTGGAATTTTGAGGATTTGTCTTGAATTTTGTGGGATTTGGAGGAGACTTGAAGAATTTTGCGGGAATTTTCTTAGATTTAGTGGAAATTTGTTGAGATTTTGTGAGATGGTTCTGGAATTTGGTGGGATATTGAGGAAATTCAGTGAATTTTGAGGGATTTTTCTTGAATTTTGTGGAAATTGTTGGAGATTTTGTGGGATGTTGCAGGAATTGGGTAGGGTTTTGAGAAGGTTTAGGGAATTTTGTGGCATTTTTCTGCAATTTTGTGAGGCTTTTCCAGAATTTTTGGTGATATTGAGGTGATTTGGTGGGATGTTTCTGGAATTTTGTGGGATTTTTCTGGGATTTGTACGAGACTTGAAGAATTTTGCGGGATTTTTCTTGAATTGTTTGGAAATTGGTGGAGATTTTGTGAGATGTTGCAGGAGTTTGTTTGGGTTTTGAGAAGATGTAGGGAAGTTTGTGGCATTTTTCTGGAATTTTGAGGGGCTTTCAAGAACTTTGTGAGAGTTTTCTTGAATTTAGTGGAAATTTGTTGAGATTTTGTGAGATGGTTCTGGAATTTGGTGGGATTTTTGTGGGATTTTGAGGATTTGTCTTGAATTTTGTGGGATTTGGAGGAGACTTGAAGAATTTGGAGGGAATTTTCTTGAATTTTTTGGATATTGGTGGAGATTTTGTGAGATGCTGCAGGAATGTGGTTGGGTTTTGAGAAGATTTAGGGATTTTTGTGGGATTTTCGTGGAATTTTCAGCAGCTTTCAAGTTTTTTGTGTGAGTCTTCTTGAATTTTGTGGAAATTTCCAGAGATTTTGTGGGATGTTGCAGGAGTTTGTTTGGGTTCTGAGAAGATTTAGGGAATTGTGTGGGGCTTGTACAGGATTTTGTGCGATTTCTTTTGAATTTTGTGGGATTTCTCTTGAATTTTGTGGGATGTTTGTGGGATGTTTGTGGGATGTTTGTGGTATTTGGAGGAGACTTGAAGAATTTTGCGGGATTTTTCTTGAATTGTTTGGAAATTGGTGGAGATTTTGTGAGATGTTGCAGGAGTTTGTTTGGGTTCTGAGAAGATGGAAGGAATTTTGTGGGATTTTTGTGGAATTTTGAGGATTTCTCTTGAATTTTGTGGGATTTGGAGGAGACTTGAAGAATTTTGCGGGAATTTTCTTAGATTTTGTGGAAATTTGTTGAGATTTTGTGAGATGGTTCTGGAATTTGCTGGGATATTGAGGAAATCCAGTGAATTTTGAGGGATTTTTCTTGAATTTTGTGGAAATTGTTGGAGATTTTGTGGGATGTTGCAGGAATTCGGTAGGGTTTTGAGAAGGTTTAGGGAATTTTGTGGCATTTTTCTGCAATTTTGTGAGGCTTTTCCAGAATTTTTGGTGATATTGAGGTGATTTGGTGGGATGTTTCTGGAATTTTGTGGGATTTTTCTGGGATTTGTACGAGACTTGAAGAATTTTGCGGGATTTTTCTTGAATTTTGTGGAAATTGTTGGAGATTTTGTGGGATGTTGCAGGAATGTGGTTGGGTTTTGAGAAGATGTAGGGAAGTTTGTGGCATTTTTCTGGAATTTTGAGGGGCTTTCAAGAACTTTGTGAGAGTTTTCTTGAATTAAGTGGAAATTTGTTGAGATTTTGTGAGATGGTTCTGGAATTTGGTGGGATTTTTGTGGGATTTTGAGGATTTCTCTTGAATTTTGTGGGATTTGGAGGAGACGTGAAGAATTTGGAGGGAATTTTCTTGAATTTTTTGGATATTGGTGGAGATTTTGTGAGATGCTGCAGGAATGTGGTTGGGTTTTGAGAAGATTTAGGGATTTTTGTGGGATATTCGTGGAATTTTCAGCAGCTTTCAAGTATTTTGTGAGAGTCTTCTTGAATTTTGTGGAAATTTCCGGAGATTTTGTGAGATGTTGCAGGAATTTGGTGGGATTTTTGTGGAATTTTGAGGAATTCTCTTGAATTTTGTGGGATTTGGAGGAGACTTGAAGAAGTTGGAGGGATTTTTCCTAAATGTTGTGGAAATTGGTGGAGATTTTGTGAGATGTTTCAGGAATTTGTTTGGATTTTGAGAAGATGTAGGGAATTTTGTTGGATTTTTGTGGAATTTTGAGGATTTCTCTTGAATTTTGTGGGATTTGGAGGAGACTTGAAGAATTTTGCGGGAATTTTCTTAGATTTTGTGGAAATGTGTGGAGATTTTGTGAGATGTCTGTAGAATTTTGTAATGTTTTGAGACGATGTAGGGAATTTTGTGGCATTTTTCTGGAATTTTGAGGGGCTTTCAAGAACTTTGTGAGAGTTTTTTTGAATTTTTTTGAAATTTGTTGAGATTTTGTGAGATGGTTCTGGAGTTTGGTGGGATATTGAGGAAATTCAGTGAATTTGGAGGGAATTTTCTTGAATTTTGAGGAAATTGTTGGAGATTTTGTGGGATGTTGCAGGAATGTGGTTGGGTTCTGAGAAGATTTAGGGAATTGTGTGGGGCTTGTACAGAATTTGGTGGGATTTCTCTTGAATTTTGTGGGATTTCTATTGAATTTTATGGGATGTTTGTGGGATGTTTGTGAGATGTTTGTAGGATGTTTGTGGTATTTGGAGGAGACTTGAAGAATTTTGCAGGATTTTTCTTGAAATGTTTGGAAATTGGTGGAGATTTTGTGAGATGTTGCAGGAATTTGTTTGGGTTCTGAGAAGATGGAAGGAATTTTGTTGGATTTTTGTGGAATTTTGAGGATTTGTCTTGAATTTTGTGGGATTTGGAGGAGACTTGAAGAATTTTGCGGGAATTTTCTTAGATTTAGTGGAAATTTGTTGAGATTTTGTGAGATGGTTCTGGAATTTGGTGGGATATTGAGGAAATTCAGTGAATTTTGAGGGATTTTTCTTGAATTTTGTGGAAATTGTTGGAGATTTTGTGGGATGTTGCAGGAATTGGGTAGGGTTTTGAGAAGGTTTAGGGAATTTTGTGGCATTTTTCTGCAATTTTGTGAGGCTTTTCCAGAATTTTTGGTGATATTGAGGTGATTTGGTGGGATGTTTCTGGAATTTTGTGGGATTTTTCTGGGATTTGTAGGAGACTTGAAGAATTTTGCGGGATTTTTCTTGAATTGTTTGGAAATTGGTGGAGATTTTGTGAGATGTTGCAGGAGTTTGTTTGGGTTTTGAGAAGATGTAGGGAAGTTTGTGGCATTTTTCTGGAATTTTGAGGGGCTTTCAAGAACTTTGTGAGAGTTTTCTTGAATTTAGTGGAAATTTGTTGAGATTTTGTGAGATGGTTCTGGAATTTGGTGGGATTTTTGTGGGATTTTGAGGATTTGTCTTGAATTTTGTGGGATTTGGAGGAGACTTGAAGAATTTGGAGGGAATTTTCTTGAATTTTTTGGATATTGGTGGAGATTTTGTGAGATGCTGCAGGAATGTGGTTGGGTTTTGAGAAGATTTAGGGATTTTTGTGGGATTTTCGTGGAATTTTCAGCAGCTTTCAAGTTTTTTGTGTGAGTCTTCTTGAATTTTGTGGAAATTTCCAGAGATTTTGTGGGATGTTGCAGGAGTTTGTTTGGGTTTTGAGAAGATGTAGGGAATTTTGTGGCATTTTTCTGGAATTTTGAGGGGCTTTCAAGAACTTTGTGAGTGTTTTTTTTGAATTTTTTTGAAATTTGTTGAGATTTTGTGAGATGGTTCTGGAGTTTGGTGGGATATTGAGGAAATTCAGTGAATTTGGAGGGAATTTTCTTGAATTTTGAGGAAATTGTTGGAGGTTTTGTGGGATGTTGCAGGAATGTGGTTGGGTTCTGAGAAGATTTAGGGAATTGTGTGGGGCTTGTACAGAATTTGGTGGGATTTCTCTTGAATTTTGTGGGATTTCTATTGAATTTTATGGAATGTTTGTGGGATGTTTGTGAGATGTTTGTAGGATGTTTGTGGTATTTGGAGGAGACTTGAAGAATTTTGCGGGATTTTTCTTGAAATGTTTGGAAATTGGTGGAGATTTTGTGAGATGTTGCAGGAATTTGTTTGGGTTTTGAGAAGATGGAAGAAATTTTGTGGGATTTTTGTGGATTTTTGAGGATTTCTCTTGAATTTTGTGGGATTTGGAGGAGACTTGAAGAATTTGGAGGGAATTTTCTTAGATTTTGTGGAAATTTGTTGAGATTTTGTGAGATGGTTCTGGAATTTGGTGGGATATTGAGGAAATTCAGTGAATTTTGAGGGATTTTTCTTGAATTTTGTGGAAATTGTTGGAGATTTTGTGGGATGTTGCAGGAATTGGGTAGGGTTTTAAGAAGGTTTAGGGAATTTTGTGGCATTTTTCTTCAATTTTGTGAGGCTTTCCCAGAATTTTTGGTGATATTGAGGTGATTTGGTGGCATGTTTCTGGAATTTTGTGGGATTTTTCTGGGATTTGTACGAGACTTGAAGAATTTTGCGGGATTTTTCTTGAATTGTTTGGAAATTGGTGGAGATTTTGTGAGATGTTGCAGGAGTTTGTTTGGGTTTTGAGAAGATGTAGGGAAGTTTGTGGCATTTTTCTGGAATTTTGAGCAGCTTTCAAGAACTTTGTGAGAGTTTTCTTGAATTTAGTGGAAATTTGTTGAGATTTTGTGAGATGGTTCTGGAATTTGGTGGGATTTTTGTGGGATTTTGAGGATTTGTCTTGAATTTTGTGGGATTTGGAGGAGACTTGAAGAAGTTGGAGGGATTTTTCCTAAATGTTGTGGAAATTGGTGGAGATTTTGTGAGATGTTTCAGGAATTTGTTTGGATTTTTAGAAGATGTAGGGAATTTTGTTGGATTTTTGTGGAATTTTGAGGATTTCTCTTGAATTTTGTGGGATTTGGAGGAGACTTGAAGAATTTTGCGGGAATTTTCTTAGATTTTGTGGAAATTGGTGGAGATTTTGTGAGATGTCTGTAGAATTTTGTAATGTTTTGAGAAGATGTAGGGAATTTTGTGGCATTTTTCTGGAATTTTGAGGGGCTTTCAAGAACTTTGTGAGAGTTTTTTTGAATTTTTTGGAAATTTGTTGAGATTTTGTGAGATGGTTCTGGAGTTTGGTGGGATATTGAGGAAATTCAGTGAATTTGGAGGGAATTTTCTTGAATTTTGTGGAAATTGTTGGAGATTTTGTGGGATGTTGCAGGAATGTGGTTGGGTTCTGAGAAGATTTAGGGAATTGTGTGGGGCTTGTACAGAATTTGGTGGGATTTCTCTTGAATTTTGTGGGATTTCTATTGAATTTTATGGGATGTTTGTGGGATGTTTGTGAGATGTTTGTAGGATGTTTGTGGTATTTGGAGGAGACTTGAAGAATTTTGCGGGATTTTTCTTGAATTGTTTGGAAATTGGTGGAGATTTTGTGAGATGTTGCAGGAGTTTGTTTGGGTTTTGAGAAGATGTAGGGAAGTTTGTGGCATTTTTCTGGAATTTTGAGGGGCTTTCAAGAACTTTGTGAGAGTTTTCTTGAATTTAGTGGAAATTTGTTGAGATTTTGTGAGATGGTTCTGGAATTTGGTGGGATTTTTGTGGGATTTTGAGGATTTGTCTTGAATTTTGTGGGATTTGGAGGAGACTTGAAGAATTTGGAGGGAATTTTCTTGAATTTTTTGGATATTGGTGGAGATTTTGTGAGATGCTGCAGGAATGTGGTTGGGTTTTGAGAAGATTTAGGGATTTTTGTGGGATATTCATGGAATTTTCAGCAGCTTTCAAGTATTTTGTGAGAGTCTTCTTGAATTTTGTGGAAATTTCCAGAGATTTTGTGGGATGTTGCAGGAATGTGGTTGGGTTCTGAGAAGATTTAGGGAATTGTGTGGGGCTTGTACAGGATTTTGTGCGATTTCTTTTAAATATTGTGGGATTTCTCTTGAATTTTGTGGGATGTTTGTGGGATGTTTGTGGGATGTTTGTGGGATGTTTGTGGTATTTGGAGGAGACTTGAAGAATTTTGCGGGATTTTTCTTGAATTGTTTGGAAACTGGTGGAGATTTTGTGAGATGTTGCAGGAGTTTGTTTGGGTTCTGAGAAGATGGAAGGAATTTTGTGGGATTTTTGTGGAATTTTGAGGATTTGTCTTGAATTTTGTGGGATTTGGAGGAGACCTGAAGAATTTTTCGGAATTTTCTTAGATTTTGTGGAAATTTGTTGAGATTTTGTGAGATGGTTCTGGAATTTGGTGGGATATTGAGGAAATTCAGTGAATTTTGAGGGATTTGTTTTAGATTTTGTGGGAATTTTTGTAGATTCTGTGGGATTTTTCTGGAATTTGGTGGGCCTTTGCAAGGACTTGGTGGGGTTTTGAGGAGACTTGAAGAATTTTGAGGATTTTTCATGTATTCTGTGGAAACTTGTGGAGGTTTGGTGGGATTTTTGTGGGATTTTGTGGGATATTGAGGCGATTTAGGGATCTTGAGGGATTTTTCATGTATTTTGTGGGAATTTGTGGAGATTTGGTGGGATATTTTTCTAGAATTTAGTCGTGTTTTGAGAAGATTTAGGGAATTTTGTGGGATTTTTTCTGGAATTTTATTGGATACTGGGGAGATTTTGTGGGATGTTTCTGGAACTTGGAAGGACTTTTCTGGAATTTGGTGAGATTCTGTAGAGAACTGACGAATTATCAGGGATTTTTCATGTATTCTGTGGGAATTTGTGGAGATTCGGTGGGATATTTTTCTAGAATTTGGTCATGTTTTGAGAAGATTTAGGGAATTTTGTGTGATTTTTCTGGGATTTTGTTGGGTATTGAGGACATTTTGTGCGATGTTTCTGGAATTTGGTGGGGCTTTTCAAGAATTTTGTGGTATTTTGAAAAGATTTAGGGAATTTTGTGTTGTTTTTTCTAGAATTTTGTGGGAAACTGTGCTGATTTTATGGGGCGTTTCTGGAATTTGGTCGAGTTTTCAGAAGATTTAGGGATTTTTGTGAGATTTTTGTGGGATGTTCTGGGAATTGGTGGAGATTTTGTGGGACATTCCTGTGAATTGGTAGGGTTTTGAAATGATTTAGGGAGTTTTGTGGGACTTCTCTGGAATTTTGTGGGGTTTTTCTGGAATTGTGTGGGATTCTGAGGAGACTTGAAGAATTTTGAGGAATTTGTTTTAGATTTTGTGGGAATTTGTGGAGATTCTGTGGGATTTTACTGGAATTTGGTGGGCTTTTTCAAGGACTTTGTGTGGTTTTGAGGAGACTTGAAGAATTTTGAGGATTTTTTTTTTATATTTTGTGGAAACTTGTGGAGGTTTTGTGTGATTTTTGTGGGATTTTGTGGGATATTGAGGCGATTTAGGGATCTTGAGGGATTATTCATGTATTTTCTGGGATTTTGTGGAGATTTGGTGGGATAATTTTCAAGAATTTGGTCGTGTTTTGAGAATATTCAGGGGAATTTTGTGGGATCTTTCCTGGAATTTTATTGGATACTGGGGAGATTTTCTGGAATGTTTGAGGAACTTTGAGGGACTCTTCTGGAATTTGGTGAGATTCTGTAGAGAACTGACGAATTATCAAGGATTTTTCATGTATTCTGTGGGAATTTGTGGAGATTCGGTGGGATATTTTTCTAGAATTTGGTCATGTTTTAAGAAGATTTAGGGAATTTTGTGGGATTTTTCCTGGAATTTTGTTGGATACTGCGGAGATTTTGTGGGATATTTCTGGAACTTCGAGGGACTTTTCTGGAATTTGGTGAGATTCTGTAGAGAACTGACGAATTATCAGGGATTTTTCATGTATTCTGTGGGAATTTGTGGAGATTTGGTGGGATTTTTCTGGAATTTGGTAGAGTTTTGAGAAGATTTAGGGAATTCTGTAAGATTTTTCTGGAATTTGGTGGGCCTTTTTGAAGGACTTTGTGTGGTTTTGAGGAGACTTGAAGAATTTTGAGGAATTTTTCTTAGATTTTGTGGAAACTTGTAAAGGTTTGGTGGGATTTTTGTGGAATTTTGTTGGATACTGGGGAGATTTTGTGGGATGTTTGTGGAACTTTGAGGGTCTCTTCTGGAATTTGGTGAGATTCTGTAGAGAACTGACGAATTATCAGGGATTTTTCATGTATTCTGTGGGAATTTGTGGAGATTCGGTGGGATATTTTTCTAGAATTTGGCCGTGTTTTGAGAAGATTTAGGGAATTTTGTGTGATTTTTCTGGGATTTTGTTGGGTATTGAGGACATTTTGTGGGATGTTTCTGGAATTTGGTGGGGCTTTTCAAGAATTTTGTGGTATTTTGAAAAGATTTTGGGAATTTTGTGGTGTTTTTTCTTGAATTTTGTGGGAAACTGTGCTGATTTTATGGGGCGTTTCTGGAATTTGGTCGAGTTTTCAGAAGATTTAGGGATTTTTGTGAGATTTTTGTGGGATGTTCTGGGAATTGGTGGAGATTTTGTGGGACATTCCTGTGAATTGGTAGGGTTTCGAAATGATTTAGGGAGTTTTGTGGGACTTCTCTGGAATTTTGTGGGTTTTTTCTGGAATTGTGTGGGATTCTGAGGAGACTTGAAGAATTTTGAGGAATTTGTTTTAGATTTTGTGGGAATTTGTGGAGATTCTGTGGGATTTTACTGGAATTTGATGGGCCTTTTCAAGGACTTTGTGTGGTTTTGAAGAGACTTGAAGAATTTTGAGGATTTTTTTTATATTTTGTGGAAACTTGTGGAGGTTTTGTGTGATTTTTGTGGGATTTTGTGAGATATTGAGGCGATTTAGGGATCTTGAGGGATTTTTCATGTATTCTGTGGGAATTTGTGGAGATTTGGTGGGATTTTTGTGGATTTTGGCCGTGTTTAGAGAAGATTTAGGGAATTTTGTGGGATGTTTCTGGGATTTTGTTGGGTATTGAGGACATTTTGTGGGATGTTTCTGGAATTTGGTGGGGCTTTTCAAGAATTTTGTGGTATTTTGAAAAGATTTAGGGAATTTTGTGGTGTTTTTTCTTGAATTTTGTGGGAAACTGTGCTGATTTTATGGGGTGTTTCTGGAATTCGGTCGAGTTTTCAGAAGATTTAGGGATTTTTGTGAGATTTTTGTGGGATGTTCTGGGAATTGGTGGAGATTTTGTGGGACATTCCTGTGAATTGGTAGGGTTTTGAAATGATTTAGGGAGTTTTGTGGGACTTCTCTGGAATTTTGTGGGGTTTTTCTGGAATTGTGTGGGATTCTGAGGAGACTTGAAAAATTTTGAGGAATTTGTTTTAGATTTTGGGGAATTTGTGTAGATTCTGTGGGATTTTTCTGGAATTTGGTGGGCCTTTTTGAAAAACTTTGTGTGGTTTTGAGGAGACTTGAAGAATTTTGAGGAATTTTTCTTAGATTTTGTGGAAACTTGTAAAGGTTTGGTGGGATTTTTGTGGAATTTTGTGGGATATTGAGGCGATTTAAGGATCTTGAGGGATTTTTCATGTATTTTGTGGGAATTTGTGGAGATTTGGTGGGATATTTTTCTAGAATTTGGTCGTGTTTTGGGGCGATTTAGGGAATTTTGTGGGATTTTTCCTGGAATTTTATTGGATACTGGGGAGATTTTGTGGGATATTTCTGGAACTTCGAGGGACTTTTCTGGAATTTGGTGAGATTCTGTAGAGAACTGACGAATTATCAGGGATTTTTCATGTATTCTGTGGGAATTTGTGGAGATTTGGTGGGATTTTTCTGGAATTTGGTAGAGTTTTGAGAAGATTTAGGGAATTCTGTAAGATTTTTCTGGAATTTAGTGGGCCTTTTTGAAGAACTTTGTGTGGTTTTGAGGAGACTTGAAGAATTTTGAGGAATTTTTCTTAGATTTTGTGGAAACTTGTGGAGGTTTTGTGGGATTTTTGTGGAATTTTGTGGGATATTGAGGCGATTTAGGGATCTTGAGGGATTTTTCATGTATTTTGTAGGAATTTGTGGAGATTTGGTGGGATATTTTTCTAGAATTTGGTCGTGTTTTGGGGCGATTTAGGGAATTTTGTGGGATTTTTCCTGGAATTTTATTGGATACTGGGGAGATTTTGTGGGACATTTCTGGAACTTTGAGGGACTTTTCTGGAATTTGGTGAGATTCTGTAGAGAACTGACGAATTATCAGGGATTTTTCATGTATTCTGTGGGAATTTGTGGAGATTCGGTGGGATATTTTTCTAGAATTTGGTCATGTTTTGAGAAGATTTAGGGAATTTTGTGTGATTTTTCTGGGATTTTGTTGGGTATTGAGGACATTTTGTGGGATGTTTCTGGAATTTGGTGGGGCTTTTCAAGAATTTTGTGGTGTTTTGAAAAGATTTAGGGAATTTTGTGGTGTTTTTTCTTGAATTTTGTGGGAAACTGTGCTGATTTTATGGAGCGTTTCTGGAATTTGGTCGAGTTTTCAGAAGATTTAGGGATTTTTGTGAGATTTTTGTGGGATGTTCTGGGAATTGGTGGAGATTTTGTGGGACATTCCTGTGAATTGGTAGGGTTTTGAAATGATTTAGGGAGTTTTGTGGGACTTCTCTGGAATTTTGTGGGGTTTTTCTGGAATTGTGTGGGATTCTGATGAGACTTGAAGAGTTTTGAGGAATTTGTTTTAGATTTTGTGGGAATTTGTGGAGATTCTGTGGGATTTTACTGGAATTTGGTAGGCCTTTTTGAAGGACGTTTTGTGGTTTTGAGGAGACTTGAAGAATTTTGAGGATTTTTTTTTTTATATTTTGTGAAAACTTGTGGAGGTTTTGTGTGATTTTTGTGGGATTTTGTGGGATATTGAGGCGATTTAGGGATCTTGAGGGATTTTTCATGTATTTTGTGGGAATTTGTGGAGATTTGGTGGGATATTTTTCTAGAATTTGGTCGTGTTTTTGGGAAGACTTATCTATCTATCTATCTATCTATCTATCTATCTATCTATCTATCTATCTCCCTCTCTATATATCTCCCTATCTATATATCTCCCTATCTATCACCCTATATGCATTTCTTTATTATAGACTTGTATATTTTAATTTCTATATTATTCATTTAAATGCCAAGCTTTTAAATAAATAGGGGAACCGAGTGAGAGGAGTGGCAGCATGGTACGGGTCGTCGCGAGTGCCAGAAGCCCGAAAAAGCGGCCGCGTCAAGGACCCCGACAGAGTGCGGCGTCGTCACCGCTGCCTGTCGGCACCCGACCGGCTCGCGCTCGGCCCCGGTGCCGCCGAGCACACAGCCCGTGTCCGCACGGCTGGAACAACCGTGGAAAATTGCGACGGGGCGGCGTCGACGCTGGGGTGTTTGTCAGGCAGTCGAATTCACGCACCCACTAACCGGGGTCCTTCCATTTTCCCGCCTTTTTGGCCGCCATCCTTGGAAGGACAAGCCGGCCGCGACCTGGCAGCCATCTTCTGCGTGGCGTGACGTACCTTCCGCCCTTTCTGGCCGCCATCTTTGCTGTGGCTGAAGCCACTTCCGGTAGAGCGGCCATCTTTGTTATGGCACAATTAAGGCCCCCGCTGCTCTCAGCGCGTCTGTCTAACTTACATGCCTGAACGAAAAACCTGCCGACGCCGACCGACTCCGAGCATTCCGCCCGATTTTCGCGTGCCAGATGCCTGTTCAACACCTTCCTTATTCGCCTGCCCGCAGCGCTCGCGCTTTCCCCCGCCCGCGCGCTGACCGGCACTCTCCCTCAGACATACATGGGAAGTTGGCCGGTTGCCAAGAGCTCCGGAATGCAGCTTCTGCCGAAGGAGGCTCGCCTCTTGCGGTTACCTTCTCCGAACTGCGGAGTCGCGGCTTCTGCTTTTCTTTGCTCTTAATACAAGCGGAAAGCTTTTGCTCTGCGTCTGGCGAGGAGAACGTGTGACAGGAGAGCACATGTTTGTGCAGCTTACCCCTGCCACTGACACAAGCACGGATTTGCAGCACCCTATTCCACCCATGGGGTGACAGCTTTCTGTGCTGCCCAGGCCATTTCTCTGCATCTGGGAGTCCAAGGGAAAGCGCAATTGTTGTCGCAGAGAGCAGCAACAGCAGTAGGGAGCAGCAGAAGGAAGTCATGGCCGTACTTGTTCCACACGGCAACTAGCGACTAATCAACAAGCGTGCGAGCAGCAGCTAAGTTCCACTTGCAGTCTGAAAGTTTCGCGTGCCAGATGCCTGTTCAACACCTTCCTTATTCGCCTGCCCGCAGCGCTCGCGCTTTCCCCCGCCCGCGCGCTGACCGGCACTCTCCCTCAGACATACATGGGAAGTTGGCCGGTTGCCAAGAGCTCCGGAAAGCAGCTTCTGCCGAAGGAGGCTCGCCTCTTGCGGTTACCTTCTCCGAACTGCGGAGTCGCGGCTTCTGCTTTTCTTTGCTCTTAATGCAAGCGGAAAGTACGGCCACGACTTCCTTCTGCTTCTCCCTACTGCTGTTGCTGCTCTCTGCGACAACAATTGCGCTTTCCCTTGGACTCCCAGATGCAGAGAAATGCCCTGGGCAGCACAGAAAGCTGTCACCCCATGGGTGGAATAGGGTGCTGCAAATCCGTGCTTGTGTCAGTGGCAGGGGTAAGCTGCACAAACATGTGCTCTCCTGTCACACGTTCTCCTCGCCAGACGCAGAGCAAAAGCTTTCCGCTTGCATTAAGAGCAAAGAAAAGCAGAAGCCGCGACTCCGCAGTTCGGAGAAGGTAACCGCAAGAGGCGAGCCTCCTTCGGCAGAAGCTGCATTCCGGAGCTCTTGGCAACCGGCCAACTTCCCATGTATGTCTGAGGGAGAGTGCCGGTCAGCGCGCGGGCAGGGGAAAGAGCGAGCGCTGCGGGCAGGCGAATAAGGAAGGTGTTGAACAGGCATCTGGCACGCGAAACTTTCAGACTGCAAGTGGAACTTAGCTGCTGCTCGCACGCTTGTTGATTAGTCGCTAGTTGTCGTGTGGAACAAGTACGGCCATGACTTCCTTCTGCTGCTCCCTACTGCTGTTGCTACCCTCTGCCACAACAATTGCGCTTTCCCTTGGACTCCCAGATGCAGAGAAATGCCCTGGGCAGCACGGAAAGCTGTCACCCCATGGGTGGAATAGGGTGCTGCAAATCCGTGCTTGTGTCAGTGGCAGGGGTAAGCTGCACAAACATGTGCTCTCCTGTCACACGTTCTCCTCGCCAGACGCAGAGCAAAAGCTTTCCGCTTGTATTAAGAGCAAAGAAAAGCAGAAGCCGCGACTCCGCAGTTCGGAGAAGGTAACCGCAAGAGGCGAGCCTCCTTCGGCAGAAGCTGCATTCCGGAGCTCTTGGCAAGCGGCCAAGGAACCATGTGTGTCAGAGGGAGAGTGCCGGTCAGAGCGCGGGCGGGGGAAAGCGCGAGCGCTGCGGGCAGGCGAATAAGGAAGGTGTTGAACAGGCATCTGGCACGCGAAACTTTCAGACTGCAAGTGGAACTTAGCTGCTGCTCGCACGCTTGTTGATTAGTCGCTAGTTGTCATGTGGAACAAGTACGGCCATGACTTCCTTCTGCTGCTCCCTACTGCTGTTGCTGCTCTCTGTGACAACAATTTTACTTTCCCTTGGACTCCCAGATGCAGAGAAATGCCCTGCACTGCGCAGAAACCTGTCACACCATGGGTGGAATAGGGTGCTGCAAATCCGTGCTTGTGTCAGTGGCAGGGGTGAGCTGCACAAACATGTGCTCTCCTGTCACACGTTCTCCTCGCCAGACGCAGTGCAAAAGCTTTCTGCTTGCATTAAGAGCAAGAAAGGCAGAAGCCAGGACTCCGGAGCTCAGAGAAGGTAACCGCAAGAGGCGAGCCTCCTTCGGCAGAAGCTGCTTTCCGGAGCTCTTGGCAAGCGGCCAATGAACCATGTGTGTCAGAGGGAGAGTGCCGGTCAGAGCGCGGGCGGGGGAAAGCGCGAGCGCTGCGGGCAGGCGAATAAGGAAGGTGTTGAACAGGCATGTGGCACGGGAAACTTTCAGACTGCAAGTGGAACGTAGATGCTGCTCAGCCGCTTGCTGACAAGTCTCTAGTTGTCTTGTAGAAGAAGTACGGCCACGAGTTCCTTCTGCTGCTCCCTACTGCTGTTGCTGCTCTCTGCGACAACAATTTTACTTTCCCTTGGACTCCCAGATGCAGAGAAATGCCCTGCACTGCGCAGAAACCTGTGACACCATGGGTGGAGTAGGGTGCTGCAAATCCGTGCTTGTGTCAGTGGCAGGGGTGAGCTGCACAAACATGTGCTGTCCTGTCACACGTTCTCCTCTCCAGAGGCAGTGCAAAAGCTTTCTGCTTGCATTAAGAGCAAGAAAGGCAGAAGCCAGGACTCCGGAGCTCAGAGAAGGTAACCGCAAGAGGCGAGCCTCCTTCGGCAGAAGCTGCATTCCGGAGCTCTTGGCAACCGGCCAAGGAACCATGTGTGTCAGAGGGAGAGTGCCGGTCAGAGCGCGGGCGGGGGAAAGCGCGAGCGCTGCGGGCAGGCGAATAAGGAAGGTGTTGAACAGGTATCTGACACGGGAAACTTTCAGATTGCAAGTGGAACGTAGATGCTGCTCAGCCGCTTGCTGACAAGTCTCTAGTTGTCTTGTAAAAGAAGTACGGCCACGAGTTCCTTCTGCTGCTCCCTACTGCTGTTGCTGCTCTCTGTGACAACAATTTTACTTTCCCTTGGACTCCCAGATGCAGAGAAATGCCCTGCACTGCGCAGAAACCTGTCACACCATGGGTGGAATAGGGTGCTGCAAATCCGTGCTTGTGTCAGTGGCAGGGGTGAGCTGTACAAACATGTGCTCTCCTGTCACACGTTCTCCTCGCCAGACGCAGTGCAAAAGCTTTCTGCTTGCATTAAGAGCAAGAAAGGCAGAAGCCAGGACTCCGGAGCTCAGAGAAGGTAACCGCAAGAGGCGAGCCTCCTTCGGCAGAAGCTGCTTTCCGGAGCTCTTGGCAAGCGGCCAATGAACCATGTGTGTCAGAGGGAGAGTGCCGGTCAGAGCGCGGGCGGGGGAAAGCGCGAGCGCTGCGGGCAGGCGAATAAGGAAGGTGTTGAACAGGCATGTGGCACGGGAAACTTTCAGACTGCAAGTGGAACGTAGATGCTGCTCAGCCGCTTGCTGACAAGTCTCTAGTTGTCTTGTAGAAGAAGTACGGCCACGAGTTCCTTCTGCTGCTCCCTACTGCTGTTGCTGCTCTCTGCGACAACAATTTTACTTTCCCTTGGACTCCCAGATGCAGAGAAATGCCCTGCACTGCGCAGAAACCTGTGACACCATGGGTGGAGTAGGGTGCTGCAAATCCGTGCTTGTGTCAGTGGCAGGGGTGAGCTGCACAAACATGTGCTGTCCTGTCACACGTTCTCCTCGCCAGACGCAGTGCAAAAGCTTTCTGCTTGCATTAAGAGCAAGAAAGGCAGAAGCCAGGACTCCGGAGCTCAGAGAAGGTAACCGCAAGAGGCGAGCCTCCTTCGGCAGAAGCTGCATTCCGGAGCTCTTGGCAACCGGCCAAGGAACCATGTGTGTCAGAGGGAGAGTGCCGGTCAGAGCGCGGGCGGGGGAAAGCGCGAGCGCTGCGGGCAGGCGAATAAGGAAGGTGTTGAACAGGTATCTGACAGGGGAAACTTTCAGACTGCAAGTGGAACGTAGATGCTGCTCAGCCGCTTGCTGACAAGTCTCTAGTTGTCTTGTAAAAGAAGCACGGCCACGAGTTCCTTCTGCTGCTCCCTACTGCTGTTGCTGCTCTCTGCGACAACAATTTTACTTTCCCTTGGACTCCCAGATGCAGAGAAATGCCCTGCACAGCGCAGAAACCTGTCACACCATGGGTGGAATAGGGTGCTGCAAATCCGTGCTTGTGTCAGTGGCAGGGGTAAGCTGCACAAACATGTGCTCTCCTGTCACACGTTCTCCTCGCCAGACGCAGAGCAAAAGCTTTCCGCTTACATTAAGAGCAAAGAAAAGCAGAAGCCGCGACTCCGCAGTTCGGAGAAGGTAACCGCAAGAGGCGAGCCTCCTTCGGCAGAAGCTGCATTCCGGAGCTCTTGGCAACCGGCCAACTTCCCATGTATGTCTGAGGGAGAGTGCCGGTCAGCGCGCGGGCGGGGGAAAGCGCGAGCGCTGCGGGGAGGCGAATAAGGAAGGTGTTGAACAGGCATCTGGCACGCGAAACTTTCAGACTGCAAGTGGAACTTAGCTGCTGCTCGCACGCTTGTTGATTAGTCGCTAGTTGTCATGTGGAACAAGTACGGCCATGACTTCCTTCTGCTGCTCCCTACTGCTGTTGCTGCTCTCTGCGACAACAATTTTACTTTCCCTTGGACTCCCAGATGCAGAGAAATGCCCTGCACAGCGCAGAAACCTGTCACACCATGGGTGGAATAGGGTGCTGCAAATCCGTGCTTGTGTCAGTGGCAGGGGTGAGCTGCACAAACATGTGCTGTCCTGTCACACGTTCTCCTCGCCAGACGCAGTGCAAAAGCTTTTTGCTTGCATTAAGAGCAAGAAAGGCAGAAGCCAGGACTCCGGAGCTCAGAGAAGGTAACCGCAAGAGGCGAGCCTCCTTCGGCAGAAGCTGCTTTCCGGAGCTCTTGGCAACCGGCCAAGGAACCATGTGTGTCAGAGGGAGCGTGCCGATCAGCGCGCTGGCGGGGGAAAGAGCGAGCGCTGCAGGCAGGCGAATAAGGAAGGTGTTGAACAGGCATCTGGCACGCGAAACTTTCAGACTGCAAGTGGAACTTAGCTGCTGCTCGCACGCTTGTTGATTAGTCGCTAGTTGTCATGTGGAACAAGTACGGCCATGACTTCCTTCTGCTGCTCCCTACTGCTGTTGCTGCTCTCTGTGACAACAATTTTACTTTCCCTTGGACTCCCAGATGCAGAGAAATGCCCTGCACTGCGCAGAAACCTGTGACACCATGGGTGGAATAGGGTGCTGCAAATCCGTGCTTGTGTCAGTGGCAGGGGTGAGCTGCACAAACATGTGCTGTCCTGTCACACGTTCTCTTCGCCAGACGCAGTGCAAAAGCTTTCTGCTTGCATTAAGAGCAAGAAAGGCAGAAGCCAGGACTCCGGAGCTCAGAGAAGGTAACCGCAAGAGGCGAGCCTCCTTCGGCAGAAGCTGCTTTCCGGAGCTCTTGGCAAGCGGCCAATGAACCATGTGTGTCAGAGGGAGAGTGCCGGTCAGAGCGCGGGCGGGGGAAAGCGCGAGCGCTGCGGGCAGGCGAATAAGGAAGGTGTTGAACAGGTATCTGGCAGGCGAAACTTTCATATTGCAAGTGGAACATAGCTGCCGCTCGCACGCTTGCTGATTAGTTGCTAGATGTCGTGTGGAAGAAGTACTGAAACGACTTCCTTCTGCTGCTCCCTACTGCTGTTGCTGCTCTCTGCGACAACAATTTTACTTTCCCTTGGACTCCCAGATGCAGAGAAATGCCCTGCACAGCGCAGAAACCTGTCACACTAAGGGTGGAATAGGGTGCTGCAAATCCGTGCTTGTGTCAGTGGCAGGGGTGAGCTGCACAAACATGTGCTCTCCTGTCACACGTTCTCCTCGCCAGACGCAGTGCAAAAGCTTTCTGCTTGCATTAAGAGCAAGAAAGGCAGAAGCCAGGACTCCGGAGCTCAGAGAAGGTAACCGCAAGAGGCGAGCCTCCTTCGGCAGAAGCTGCTTTCCGGAGCTCTTGGCAACCGGCCAAGGAACCATGTGTGTCAGAGGGAGAGTGCCGGTCAGAGCGCGGGCGGGGGAAAGCGCGAGCGCTGCGGGCAGGCGAATAAGGAAGGTGTTGAACAGGCATGTGGCACGGGAAACTTTCAGACTGCAAGTGGAACGTAGATGCTGCTCAGCCGCTTGCTGACAAGTCTCTAGTTGTCTTGTAGAAGAAGTACGGCCACGACTTCCTTCTGCTGCTCCCTACTGCTGTTGCTGCTCTCTGCGACAACAATTTTACTTTCCCTTGGACTCCCAGATGCAGAGAAATGCCCTGCACTGCGCAGAAACCTGTGACACCATGGGTGGAGTAGGGTGCTGCAAATCCGTGCTTGTGTCAGTGGCAGGGGTGAGCTGCACAAACATGTGCTGTCCTGTCACACGTTCTCCTCGCCAGACGCAGTGCAAAAGCTTTCTGCTTGCATTAAGAGCAAGAAAGGCAGAAGCCAGGACTCCGGAGCTCAGAGAAGGTAACCGCAAGAGGCGAGCCTCCTTCGGCAGAAGCTGCATTCCGGAGCTCTTGGCAACCGGCCAAGGAACCATGTGTGTCAGAGGGAGAGTGCCGGTCAGAGCGCGGGCGGGGGAAAGCGCGAGCGCTGCGGGCAGGCGAATAAGGAAGGTGTTGAACAGGTATCTGAAACGGGAAACTTTCAGACTGCAAGTGGAACGTAGATGCTGCTCAGCCGCTTGCTGACAAGTCTCTAGTTGTCTTGTAAAAGAAGTACGGCCACGAGTTCCTTCTGCTGCTCCCTACTGCTGTTGCTGCTCTCTGCGACAACAATTTTACTTTCCCTTGGACTCCCAGATGCAGAGAAATGCCCTGCACAGCGCAGAAACCTGTCACACCATGGGTGGAATAGGGTGCTGCAAATCCGTGCTTGTGTCAGTGGCAGGGGTAAGCTGCACAAACATGTGCTCTCCTGTCACACGTTCTCCTCGCCAGACGCAGAGCAAAAGCTTTCCGCTTACATTAAGAGCAAAGAAAAGCAGAAGCCGCGACTCCGCAGTTCGGAGAAGGTAACCGCAAGAGGCGAGCCTCCTTCGGCAGAAGCTGCATTCCGGAGCTCTTGGCAACCGGCCAACTTCCCATGTATGTCTGAGGGAGAGTGCCGGTCAGCGCGCGGGCGGGGGAAAGCGCGAGCGCTGCGGGCAGGCGAATAAGGAAGGTGTTGAACAGGCATCTGGCACGCGAAACTTTCAGACTGCAAGTGGAACTTAGCTGCTGCTCGCACGCTTGTTGATTAGTCGCTAGTTGTCATGTGGAACAAGTACGGCCATGACTTCCTTCTGCTGCTCCCTACTGCTGTTGCTGCTCTCTGCGACAACAATTTTACTTTCCCTTGGACTCCCAGATGCAGAGAAATGCCCTGCACAGCGCAGAAACCTGTGACACCATGGGTGGAATAGGGTGCTGCAAATCCGTGCTTGTGTCAGTGGCAGGGGTGAGCTGCACAAACATGTGCTGTCCTGTCACACGTTCTCCTCGCCAGACGCAGTGCAAAAGCTTTCTGCTTGCATTAAGAGCAAGAAAGGCAGAAGCCAGGACTCCGGAGCTCAGAGAAGGTAACCGCAAGAGGCGAGCCTCCTTCGGCAGAAGCTGCTTTCCGGAGCTCTTGGCAACCGGCCAAGGAACCATGTGTGTCAAAGGGAGCGTGCCGATCAGCGCGCTGGCGGGGGAAAGCGCGAGCGCTGCGGGCAGGCGAATAAGGAAGGTGTTGAACAGGTATCTGGCACGGGAAACTTTCAGACTGCAAGTGGAACGTAGATGCTGCTCAGCCGCTTGCTGACAAGTCTCTAGTTGTCTTGTAGAAGAAGTACGGCCACGAGTTCCTTCTGCTGCTCCCTACTGCTGTTGCTGCTCTCTGCGACAACAATTTTATTTTCCCTTGGACTCCCAGATGCAGAGAAATGCCCTGCACAGCGCAGAAACCTGTCACACCATGGGTGGAATAGGGTGCTGCAAATCCGTGCTTGTGTCAGTGGCAGGGGTGAGCTGCACAAACATGTGCTGTCCTGTCACACGTTCTCCTCGCCAGACGCAGTGCAAAAGCTTTTTGCTTGCATTAAGAGCAAGAAAGGCAGAAGCCAGGACTCCGGAGCTCAGAGAAGTTAACCGCAAGAGGCGAGCCTCCTTCGGCAGAAGCTGCTTTCCGGAGCTCTTGGCAACCGGCCAAGGAACCATGTGTGTCAGAGGGAGCGTGCCGATCAGCGCGCTGGCGGGGGAAAGAGCGAGCGCTGCAGGCAGGCGAATAAGGAAGGTGTTGAACAGGTATCTGGCAGGCGAAACTTTCATATTGCAAGTGGAACATAGCTGCCGCTCGCACGCTTGCTGATTAGTTGCTAGATGTCGTGTGGAAGATGTACTGAAACGACTTCCTTCTGCTGCTCCCTACTGCTGTTGCTGCTCTCTGCGGCAACAATTTTACATTCTCTTGGACTCCCAGATGCAGAGAAATGCCCTGCACAGCGCAGAAACCTGTCACACCATGGGTGGAATAGGGTGCTGCAAATCCGTGCTTGTGTCAGTGGCAGGGGTGAGCTGCACAAACTTGTGCTCTCCTGTCACACGTTCTCCTCGCCAGACGCAGTGCAAAAGCTTTCTGCTTGCATTAAGAGCAAGAAAGGCAGAAGCCAGGACTCCGGAGCTCAGAGAAGGTAACCGCAAGAGGCGAGCCTCCTTCGGCAGAAGCTGCTTTCCGGAGCTCTTGGCAACCGGCCAAGGAACCATGTGTGTCAGAAGGAGAGTGCCGGTCAGAGCGCGGGCGGGGGAAAGCGCGAGCGCTGCGGGCAGGCGAATAAGGAAGGTGTTGAACAGGCATGTGGCACGGGAAACTTTCAGACTGCAAGTGGAACGTAGATGCTGCTCAGCCGCTTGCTGACAAGTCTCTAGTTGTCTTGTAGAAGAAGTACGGCCACGAGTTCCTTCTGCTGCTCCCTACTGCTGTTGCTGCTCTCTGCGACAACAATTTTACTTTCCCTTGGACTCCCAGATGCAGAGAAATGCCCTGCACAGCGCAGAAACCTGTCACACTAAGGGTGGAATAGGGTGCTGCAAATCCGTGCTTGTGTCAGTGGCAGGGGTGAGCTGCACAAACATGTGCTCTCCTGTCACACGTTCTCCTCGCCAGACGCAGTGCAAAAGCTTTCTGCTTGCATTAAGAGCAAGAAAGGCAGAAGCCAGGACTCCGGAGCTCAGAGAAGGTAACCGCAAGAGGCGAGCCTCCTTCGGCAGAAGCTGCTTTCCGGAGCTCTTGGCAACCGGCCAAGGAACCATGTGTGTCAGAGGGAGCGTGCCGATCAGCGCGCTGGCGGGAGAAAGAGCGAGCGCTGCGGGCAGGCGAATAAGGAAGGTGTTGAACAGGTATCTGGCAGGCGAAACTTTCATATTGCAAGTGGAACATAGCTGCCGCTCGCACGCTTTCTGATTAGTTGCTAGATGTCGTGTGGAAGAAGTACTGAAACGACTTCCTTCTGCTGCTCCCTACTGCTGTTGCTGCTCTCTGCGGCAACAATTTTACTTTCCCTTGGACTCCCAGATGCAGAGAAATGCCCTGCACAGCGCAGAAACCTGTGACACCATGGGTGGAATAGGGTGCTGCAAATCCGTGCTTGCGTCAGTGGCAGGGGTGAGCTGCACAAACATGTGCTGTCCTGTCACACGTTCTCCTCGCCAGACGCAGAGCAAAAGCTTTCCGCTTATATTAAGAGCAAAGAAAAGCAGAAGCCGCGACTCCGCAGTTCGGAGAAGGTAACCGCAAGAGGCGAGCCTCCTTCGGCAGAAGCTGCATTCCGGAGCTCTTGGCAACCGGCCAACTTCCCATGTATGTCTGAGGGAGAGTGCCGGTCAGCGCGCGGGCGGGGGAAAGCGCGAGCGCTGCGGGCAGGCGAATAAGGAAGGTGTTGAACAGGCATCTGGCACGCGAAACTTTCAGACTGCAAGTGGAACTTAGCTGCTGCTCGCACGCTTGTTGATTAGTCGCTAGTTGTCGTGTGGAACAAGTACGGCCATGACTTCCTTCTGCTGCTCCCTACTGCTGTTGCTACCCTCTGCCACAACAATTTTACTTTCCCTTGGACTCCCAGATGCAGAGAAATGCCCTGGGCAGCACAGAAAGCTGTCACCCCATGGGTGGAATAGGGTGCTGCAAATCCGTGCTTGTGTCAGTGGCAGGGGTAAGCTGCACAAACATGTGCTCTCCTGTCACACGTTCTCCTCGCCAGACGCAGAGCAAAAGCTTTCCGCTTGCATTAAGAGCAAAGAAAAGCAGAAGCCGCGACTCCGCAGTTCGGAGAAGGTAACCGCAAGAGGCGAGCCTCCTTCGGCAGAAGCTGCATTCCGGAGCTCTTGGCAACCGGCCAAGGAACCATGTGTGTCAGAGGGAGAGTGCCGGTCAGAGCGCGGGCGGGGGAAAGAGCGAGCGCTGCGGGCAGGCGAATAATGAAGGTGTTGAACAGGCATCTGGCACGCGAAACTTTCAGACTGCAAGTGGAACTTAGCTGCTGCTCGCACGCTTGTTGATTAGTCGCTAGTTGTCATGTGGAACAAGTACGGCCATGACTTCCTTCTGCTGCTCCCTACTGCTGTTGCTGCTCTCTGCGACAACAATTTTACTTTCCCTTGGACTCCCAGATGCAGAGAAATGCCCTGCACAGCGCAGAAACCTGTGACACCATGGGTGGAATAGGGTGCTGCAAATCCGTGCTTGTGTCAGTGGCAGGGGTGAGCTGCACAAACTTGTGCTCTCCTGTCACACGTTCTCCTCGCCAGACGCAGTGCAAAAGCTTTCTGCTTGCATTAAGAGCAAGAAAGGCAGAAGCCAGGACTCCGGAGCTCAGAGAAGGTAACCGCAAGAGGCGAGCCTCCTTCGGCAGAAGCTGCTTTCCGGAGCTCTTGGCAACCGGCCAAGGAACCATGTGTGTCAGAGGGAGAGTGCCGGTCAGAGCGCGGGCGGGGGAAAGCGCGAGCGCTGCGGGCAGGCGAATAAGGAAGGTGTTGAACAGGCATGTGGCACGGGAAACTTTCAGACTGCAAGTGGAACTTAGATGCTGCTCAGCCGCTTGCTGACAAGTCTCTAGTTGTCTTGTAGAAGAAGTACGGCCACGAGTTCCTTCTGCTGCTCCCTACTGCTGTTGCTGCTCTCTGCGACAACAATTTTACTTTCCCTTGGACTCCCAGATGCAGAGAAATGCCCTGCACAGCGCAGAAACCTGTCACACCATGGGTGGAATAGGGTGCTGCAAATCCGTGCTTGTGTCAGTGGCAGGGGTGAGCTGCACAAACATGTGCTGTCCTGTCACACGTTCTCTTCGCCAGACGCAGTGCAAAAGCTTTCTGCTTGCATTAAGAGCAAGAAAGGCAGAAGCCAGGACTCCGGAGCTCAGAGAAGGTAACCGCAAGAGGCGAGCCTCCTTCGGCAGAAGCTGCTTTCCGGAGCTCTTGGCAAGCGGCCAATGAACCATGTGTGTCAGAGGGAGAGTGCCGGTCAGAGCGCGGGCGGGGGAAAGCGCGAGCGCTGCGGGCAGGCGAATAAGGAAGGTGTTGAACAGGTATCTGGCAGGCGAAACTTTCATATTGCAAGTGGAACATAGCTGCCGCTCGCACGCTTTCTGATTAGTTGCTAGATGTCGTGTGGAAGAAGTACTGAAACGACTTCCTTCTGCTGCTCCCTACTGCTGTTGCTGCTCTCTGCGGCAACAATTTTACTTTCCCTTGGACTCCCAGATGCAGAGAAATGCCCTGCACAGCGCAGAAACCTGTGACACCATGGGTGGAATAGGGTGCTGCAAATCCGTGCTTGCGTCAGTGGCAGGGGTGAGCTGCACAAACATGTGCTGTCCTGTCACACGTTCTCCTCGCCAGACGCAGAGCAAAAGCTTTCCGCTTATATTAAGAGCAAAGAAAAGCAGAAGCCGCGACTCCGCAGTTCGGAGAAGGTAACCGCAAGAGGCGAGCCTCCTTCGGCAGAAGCTGCATTCCGGAGCTCTTGGCAACCGGCCAACTTCCCATGTATGTCTGAGGGAGAGTGCCGGTCAGCGCGCGGGCGGGGGAAAGCGCGAGCGCTGCGGGCAGGCGAATAAGGAAGGTGTTGAACAGGCATCTGGCACGCGAAACTTTCAGACTGCAAGTGGAACTTAGCTGCTGCTCGCACGCTTGTTGATTAGTCGCTAGTTGTCGTGTGGAACAAGTACGGCCATGACTTCCTTCTGCTGCTCCCTACTGCTGTTGCTACCCTCTGCCACAACAATTTTACTTTCCCTTGGACTCCCAGATGCAGAGAAATGCCCTGGGCAGCACAGAAAGCTGTCACCCCATGGGTGGAATAGGGTGCTGCAAATCCGTGCTTGTGTCAGTGGCAGGGGTAAGCTGCACAAACATGTGCTCTCCTGTCACACGTTCTCCTCGCCAGACGCAGAGCAAAAGCTTTCCGCTTGCATTAAGAGCAAAGAAAAGCAGAAGCCGCGACTCCGCAGTTCGGAGAAGGTAACCGCAAGAGGCGAGCCTCCTTCGGCAGAAGCTGCATTCCGGAGCTCTTGGCAACCGGCCAAGGAACCATGTGTGTCAGAGGGAGAGTGCCGGTCAGAGCGCGGGCGGGGGAAAGAGCGAGCGCTGCGGGCAGGCGAATAATGAAGGTGTTGAACAGGCATCTGGCACGCGAAACTTTCAGACTGCAAGTGGAACTTAGCTGCTGCTCGCACGCTTGTTGATTAGTCGCTAGTTGTCATGTGGAACAAGTACGGCCATGACTTCCTTCTGCTGCTCCCTACTGCTGTTGCTGCTCTCTGCGACAACAATTTTACTTTCCCTTGGACTCCCAGATGCAGAGAAATGCCCTGCACAGCGCAGAAACCTGTGACACCATGGGTGGAATAGGGTGCTGCAAATCCGTGCTTGTGTCAGTGGCAGGGGTGAGCTGCACAAACTTGTGCTCTCCTGTCACACGTTCTCCTCGCCAGACGCAGTGCAAAAGCTTTCTGCTTGCATTAAGAGCAAGAAAGGCAGAAGCCAGGACTCCGGAGCTCAGAGAAGGTAACCGCAAGAGGCGAGCCTCCTTCGGCAGAAGCTGCTTTCCGGAGCTCTTGGCAACCGGCCAAGGAACCATGTGTGTCAGAGGGAGAGTGCCGGTCAGAGCGCGGGCGGGGGAAAGCGCGAGCGCTGCGGGCAGGCGAATAAGGAAGGTGTTGAACAGGCATGTGGCACGGGAAACTTTCAGACTGCAAGTGGAACTTAGATGCTGCTCAGCCGCTTGCTGACAAGTCTCTAGTTGTCTTGTAGAAGAAGTACGGCCACGAGTTCCTTCTGCTGCTCCCTACTGCTGTTGCTGCTCTCTGCGACAACAATTTTACTTTCCCTTGGACTCCCAGATGCAGAGAAATGCCCTGCACAGCGCAGAAACCTGTCACACCATGGGTGGAATAGGGTGCTGCAAATCCGTGCTTGTGTCAGTGGCAGGGGTGAGCTGCACAAACATGTGCTGTCCTGTCACACGTTCTCTTCGCCAGACGCAGTGCAAAAGCTTTCTGCTTGCATTAAGAGCAAGAAAGGCAGAAGCCAGGACTCCGGAGCTCAGAGAAGGTAACCGCAAGAGGCGAGCCTCCTTCGGCAGAAGCTGCTTTCCGGAGCTCTTGGCAAGCGGCCAATGAACCATGTGTGTCAGAGGGAGAGTGCCGGTCAGAGCGCGGGCGGGGGAAAGCGCGAGCGCTGCGGGCAGGCGAATAAGGAAGGTGTTGAACAGGTATCTGGCAGGCGAAACTTTCATATTGCAAGTGGAACATAGCTGCCGCTCGCACGCTTGCTGATTAGTTGCTAGATGTCGTGTGGAAGAAGTACTGAAACGACTTCCTTCTGCTGCTCCCTACTGCTGTTGCTGCTCTCTGCGGCAACAATTTTACTTTCTCTTGGACTCCCAGATGCAGAGAAATGCCCTGCACAGCGCAGAAACCTGTCACACCATGGGTGGAATAGGGTGCTGCAAATCCGTGCTTGTGTCAGTGGCAGGGGTGAGCTGCACAAACTTGTGCTCTCCTGTCACACGTTCTCCTCGCCAGACGCAGTGCAAAAGCTTTCTGCTTGCATTAAGAGCAAGAAAGGCAGAAGCCAGGACTCCGGAGCTCAGAGAAGGTAACCGCAAGAGGCGAGCCTCCTTCGGCAGAAGCTGCTTTCCGGAGCTCTTGGCAACCGGCCAAGGAACCATGTGTGTCAGAGGGAGAGTGCCGGTCAGAGCGCGGGCGGGGGAAAGCGCGAGCGCTGCGGGCAGGCGAATAAGGAAGGTGTTGAACAGGCATGTGGCACGGGAAACTTTCAGACTGCAAGTGGAACGTAGATGCTGCTCAGCCGCTTGCTGACAAGTCTCTAGTTGTCTTGTAGAAGAAGTACGGCCACGAGTTCCTTCTGCTGCTCCCTACTGCTGTTGCTGCTCTCTGCGACAACAATTTTACTTTCCCTTGGACTCCCAGATGCAGAGAAATGCCCTGCACTGCGCAGAAACCTGTGACACCATGGGTGGAGTAGGGTGCTGCAAATCCGTGCTTGTGTCAGTGGCAGGGGTGAGCTGCACAAACATGTGCTGTCCTGTCACACGTTCTCCTCGCCAGACGCAGTGCAAAAGCTTTCTGCTTGCATTAAGAGCAAGAAAGGCAGAAGCCAGGACTCCGGAGCTCAGAGAAGGTAACCGCAAGAGGCGAGCCTCCTTCGGCAGAAGCTGCATTCCGGAGCTCTTGGCAACCGGCCAAGGAACCATGTGTGTCAGAGGGAGAGTGCCGGTCAGAGCGCGGGCGGGGGAAAGCGCGAGCGCTGCGGGCAGGCGAATAAGGAAGGTGTTGAACAGGTATCTGAAACGGGAAACTTTCAGACTGCAAGTGGAACGTAGATGCTGCTCAGCCGCTTGCTGACAAGTCTCTAGTTGTCTTGTAAAAGAAGTACGGCCACGAGTTCCTTCTGCTGCTCTCTACTGCTGTTGCTGCTCTCTGCGACAACAATTTTACTTTCCCTTGGACTCCCAGATGCAGAGAAATGCCCTGCACAGCGCAGAAACCTGTCACACCATGGGTGGAATAGGGTTCTGCAAATCCGTGCTTGTGTCAGTGGCAGGGGTAAGCTGCACAAACATGTGCTCTCCTGTCACACGTTCTCCTCGCCAGACGCAGAGCAAAAGCTTTCCGCTTACATTAAGAGCAAAGAAAAGCAGAAGCCGCGACTCCGCAGTTCGGAGAAGGTAACCGCAAGTGGCGAGCCTCCTTCGGCAGAAGCTGCATTCCGGAGCTCTTGGCAACCGGCCAACTTCCCATGTATGTCTGAGGGAGAGTGCCGGTCAGCGCGCGGGCGGGGGAAAGCGCGAGCGCTGCGGGCAGGCGAATAAGGAAGGTGTTGAACAGGCATCTGGCACGCGAAACTTTCAGACTGCAAGTGGAACTTAGCTGCTGCTCGCACGCTTGTTGATTAGTCGCTAGTTGTCATGTGGAACAAGTACGGCCATGACTTCCTTCTGCTGCTCCCTACTGCTGTTGCTGCTCTCTGCGACAACAATTTTACTTTCCCTTGGACTCCCAGATGCAGAGAAATGCCCTGCACAGCGCAGAAACCTGTGACACCATGGGTGGAATAGGGTGCTGCAAATCCGTGCTTGTGTCAGTGGCAGGGGTGAGCTGCACAAACATGTGCTGTCCTGTCACACGTTCTCCTCGCCAGACGCAGTGCAAAAGCTTTCTGCTTGCATTAAGAGCAAGAAAGGCAGAAGCCAGGACTCCGGAGCTCAGAGAAGGTAACCGCAAGAGGCGAGCCTCCTTCGGCAGAAGCTGCTTTCCGGAGCTCTTGGCAACCGGCCAAGGAACCATGTGTGTCAAAGGGAGCGTGCCGATCAGCGCGCTGGCGGGGGAAAGCGCGAGCGCTGCGGGCAGGCGAATAAGGAAGGTGTTGAACAGGTATCTGGCACGGGAAACTTTCAGACTGCAAGTGGAACGTAGATGCTGCTCAGCCGCTTGCTGACAAGTCTCTAGTTGTCTTGTAGAAGAAGTACGGCCACGAGTTCCTTCTGCTGCTCCCTACTGCTGTTGCTGCTCTCTGCGACAACAATTTTATTTTCCCTTGGACTCCCAGATGCAGAGAAATGCCCTGCACAGCGCAGAAACCTGTCACACCATGGGTGGAATAGGGTGCTGCAAATCCGTGCTTGTGTCAGTGGCAGGGGTGAGCTGCACAAACATGTGCTGTCCTGTCACACGTTCTCCTCGCCAGACGCAGTGCAAAAGCTTTCTGCTTGCATTAAGAGCAAGAAAGGCAGAAGCCAGGACTCCGGAGCTCAGAGAAGGTAACCGCAAGAGGCGAGCCTCCTTCGGCAGAAGCTGCTTTCCGGAGCTCTTGGCAACCGGCCAAGGAACCATGTGTGTCAGAGGGAGCGTGCCGATCAGCGCGCTGGCGGGGGAAAGAGTGAGCGCTGCAGGCAGGCGAATAAGGAAGGTGTTGAACAGGTATCTGGCAGGCGAAACTTTCATATTGCAAGTGGAACATAGCTGCCGCTCGCACGCTTGCTGATTAGTTGCTAGATGTCGTGTGGAAGAAGTACTGAAACGACTTCCTTCTGCTGCTCCCTACTGCTGTTGCTGCTCTCTGCGGCAACAATTTTACATTCTCTTGGACTCCCAGATGCAGAGAAATGCCCTGCACAGCGCAGAAACCTGTCACACCATGGGTGGAATAGGGTGCTGCAAATCCGTGCTTGTGTCAGTGGCAGGGGTGAGCTGCACAAACTTGTGCTCTCCTGTCACACGTTCTCCTCGCCAGACGCAGTGCAAAAGCTTTCTGCTTGCATTAAGAGCAAGAAAGGCAGAAGCCAGGACTCCGGAGCTCAGAGAAGGTAACCGCAAGAGGCGAGCCTCCTTCGGCAGAAGCTGCTTTCCGGAGCTCTTGGCAACCGGCCAAGGAACCATGTGTGTCAGAAGGAGAGTGCCGGTCAGAGCGCGGGCGGGGGAAAGCGCGAGCGCTGCGGGCAGGCGAATAAGGAAGGTGTTGAACAGGCATGTGGCACGGGAAACTTTCAGACTGCAAGTGGAACGTAGATGCTGCTCAGCCGCTTGCTGACAAGTCTCTAGTTGTCTTGTAGAAGAAGTACGGCCACGAGTTCCTTCTGCTGCTCCCTACTGCTGTTGCTGCTCTCTGCGACAACAATTTTACTTTCCCTTGGACTCCCAGATGCAGAGAAATGCCCTGCACAGCGCAGAAACCTGTCACACTAAGGGTGGAATAGGGTGCTGCAAATCCGTGCTTGTGTCAGTGGCAGGGGTGAGCTGCACAAACATGTGCTCTCCTGTCACACGTTCTCCTCGCCAGACGCAGTGCAAAAGCTTTCTGCTTGCATTAAGAGCAAGAAAGGCAGAAGCCAGGACTCCGGAGCTCAGAGAAGGTAACCGCAAGAGGCGAGCCTCCTTCGGCAGAAGCTGCTTTCCGGAGCTCTTGGCAACCGGCCAAGGAACCATGTGTGTCAGAGGGAGCGTGCCGATCAGCGCGCTGGCGGGAGAAAGAGCGAGCGCTGCGGGCAGGCGAATAAGGAAGGTGTTGAACAGGTATCTGGCAGGCGAAACTTTCATATTGCAAGTGGAACATAGCTGCCGCTCGCACGCTTTCTGATTAGTTGCTAGATGTCGTGTGGAAGAAGTACTGAAACGACTTCCTTCTGCTGCTCCCTACTGCTGTTGCTGCTCTCTGCGGCAACAATTTTACTTTCCCTTGGACTCCCAGATGCCGAGAAATGCCCTGCACAGCGCAGAAACCTGTGACACCATGGGTGGAATAGGGTGCTGCAAATCCGTGCTTGCGTCACTGGCAGGGGTGAGCTGCACAAACATGTGCTGTCCTGTCACACGTTCTCCTCGCCAGACGCAGAGCAAAAGCTTTCCGCTTATATTAAGAGCAAAGAAAAGCAGAAGCCGCGACTCCGCAGTTCGGAGAAGGTAACCGCAAGAGGCGAGCCTCCTTCGGCAGAAGCTGCATTCCGGAGCTCTTGGCAACCGGCCAACTTCCCATGTATGTCTGAGGGAGAGTGCCGGTCAGCGCGCGGGCGGGGGAAAGCGCGAGCGCTGCGGGCAGGCGAATAAGGAAGGTGTTGAACAGGCATCTGGCACGCGAAACTTTCAGACTGCAAGTGGAACTTAGCTGCTGCTCGCACGCTTGTTGATTAGTCGCTAGTTGTCGTGTGGAACAAGTACGGCCATGACTTCCTTCTGCTGCTCCCTACTGCTGTTGCTACCCTCTGCCACAACAATTGCGCTTTCCCTTGGACTCCCAGATGCAGAGAAATGCCCTGGGCAGCACAGAAAGCTGTCACCCCATGGGTGGAATAGGGTGCTGCAAATCCGTGCTTGTGTCAGTGGCAGGGGTAAGCTGCACAAACATGTGCTCTCCTGTCACACGTTCTCCTCGCCAGACGCAGAGCAAAAGCTTTCCGCTTGCATTAAGAGCAAAGAAAAGCAGAAGCCGCGACTCCGCAGTTCGGAGAAGGTAACCGCAAGAGACGAGCCTCCTTCGGCAGAAGCTGCATTCCGGAGCTCTTGGCAACCGGCCAAGGAACCATGTGTGTCAGAGGGAGAGTGCCGGTCAGAGCGCGGGCGGGGGAAAGAGCGAGCGCTGCGGGCAGGCGAATAATGAAGGTGTTGAACAGGCATCTGGCACGCGAAACTTTCAGACTGCAAGTGGAACTTAGCTGCTGCTCGCACGCTTGTTGATTAGTCGCTAGTTGTCATGTGGAACAAGTACGGCCATGACTTCCTTCTGCTGCTCCCTACTGCTGTTGCTGCTCTCTGCGACAACAATTTTACTTTCCCTTGGACTCCCAGATGCAGAGAAATGCCCTGCACAGCGCAGAAACCTGTCACACTAAGGGTGGAATAGGGTGCTGCAAATCCGTGCTTGTGTCAGTGGCAGGGGTGAGCTGCACAAACTTGTGCTGTCCTGTCACACGTTCTCCTCGCCAGACGCAGTGCAAAAGCTTTCTGCTTGCATTAAGAGCAAGAAAGGCAGAAGCCAGGACTCCGGAGCTCAGAGAAGGTAACCGCAAGAGGCGAGCCTCCTTCGGCAGAAGCTGCATTCCGGAGCTCTTGGCAACCGGCCAAGGAACCATGTGTGTCAGAGGGAGAGTGCCGGTCAGAGCGCGGGCGGGGGAAAGCGCGAGCGCTGCGGGCAGGCGAATAAGGAAGGTGTTGAACAGGCATGTGGCACGGGAAACTTTCAGACTGCAAGTGGAACTTAGATGCTGCTCAGCCGCTTGCTGACAAGTCTCTAGTTGTCTTGTAGAAGAAGTACGGCCACGAGTTCCTTCTGCTGCTCCCTACTGCTGTTGCTGCTCTCTGCGACAACAATTTTACTTTCCCTTGGACTCCCAGATGCAGAGAAATGCCCTGCACAGCGCAGAAACCTGTCACACCATGGGTGGAATAGGGTGCTGCAAATCCGTGCTTGTGTCAGTGGCAGGGGTGAGCTGCACAAACATGTGCTGTCCTGTCACACGTTCTCCTCGCCAGACGCAGTGCAAAAGCTTTCTGCTTGCATTAAGAGCAAGAAAGGCAGAAGCCAGGACTCCGGAGCTCAGAGAAGGTAACCGCAAGAGGCGAGCCTCCTTCGGCAGAAGCTGCTTTCCGGAGCTCTTGGCAACCGGCCAAGGAACCATGTGTGTCAGAGGGAGCGTGCCGATCAGCGCGCTGGCGGGGGAAAGAGCGAGCGCTGCGGGCAGGCGAATAAGGAAGGTGTTGAACAGGTATCTGGCAGGCGAAAATTTCATATTGCAAGTGGAACATAGCTGCCGCTCGCACGCTTGCTGATTAGTTGCTAGATGTCGTGTGGAAGAAGTACTGAAACGACTTCCTTCTGCTGCTCCCTACTGTTGTTGCTGCTCTCTGCGGCAACAATTTTACTTTCTCTTGGACTCCCAGATGCAGAGAAATGCCCTGCACAGCGCAGAAACCTGTCACACTAAGGGTGGAATAGGGTGCTGCAAATCCGTGCTTGTGTCAGTGGCAGGGGTGAGCTGCACAAACTTGTGCTCTCCTGTCACACGTTCTCCTCGCCAGACGCAGTGCAAAAGCTTTCTGCTTGCATTAAGAGCAAGAAAGGCAGAAGCCAGGACTCCGGAGCTCAGAGAAGGTAACCGCAAGAGGCGAGCCTCCTTCGGCAGAAGCTGCTTTCCGGAGCTCTTGGCAACCGGCCAAGGAACCATGTGTGTCAGAGGGAGAGTGCCGGTCAGAGCGCGGGCGGGGGAAAGCGCGAGCGGTGCGGGCAGGCGAACATTCTGCTGCTCCCTACTGCTGTTGCTGCTCTCTGCGACAACAATTGCGCTTTCCCTTGGACTCCCAGATGCAGAGAAATGCCCTGCACAGCGCAGAAACCTGTCACACCATGGGTGGAATAGGGTGCTGCAAATCCGTGCTTGTGTCAGTGGCAGGGGTGAGCTGCACAAACATGTGCTGTCCTGTCACACGTTCTCCTCGCCAGACGCAGTGCAAAAGCTTTCTGCTTGCATTAAGAGCAAGAAAGGCAGAAGCCAGGACTCCGGAGCTCAGAGAAGGTAACCGCAAGAGGCGAGCCTCCTTCGGCAGAAGCTGCTTTCCGGAGCTCTTGGCAACCGGCCAAGGAACCATGTGTGTCAGAGGGAGAGTGCCGGTCAGAGCGCGGGCGGGGGAAAGCGCGAGCGCTGCGGGCAGGCGAATAAGGAAGTTGCTGAACAGGCATGTGGCACGCGAAACTTTCAGACTGCAAGTGGAACTTAGCTGCTGCTCAGCCGCTTGCTGACAAGTCTCTAGTTGTCTTGTAGAAGAAGTACGGCCACGACTTCCTTCTGCTGCTCCCTACTGCTGTTGCTGCTCTCTGCGACAACAATTTTACTTTCCCTTGGACTCCCAGATGCAGAGAAATGCCCTGCACAGCGCAGAAACCTGTCACACCATGGGTGGAATAGGGTGCTGCAAATCCGTGCTTGTGTCAGTGGCAGGGGTGAGCTGCACAAACATGTGCTGTCCTGTCACACGTTCTCCTCGCCAGACGCAGTGCAAAAGCTTTCTGCTTGCATTAAGAGCAAGAAAGGCAGAAGCCAGGACTCCGGAGCTCAGAGAAGGTAACCGCAAGAGGCGAGCCTCCTTCGGCAGAAGCTGCTTTCCGGAGCTCTTGGCAACCGGCCAAGGAACCATGTGTGTCAGAGGGAGCGTGCCGATCAGCGCGCTGGCGGGGGAAAGAGCGAGCGCTGCAGGCAGGCGAATAAGGAAGGTGTTGAACAGGCATCTGGCACGCGAAACTTTCAGACTGCAAGTGGAACTTAGCTGCTGCTCGCACGCTTGTTGATTAGTCGCTAGTTGTCATGTGGAACAAGTACGGCCATGACTTCCTTCTGCTGCTCCCTACTGCTGTTGCTGCTCTCTGTGACAACAATTTTACTTTCCCTTGGACTCCCAGATGCAGAGAAATGCCCTGCACTGCGCAGAAACCTGTGACACCATGGGTGGAATAGGGTGCTGCAAATCCGTGCTTGTGTCAGTGGCAGGGGTGAGCTGCACAAACTTGTGCTCTCCTGTCACACGTTCTCTTCGCCAGACGCAGTGCAAAAGCTTTCTGCTTGCATTAAGAGCAAGAAAGGCAGAAGCCAGGACTCCGGAGCTCAGAGAAGGTAACCGCAAGAGGCGAGCCTCCTTCGGCAGAAGCTGCTTTCCGGAGCTCTTGGCAACCGGCCAATGAACCATGTGTGTCAGAGGGAGAGTGCCGGTCAGAGCGCGGGCGGGGGAAAGCGCGAGCGCTGCGGGCAGGCGAATAAGGAAGGTGTTGAACAGGCATGTGGCACGGGAAACTTTCAGACTGCAAGTGGAACGTAGATGCTGCTCAGCCGCTTGCTGACAAGTCTCTAGTTGTCTTGTAGAAGAAGTACGGCCACGAGTTCCTTCTGCTGCTCCCTACTGCTGTTGCTGCTCTCTGCGACAACAATTTTACTTTCCCTTGGACTCCCAGATGCAGAGAAATGCCCTGCACTGCGCAGAAACCTGTGACACCATGGGTGGAGTAGGGTGCTGCAAATCCGTGCTTGTGTCAGTGGCAGGGGTGAGCTGCACAAACATGTGCTGTCCTGTCACACGTTCTCCTCGCCAGACGCAGTGCAAAAGCTTTCTGCTTGCATTAAGAGCAAGAAAGGCAGAAGCCAGGACTCCGGAGCTCAGAGAAGGTAACCGCAAGAGGCGAGCCTCCTTCGGCAGAAGCTGCATTCCGGAGCTCTTGGCAACCGGCCAAGGAACCATGTGTGTCAGAGGGAGAGTGCCGGTCAGAGCGCGGGCGGGGGAAAGCGCGAGCGCTGCGGGCAGGCGAATAAGGAAGGTGTTGAACAGGTATCTGAAACGGGAAACTTTCAGACTGCAAGTGGAACGTAGATGCTGCTCAGCCGCTTGCTGACAAGTCTCTAGTTGTCTTGTAAAAGAAGTACGGCCACGAGTTCCTTCTGCTGCTCTCTACTGCTGTTGCTGCTCTCTGCGACAACAATTTTACTTTCCCTTGGACTCCCAGATGCAGAGAAATGCCCTGCACAGCGCAGAAACCTGTCACACCATGGGTGGAATAGGGTGCTGCAAATCCGTGCTTGTGTCAGTGGCAGGGGTAAGCTGCACAAACATGTGCTCTCCTGTCACACGTTCTCCTCGCCAGACGCAGAGCAAAAGCTTTCCGCTTACATTAAGAGCAAAGAAAAGCAGAAGCCGCGACTCCGGAGCTCAGAGAAGGTAACCGCAAGAGGCGAGCCTCCTTCGGCAGAAGCTGCTTTCCGGAGCTCTTGGCAACCGGCCAAGGAACCATGTGTGTCAGAGGGAGCGTGCCGATCAGCGCGCTGGCGGGGGAAAGAGCGAGCGCTGCGGGCAGGCGAATAAGGAAGGTGTTGAACAGGTATCTGGCAGGCGAAAATTTCATATTGCAAGTGGAACATAGCTGCCGCTCGCACGCTTGCTGATTAGTTGCTAGATGTCGTGTGGAAGAAGTACTGAAACGACTTCCTTCTGCTGCTCCCTACTGCTGTTGCTGCTCTCTGCGGCAACAATTTTACTTTCTCTTGGACTCCCAGATGCAGAGAAATGCCCTGCACAGCGCAGAAACCTGTCACACTAAGGGTGGAATAGGGTGCTGCAAATCCGTGCTTGTGTCAGTGGCAGGGGTGAGCTGCACAAACTTGTGCTCTCCTGTCACACGTTCTCCTCGCCAGACGCAGTGCAAAAGCTTTCTGCTTGCATTAAGAGCAAGAAAGGCAGAAGCCAGGACTCCGGAGCTCAGAGAAGGTAACCGCAAGAGGCGAGCCTCCTTCGGCAGAAGCTGCTTTCCGGAGCTCTTGGCAACCGGCCAAGGAACCATGTGTGTCAGAGGGAGAGTGCCGGTCAGAGCGCGGGCGGGGGAAAGCGCGAGCGGTGCGGGCAGGCGAACCTTCTGCTGCTCCCTACTGCTGTTGCTGCTCTCTGCGACAACAATTGCGCTTTCCCTTGGACTCCCAGATGCAGAGAAATGCCCTGCACAGCGCAGAAACCTGTCACACCATGGGTGGAATAGGGTGCTGCAAATCCGTGCTTGTGTCAGTGGCAGGGGTGAGCTGCACAAACATGTGCTGTCCTGTCACACGTTCTCCTCGCCAGACGCAGTGCAAAAGCTTTCTGCTTGCATTAAGAGCAAGAAAGGCAGAAGCCAGGACTCCGGAGCTCAGAGAAGGTAACCGCAAGAGGCGAGCCTCCTTCGGCAGAAGCTGCTTTCCGGAGCTCTTGGCAACCGGCCAAGGAACCATGTGTGTCAGAGGGAGAGTGCCGGTCAGAGCGCGGGCGGGGGAAAGCGCGAGCGCTGCGGGCAGGCGAATAAGGAAGTTGCTGAACAGGCATGTGGCACGCGAAACTTTCAGACTGCAAGTGGAACTTAGCTGCTGCTCAGCCGCTTGCTGACAAGTCTCTAGTTGTCTTGTAGAAGAAGTACGGCCACGACTTCCTTCTGCTGCTCCCTACTGCTGTTGCTGCTCTCTGCGACAACAATTTTACTTTCCCTTGGACTCCCAGATGCAGAGAAATGCCCTGCACAGCGCAGAAACCTGTCACACCATGGGTGGAATAGGGTGCTGCAAATCCGTGCTTGTGTCAGTGGCAGGGGTGAGCTGCACAAACATGTGCTGTCCTGTCACACGTTCTCCTCGCCAGACGCAGTGCAAAAGCTTTCTGCTTGCATTAAGAGCAAGAAAGGCAGAAGCCAGGACTCCGGAGCTCAGAGAAGGTAACCGCAAGAGGCGAGCCTCCTTCGGCAGAAGCTGCATTCCGGAGCTCTTGGCAACCGGCCAAGGAACCATGTGTGTCAGAGGGAGAGTGCCGGTCAGAGCGCGGGCGGGGGAAAGCGCGAGCGCTGCGGGCAGGCGAATAAGGAAGGTGTTGAACAGGTATCTGAAACGGGAAACTTTCAGACTGCAAGTGGAACGTAGATGCTGCTCAGCCGCTTGCTGACAAGTCTCTAGTTGTCTTGTAAAAGAAGTACGGCCACGAGTTCCTTCTGCTGCTCTCTACTGCTGTTGCTGCTCTCTGCGACAACAATTTTACTTTCCCTTGGACTCCCAGATGCAGAGAAATGCCCTGCACAGCGCAGAAACCTGTCACACCATGGGTGGAATAGGGTGCTGCAAATCCGTGCTTGTGTCAGTGGCAGGGGTAAGCTGCACAAACATGTGCTCTCCTGTCACACGTTCTCCTCGCCAGACGCAGAGCAAAAGCTTTCCGCTTACATTAAGAGCAAAGAAAAGCAGAAGCCGCGACTCCGGAGCTCAGAGAAGGTAACCGCAAGAGGCGAGCCTCCTTCGGCAGAAGCTGCTTTCCGGAGCTCTTGGCAACCGGCCAAGGAACCATGTGTGTCAGAGGGAGCGTGCCGATCAGCGCGCTGGCGGGGGAAAGAGCGAGCGCTGCGGGCAGGCGAATAAGGAAGGTGTTGAACAGGTATCTGGCAGGCGAAAATTTCATATTGCAAGTGGAACATAGCTGCCGCTCGCACGCTTGCTGATTAGTTGCTAGATGTCGTGTGGAAGAAGTACTGAAACGACTTCCTTCTGCTGCTCCCTACTGCTGTTGCTGCTCTCTGCGGCAACAATTTTACTTTCTCTTGGACTCCCAGATGCAGAGAAATGCCCTGCACAGCGCAGAAACCTGTCACACTAAGGGTGGAATAGGGTGCTGCAAATCCGTGCTTGTGTCAGTGGCAGGGGTGAGCTGCACAAACTTGTGCTCTCCTGTCACACGTTCTCCTCGCCAGACGCAGTGCAAAAGCTTTCTGCTTGCATTAAGAGCAAGAAAGGCAGAAGCCAGGACTCCGGAGCTCAGAGAAGGTAACCGCAAGAGGCGAGCCTCCTTCGGCAGAAGCTGCTTTCCGGAGCTCTTGGCAACCGGCCAAGGAACCATGTGTGTCAGAGGGAGAGTGCCGGTCAGAGCGCGGGCGGGGGAAAGCGCGAGCGGTGCGGGCAGGCGAACCTTCTGCTGCTCCCTACTGCTGTTGCTGCTCTCTGCGACAACAATTGCGCTTTCCCTTGGACTCCCAGATGCAGAGAAATGCCCTGCACAGCGCAGAAACCTGTCACACCATGGGTGGAATAGGGTGCTGCAAATCCGTGCTTGTGTCAGTGGCAGGGGTGAGCTGCACAAACATGTGCTGTCCTGTCACACGTTCTCCTCGCCAGACGCAGTGCAAAAGCTTTCTGCTTGCATTAAGAGCAAGAAAGGCAGAAGCCAGGACTCCGGAGCTCAGAGAAGGTAACCGCAAGAGGCGAGCCTCCTTCGGCAGAAGCTGCTTTCCGGAGCTCTTGGCAACCGGCCAAGGAACCATGTGTGTCAGAGGGAGAGTGCCGGTCAGAGCGCGGGCGGGGGAAAGCGCGAGCGCTGCGGGCAGGCGAATAAGGAAGTTGCTGAACAGGCATGTGGCACGCGAAACTTTCAGACTGCAAGTGGAACTTAGCTGCTGCTCAGCCGCTTGCTGACAAGTCTCTAGTTGTCTTGTAGAAGAAGTACGGCCACGACTTCCTTCTGCTGCTCCCTACTGCTGTTGCTGCTCTCTGCGACAACAATTTTACTTTCCCTTGGACTCCCAGATGCAGAGAAATGCCCTGCACAGCGCAGAAACCTGTCACACCATGGGTGGAATAGGGTGCTGCAAATCCGTGCTTGTGTCAGTGGCAGGGGTGAGCTGCACAAACATGTGCTGTCCTGTCACACGTTCTCCTCGCCAGACGCAGTGCAAAAGCTTTCTGCTTGCATTAAGAGCAAGAAAGGCAGAAGCCAGGACTCCGGAGCTCAGAGAAGGTAACCGCAAGAGGCGAGCCTCCTTCGGCAGAAGCTGCTTTCCGGAGCTCTGCGTCTGGCGAGGAGAACGTGTGACAGGACAGCACATGTTTGTGCAGCTTACCCCTGCCACTGACACAAGCACGGATTTGCAGCACCCTATTCCACCCATGGGGTGACAGCTTTCTGTGCTGCCCAGGGCATTTCTCTGCATCTGGGAGTCCAAGGGAAAGCGCAATTGTTGTTGCAGAGAGAAGCAACAGCAGTAGGGAGCAGCAGAAGGAAGTCATGGCCGTACTTGTTCCACACGGCAACTAGCGGCTAATCAACAAGCGTGCGAGCAGCAGCTAAGTTCCACTTGCAGTCTGAAAGTTTCGCGTGCCAGATGCCTGTTCAACACCTTCCTTATTCGCCTGCCCGCAGCGCTCGCGCTTTCCCCCGCCCGCGCGCTGACCGGCACTCTCCCTCAGACATACATGGGAAGTTGGCCGGTTGCCAAGAGCTCCGGAATGCAGCTTCTGCCGAAGGAGGCTCGCCTCTTGCGGTTACCTTCTCCGAACTGCGGAGTCGCGGCTTCTGCTTTTCTTTGCTCTTAATGCAAGCGGAAAGTACGGCCACGACTTCCTTCTGCTTCTCCCTACTGCTGTTGCTGCTCTCTGCGACAACAATTGCGCTTTCCCTTGGACTCCCAGATGCAGAGAAATGCCCTGGGCAGCACAGAAAGCTGTCACCCCATGGGTGGAATAGGGTGCTGCAAATCCGTGCTTGTGTCAGTGGCAGGGGTAAGCTGCACAAACATGTGCTCTCCTGTCACACGTTCTCCTCGCCAGACGCAGAGCAAAAGCTTTCCGCTTGCATTAAGAGCAAAGAAAAGCAGAAGCCGCGACTCCGCAGTTCGGAGAAGGTAACCGCAAGAGGCGAGCCTCCTTCGGCAGAAGCTGCATTCCGGAGCTCTTGGCAACCGGCCAACTTCCCATGTATGTCTGAGGGAGAGTGCCGGTCAGCGCGCGGGCAGGGGAAAGAGCGAGCGCTGCGGGCAGGCGAATAAGGAAGGTGTTGAACAGGCATCTGGCACGCGAAACTTTCAGACTGCAAGTGGAACTTAGCTGCTGCTCAGCCGCTTCCTGACAAGTCTCTAGTTGTCTTGTAGAAGAAGTACGGCCACGAGTTCCTTCTGCTGCTCCCTACTGCTGTTGCTGCTCTCTGCGACAACAATTTTACTTTCCCTTGGACTCCCAGATGCAGAGAAATGCCCTGCACAGCGCAGAAACCTGTCACACCATGGGTGGAATAGGGTGCTGCAAATCCGTGCTTGTGTCAGTGGCAGGGGTAAGCTGCACAAACATGTGCTCTCCTGTCACACGTTCTCCTCGCCAGACGCAGAGCAAAAGCTTTCCGCTTATATTAAGAGCAAAGAAAAGCAGAAGCCGCGACTCCGCAGTTCGGAGAAGGTAACCGCAAGAGGCGAGCCTCCTTCGGCAGAAGCTGCATTCCGGAGCTCTTGGCAACCGGCCATCTTCCCATGTATGTCTGAGGGAGAGTGCCGGTCAGCGCGCGGGCGGGGGAAAGAGCGAGCGCTGCGGGCAGGCGAATAAGGAAGGTGTTGAACAGGCATCTGGCACGCGAAACTTTCAGACTGCAAGTGGAACTTAGCTGCTGCTCGCACGCTTGTTGATTAGTCGCTAGTTGTCGTGTGGAACAAGTACGGCCATGACTTCCTTCTGCTGCTCCCTACTGCTGTTGCTACCCTCTGCCACAACAATTGCGCTTTCCCTTGGACTCCCAGATGCAGAGAAATGCCCTGGGCAGCACAGAAAGCTGTCACCCCATGGGTGGAATAGGGTGCTGCAAATCCGTGCTTGTGTCAGTGGCAGGGGTAAGCTGCACAAACATGTGCTCTCCTGTCACACGTTCTCCTCGCCAGACGCAGAGCAAAAGCTTTCCGCTTGCATTAAGAACAAAGAAAAGCAGAAGCCGCGACTCCGCAGTTCGGAGAAGGTAACCGCAAGAGGCGAGCCTCCTTCGGCAGAAGCTGCATTCCGGAGCTCTTGGCAACCGGCCAAGGAACCATGTGTGTCAGAGGGAGAGTGCCGGTCAGAGCGCGGGCGGGGGAAAGAGCGAGCGCTGCGGGCAGGCGAATAATGAAGGTGTTGAACAGGCATCTGGCACGCGAAACTTTCAGACTGCAAGTGGAACTTAGCTGCTGCTCGCACGCTTGTTGATTAGTCGCTAGTTGTCATGTGGAACAAGTACGGCCATGACTTCCTTCTGCTGCTCCCTACTGCTGTTGCTGCTCTCTGCGACAACAATTTTACTTTCCCTTGGACTCCCAGATGCAGAGAAATGCCCTGCACAGCGCAGAAACCTGTGACACCATGGGTGGAATAGGGTGCTGCAAATCCGTGCTTGTGTCAGTGGCAGGGGTGAGCTGCACAAACTTGTGCTCTCCTGTCACACGTTCTCCTCGCCAGACGCAGTGCAAAAGCTTTCTGCTTGCATTAAGAGCAAGAAAGGCAGAAGCCAGGACTCCGGAGCTCAGAGAAGGTAACCGCAAGAGGCGAGCCTCCTTCGGCAGAAGCTGCATTCCGGAGCTCTTGGCAACCGGCCAAGGAACCATGTGTGTCAGAGGGAGAGTGCCGGTCAGAGCGCGGGCGGGGGAAAGAGCGAGCGCTGCGGGCAGGCGAATAATGAAGGTGTTGAACAGGCATCTGGCACGCGAAACTTTCAGACTGCAAGTGGAACTTAGCTGCTGCTCGCACGCTTGTTGATTAGTCGCTAGTTGTCATGTGGAACAAGTACGGCCATGACTTCCTTCTGCTGCTCCCTACTGCTGTTGCTGCTCTCTGCGACAACAATTTTACTTTCCCTTGGACTCCCAGATGCAGAGAAATGCCCTGCACAGCGCAGAAACCTGTCACACCATGGGTGGAATAGGGTGCTGCAAATCCGTGCTTGTGTCAGTGGCAGGGGTGAGCTGCACAAACATGTGCTGTCCTGTCACACGTTCTCCTCGCCAGACGCAGTGCAAAAGCTTTCTGCTTGCATTAAGAGCAAGAAAGGCAGAAGCCAGGACTCCGGAGCTCAGAGAAGGTAACCGCAAGAGGCGAGCCTCCTTCGGCAGAAGCTGCTTTCCGGAGCTCTTGGCAACCGGCCAAGGAACCATGTGTGTCAGAGGGAGCGTGCCGATCAGCGCGCTGGCGGGGGAAAGAGCGAGCGCTGCGGGCAGGCGAATAAGGAAGGTGTTGAACAGGTATCTGGCAGGCGAAAATTTCATATTGCAAGTGGAACATAGCTGCCGCTCGCACGCTTGCTGATTAGTTGCTAGATGTCGTGTGGAAGAAGTACTGAAACGACTTCCTTCTGCTGCTCCCTACTGCTGTTGCTGCTCTCTGCGGCAACAATTTTACTTTCTCTTGGACTCCCAGATGCAGAGAAATGCCCTGCACAGCGCAGAAACCTGTCACACTAAGGGTGGAATAGGGTGCTGCAAATCCGTGCTTGTGTCAGTGGCAGGGGTGAGCTGCACAAACTTGTGCTCTCCTGTCACACGTTCTCCTCGCCAGACGCAGTGCAAAAGCTTTCTGCTTGCATTAAGAGCAAGAAAGGCAGAAGCCAGGACTCCGGAGCTCAGAGAAGGTAACCGCAAGAGGCGAGCCTCCTTCGGCAGAAGCTGCTTTCCGGAGCTCTTGGCAACCGGCCAAGGAACCATGTGTGTCAGAGGGAGAGTGCCGGTCAGAGCGCGGGCGGGGGAAAGCGCGAGCGGTGCGGGCAGGCGAACCTTCTGCTGCTCCCTACTGCTGTTGCTGCTCTCTGCGACAACAATTGCGCTTTCCCTTGGACTCCCAGATGCAGAGAAATGCCCTGCACAGCGCAGAAACCTGTCACACCATGGGTGGAATAGGGTGCTGCAAATCCGTGCTTGTGTCAGTGGCAGGGGTGAGCTGCACAAACATGTGCTGTCCTGTCACACGTTCTCCTCGCCAGACGCAGTGCAAAAGCTTTCTGCTTGCATTAAGAGCAAGAAAGGCAGAAGCCAGGACTCCGGAGCTCAGAGAAGGTAACCGCAAGAGGCGAGCCTCCTTCGGCAGAAGCTGCTTTCCGGAGCTCTTGGCAACCGGCCAAGGAACCATGTGTGTCAGAGGGAGAGTGCCGGTCAGAGCGCGGGCGGGGGAAAGCGCGAGCGCTGCGGGCAGGCGAATAAGGAAGTTGCTGAACAGGCATGTGGCACGCGAAACTTTCAGACTGCAAGTGGAACTTAGCTGCTGCTCAGCCGCTTGCTGACAAGTCTCTAGTTGTCTTGTAGAAGAAGTACGGCCACGACTTCCTTCTGCTGCTCCCTACTGCTGTTGCTGCTCTCTGCGACAACAATTTTACTTTCCCTTGGACTCCCAGATGCAGAGAAATGCCCTGCACAGCGCAGAAACCTGTCACACCATGGGTGGAATAGGGTGCTGCAAATCCGTGCTTGTGTCAGTGGCAGGGGTGAGCTGCACAAACATGTGCTGTCCTGTCACACGTTCTCCTCGCCAGACGCAGTGCAAAAGCTTTCTGCTTGCATTAAGAGCAAGAAAGGCAGAAGCCAGGACTCCGGAGCTCAGAGAAGGCAACCGCAAGAGGCGAGCCTCCTTCGGCAGAAGCTGCTTTCCGGAGCTCTGCGTCTGGCGAGGAGAACGTGTGACAGGACAGCACATGTTTGTGCAGCTTACCCCTGCCACTGACACAAGCACGGATTTGCAGCACCCTATTCCACCCATGGGGTGACAGCTTTCTGTGCTGCCCAGGGCATTTCTCTGCATCTGGGAGTCCAAGGGAAAGCGCAATTGTTGTTGCAGAGAGCAGCAACAGCAGTAGGGAGCAGCAGAAGGAAGTCATGGCCGTACTTGTTCCACACGGCAACTAGCGGCTAATCAACAAGCGTGCGAGCAGCAGCTAAGTTCCACTTGCAGTCTGAAAGTTTCGCGTGCCAGATGCCTGTTCAACACCTTCCTTATTCGCCTGCCCGCAGCGCTCGCGCTTTCCCCCGCCCGCGCGCTGACCGGCACTCTCCCTCAGACATACATGGGAAGTTGGCCGGTTGCCAAGAGCTCCGGAATGCAGCTTCTGCCGAAGGAGGCTCGCCTCTTGCGGTTACCTTCTCCGAACTGCGGAGTCGCGGCTTCTGCTTTTCTTTGCTCTTAATGCAAGCGGAAAGTACGGCCACGACTTCCTTCTGCTTCTCCCTACTGCTGTTGCTGCTCTCTGCGACAACAATTGCGCTTTCCCTTGGACTCCCAGATGCAGAGAAATGCCCTGGGCAGCACAGAAAGCTGTCACCCCATGGGTGGAATAGGGTGCTGCAAATCCGTGCTTGTGTCAGTGGCAGGGGTAAGCTGCACAAACATGTGCTCTCCTGTCACACGTTCTCCTCGCCAGACGCAGAGCAAAAGCTTTCCGCTTGCATTAAGAGCAAAGAAAAGCAGAAGCCGCGACTCCGCAGTTCGGAGAAGGTAACCGCAAGAGGCGAGCCTCCTTCGGCAGAAGCTGCATTCCGGAGCTCTTTGCAACCGGCCAAGGAACCATGTATGTCTGAGGGAGAGTGCCGGTCAGCGCGCGGGCAGGGGAAAGAGCGAGCGCTGCGGGCAGGCGAATAAGGAAGGTGTTGAACAGGCATCTGGCACGCGAAACTTTCAGACTGCAAGTGGAACTTAGCTGCTGCTCAGCCGCTTCCTGACAAGTCTCTAGTTGTCTTGTAGAAGAAGTACGGCCACGAGTTCCTTCTGCTGCTCCCTACTGCTGTTGCTGCTCTCTGCGACAACAATTTTACTTTCCCTTGGACTCCCAGATGCAGAGAAATGCCCTGCACAGCGCAGAAACCTGTCACACCATGGGTGGAATAGGGTGCTGCAAATCCGTGCTTGTGTCAGTGGCAGGGGTAAGCTGCACAAACATGTGCTCTCCTGTCACACGTTCTCCTCGCCAGACGCAGAGCAAAAGCTTTCCGCTTATATTAAGAGCAAAGAAAAGCAGAAGCCGCGACTCCGCAGTTCGGAGAAGGTAACCGCAAGAGGCGAGCCTCCTTCGGCAGAAGCTGCATTCCGGAGCTCTTGGCAACCGGCCAACTTCCCATGTATGTCTGAGGGAGAGTGCCGGTCAGCGCGCGGGCGGGGGAAAGCGCGAGCGCTGCGGGCAGGCGAATAAGGAAGGTGTTGAACAGGCATCTGGCACGCGAAACTTTCAGACTGCAAGTGGAACTTAGCTGCTGCTCGCACGCTTGTTGATTAGTCGCTAGTTGTCGTGTGGAACAAGTACGGCCATGACTTCCTTCTGCTGCTCCCTACTGCTGTTGCTACCCTCTGCCACAACAATTGCGCTTTCCCTTGGACTCCCAGATGCAGAGAAATGCCCTGGGCAGCACAGAAAGCTGTCACCCCATGGGTGGAATAGGGTGCTGCAAATCCGTGCTTGTGTCAGTGGCAGGGGTAAGCTGCACAAACATGTGCTCTCCTGTCACACGTTCTCCTCGCCAGACGCAGAGCAAAAGCTTTCCGCTTGCATTAAGAACAAAGAAAAGCAGAAGCCGCGACTCCGCAGTTCGGAGAAGGTAACCGCAAGAGGCGAGCCTCCTTCGGCAGAAGCTGCATTCCGGAGCTCTTGGCAACCGGCCAAGGAACCATGTGTGTCAGAGGGAGAGTGCCGGTCAGAGCGCGGGCGGGGGAAAGAGCGAGCGCTGCGGGCAGGCGAATAATGAAGGTGTTGAACAGGCATCTGGCACGCGAAACTTTCAGACTGCAAGTGGAACTTAGCTGCTGCTCGCACGCTTGTTGATTAGTCGCTAGTTGTCATGTGGAACAAGTACGGCCATGACTTCCTTCTGCTGCTCCCTACTGCTGTTGCTGCTCTCTGCGACAACAATTTTACTTTCCCTTGGACTCCCAGATGCAGAGAAATGCCCTGCACAGCGCAGAAACCTGTGACACCATGGGTGGAATAGGGTGCTGCAAATCCGTGCTTGTGTCAGTGGCAGGGGTGAGCTGCACAAACTTGTGCTCTCCTGTCACACGTTCTCCTCGCCAGACGCAGTGCAAAAGCTTTCTGCTTGCATTAAGAGCAAGAAAGGCAGAAGCCAGGACTCCGGAGCTCAGAGAAGGTAACCGCAAGAGGCGAGCCTCCTTCGGCAGAAGCTGCATTCCGGAGCTCTTGGCAACCGGCCAAGGAACCATGTGTGTCAGAGGGAGAGTGCCGGTCAGAGCGCGGGCGGGGGAAAGCGCGAGCGCTGCGGGCAGGCGAATAAGGAAGGTGTTGAACAGGCATCTGGCACGCGAAACTTTCAGACTGCAAGTGGAACTTAGATGCTGCTCAGCCGCTTGCTGACAAGTCTCTAGTTGTCTTGTAGAAGAAGTACGGCCACGAGTTCCTTCTGCTGCTCCCTACTGCTGTTGCTGCTCTCTGCGACAACAATTTTACTTTCCCTTGGACTCCCAGATGCAGAGAAATGCCCTGCACAGCGCAGAAACCTGTCACACCATGGGTGGAATAGGGTGCTGCAAATCCGTGCTTGTGTCAGTGGCAGGGGTGAGCTGCACAAACATGTGCTGTCCTGTCACACGTTCTCCTCGCCAGACGCAGTGCAAAAGCTTTCTGCTTGCATTAAGAGCAAGAAAGGCAGAAGCCAGGACTCCGGAGCTCAGAGAAGGTAACCGCAAGAGGCGAGCCTCCTTCGGCAGAAGCTGCTTTCCGGAGCTCTTGGCAACCGGCCAAGGAACCATGTGTGTCAGAGGGAGCGTGCCGATCAGCGCGCTGGCGGGGGAAAGAGCGAGCGCTGCGGGCAGGCGAATAAGGAAGGTGTTGAACAGGTATCTGGCAGGCGAAACTTTCATATTGCAAGTGGAACATAGCTGCCGCTCGCACGCTTGCTGATTAGTTGCTAGATGTCGTGTGGAAGAAGTACTGAAACGACTTCCTTCTGCTGCTCCCTACTGCTGTTGCTGCTCTCTGCGGCAACAATTTTACTTTCTCTTGGACTCCCAGATGCAGAGAAATGCCCTGCACAGCGCAGAAACCTGTCACACTAAGGGTGGAATAGGGTGCTGCAAATCCGTGCTTGTGTCAGTGGCAGGGGTGAGCTGCACAAACTTGTGCTCTCCTGTCACACGTTCTCCTCGCCAGACGCAGTGCAAAAGCTTTCTGCTTGCATTAAGAGCAAGAAAGGCAGAAGCCAGGACTCCGGAGCTCAGAGAAGGTAACCGCAAGAGGCGAGCCTCCTTCGGCAGAAGCTGCTTTCCGGAGCTCTTGGCAACCGGCCAAGGAACCATGTGTGTCAGAGGGAGAGTGCCGGTCAGAGCGCGGGCGGGGGAAAGCGCGAGCGCTGCGGGCAGGCGAATAAGGAAGGTGTTGAACAGGCATGTGGCACGGGAAACTTTCAGACTGCAAGTGGAACTTAGATGCTGCTCAGCCGCTTGCTGACAAGTCTCTAGTTGTCTTGTAGAAGAAGTACGGCCACGAGTTCCTTCTGCTGCTCCCTACTGCTGTTGCTGCTCTCTGCGACAACAATTTTACTTTCCCTTGGACTCCCAGATGCAGAGAAATGCCCTGCACAGCGCAGAAACCTGTCACACCATGGGTGGAATAGGGTGCTGCAAATCCGTGCTTGTGTCAGTGGCAGGGGTGAGCTGCACAAACATGTGCTGTCCTGTCACACGTTCTCCTCGCCAGACGCAGTGCAAAAGCTTTCTGCTTGCATTAAGAGCAAGAAAGGCAGAAGCCAGGACTCCGGAGCTCAGAGAAGGTAACCGCAAGAGGCGAGCCTCCTTCGGCAGAAGCTGCTTTCCGGAGCTCTTGGCAACCGGCCAAGGAACCATGTGTGTCAGAGGGAGCGTGCCGATCAGCGCGCTGGCGGGGGAAAGAGCGAGCGCTGCGGGCAGGCGAATAAGGAAGGTGTTGAACAGGTATCTGGCAGGCGAAACTTTCATATTGCAAGTGGAACATAGCTGCCGCTCGCACGCTTGCTGATTAGTTGCTAGATGTCGTGTGGAAGAAGTACTGAAACGACTTCCTTCTGCTGCTCCCTACTGCTGTTGCTGCTCTCTGCGGCAACAATTTTACTTTCTCTTGGACTCCCAGATGCAGAGAAATGCCCTGCACAGCGCAGAAACCTGTCACACTAAGGGTGGAATAGGGTGCTGCAAATCCGTGCTTGTGTCAGTGGCAGGGGTGAGCTGCACAAACTTGTGCTCTCCTGTCACACGTTCTCCTCGCCAGACGCAGTGCAAAAGCTTTCTGCTTGCATTAAGAGCAAGAAAGGCAGAAGCCAGGACTCCGGAGCTCAGAGAAGGTAACCGCAAGAGGCGAGCCTCCTTCGGCAGAAGCTGCTTTCCGGAGCTCTTGGCAACCGGCCAAGGAACCATGTGTGTCAGAGGGAGAGTGCCGGTCAGAGCGCGGGCGGGGGAAAGCGCGAGCGCTGCGGGCAGGCGAATAAGGAAGGTGTTGAACAGGCATCTGGCACGCGAAACTTTCAGACTGCAAGTGGAACTTAGATGCTGCTCAGCCGCTTGCTGACAAGTCTCTAGTTGTCTTGTAGAAGAAGTACGGCCACGAGTTCCTTCTGCTGCTCCCTACTGCTGTTGCTGCTCTCTGCGACAACAATTTTACTTTCCCTTGGACTCCCAGATGCAGAGAAATGCCCTGCACAGCGCAGAAACCTGTCACACCATGGGTGGAATAGGGTGCTGCAAATCCGTGCTTGTGTCAGTGGCAGGGGTGAGCTGCACAAACATGTGCTCTCCTGTCACACGTTCTCCTCGCCAGACGCAGTGCAAAAGCTTTCTGCTTGCATTAAGAGCAAGAAAGGCAGAAGCCAGGACTCCGGAGCTCAGAGAAGGTAACCGCAAGAGGCGAGCCTCCTTCGGCAGAAGCTGCTTTCCGGAGCTCTTGGCAAGCGGCCAATGAACCATGTGTGTCAGAGGGAGAGTGCCGGTCAGAGCGCGGGCGGGGGAAAGCGCGAGCGCTGCGGGCAGGCGAATAAGGAAGGTGTTGAACAGGCATGTGGCACGGGAAACTTTCAGACTGCAAGTGGAACGTAGATGCTGCTCAGCCGCTTGCTGACAAGTCTCTAGTTGTCTTGTAGAAGAAGTACGGCCACGAGATCCTTCTGCTGCTCCCTACTGCTGTTGCTGCTCTCTGCGACAACAATTTTACTTTCCCTTGGACTCCCAGATGCAGAGAAATGCCCTGCACTGCGCAGAAACCTGTGACACCATGGGTGGAGTAGGGTGCTGCAAATCCGTGCTTGTGTCAGTGGCAGGGGTGAGCTGCACAAACATGTGCTGTCCTGTCACACGTTCTCCTCGCCAGACGCAGTGCAAAAGCTTTCTGCTTGCATTAAGAGCAAGAAAGGCAGAAGCCAGGACTCCGGAGCTCAGAGAAGGTAACCGCAAGAGGCGAGCCTCCTTCGGCAGAAGCTGCATTCCGGAGCTCTTGGCAACCGGCCAAGGAACCATGTGTGTCAGAGGGAGAGTGCCGGTCAGAGCGCGGGCGGGGGAAAGCGCGAGCGCTGCGGGCAGGCGAATAAGGAAGGTGTTGAACAGGTATCTGACAGGGGAAAATTTCATACTGCAAGTGGAACGTAGATGCTGCTCAGCCGCTTGCTGACAAGTCTCTAGTTGTCTTGTAAAAGAAGTACGGCCACGAGTTCCTTCTGCTGCTCCCTACTGCTGTTGCTACCCTCTGCCACAACAATTGCGCTTTCCCTTGGACTCCCAGATGCAGAGAAATGCCCTGGGCAGCACAGAAAGCTGTCACCCCATGGGTGGAGAAGGGTGCTGCAAATCCGTGCTTGTGTCAGTGGCAGGGGTGAGCTGCACAAACATGTGCTGTCCTGTCACACGTTCTCTTCGCCAGACGCAGTGCAAAAGCTTTCTGCTTGCATTAAGAGCAAGAAAGGCAGAAGCCAGGACTCCGGAGCTCAGAGAAGGTAACCGCAAGAGGCGAGCCTCCTTCGGCAGAAGCTGCTTTCCGGAGCTCTTGGCAAGCGGCCAATGAACCATGTGTGTCAGAGGGAGAGTGCCGGTCAGAGCGCGGGCGGGGGAAAGCGCGAGCGCTGCGGGCAGGCGAATAAGGAAGGTGTTGAACAGGCATGTGGCACGGGAAACTTTCAGACTGCAAGTGGAACGTAGATGCTGCTCAGCCGCTTGCTGACAAGTCTCTAGTTGTCTTGTAAAAGAAGTACGGCCACGAGTTCCTTCTGCTGCTCTCTACTGCTGTTGCTGCTCTCTGCGACAACAATTTTACTTTCCCTTGGACTCCCAGATGCAGAGAAATGCCCTGCACAGCGCAGAAACCTGTCACACCATGGGTGGAATAGGGTGCTGCAAATCCGTGCTTGTGTCAGTGGCAGGGGTAAGCTGCACAAACATGTGCTCTCCTGTCACACGTTCTCCTCGCCAGACGCAGAGCAAAAGCTTTCCGCTTACATTAAGAGCAAAGAAAAGCAGAAGCCGCGACTCCGCAGTTCGGAGAAGGTAACCGCAAGAGGCGAGCCTCCTTCGGCAGAAGCTGCATTCCGGAGCTCTTGGCAACCGGCCAACTTCCCATGTATGTCTGAGGGAGAGTGCCGGTCAGCGCGCGGGCGGGGGAAAGCGCGAGCGCTGCGGGCAGGCGAATAAGGAAGGTGTTGAACAGGCATCTGGCACGCGAAACTTTCAGACTGCAAGTGGAACTTAGCTGCTGCTCGCACGCTTGTTGATTAGTCGCTAGTTGTCATGTGGAACAAGTACGGCCATGACTTCCTTCTGCTGCTCCCTACTGCTGTTGCTGCTCTCTGCGACAACAATTTTACTTTCCCTTGGACTCCCAGATGCAGAGAAATGCCCTGCACAGCGCAGAAACCTGTGACACCATGGGTGGAATAGGGTGCTGCAAATCCGTGCTTGTGTCAGTGGCAGGGGTGAGCTGCACAAACATGTGCTGTCCTGTCACACGTTCTCCTCGCCAGACGCAGTGCAAAAGCTTTCTGCTTGCATTAAGAGCAAGAAAGGCAGAAGCCAGGACTCCGGAGCTCAGAGAAGGTAACCGCAAGAGGCGAGCCTCCTTCGGCAGAAGCTGCTTTCCGGAGCTCTTGGCAAGCGGACAATGAACCATGTGTGTCAGAGGGAGAGTGCCGGTCAGAGCGCGGGCGGGGGAAAGCGCGAGCGCTGCGGGCAGGCGAATAAGGAAGGTGTTGAACAGGCATGTGGCACGGGAAACTTTCAGACTGCAAGTGGAACGTAGATGCTGCTCAGCCGCTTGCTGACAAGTCTCTAGTTGTCTTGTAGAAGAAGTACGGCCACGAGTTCCTTCTGCTGCTCCCTACTGCTGTTGCTGCTCTCTGCGACAACAATTTTACTTTCCCTTGGACTCCCAGATGCAGAGAAATGCCCTGCACAGCGCAGAAACCTGTCACACCATGGGTGGAATAGGGTGCTGCAAATCCGTGCTTGTGTCAGTGGCAGGGGTAAGCTGCACAAACATGTGCTCTCCTGTCACACGTTCTCCTCGCCAGACGCAGAGCAAAAGCTTTCCGCTTATATTAAGAGCAAAGAAAAGCAGAAGCCGCGACTCCGCAGTTCGGAGAAGGTAACCGCAAGAGGCGAGCCTCCTTCGGCAGAAGCTGCATTCCGGAGCTCTTGGCAACCGGCCAACTTCCCATGTATGTCTGAGGGAGAGTGCCGGTCAGCGCGCGGGCGGGGGAAAGCGCGAGCGCTGCGGGCAGGCGAATAAGGAAGGTGTTGAACAGGCATCTGGCACGCGAAACTTTCAGACTGCAAGTGGAACTTAGCTGCTGCTCGCACGCTTGTTGATTAGTCGCTAGTTGTCGTGTGGAACAAGTACGGCCATGACTTCCTTCTGCTGCTCCCTACTGCTGTTGCTACCCTCTGCCACAACAATTGCGCTTTCCCTTGGACTCCCAGATGCAGAGAAATGCCCTGGGCAGCACAGAAAGCTGTCACCCCATGGGTGGAATAGGGTGCTGCAAATCCGTGCTTGTGTCAGTGGCAGGGGTAAGCTGCACAAACATGTGCTCTCCTGTCACACGTTCTCCTCGCCAGACGCAGAGCAAAAGCTTTCCGCTTGCATTAAGAGCAAAGAAAAGCAGAAGCCGCGACTCCGCAGTTCGGAGAAGGTAACCGTAAGAGGCGAGCCTCCTTCGGCAGAAGCTGCATTCCGGAGCTCTTGGCAACCGGCCAAGGAACCATGTGTGTCAGAGGGAGAGTGCCGGTCAGAGCGCGGGCGGGGGAAAGAGCGAGCGCTGCGGGCAGGCGAATAATGAAGGTGTTGAACAGGCATCTGGCACGCGAAACTTTCAGACTGCAAGTGGAACTTAGCTGCTGCTCGCACGCTTGTTGATTAGTCGCTAGTTGTCATGTGGAACAAGTACGGCCATGACTTCCTTCTGCTGCTCCCTACTGCTGTTGCTGCTCTCTGCGACAATTTTACTTTCCCTTGGACTCCCAGATGCAGAGAAATGCCCTGCACAGCGCAGAAACCTGTCACACTAAGGGTGGAATAGGGTGCTGCAAATCCGTGTTTGTGTCAGTGGCAGGGGTGAGCTGCACAAACTTGTGCTGTCCTGTCACACGTTCTCCTCGCCAGACGCAGTGCAAAAGCTTTCTGCTTGCATTAAGAGCAAGAAAGGCAGAAGCCAGGACTCCGGAGCTCAGAGAAGGTAACCGCAAGAGGCGAGCCTCCTTCGGCAGAAGCTGCATTCCGGAGCTCTTGGCAACCGGCCAAGGAACCATGTGTGTCAGAGGGAGAGTGCCGGTCAGAGCGCGGGCGGGGGAAAGAGCGAGCGCTGCGGGCAGGCGAATAATGAAGGTGTTGAACAGGCATCTGGCACGCGAAACTTTCAGACTGCAAGTGGAACTTAGCTGCTGCTCGCACGCTTGTTGATTAGTCGCTAGTTGTCATGTGGAACAAGTACGGCCATGACTTCCTTCTGCTGCTCCCTACTGCTGTTGCTGCTCTCTGCGACAACAATTTTACTTTCCCTTGGACTCCCAGATGCAGAGAAATGCCCTGCACAGCGCAGAAACCTGTGACACCATGGGTGGAATAGGGTGCTGCAAATCCGTGCTTGTGTCAGTGGCAGGGGTGAGCTGCACAAACTTGTGCTCTCCTGTCACACGTTCTCCTCGCCAGACGCAGTGCAAAAGCTTTCTGCTTGCATTAAGAGCAAGAAAGGCAGAAGCCAGGACTCCGGAGCTCAGAGAAGGTAACCGCAAGAGGCGAGCCTCCTTCGGCAGAAGCTGCTTTCCGGAGCTCTTGGCAACCGGCCAAGGAACCATGTGTGTCAGAGGGAGAGTGCCGGTCAGAGCGCGGGCGGGGGAAAGCGCGAGCGCTGCGGGCAGGCGAATAAGGAAGGTGTTGAACAGGCATGTGGCACGGGAAACTTTCAGACTGCAAGTGGAACTTAGATGCTGCTCAGCCGCTTGCTGACAAGTCTCTAGTTGTCTTGTAGAAGAAGTACGGCCACGAGTTCCTTCTGCTGCTTCCTACTGCTGTTGCTGCTCTCTGCGACAACAATTTTACTTTCCCTTGGACTCCCAGATGCAGAGAAATGCCCTGCACAGCGCAGAAACCTGTCACACCATGGGTGGAATAGGGTGCTGCAAATCCGTGCTTGTGTCAGTGGCAGGGGTGAGCTGCACAAACATGTGCTGTCCTGTCACACGTTCTCCTCGCCAGACGCAGTGCAAAAGCTTTCTGCTTGCATTAAGAGCAAGAAAGGCAGAAGCCAGGACTCCGGAGCTCAGAGAAGGTAACCGCAAGAGGCGAGCCTCCTTCGGCAGAAGCTGCTTTCCGGAGCTCTTGGCAAGCGGACAATGAACCATGTGTGTCAGAGGGAGAGTGCCGGTCAGAGCGCGGGCGGGGGAAAGCGCGAGCGCTGCGGGCAGGCGAATAAGGAAGGTGTTGAACAGGCATGTGGCACGGGAAACTTTCAGACTGCAAGTGGAACGTAGATGCTGCTCAGCCGCTTGCTGACAAGTCTCTAGTTGTCTTGTAGAAGAAGTACGGCCACGAGTTCCTTCTGCTGCTCCCTACTGCTGTTGCTGCTCTCTGCGACAACAATTTTACTTTCCCTTGGACTCCCAGATGCAGAGAAATGCCCTGCACAGCGCAGAAACCTGTCACACCATGGGTGGAATAGGGTGCTGCAAATCCGTGCTTGTGTCAGTGGCAGGGGTAAGCTGCACAAACATGTGCTCTCCTGTCACACGTTCTCCTCGCCAGACGCAGAGCAAAAGCTTTCCGCTTATATTAAGAGCAAAGAAAAGCAGAAGCCGCGACTCCGCAGTTCGGAGAAGGTAACCGCAAGAGGCGAGCCTCCTTCGGCAGAAGCTGCATTCCGGAGCTCTTGGCAACCGGCCAACTTCCCATGTATGTCTGAGGGAGAGTGCCGGTCAGCGCGCGGGCGGGGGAAAGCGCGAGCGCTGCGGGCAGGCGAATAAGGAAGGTGTTGAACAGGCATCTGGCACGCGAAACTTTCAGACTGCAAGTGGAACTTAGCTGCTGCTCGCACGCTTGTTGATTAGTCGCTAGTTGTCGTGTGGAACAAGTACGGCCATGACTTCCTTCTGCTGCTCCCTACTGCTGTTGCTACCCTCTGCCACAACAATTGCGCTTTCCCTTGGACTCCCAGATGCAGAGAAATGCCCTGGGCAGCACAGAAAGCTGTCACCCCATGGGTGGAATAGGGTGCTGCAAATCCGTGCTTGTGTCAGTGGCAGGGGTAAGCTGCACAAACATGTGCTCTCCTGTCACACGTTCTCCTCGCCAGACGCAGAGCAAAAGCTTTCCGCTTGCATTAAGAGCAAAGAAAAGCAGAAGCCGCGACTCCGCAGTTCGGAGAAGGTAACCGTAAGAGGCGAGCCTCCTTCGGCAGAAGCTGCATTCCGGAGCTCTTGGCAACCGGCCAAGGAACCATGTGTGTCAGAGGGAGAGTGCCGGTCAGAGCGCGGGCGGGGGAAAGAGCGAGCGCTGCGGGCAGGCGAATAATGAAGGTGTTGAACAGGCATCTGGCACGCGAAACTTTCAGACTGCAAGTGGAACTTAGCTGCTGCTCGCACGCTTGTTGATTAGTCGCTAGTTGTCATGTGGAACAAGTACGGCCATGACTTCCTTCTGCTGCTCCCTACTGCTGTTGCTGCTCTCTGCGACAATTTTACTTTCCCTTGGACTCCCAGATGCAGAGAAATGCCCTGCACAGCGCAGAAACCTGTCACACTAAGGGTGGAATAGGGTGCTGCAAATCCGTGTTTGTGTCAGTGGCAGGGGTGAGCTGCACAAACTTGTGCTGTCCTGTCACACGTTCTCCTCGCCAGACGCAGTGCAAAAGCTTTCTGCTTGCATTAAGAGCAAGAAAGGCAGAAGCCAGGACTCCGGAGCTCAGAGAAGGTAACCGCAAGAGGCGAGCCTCCTTCGGCAGAAGCTGCATTCCGGAGCTCTTGGCAACCGGCCAAGGAACCATGTGTGTCAGAGGGAGAGTGCCGGTCAGAGCGCGGGCGGGGGAAAGAGCGAGCGCTGCGGGCAGGCGAATAATGAAGGTGTTGAACAGGCATCTGGCACGCGAAACTTTCAGACTGCAAGTGGAACTTAGCTGCTGCTCGCACGCTTGTTGATTAGTCGCTAGTTGTCATGTGGAACAAGTACGGCCATGACTTCCTTCTGCTGCTCCCTACTGCTGTTGCTGCTCTCTGCGACAACAATTTTACTTTCCCTTGGACTCCCAGATGCAGAGAAATGCCCTGCACAGCGCAGAAACCTGTGACACCATGGGTGGAATAGGGTGCTGCAAATCCGTGCTTGTGTCAGTGGCAGGGGTGAGCTGCACAAACTTGTGCTCTCCTGTCACACGTTCTCCTCGCCAGACGCAGTGCAAAAGCTTTCTGCTTGCATTAAGAGCAAGAAAGGCAGAAGCCAGGACTCCGGAGCTCAGAGAAGGTAACCGCAAGAGGCGAGCCTCCTTCGGCAGAAGCTGCTTTCCGGAGCTCTTGGCAACCGGCCAAGGAACCATGTGTGTCAGAGGGAGAGTGCCGGTCAGAGCGCGGGCGGGGGAAAGCGCGAGCGCTGCGGGCAGGCGAATAAGGAAGGTGTTGAACAGGCATGTGGCACGGGAAACTTTCAGACTGCAAGTGGAACTTAGATGCTGCTCAGCCGCTTGCTGACAAGTCTCTAGTTGTCTTGTAGAAGAAGTACGGCCACGAGTTCCTTCTGCTGCTCCCTACTGCTGTTGCTGCTCTCTGCGACAACAATTTTACTTTCCCTTGGACTCCCAGATGCAGAGAAATGCCCTGCACAGCGCAGAAACCTGTCACACCATGGGTGGAATAGGGTGCTGCAAATCCGTGCTTGTGTCAGTGGCAGGGGTGAGCTGCACAAACATGTGCTGTCCTGTCACACGTTCTCCTCGCCAGACGCAGTGCAAAAGCTTTCTGCTTGCATTAAGAGCAAGAAAGGCAGAAGCCAGGACTCCGGAGCTCAGAGAAGGTAACCGCAAGAGGCGAGCCTCCTTCGGCAGAAGCTGCTTTCCGGAGCTCTTGGCAACCGGCCAAGGAACCATGTGTGTCAGAGGGAGCGTGCCGATCAGCGCGCTGGCGGGGGAAAGAGCGAGCGCTGCGGGCAGGCGAATAAGGAAGGTGTTGAACAGGTATCTGGCAGGCGAAAATTTCATATTGCAAGTGGAACATAGCTGCCGCTCGCACGCTTGCTGATTAGTTGCTAGATGTCGTGTGGAAGAAGTACTGAAACGACTTCCTTCTGCTGCTCCCTACTGCTGTTGCTGCTCTCTGCGGCAACAATTTTACTTTCTCTTGGACTCCCAGATGCAGAGAAATGCCCTGCACAGCGCAGAAACCTGTCACACTAAGGGTGGAATAGGGTGCTGCAAATCCGTGCTTGTGTCAGTGGCAGGGGTGAGCTGCACAAACTTGTGCTCTCCTGTCACACGTTCTCCTCGCCAGACGCAGTGCAAAAGCTTTCTGCTTGCATTAAGAGCAAGAAAGGCAGAAGCCAGGACTCCGGAGCTCAGAGAAGGTAACCGCAAGAGGCGAGCCTCCTTCGGCAGAAGCTGCTTTCCGGAGCTCTTGGCAACCGGCCAAGGAACCATGTGTGTCAGAGGGAGCGTGCCGATCAGCGCGCTGGCGGGGGAAAGAGCGAGCGCTGCGGGCAGGCGAATAAGGAAGGTGTTGAACAGGTATCTGGCAGGCGAAACTTTCATATTGCAAGTGGAACATAGCTGCCGCTCGCACGCTTGCTGATTAGTTGCTAGATGTCGTGTGGAAGAAGTACTGAAACGACTTCCTTCTGCTGCTCCCTACTGCTGTTGCTGCTCTCTGCGGCAACAATTTTACTTTCTCTTGGACTCCCAGATGCAGAGAAATGCCCTGCACAGCGCAGAAACCTGTCACACTAAGGGTGGAATAGGGTGCTGCAAATCCGTGCTTGTGTCAGTGGCAGGGGTGAGCTGCACAAACTTGTGCTCTCCTGTCACACGTTCTCCTCGCCAGACGCAGTGCAAAAGCTTTCTGCTTGCATTAAGAGCAAGAAAGGCAGAAGCCAGGACTCCGGAGCTCAGAGAAGGTAACCGCAAGAGGCGAGCCTCCTTCGGCAGAAGCTGCTTTCCGGAGCTCTTGGCAACCGGCCAAGGAACCATGTGTGTCAGAGGGAGAGTGCCGGTCAGAGCGCGGGCGGGGGAAAGCGCGAGCGCTGCGGGCAGGCGAATAAGGAAGGTGTTGAACAGGCATGTGGCACGGGAAACTTTCAGACTGCAAGTGGAACTTAGATGCTGCTCAGCCGCTTGCTGACAAGTCTCTAGTTGTCTTGTAGAAGAAGTACGGCCACGAGTTCCTTCTGCTGCTCCCTACTGCTGTTGCTGCTCTCTGCGACAACAATTTTACTTTCCCTTGGACTCCCAGATGCAGAGAAATGCCCTGCACAGCGCAGAAACCTGTCACACCATGGGTGGAATAGGGTGCTGCAAATCCGTGCTTGTGTCAGTGGCAGGGGTGAGCTGCACAAACATGTGCTGTCCTGTCACACGTTCTCCTCGCCAGACGCAGTGCAAAAGCTTTCTGCTTGCATTAAGAGCAAGAAAGGCAGAAGCCAGGACTCCGGAGCTCAGAGAAGGTAACCGCAAGAGGCGAGCCTCCTTCGGCAGAAGCTGCTTTCCGGAGCTCTTGGCAACCGGCCAAGGAACCATGTGTGTCAGAGGGAGCGTGCCGATCAGCGCGCTGGCGGGGGAAAGAGCGAGCGCTGCGGGCAGGCGAATAAGGAAGGTGTTGAACAGGTATCTGGCAGGCGAAACTTTCATATTGCAAGTGGAACATAGCTGCCGCTCGCACGCTTGCTGATTAGTTGCTAGATGTCGTGTGGAAGAAGTACTGAAACGACTTCCTTCTGCTGCTCCCTACTGCTGTTGCTGCTCTCTGCGGCAACAATTTTACTTTCTCTTGGACTCCCAGATGCAGAGAAATGCCCTGCACAGCGCAGAAACCTGTCACACTAAGGGTGGAATAGGGTGCTGCAAATCCGTGCTTGTGTCAGTGGCAGGGGTGAGCTGCACAAACTTGTGCTCTCCTGTCACACGTTCTCCTCGCCAGACGCAGTGCAAAAGCTTTCTGCTTGCATTAAGAGCAAGAAAGGCAGAAGCCAGGACTCCGGAGCTCAGAGAAGGTAACCGCAAGAGGCGAGCCTCCTTCGGCAGAAGCTGCTTTCCGGAGCTCTTGGCAACCGGCCAAGGAACCATGTGTGTCAGAGGGAGAGTGCCGGTCAGAGCGCGGGCGGGGGAAAGCGCGAGCGCTGCGGGCAGGCGAATAAGGAAGGTGTTGAACAGGCATCTGGCACGCGAAACTTTCAGACTGCAAGTGGAACTTAGATGCTGCTCAGCCGCTTGCTGACAAGTCTCTAGTTGTCTTGTAGAAGAAGTACGGCCACGAGTTCCTTCTGCTGCTCCCTACTGCTGTTGCTGCTCTCTGCGACAACAATTTTACTTTCCCTTGGACTCCCAGATGCAGAGAAATGCCCTGCACAGCGCAGAAACCTGTCACACCATGGGTGGAATAGGGTGCTGCAAATCCGTGCTTGTGTCAGTGGCAGGGGTGAGCTGCACAAACATGTGCTCTCCTGTCACACGTTCTCCTCGCCAGACGCAGTGCAAAAGCTTTCTGCTTGCATTAAGAGCAAGAAAGGCAGAAGCCAGGACTCCGGAGCTCAGAGAAGGTAACCGCAAGAGGCGAGCCTCCTTCGGCAGAAGCTGCTTTCCGGAGCTCTTGGCAAGCGGCCAATGAACCATGTGTGTCAGAGGGAGAGTGCCGGTCAGAGCGCGGGCGGGGGAAAGCGCGAGCGCTGCGGGCAGGCGAATAAGGAAGGTGTTGAACAGGCATGTGGCACGGGAAACTTTCAGACTGCAAGTGGAACGTAGATGCTGCTCAGCCGCTTGCTGACAAGTCTCTAGTTGTCTTGTAGAAGAAGTACGGCCACGAGATCCTTCTGCTGCTCCCTACTGCTGTTGCTGCTCTCTGCGACAACAATTTTACTTTCCCTTGGACTCCCAGATGCAGAGAAATGCCCTGCACTGCGCAGAAACCTGTGACACCATGGGTGGAGTAGGGTGCTGCAAATCCGTGCTTGTGTCAGTGGCAGGGGTGAGCTGCACAAACATGTGCTGTCCTGTCACACGTTCTCCTCGCCAGACGCAGTGCAAAAGCTTTCTGCTTGCATTAAGAGCAAGAAAGGCAGAAGCCAGGACTCCGGAGCTCAGAGAAGGTAACCGCAAGAGGCGAGCCTCCTTCGGCAGAAGCTGCATTCCGGAGCTCTTGGCAACCGGCCAAGGAACCATGTGTGTCAGAGGGAGAGTGCCGGTCAGAGCGCGGGCGGGGGAAAGCGCGAGCGCTGCGGGCAGGCGAATAAGGAAGGTGTTGAACAGGTATCTGACAGGGGAAAATTTCATACTGCAAGTGGAACGTAGATGCTGCTCAGCCGCTTGCTGACAAGTCTCTAGTTGTCTTGTAAAAGAAGTACGGCCACGAGTTCCTTCTGCTGCTCCCTACTGCTGTTGCTACCCTCTGCCACAACAATTGCGCTTTCCCTTGGACTCCCAGATGCAGAGAAATGCCCTGGGCAGCACAGAAAGCTGTCACCCCATGGGTGGAGAAGGGTGCTGCAAATCCGTGCTTGTGTCAGTGGCAGGGGTGAGCTGCACAAACATGTGCTGTCCTGTCACACGTTCTCTTCGCCAGACGCAGTGCAAAAGCTTTCTGCTTGCATTAAGAGCAAGAAAGGCAGAAGCCAGGACTCCGGAGCTCAGAGAAGGTAACCGCAAGAGGCGAGCCTCCTTCGGCAGAAGCTGCTTTCCGGAGCTCTTGGCAAGCGGCCAATGAACCATGTGTGTCAGAGGGAGAGTGCCGGTCAGAGCGCGGGCGGGGGAAAGCGCGAGCGCTGCGGGCAGGCGAATAAGGAAGGTGTTGAACAGGCATGTGGCACGGGAAACTTTCAGACTGCAAGTGGAACGTAGATGCTGCTCAGCCGCTTGCTGACAAGTCTCTAGTTGTCTTGTAAAAGAAGTACGGCCACGAGTTCCTTCTGCTGCTCTCTACTGCTGTTGCTGCTCTCTGCGACAACAATTTTACTTTCCCTTGGACTCCCAGATGCAGAGAAATGCCCTGCACAGCGCAGAAACCTGTCACACCATGGGTGGAATAGGGTGCTGCAAATCCGTGCTTGTGTCAGTGGCAGGGGTAAGCTGCACAAACATGTGCTCTCCTGTCACACGTTCTCCTCGCCAGACGCAGAGCAAAAGCTTTCCGCTTACATTAAGAGCAAAGAAAAGCAGAAGCCGCGACTCCGCAGTTCGGAGAAGGTAACCGCAAGAGGCGAGCCTCCTTCGGCAGAAGCTGCATTCCGGAGCTCTTGGCAACCGGCCAACTTCCCATGTATGTCTGAGGGAGAGTGCCGGTCAGCGCGCGGGCGGGGGAAAGCGCGAGCGCTGCGGGCAGGCGAATAAGGAAGGTGTTGAACAGGCATCTGGCACGCGAAACTTTCAGACTGCAAGTGGAACTTAGCTGCTGCTCGCACGCTTGTTGATTAGTCGCTAGTTGTCATGTGGAACAAGTACGGCCATGACTTCCTTCTGCTGCTCCCTACTGCTGTTGCTGCTCTCTGCGACAACAATTTTACTTTCCCTTGGACTCCCAGATGCAGAGAAATGCCCTGCACAGCGCAGAAACCTGTGACACCATGGGTGGAATAGGGTGCTGCAAATCCGTGCTTGTGTCAGTGGCAGGGGTGAGCTGCACAAACTTGTGCTCTCCTGTCACACGTTCTCCTCGCCAGACGCAGTGCAAAAGCTTTCTGCTTGCATTAAGAGCAAGAAAGGCAGAAGCCAGGACTCCGGAGCTCAGAGAAGGTAACCGCAAGAGGCGAGCCTCCTTCGGCAGAAGCTGCTTTCCGGAGCTCTTGGCAACCGGCCAAGGAACCATGTGTGTCAGAGGGAGAGTGCCGGTCAGAGCGCGGGCGGGGGAAAGCGCGAGCGCTGCGGGCAGGCGAATAAGGAAGGTGTTGAACAGGCATGTGGCACGGGAAACTTTCAGACTGCAAGTGGAACTTAGATGCTGCTCAGCCGCTTGCTGACAAGTCTCTAGTTGTCTTGTAGAAGAAGTACGGCCACGAGTTCCTTCTGCTGCTTCCTACTGCTGTTGCTGCTCTCTGCGACAACAATTTTACTTTCCCTTGGACTCCCAGATGCAGAGAAATGCCCTGCACAGCGCAGAAACCTGTCACACCATGGGTGGAATAGGGTGCTGCAAATCCGTGCTTGTGTCAGTGGCAGGGGTGAGCTGCACAAACATGTGCTGTCCTGTCACACGTTCTCCTCGCCAGACGCAGTGCAAAAGCTTTCTGCTTGCATTAAGAGCAAGAAAGGCAGAAGCCAGGACTCCGGAGCTCAGAGAAGGTAACCGCAAGAGGCGAGCCTCCTTCGGCAGAAGCTGCTTTCCGGAGCTCTTGGCAAGCGGACAATGAACCATGTGTGTCAGAGGGAGAGTGCCGGTCAGAGCGCGGGCGGGGGAAAGCGCGAGCGCTGCGGGCAGGCGAATAAGGAAGGTGTTGAACAGGCATGTGGCACGGGAAACTTTCAGACTGCAAGTGGAACGTAGATGCTGCTCAGCCGCTTGCTGACAAGTCTCTAGTTGTCTTGTAGAAGAAGTACGGCCACGAGTTCCTTCTGCTGCTCCCTACTGCTGTTGCTGCTCTCTGCGACAACAATTTTACTTTCCCTTGGACTCCCAGATGCAGAGAAATGCCCTGCACAGCGCAGAAACCTGTCACACCATGGGTGGAATAGGGTGCTGCAAATCCGTGCTTGTGTCAGTGGCAGGGGTAAGCTGCACAAACATGTGCTCTCCTGTCACACGTTCTCCTCGCCAGACGCAGAGCAAAAGCTTTCCGCTTATATTAAGAGCAAAGAAAAGCAGAAGCCGCGACTCCGCAGTTCGGAGAAGGTAACCGCAAGAGGCGAGCCTCCTTCGGCAGAAGCTGCATTCCGGAGCTCTTGGCAACCGGCCAACTTCCCATGTATGTCTGAGGGAGAGTGCCGGTCAGCGCGCGGGCGGGGGAAAGCGCGAGCGCTGCGGGCAGGCGAATAAGGAAGGTGTTGAACAGGCATCTGGCACGCGAAACTTTCAGACTGCAAGTGGAACTTAGCTGCTGCTCGCACGCTTGTTGATTAGTCGCTAGTTGTCGTGTGGAACAAGTACGGCCATGACTTCCTTCTGCTGCTCCCTACTGCTGTTGCTACCCTCTGCCACAACAATTGCGCTTTCCCTTGGACTCCCAGATGCAGAGAAATGCCCTGGGCAGCACAGAAAGCTGTCACCCCATGGGTGGAATAGGGTGCTGCAAATCCGTGCTTGTGTCAGTGGCAGGGGTAAGCTGCACAAACATGTGCTCTCCTGTCACACGTTCTCCTCGCCAGACGCAGAGCAAAAGCTTTCCGCTTGCATTAAGAGCAAAGAAAAGCAGAAGCCGCGACTCCGCAGTTCGGAGAAGGTAACCGTAAGAGGCGAGCCTCCTTCGGCAGAAGCTGCATTCCGGAGCTCTTGGCAACCGGCCAAGGAACCATGTGTGTCAGAGGGAGAGTGCCGGTCAGAGCGCGGGCGGGGGAAAGAGCGAGCGCTGCGGGCAGGCGAATAATGAAGGTGTTGAACAGGCATCTGGCACGCGAAACTTTCAGACTGCAAGTGGAACTTAGCTGCTGCTCGCACGCTTGTTGATTAGTCGCTAGTTGTCATGTGGAACAAGTACGGCCATGACTTCCTTCTGCTGCTCCCTACTGCTGTTGCTGCTCTCTGCGACAATTTTACTTTCCCTTGGACTCCCAGATGCAGAGAAATGCCCTGCACAGCGCAGAAACCTGTCACACTAAGGGTGGAATAGGGTGCTGCAAATCCGTGTTTGTGTCAGTGGCAGGGGTGAGCTGCACAAACTTGTGCTGTCCTGTCACACGTTCTCCTCGCCAGACGCAGTGCAAAAGCTTTCTGCTTGCATTAAGAGCAAGAAAGGCAGAAGCCAGGACTCCGGAGCTCAGAGAAGGTAACCGCAAGAGGCGAGCCTCCTTCGGCAGAAGCTGCATTCCGGAGCTCTTGGCAACCGGCCAAGGAACCATGTGTGTCAGAGGGAGAGTGCCGGTCAGAGCGCGGGCGGGGGAAAGAGCGAGCGCTGCGGGCAGGCGAATAATGAAGGTGTTGAACAGGCATCTGGCACGCGAAACTTTCAGACTGCAAGTGGAACTTAGCTGCTGCTCGCACGCTTGTTGATTAGTCGCTAGTTGTCATGTGGAACAAGTACGGCCATGACTTCCTTCTGCTGCTCCCTACTGCTGTTGCTGCTCTCTGCGACAACAATTTTACTTTCCCTTGGACTCCCAGATGCAGAGAAATGCCCTGCACAGCGCAGAAACCTGTGACACCATGGGTGGAATAGGGTGCTGCAAATCCGTGCTTGTGTCAGTGGCAGGGGTGAGCTGCACAAACTTGTGCTCTCCTGTCACACGTTCTCCTCGCCAGACGCAGTGCAAAAGCTTTCTGCTTGCATTAAGAGCAAGAAAGGCAGAAGCCAGGACTCCGGAGCTCAGAGAAGGTAACCGCAAGAGGCGAGCCTCCTTCGGCAGAAGCTGCTTTCCGGAGCTCTTGGCAACCGGCCAAGGAACCATGTGTGTCAGAGGGAGAGTGCCGGTCAGAGCGCGGGCGGGGGAAAGCGCGAGCGCTGCGGGCAGGCGAATAAGGAAGGTGTTGAACAGGCATGTGGCACGGGAAACTTTCAGACTGCAAGTGGAACTTAGATGCTGCTCAGCCGCTTGCTGACAAGTCTCTAGTTGTCTTGTAGAAGAAGTACGGCCACGAGTTCCTTCTGCTGCTCCCTACTGCTGTTGCTGCTCTCTGCGACAACAATTTTACTTTCCCTTGGACTCCCAGATGCAGAGAAATGCCCTGCACAGCGCAGAAACCTGTCACACCATGGGTGGAATAGGGTGCTGCAAATCCGTGCTTGTGTCAGTGGCAGGGGTGAGCTGCACAAACATGTGCTGTCCTGTCACACGTTCTCCTCGCCAGACGCAGTGCAAAAGCTTTCTGCTTGCATTAAGAGCAAGAAAGGCAGAAGCCAGGACTCCGGAGCTCAGAGAAGGTAACCGCAAGAGGCGAGCCTCCTTCGGCAGAAGCTGCTTTCCGGAGCTCTTGGCAACCGGCCAAGGAACCATGTGTGTCAGAGGGAGCGTGCCGATCAGCGCGCTGGCGGGGGAAAGAGCGAGCGCTGCGGGCAGGCGAATAAGGAAGGTGTTGAACAGGTATCTGGCAGGCGAAAATTTCATATTGCAAGTGGAACATAGCTGCCGCTCGCACGCTTGCTGATTAGTTGCTAGATGTCGTGTGGAAGAAGTACTGAAACGACTTCCTTCTGCTGCTCCCTACTGCTGTTGCTGCTCTCTGCGGCAACAATTTTACTTTCTCTTGGACTCCCAGATGCAGAGAAATGCCCTGCACAGCGCAGAAACCTGTCACACTAAGGGTGGAATAGGGTGCTGCAAATCCGTGCTTGTGTCAGTGGCAGGGGTGAGCTGCACAAACTTGTGCTCTCCTGTCACACGTTCTCCTCGCCAGACGCAGTGCAAAAGCTTTCTGCTTGCATTAAGAGCAAGAAAGGCAGAAGCCAGGACTCCGGAGCTCAGAGAAGGTAACCGCAAGAGGCGAGCCTCCTTCGGCAGAAGCTGCTTTCCGGAGCTCTTGGCAACCGGCCAAGGAACCATGTGTGTCAGAGGGAGAGTGCCGGTCAGAGCGCGGGCGGGGGAAAGCGCGAGCGGTGCGGGCAGGCGAACCTTCTGCTGCTCCCTACTGCTGTTGCTGCTCTCTGCGACAACAATTGCGCTTTCCCTTGGACTCCCAGATGCAGAGAAATGCCCTGCACAGCGCAGAAACCTGTCACACCATGGGTGGAATAGGGTGCTGCAAATCCGTGCTTGTGTCAGTGGCAGGGGTGAGCTGCACAAACATGTGCTGTCCTGTCACACGTTCTCCTCGCCAGACGCAGTGCAAAAGCTTTCTGCTTGCATTAAGAGCAAGAAAGGCAGAAGCCAGGACTCCGGAGCTCAGAGAAGGTAACCGCAAGAGGCGAGCCTCCTTCGGCAGAAGCTGCTTTCCGGAGCTCTTGGCAACCGGCCAAGGAACCGTGTGTGTCAGAGGGAGAGTGCCGGTCAGAGCGCGGGCGGGGGAAAGCGCGAGCGCTGCGGGCAGGCGAATAAGGAAGTTGCTGAACAGGCATGTGGCACGCGAAACTTTCAGACTGCAAGTGGAACTTAGCTGCTGCTCAGCCGCTTGCTGACAAGTCTCTAGTTGTCTTGTAGAAGAAGTACGGCCACGACTTCCTTCTGCTGCTCCCTACTGCTGTTGCTGCTCTCTGCGACAACAATTTTACTTTCCCTTGGACTCCCAGATGCAGAGAAATGCCCTGCACAGCGCAGAAACCTGTCACACCATGGGTGGAATAGGGTGCTGCAAATCCGTGCTTGTGTCAGTGGCAGGGGTGAGCTGCACAAACATGTGCTGTCCTGTCACACGTTCTCCTCGCCAGACGCAGTGCAAAAGCTTTCTGCTTGCATTAAGAGCAAGAAAGGCAGAAGCCAGGACTCCGGAGCTCAGAGAAGGTAACCGCAAGAGGCGAGCCTCCTTCGGCAGAAGCTGCTTTCCGGAGCTCTGCGTCTGGCGAGGAGAACGTGTGACAGGACAGCACATGTTTGTGCAGCTTACCCCTGCCACTGACACAAGCACGGATTTGCAGCACCCTATTCCACCCATGGGGTGACAGCTTTCTGTGCTGCCCAGGGCATTTCTCTGCATCTGGGAGTCCAAGGGAAAGCGCAATTGTTGTTGCAGAGAGCAGCAACAGCAGTAGGGAGCAGCAGAAGGAAGTCATGGCCGTACTTGTTCCACACGGCAACTAGCGGCTAATCAACAAGCGTGCGAGCAGCAGCTAAGTTCCACTTGCAGTCTGAAAGTTTCGCGTGCCAGATGCCTGTTCAACACCTTCCTTATTCGCCTGCCCGCAGCGCTCGCGCTTTCCCCCGCCCGCGCGCTGACCGGCACTCTCCCTCAGACATACATGGGAAGTTGGCCGGTTGCCAAGAGCTCCGGAATGCAGCTTCTGCCGAAGGAGGCTCGCCTCTTGCGGTTACCTTCTCCGAACTGCGGAGTCGCGGCTTCTGCTTTTCTTTGCTCTTAATGCAAGCGGAAAGTACGGCCACGACTTCCTTCTGCTTCTCCCTACTGCTGTTGCTGCTCTCTGCGACAACAATTGCGCTTTCCCTTGGACTCCCAGATGCAGAGAAATGGCCTGGGCAGCACAGAAAGCTGTCACCCCATGGGTGGAATAGGGTGCTGCAAATCCGTGCTTGTGTCAGTGGCAGGGGTAAGCTGCACAAACATGTGCTCTCCTGTCACACGTTCTCCTCGCCAGACGCAGAGCAAAAGCTTTCCGCTTGCATTAAGAGCAAAGAAAAGCAGAAGCCGCGACTCCGCAGTTCGGAGAAGGTAACCGCAAGAGGCGAGCCTCCTTCGGCAGAAGCTGCATTCCGGAGCTCTTGGCAACCGGCCAACTTCCCATGTATGTCTGAGGGAGAGTGCCGGTCAGCGCGCGGGCAGGGGAAAGAGCGAGCGCTGCGGGCAGGCGAATAAGGAAGGTGTTGAACAGGCATCTGGCACGCGAAACTTTCAGACTGCAAGTGGAACTTAGCTGCTGCTCGCACGCTTGTTGATTAGTCGCTAGTTGTCATGTGGAACAAGTACGGCCATGACTTCCTTCTGCTGCTCCCTACTGCTGTTGCTGCTCTCTGCGACAATTTTACTTTCCCTTGGACTCCCAGATGCAGAGAAATGCCCTGCACAGCGCAGAAACCTGTCACACTAAGGGTGGAATAGGGTGCTGCAAATCCGTGTTTGTGTCAGTGGCAGGGGTGAGCTGCACAAACTTGTGCTGTCCTGTCACACGTTCTCCTCGCCAGACGCAGTGCAAAAGCTTTCTGCTTGCATTAAGAGCAAGAAAGGCAGAAGCCAGGACTCCGGAGCTCAGAGAAGGTAACCGCAAGAGGCGAGCCTCCTTCGGCAGAAGCTGCATTCCGGAGCTCTTGGCAACCGGCCAAGGAACCATGTGTGTCAGAGGGAGAGTGCCGGTCAGAGCGCGGGCGGGGGAAAGAGCGAGCGCTGCGGGCAGGCGAATAATGAAGGTGTTGAACAGGCATCTGGCACGCGAAACTTTCAGACTGCAAGTGGAACTTAGCTGCTGCTCGCACGCTTGTTGATTAGTCGCTAGTTGTCATGTGGAACAAGTACGGCCATGACTTCCTTCTGCTGCTCCCTACTGCTGTTGCTGCTCTCTGCGACAACAATTTTACTTTCCCTTGGACTCCCAGATGCAGAGAAATGCCCTGCACAGCGCAGAAACCTGTGACACCATGGGTGGAATAGGGTGCTGCAAATCCGTGCTTGTGTCAGTGGCAGGGGTGAGCTGCACAAACTTGTGCTCTCCTGTCACACGTTCTCCTCGCCAGACGCAGTGCAAAAGCTTTCTGCTTGCATTAAGAGCAAGAAAGGCAGAAGCCAGGACTCCGGAGCTCAGAGAAGGTAACCGCAAGAGGCGAGCCTCCTTCGGCAGAAGCTGCTTTCCGGAGCTCTTGGCAACCGGCCAAGGAACCATGTGTGTCAGAGGGAGAGTGCCGGTCAGAGCGCGGGCGGGGGAAAGCGCGAGCGCTGCGGGCAGGCGAATAAGGAAGGTGTTGAACAGGCATGTGGCACGGGAAACTTTCAGACTGCAAGTGGAACTTAGATGCTGCTCAGCCGCTTGCTGACAAGTCTCTAGTTGTCTTGTAGAAGAAGTACGGCCACGAGTTCCTTCTGCTGCTCCCTACTGCTGTTGCTGCTCTCTGCGACAACAATTTTACTTTCCCTTGGACTCCCAGATGCAGAGAAATGCCCTGCACAGCGCAGAAACCTGTCACACCATGGGTGGAATAGGGTGCTGCAAATCCGTGCTTGTGTCAGTGGCAGGGGTGAGCTGCACAAACATGTGCTGTCCTGTCACACGTTCTCCTCGCCAGACGCAGTGCAAAAGCTTTCTGCTTGCATTAAGAGCAAGAAAGGCAGAAGCCAGGACTCCGGAGCTCAGAGAAGGTAACCGCAAGAGGCGAGCCTCCTTCGGCAGAAGCTGCTTTCCGGAGCTCTTGGCAACCGGCCAAGGAACCATGTGTGTCAGAGGGAGCGTGCCGATCAGCGCGCTGGCGGGGGAAAGAGCGAGCGCTGCGGGCAGGCGAATAAGGAAGGTGTTGAACAGGTATCTGGCAGGCGAAAATTTCATATTGCAAGTGGAACATAGCTGCCGCTCGCACGCTTGCTGATTAGTTGCTAGATGTCGTGTGGAAGAAGTACTGAAACGACTTCCTTCTGCTGCTCCCTACTGCTGTTGCTGCTCTCTGCGGCAACAATTTTACTTTCTCTTGGACTCCCAGATGCAGAGAAATGCCCTGCACAGCGCAGAAACCTGTCACACTAAGGGTGGAATAGGGTGCTGCAAATCCGTGCTTGTGTCAGTGGCAGGGGTGAGCTGCACAAACTTGTGCTCTCCTGTCACACGTTCTCCTCGCCAGACGCAGTGCAAAAGCTTTCTGCTTGCATTAAGAGCAAGAAAGGCAGAAGCCAGGACTCCGGAGCTCAGAGAAGGTAACCGCAAGAGGCGAGCCTCCTTCGGCAGAAGCTGCTTTCCGGAGCTCTTGGCAACCGGCCAAGGAACCATGTGTGTCAGAGGGAGAGTGCCGGTCAGAGCGCGGGCGGGGGAAAGCGCGAGCGGTGCGGGCAGGCGAACCTTCTGCTGCTCCCTACTGCTGTTGCTGCTCTCTGCGACAACAATTGCGCTTTCCCTTGGACTCCCAGATGCAGAGAAATGCCCTGCACAGCGCAGAAACCTGTCACACCATGGGTGGAATAGGGTGCTGCAAATCCGTGCTTGTGTCAGTGGCAGGGGTGAGCTGCACAAACATGTGCTGTCCTGTCACACGTTCTCCTCGCCAGACGCAGTGCAAAAGCTTTCTGCTTGCATTAAGAGCAAGAAAGGCAGAAGCCAGGACTCCGGAGCTCAGAGAAGGTAACCGCAAGAGGCGAGCCTCCTTCGGCAGAAGCTGCTTTCCGGAGCTCTTGGCAACCGGCCAAGGAACCGTGTGTGTCAGAGGGAGAGTGCCGGTCAGAGCGCGGGCGGGGGAAAGCGCGAGCGCTGCGGGCAGGCGAATAAGGAAGTTGCTGAACAGGCATGTGGCACGCGAAACTTTCAGACTGCAAGTGGAACTTAGCTGCTGCTCAGCCGCTTGCTGACAAGTCTCTAGTTGTCTTGTAGAAGAAGTACGGCCACGACTTCCTTCTGCTGCTCCCTACTGCTGTTGCTGCTCTCTGCGACAACAATTTTACTTTCCCTTGGACTCCCAGATGCAGAGAAATGCCCTGCACAGCGCAGAAACCTGTCACACCATGGGTGGAATAGGGTGCTGCAAATCCGTGCTTGTGTCAGTGGCAGGGGTGAGCTGCACAAACATGTGCTGTCCTGTCACACGTTCTCCTCGCCAGACGCAGTGCAAAAGCTTTCTGCTTGCATTAAGAGCAAGAAAGGCAGAAGCCAGGACTCCGGAGCTCAGAGAAGGTAACCGCAAGAGGCGAGCCTCCTTCGGCAGAAGCTGCTTTCCGGAGCTCTGCGTCTGGCGAGGAGAACGTGTGACAGGACAGCACATGTTTGTGCAGCTTACCCCTGCCACTGACACAAGCACGGATTTGCAGCACCCTATTCCACCCATGGGGTGACAGCTTTCTGTGCTGCCCAGGGCATTTCTCTGCATCTGGGAGTCCAAGGGAAAGCGCAATTGTTGTTGCAGAGAGCAGCAACAGCAGTAGGGAGCAGCAGAAGGAAGTCATGGCCGTACTTGTTCCACACGGCAACTAGCGGCTAATCAACAAGCGTGCGAGCAGCAGCTAAGTTCCACTTGCAGTCTGAAAGTTTCGCGTGCCAGATGCCTGTTCAACACCTTCCTTATTCGCCTGCCCGCAGCGCTCGCGCTTTCCCCCGCCCGCGCGCTGACCGGCACTCTCCCTCAGACATACATGGGAAGTTGGCCGGTTGCCAAGAGCTCCGGAATGCAGCTTCTGCCGAAGGAGGCTCGCCTCTTGCGGTTACCTTCTCCGAACTGCGGAGTCGCGGCTTCTGCTTTTCTTTGCTCTTAATGCAAGCGGAAAGTACGGCCACGACTTCCTTCTGCTTCTCCCTACTGCTGTTGCTGCTCTCTGCGACAACAATTGCGCTTTCCCTTGGACTCCCAGATGCAGAGAAATGGCCTGGGCAGCACAGAAAGCTGTCACCCCATGGGTGGAATAGGGTGCTGCAAATCCGTGCTTGTGTCAGTGGCAGGGGTAAGCTGCACAAACATGTGCTCTCCTGTCACACGTTCTCCTCGCCAGACGCAGAGCAAAAGCTTTCCGCTTGCATTAAGAGCAAAGAAAAGCAGAAGCCGCGACTCCGCAGTTCGGAGAAGGTAACCGCAAGAGGCGAGCCTCCTTCGGCAGAAGCTGCATTCCGGAGCTCTTGGCAACCGGCCAACTTCCCATGTATGTCTGAGGGAGAGTGCCGGTCAGCGCGCGGGCAGGGGAAAGAGCGAGCGCTGCGGGCAGGCGAATAAGGAAGGTGTTGAACAGGCATCTGGCACGCGAAACTTTCAGACTGCAAGTGGAACTTAGCTGCTGCTCAGCCGCTTCCTGACAAGTCTCTAGTTGTCTTGTAGAAGAAGTACGGCCACGAGTTCCTTCTGCTGCTCCCTACTGCTGTTGCTGCTCTCTGCGACAACAATTTTACTTTCCCTTGGACTCCCAGATGCAGAGAAATGCCCTGCACAGCGCAGAAACCTGTCACACCATGGGTGGAATAGGGTGCTGCAAATCCGTGCTTGTGTCAGTGGCAGGGGTAAGCTGCACAAACATGTGCTCTCCTGTCACACGTTCTCCTCGCCAGACGCAGAGCAAAAGCTTTCCGCTTATATTAAGAGCAAAGAAAAGCAGAAGCCGCGACTCCGCAGTTCGGAGAAGGTAACCGCAAGAGGCGAGCCTCCTTCGGCAGAAGCTGCATTCCGGAGCTCTTGGCAACCGGCCAACTTCCCATGTATGTCTGAGGGAGAGTGCCGGTCAGCGCGCGGGCGGGGGAAAGCGCGAGCGCTGCGGGCAGGCGAATAAGGAAGGTGTTGAACAGGCATCTGGCACGCGAAACTTTCAGACTGCAAGTGGAACTTAGCTGCTGCTCGCACGCTTGTTGATTAGTCGCTAGTTGTCGTGTGGAACAAGTACGGCCATGACTTCCTTCTGCTGCTCCCTACTGCTGTTGCTACCCTCTGCCACAACAATTTTACTTTCCCTTGGACTCCCAGATGCAGAGAAATGCCCTGGGCAGCACAGAAAGCTGTCACCCCATGGGTGGAATAGGGTGCTGCAAATCCGTGCTTGTGTCAGTGGCAGGGGTAAGCTGCACAAACATGTGCTCTCCTGTCACACGTTCTCCTCGCCAGACGCAGAGCAAAAGCTTTCCGCTTGCATTAAGAACAAAGAAAAGCAGAAGCCGCGACTCCGCAGTTCGGAGAAGGTAACCGCAAGAGGCGAGCCTCCTTCGGCAGAAGCTGCATTCCGGAGCTCTTGGCAACCGGCCAAGGAACCATGTGTGTCAGAGGGAGAGTGCCGGTCAGAGCGCGGGCGGGGGAAAGAGCGAGCGCTGCGGGCAGGCGAATAATGAAGGTGTTGAACAGGCATCTGGCACGCGAAACTTTCAGACTGCAAGTGGAACTTAGCTGCTGCTCGCACGCTTGTTGATTAGTCGCTAGTTGTCATGTGGAACAAGTACGGCCATGACTTCCTTCTGCTGCTCCCTACTGCTGTTGCTGCTCTCTGCGACAACAATTTTACTTTCCCTTGGACTCCCAGATGCAGAGAAATGCCCTGCACAGCGCAGAAACCTGTGACACCATGGGTGGAATAGGGTGCTGCAAATCCGTGCTTGTGTCAGTGGCAGGGGTGAGCTGCACAAACTTGTGCTCTCCTGTCACACGTTCTCCTCGCCAGACGCAGTGCAAAAGCTTTCTGCTTGCATTAAGAGCAAGAAAGGCAGAAGCCAGGACTCCGGAGCTCAGAGAAGGTAACCGCAAGAGGCGAGCCTCCTTCGGCAGAAGCTGCATTCCGGAGCTCTTGGCAACCGGCCAAGGAACCATGTGTGTCAGAGGGAGAGTGCCGGTCAGAGCGCGGGCGGGGGAAAGAGCGAGCGCTGCGGGCAGGCGAATAATGAAGGTGTTGAACAGGCATCTGGCACGCGAAACTTTCAGACTGCAAGTGGAACTTAGCTGCTGCTCGCACGCTTGTTGATTAGTCGCTAGTTGTCATGTGGAACAAGTACGGCCATGACTTCCTTCTGCTGCTCCCTACTGCTGTTGCTGCTCTCTGCGACAACAATTTTACTTTCCCTTGGACTCCCAGATGCAGAGAAATGCCCTGCACAGCGCAGAAACCTGTGACACCATGGGTGGAATAGGGTGCTGCAAATCCGTGCTTGTGTCAGTGGCAGGGGTGAGCTGCACAAACTTGTGCTGTCCTGTCACACGTTCTCCTCGCCAGACGCAGTGCAAAAGCTTTCTGCTTGCATTAAGAGCAAGAAAGGCAGAAGCCAGGACTCCGGAGCTCAGAGAAGGTAACCGCAAGAGGCGAGCCTCCTTCGGCAGAAGCTGCTTTCCGGAGCTCTTGGCAACCGGCCAAGGAACCATGTGTGTCAGAGGGAGAGTGCCGGTCAGAGCGCGGGCGGGGGAAAGCGCGAGCGCTGCGGGCAGGCGAATAAGGAAGGTGTTGAACAGGCATGTGGCACGGGAAACTTTCAGACTGCAAGTGGAACTTAGATGCTGCTCAGCCGCTTGCTGACAAGTCTCTAGTTGTCTTGTAGAAGAAGTACGGCCACGAGTTCCTTCTGCTGCTCCCTACTGCTGTTGCTGCTCTCTGCGACAACAATTTTACTTTCCCTTGGACTCCCAGATGCAGAGAAATGCCCTGCACAGCGCAGAAACCTGTCACACCATGGGTGGAATAGGGTGCTGCAAATCCGTGCTTGTGTCAGTGGCAGGGGTGAGCTGCACAAACATGTGCTGTCCTGTCACACGTTCTCCTCGCCAGACGCAGTGCAAAAGCTTTCTGCTTGCATTAAGAGCAAGAAAGGCAGAAGCCAGGACTCCGGAGCTCAGAGAAGGTAACCGCAAGAGGCGAGCCTCCTTCGGCAGAAGCTGCTTTCCGGAGCTCTTGGCAACCGGCCAAGGAACCATGTGTGTCAGAGGGAGCGTGCCGATCAGCGCGCTGGCGGGGGAAAGAGCGAGCGCTGCGGGCAGGCGAATAAGGAAGGTGTTGAACAGGTATCTGGCAGGCGAAAATTTCATATTGCAAGTGGAACATAGCTGCCGCTCGCACGCTTGCTGATTAGTTGCTAGATGTCGTGTGGAAGAAGTACTGAAACGACTTCCTTCTGCTGCTCCCTACTGCTGTTGCTGCTCTCTGCGGCAACAATTTTACTTTCTCTTGGACTCCCAGATGCAGAGAAATGCCCTGCACAGCGCAGAAACCTGTCACACTAAGGGTGGAATAGGGTGCTGCAAATCCGTGCTTGTGTCAGTGGCAGGGGTGAGCTGCACAAACTTGTGCTCTCCTGTCACACGTTCTCCTCGCCAGACGCAGTGCAAAAGCTTTCTGCTTGCATTAAGAGCAAGAAAGGCAGAAGCCAGGACTCCGGAGCTCAGAGAAGGTAACCGCAAGAGGCGAGCCTCCTTCGGCAGAAGCTGCTTTCCGGAGCTCTTGGCAACCGGCCAAGGAACCATGTGTGTCAGAGGGAGAGTGCCGGTCAGAGCGCGGGCGGGGGAAAGCGCGAGCGGTGCGGGCAGGCGAACCTTCTGCTGCTCCCTACTGCTGTTGCTGCTCTCTGCGACAACAATTGCGCTTTCCCTTGGACTCCCAGATGCAGAGAAATGCCCTGCACAGCGCAGAAACCTGTCACACCATGGGTGGAATAGGGTGCTGCAAATCCGTGCTTGTGTCAGTGGCAGGGGTGAGCTGCACAAACATGTGCTGTCCTGTCACACGTTCTCCTCGCCAGACGCAGTGCAAAAGCTTTCTGCTTGCATTAAGAGCAAGAAAGGCAGAAGCCAGGACTCCGGAGCTCAGAGAAGGTAACCGCAAGAGGCGAGCCTCCTTCGGCAGAAGCTGCTTTCCGGAGCTCTTGGCAACCGGCCAAGGAACCATGTGTGTCAGAGGGAGAGTGCCGGTCAGAGCGCGGGCGGGGGAAAGCGCGAGCGCTGCGGACAGGCGAATAAGGAAGTTGCTGAACAGGCATGTGGCACGCGAAACTTTCAGACTGCAAGTGGAACTTAGCTGCTGCTCAGCCGCTTGCTGACAAGTCTCTAGTTGTCTTGTAGAAGAAGTACGGCCACGACTTCCTTCTGCTGCTCCCTACTGCTGTTGCTGCTCTCTGCGACAACAATTTTACTTTCCCTTGGACTCCCAGATGCAGAGAAATGCCCTGCACAGCGCAGAAACCTGTCACACCATGGGTGGAATAGGGTGCTGCAAATCCGTGCTTGTGTCAGTGGCAGGGGTGAGCTGCACAAACATGTGCTGTCCTGTCACACGTTCTCCTCGCCAGACGCAGTGCAAAAGCTTTCTGCTTGCATTAAGAGCAAGAAAGGCAGAAGCCAGGACTCCGGAGCTCAGAGAAGGTAACCGCAAGAGGCGAGCCTCCTTCGGCAGAAGCTGCTTTCCGGAGCTCTGCGTCTGGCGAGGAGAACGTGTGACAGGACAGCACATGTTTGTGCAGCTTACCCCTGCCACTGACACAAGCACGGATTTGCAGCACCCTATTCCACCCATGGGGTGACAGCTTTCTGTGCTGCCCAGGGCATTTCTCTGCATCTGGGAGTCCAAGGGAAAGCGCAATTGTTGTTGCAGAGATCAGCAACAGCAGTAGGGAGCAGCAGAAGGAAGTCATGGCCGTACTTGTTCCACACGGCAACTAGCGGCTAATCAACAAGCGTGCGAGCAGCAGCTAAGTTCCACTTGCAGTCTGAAAGTTTCGCGTGCCAGATGCCTGTTCAACACCTTCCTTATTCGCCTGCCCGCAGCGCTCGCGCTTTCCCCCGCCCGCGCGCTGACCGGCACTCTCCCTCAGACATACATGGGAAGTTGGCCGGTTGCCAAGAGCTCCGGAAAGCAGCTTCTGCCGAAGGAGGCTCGCCTCTTGCGGTTACCTTCTCCGAACTGCGGAGTCGCGGCTTCTGCTTTTCTTTGCTCTTAATGCAAGCGGAAAGTACGGCCACGACTTCCTTCTGCTTCTCCCTACTGCTGTTGCTGCTCTCTGCGACAACAATTGCGCTTTCCCTTGGACTCCCAGATGCAGAGAAATGCCCTGGGCAGCACAGAAAGCTGTCACCCCATGGGTGGAATAGGGTGCTGCAAATCCGTGCTTGTGTCAGTGGCAGGGGTAAGCTGCACAAACATGTGCTCTCCTGTCACACGTTCTCCTCGCCAGACGCAGAGCAAAAGCTTTCCGCTTGCATTAAGAGCAAAGAAAAGCAGAAGCCGCGACTCCGCAGTTCGGAGAAGGTAACCGCAAGAGGCGAGCCTCCTTCGGCAGAAGCTGCATTCCGGAGCTCTTGGCAACCGGCCAACTTCCCATGTATGTCTGAGGGAGAGTGCCGGTCAGCGCGCGGGCGGGGGAAAGCGCGAGCGCTGCGGGCAGGCGAATAAGGAAGGTGTTGAACAGGCATCTGGCACGCGAAACTTTCAGACTGCAAGTGGAACTTAGCTGCTGCTCGCACGCTTGTTGATTAGCCGCTAGTTGCCGTGTGGAACAAGTACGGCCATGACTTCCTTCTGCTGCTCCCTACTGCTGTTGCTGCTCTCTGCAACAACAATTGCGCTTTCCCTTGGACTCCCAGATGCAGAGAAATGCCCTGGGCAGCACAGAAAGCTGTCACCCCATGGGTGGAATAGGGTGCTGCAAATCCGTGCTTGTGTCAGTGGCAGGGGTAAGCTGCACAAACATGTGCTCTCCTGTCACACGTTCTCCTCGCCAGACGCAGAGCAAAAGCTTTCCGCTTATATTAAGAGCAAAGAAAAGCAGAAGCCGCGACTCCGCAGTTCGGAGAAGGTAACCGCAAGAGGCGAGCCTCCTTCGGCAGAAGCTGCATTCCGGAGCTCTTGGCAACCGGCCAACTTCCCATGTATGTCTGAGGGAGAGTGCCGGTCAGCGCGCGGGCGGGGGAAAGCGCGAGCGCTGCGGGCAGGCGAATAAGGAAGGTGTTGAACAGGCATCTGGCACGCGAAACTTTCAGACTGCAAGTGGAACTTAGCTGCTGCTCGCACGCTTGTTGATTAGTCGCTAGTTGTCGTGTGGAACAAGTACGGCCATGACTTCCTTCTGCTGCTCCCTACTGCTGTTGCTACCCTCTGCCACAACAATTGCGCTTTCCCTTGGACTCCCAGATGCAGAGAAATGCCCTGGGCAGCACAGAAAGCTGTCACCCCATGGGTGGAATAGGGTGCTGCAAATCCGTGCTTGTGTCAGTGGCAGGGGTAAGCTGCACAAACATGTGCTCTCCTGTCACACGTTCTCCTCGCCAGACGCAGAGCAAAAGCTTTCCGCTTGCATTAAGAACAAAGAAAAGCAGAAGCCGCGACTCCGCAGTTCGGAGAAGGTAACCGCAAGAGGCGAGCCTCCTTCGGCAGAAGCTGCATTCCGGAGCTCTTGGCAACCGGCCAAGGAACCATGTGTGTCAGAGGGAGAGTGCCGGTCAGAGCGCGGGCGGGGGAAAGAGCGAGCGCTGCGGGCAGGCGAATAATGAAGGTGTTGAACAGGCATCTGGCACGCGAAACTTTCAGACTGCAAGTGGAACTTAGCTGCTGCTCGCACGCTTGTTGATTAGTCGCTAGTTGTCATGTGGAACAAGTACGGCCATGACTTCCTTCTGCTGCTCCCTACTGCTGTTGCTGCTCTCTGCGACAACAATTTTACTTTCCCTTGGACTCCCAGATGCAGAGAAATGCCCTGCACAGCGCAGAAACCTGTGACACCATGGGTGGAATAGGGTGCTGCAAATCCGTGCTTGTGTCAGTGGCAGGGGTGAGCTGCACAAACTTGTGCTCTCCTGTCACACGTTCTCCTCGCCAGACGCAGTGCAAAAGCTTTCTGCTTGCATTAAGAGCAAGAAAGGCAGAAGCCAGGACTCCGGAGCTCAGAGAAGGTAACCGCAAGAGGCGAGCCTCCTTCGGCAGAAGCTGCATTCCGGAGCTCTTGGCAACCGGCCAAGGAACCATGTGTGTCAGAGGGAGAGTGCCGGTCAGAGCGCGGGCGGGGGAAAGCGCGAGCGCTGCGGGCAGGCGAATAAGGAAGGTGTTGAACAGGCATGTGGCACGGGAAACTTTCAGACTGCAAGTGGAACTTAGATGCTGCTCAGCCGCTTGCTGACAAGTCTCTAGTTGTCTTGTAGAAGAAGTACGGCCACGAGTTCCTTCTGCTGCTCCCTACTGCTGTTGCTGCTCTCTGCGACAACAATTTTACTTTCCCTTGGACTCCCAGATGCAGAGAAATGCCCTGCACAGCGCAGAAACCTGTCACACCATGGGTGGAATAGGGTGCTGCAAATCCGTGCTTGTGTCAGTGGCAGGGGTGAGCTGCACAAACATGTGCTGTCCTGTCACACGTTCTCCTCGCCAGACGCAGTGCAAAAGCTTTCTGCTTGCATTAAGAGCAAGAAAGGCAGAAGCCAGGACTCCGGAGCTCAGAGAAGGTAACCGCAAGAGGCGAGCCTCCTTCGGCAGAAGCTGCTTTCCGGAGCTCTTGGCAACCGGCCAAGGAACCATGTGTGTCAGAGGGAGCGTGCCGATCAGCGCGCTGGCGGGGGAAAGAGCGAGCGCTGCGGGCAGGCGAATAAGGAAGGTGTTGAACAGGTATCTGGCAGGCGAAAATTTCATATTGCAAGTGGAACATAGCTGCCGCTCGCACGCTTGCTGATTAGTTGCTAGATGTCGTGTGGAAGAAGTACTGAAACGACTTCCTTCTGCTGCTCCCTACTGCTGTTGCTGCTCTCTGCGGCAACAATTTTACTTTCTCTTGGACTCCCAGATGCAGAGAAATGCCCTGCACAGCGCAGAAACCTGTCACACTAAGGGTGGAATAGGGTGCTGCAAATCCGTGCTTGTGTCAGTGGCAGGGGTGAGCTGCACAAACTTGTGCTCTCCTGTCACACGTTCTCCTCGCCAGACGCAGTGCAAAAGCTTTCTGCTTGCATTAAGAGCAAGAAAGGCAGAAGCCAGGACTCCGGAGCTCAGAGAAGGTAACCGCAAGAGGCGAGCCTCCTTCGGCAGAAGCTGCTTTCCGGAGCTCTTGGCAACCGGCCAAGGAACCATGTGTGTCAGAGGGAGAGTGCCGGTCAGAGCGCGGGCGGGGGAAAGCGCGAGCGGTGCGGGCAGGCGAACCTTCTGCTGCTCCCTACTGCTGTTGCTGCTCTCTGCGACAACAATTGCGCTTTCCCTTGGACTCCCAGATGCAGAGAAATGCCCTGCACAGCGCAGAAACCTGTCACACCATGGGTGGAATAGGGTGCTGCAAATCCGTGCTTGTGTCAGTGGCAGGGGTGAGCTGCACAAACATGTGCTGTCCTGTCACACGTTCTCCTCGCCAGACGCAGTGCAAAAGCTTTCTGCTTGCATTAAGAGCAAGAAAGGCAGAAGCCAGGACTCCGGAGCTCAGAGAAGGTAACCGCAAGAGGCGAGCCTCCTTCGGCAGAAGCTGCTTTCCGGAGCTCTTGGCAACCGGCCAAGGAACCATGTGTGTCAGAGGGAGAGTGCCGGTCAGAGCGCGGGCGGGGGAAAGCGCGAGCGCTGCGGACAGGCGAATAAGGAAGTTGCTGAACAGGCATGTGGCACGCGAAACTTTCAGACTGCAAGTGGAACTTAGCTGCTGCTCAGCCGCTTGCTGACAAGTCTCTAGTTGTCTTGTAGAAGAAGTACGGCCACGACTTCCTTCTGCTGCTCCCTACTGCTGTTGCTGCTCTCTGCGACAACAATTTTACTTTCCCTTGGACTCCCAGATGCAGAGAAATGCCCTGCACAGCGCAGAAACCTGTCACACCATGGGTGGAATAGGGTGCTGCAAATCCGTGCTTGTGTCAGTGGCAGGGGTGAGCTGCACAAACATGTGCTGTCCTGTCACACGTTCTCCTCGCCAGACGCAGTGCAAAAGCTTTCTGCTTGCATTAAGAGCAAGAAAGGCAGAAGCCAGGACTCCGGAGCTCAGAGAAGGTAACCGCAAGAGGCGAGCCTCCTTCGGCAGAAGCTGCTTTCCGGAGCTCTGCGTCTGGCGAGGAGAACGTGTGACAGGACAGCACATGTTTGTGCAGCTTACCCCTGCCACTGACACAAGCACGGATTTGCAGCACCCTATTCCACCCATGGGGTGACAGCTTTCTGTGCTGCCCAGGGCATTTCTCTGCATCTGGGAGTCCAAGGGAAAGCGCAATTGTTGTTGCAGAGATCAGCAACAGCAGTAGGGAGCAGCAGAAGGAAGTCATGGCCGTACTTGTTCCACACGGCAACTAGCGGCTAATCAACAAGCGTGCGAGCAGCAGCTAAGTTCCACTTGCAGTCTGAAAGTTTCGCGTGCCAGATGCCTGTTCAACACCTTCCTTATTCGCCTGCCCGCAGCGCTCGCGCTTTCCCCCGCCCGCGCGCTGACCGGCACTCTCCCTCAGACATACATGGGAAGTTGGCCGGTTGCCAAGAGCTCCGGAAAGCAGCTTCTGCCGAAGGAGGCTCGCCTCTTGCGGTTACCTTCTCCGAACTGCGGAGTCGCGGCTTCTGCTTTTCTTTGCTCTTAATGCAAGCGGAAAGTACGGCCACGACTTCCTTCTGCTTCTCCCTACTGCTGTTGCTGCTCTCTGCGACAACAATTGCGCTTTCCCTTGGACTCCCAGATGCAGAGAAATGCCCTGGGCAGCACAGAAAGCTGTCACCCCATGGGTGGAATAGGGTGCTGCAAATCCGTGCTTGTGTCAGTGGCAGGGGTAAGCTGCACAAACATGTGCTCTCCTGTCACACGTTCTCCTCGCCAGACGCAGAGCAAAAGCTTTCCGCTTGCATTAAGAGCAAAGAAAAGCAGAAGCCGCGACTCCGCAGTTCGGAGAAGGTAACCGCAAGAGGCGAGCCTCCTTCGGCAGAAGCTGCATTCCGGAGCTCTTGGCAACCGGCCAACTTCCCATGTATGTCTGAGGGAGAGTGCCGGTCAGCGCGCGGGCGGGGGAAAGCGCGAGCGCTGCGGGCAGGCGAATAAGGAAGGTGTTGAACAGGCATCTGGCACGCGAAACTTTCAGACTGCAAGTGGAACTTAGCTGCTGCTCGCACGCTTGTTGATTAGCCGCTAGTTGCCGTGTGGAACAAGTACGGCCATGACTTCCTTCTGCTGCTCCCTACTGCTGTTGCTGCTCTCTGCAACAACAATTGCGCTTTCCCTTGGACTCCCAGATGCAGAGAAATGCCCTGGGCAGCACAGAAAGCTGTCACCCCATGGGTGGAATAGGGTGCTGCAAATCCGTGCTTGTGTCAGTGGCAGGGGTAAGCTGCACAAACATGTGCTCTCCTGTCACACGTTCTCCTCGCCAGACGCAGAGCAAAAGCTTTCCGCTTATATTAAGAGCAAAGAAAAGCAGAAGCCGCGACTCCGCAGTTCGGAGAAGGTAACCGCAAGAGGCGAGCCTCCTTCGGCAGAAGCTGCATTCCGGAGCTCTTGGCAACCGGCCAACTTCCCATGTATGTCTGAGGGAGAGTGCCGGTCAGCGCGCGGGCGGGGGAAAGCGCGAGCGCTGCGGGCAGGCGAATAAGGAAGGTGTTGAACAGGCATCTGGCACGCGAAACTTTCAGACTGCAAGTGGAACTTAGCTGCTGCTCAGCCGCTTGCTGACAAGTCTCTAGTTGTCTTGTAGAAGAAGTACGGCCACGACTTCCTTCTGCTGCTCCCTACTGCTGTTGCTGCTCTCTGCGACAACAATTTTACTTTCCCTTGGACTCCCAGATGCAGAGAAATGCCCTGCACAGCGCAGAAACCTGTCACACCATGGGTGGAATAGGGTGCTGCAAATCCGTGCTTGTGTCAGTGGCAGGGGTGAGCTGCACAAACATGTGCTGTCCTGTCACACGTTCTCCTCGCCAGACGCAGTGCAAAAGCTTTCTGCTTGCATTAAGAGCAAGAAAGGCAGAAGCCAGGACTCCGGAGCTCAGAGAAGGTAACCGCAAGAGGCGAGCCTCCTTCGGCAGAAGCTGCTTTCCGGAGCTCTGCGTCTGGCGAGGAGAACGTGTGACAGGACAGCACATGTTTGTGCAGCTTACCCCTGCCACTGACACAAGCACGGATTTGCAGCACCCTATTCCACCCATGGGGTGACAGCTTTCTGTGCTGCCCAGGGCATTTCTCTGCATCTGGGAGTCCAAGGGAAAGCGCAATTGTTGTTGCAGAGATCAGCAACAGCAGTAGGGAGCAGCAGAAGGAAGTCATGGCCGTACTTGTTCCACACGGCAACTAGCGGCTAATCAACAAGCGTGCGAGCAGCAGCTAAGTTCCACTTGCAGTCTGAAAGTTTCGCGTGCCAGATGCCTGTTCAACACCTTCCTTATTCGCCTGCCCGCAGCGCTCGCGCTTTCCCCCGCCCGCGCGCTGACCGGCACTCTCCCTCAGACATACATGGGAAGTTGGCCGGTTGCCAAGAGCTCCGGAAAGCAGCTTCTGCCGAAGGAGGCTCGCCTCTTGCGGTTACCTTCTCCGAACTGCGGAGTCGCGGCTTCTGCTTTTCTTTGCTCTTAATGCAAGCGGAAAGTACGGCCACGACTTCCTTCTGCTTCTCCCTACTGCTGTTGCTGCTCTCTGCGACAACAATTGCGCTTTCCCTTGGACTCCCAGATGCAGAGAAATGCCCTGGGCAGCACAGAAAGCTGTCACCCCATGGGTGGAATAGGGTGCTGCAAATCCGTGCTTGTGTCAGTGGCAGGGGTAAGCTGCACAAACATGTGCTCTCCTGTCACACGTTCTCCTCGCCAGACGCAGAGCAAAAGCTTTCCGCTTGCATTAAGAGCAAAGAAAAGCAGAAGCCGCGACTCCGCAGTTCGGAGAAGGTAACCGCAAGAGGCGAGCCTCCTTCGGCAGAAGCTGCATTCCGGAGCTCTTGGCAACCGGCCAACTTCCCATGTATGTCTGAGGGAGAGTGCCGGTCAGCGCGCGGGCGGGGGAAAGCGCGAGCGCTGCGGGCAGGCGAATAAGGAAGGTGTTGAACAGGCATCTGGCACGCGAAACTTTCAGACTGCAAGTGGAACTTAGCTGCTGCTCAGCCGCTTGCTGACAAGTCTCTAGTTGTCTTGTAGAAGAAGTACGGCCACGACTTCCTTCTGCTGCTCCCTACTGCTGTTGCTGCTCTCTGCGACAACAATTTTACTTTCCCTTGGACTCCCAGATGCAGAGAAATGCCCTGCACAGCGCAGAAACCTGTCACACCATGGGTGGAATAGGGTGCTGCAAATCCGTGCTTGTGTCAGTGGCAGGGGTGAGCTGCACAAACATGTGCTGTCCTGTCACACGTTCTCCTCGCCAGACGCAGTGCAAAAGCTTTCTGCTTGCATTAAGAGCAAGAAAGGCAGAAGCCAGGACTCCGGAGCTCAGAGAAGGTAACCGCAAGAGGCGAGCCTCCTTCGGCAGAAGCTGCTTTCCGGAGCTCTGCGTCTGGCGAGGAGAACGTGTGACAGGACAGCACATGTTTGTGCAGCTTACCCCTGCCACTGACACAAGCACGGATTTGCAGCACCCTATTCCACCCATGGGGTGACAGCTTTCTGTGCTGCCCAGGGCATTTCTCTGCATCTGGGAGTCCAAGGGAAAGCGCAATTGTTGTTGCAGAGATCAGCAACAGCAGTAGGGAGCAGCAGAAGGAAGTCATGGCCGTACTTGTTCCACACGGCAACTAGCGGCTAATCAACAAGCGTGCGAGCAGCAGCTAAGTTCCACTTGCAGTCTGAAAGTTTCGCGTGCCAGATGCCTGTTCAACACCTTCCTTATTCGCCTGCCCGCAGCGCTCGCGCTTTCCCCCGCCCGCGCGCTGACCGGCACTCTCCCTCAGACATACATGGGAAGTTGGCCGGTTGCCAAGAGCTCCGGAAAGCAGCTTCTGCCGAAGGAGGCTCGCCTCTTGCGGTTACCTTCTCCGAACTGCGGAGTCGCGGCTTCTGCTTTTCTTTGCTCTTAATGCAAGCGGAAAGTACGGCCACGACTTCCTTCTGCTTCTCCCTACTGCTGTTGCTGCTCTCTGCGACAACAATTGCGCTTTCCCTTGGACTCCCAGATGCAGAGAAATGCCCTGGGCAGCACAGAAAGCTGTCACCCCATGGGTGGAATAGGGTGCTGCAAATCCGTGCTTGTGTCAGTGGCAGGGGTAAGCTGCACAAACATGTGCTCTCCTGTCACACGTTCTCCTCGCCAGACGCAGAGCAAAAGCTTTCCGCTTGCATTAAGAGCAAAGAAAAGCAGAAGCCGCGACTCCGCAGTTCGGAGAAGGTAACCGCAAGAGGCGAGCCTCCTTCGGCAGAAGCTGCATTCCGGAGCTCTTGGCAACCGGCCAACTTCCCATGTATGTCTGAGGGAGAGTGCCGGTCAGCGCGCGGGCGGGGGAAAGCGCGAGCGCTGCGGGCAGGCGAATAAGGAAGGTGTTGAACAGGCATCTGGCACGCGAAACTTTCAGACTGCAAGTGGAACTTAGCTGCTGCTCGCACGCTTGTTGATTAGCCGCTAGTTGCCGTGTGGAACAAGTACGGCCATGACTTCCTTCTGCTGCTCCCTACTGCTGTTGCTGCTCTCTGCAACAACAATTGCGCTTTCCCTTGGACTCCCAGATGCAGAGAAATGCCCTGGGCAGCACAGAAAGCTGTCACCCCATGGGTGGAATAGGGTGCTGCAAATCCGTGCTTGTGTCAGTGGCAGGGGTAAGCTGCACAAACATGTGCTCTCCTGTCACACGTTCTCCTCGCCAGACGCAGAGCAAAAGCTTTCCGCTTATATTAAGAGCAAAGAAAAGCAGAAGCCGCGACTCCGCAGTTCGGAGAAGGTAACCGCAAGAGGCGAGCCTCCTTCGGCAGAAGCTGCATTCCGGAGCTCTTGGCAACCGGCCAACTTCCCATGTATGTCTGAGGGAGAGTGCCGGTCAGCGCGCGGGCGGGGGAAAGCGCGAGCGCTGCGGGCAGGCGAATAAGGAAGGTGTTGAACAGGCATCTGGCACGCGAAACTTTCAGACTGCAAGTGGAACTTAGCTGCTGCTCGCACGCTTGTTGATTAGTCGCTAGTTGTCGTGTGGAACAAGTACGGCCATGACTTCCTTCTGCTGCTCCCTACTGCTGTTGCTACCCTCTGCCACAACAATTGCGCTTTCCCTTGGACTCCCAGATGCAGAGAAATGCCCTGGGCAGCACAGAAAGCTGTCACCCCATGGGTGGAATAGGGTGCTGCAAATCCGTGCTTGTGTCAGTGGCAGGGGTAAGCTGCACAAACATGTGCTCTCCTGTCACACGTTCTCCTCGCCAGACGCAGAGCAAAAGCTTTCCGCTTGCATTAAGAACAAAGAAAAGCAGAAGCCGCGACTCCGCAGTTCGGAGAAGGTAACCGCAAGAGGCGAGCCTCCTTCGGCAGAAGCTGCATTCCGGAGCTCTTGGCAACCGGCCAAGGAACCATGTGTGTCAGAGGGAGAGTGCCGGTCAGAGCGCGGGCGGGGGAAAGAGCGAGCGCTGCGGGCAGGCGAATAATGAAGGTGTTGAACAGGCATCTGGCACGCGAAACTTTCAGACTGCAAGTGGAACTTAGCTGCTGCTCGCACGCTTGTTGATTAGTCGCTAGTTGTCATGTGGAACAAGTACGGCCATGACTTCCTTCTGCTGCTCCCTACTGCTGTTGCTGCTCTCTGCGACAACAATTTTACTTTCCCTTGGACTCCCAGATGCAGAGAAATGCCCTGCACAGCGCAGAAACCTGTGACACCATGGGTGGAATAGGGTGCTGCAAATCCGTGCTTGTGTCAGTGGCAGGGGTGAGCTGCACAAACTTGTGCTCTCCTGTCACACGTTCTCCTCGCCAGACGCAGTGCAAAAGCTTTCTGCTTGCATTAAGAGCAAGAAAGGCAGAAGCCAGGACTCCGGAGCTCAGAGAAGGTAACCGCAAGAGGCGAGCCTCCTTCGGCAGAAGCTGCATTCCGGAGCTCTTGGCAACCGGCCAAGGAACCATGTGTGTCAGAGGGAGAGTGCCGGTCAGAGCGCGGGCGGGGGAAAGCGCGAGCGCTGCGGGCAGGCGAATAAGGAAGGTGTTGAACAGGCATGTGGCACGGGAAACTTTCAGACTGCAAGTGGAACTTAGATGCTGCTCAGCCGCTTGCTGACAAGTCTCTAGTTGTCTTGTAGAAGAAGTACGGCCACGAGTTCCTTCTGCTGCTCCCTACTGCTGTTGCTGCTCTCTGCGACAACAATTTTACTTTCCCTTGGACTCCCAGATGCAGAGAAATGCCCTGCACAGCGCAGAAACCTGTCACACCATGGGTGGAATAGGGTGCTGCAAATCCGTGCTTGTGTCAGTGGCAGGGGTGAGCTGCACAAACATGTGCTGTCCTGTCACACGTTCTCCTCGCCAGACGCAGTGCAAAAGCTTTCTGCTTGCATTAAGAGCAAGAAAGGCAGAAGCCAGGACTCCGGAGCTCAGAGAAGGTAACCGCAAGAGGCGAGCCTCCTTCGGCAGAAGCTGCTTTCCGGAGCTCTTGGCAACCGGCCAAGGAACCATGTGTGTCAGAGGGAGCGTGCCGATCAGCGCGCTGGCGGGGGAAAGAGCGAGCGCTGCGGGCAGGCGAATAAGGAAGGTGTTGAACAGGTATCTGGCAGGCGAAACTTTCATATTGCAAGTGGAACATAGCTGCCGCTCGCACGCTTGCTGATTAGTTGCTAGATGTCGTGTGGAAGAAGTACTGAAACGACTTCCTTCTGCTGCTCCCTACTGCTGTTGCTGCTCTCTGCGGCAACAATTTTACTTTCTCTTGGACTCCCAGATGCAGAGAAATGCCCTGCACAGCGCAGAAACCTGTCACACTAAGGGTGGAATAGGGTGCTGCAAATCCGTGCTTGTGTCAGTGGCAGGGGTGAGCTGCACAAACTTGTGCTCTCCTGTCACACGTTCTCCTCGCCAGACGCAGTGCAAAAGCTTTCTGCTTGCATTAAGAGCAAGAAAGGCAGAAGCCAGGACTCCGGAGCTCAGAGAAGGTAACCGCAAGAGGCGAGCCTCCTTCGGCAGAAGCTGCTTTCTGGAGCTCTTGGCAACCGGCCAAGGAACCATGTGTGTCAGAGGGAGAGTGCCGGTCAGAGCGCGGGCGGGGGAAAGCGCGAGCGCTGCGGGCAGGCGAATAAGGAAGGTGTTGAACAGGCATCTGGCACGCGAAACTTTCAGACTGCAAGTGGAACTTAGATGCTGCTCAGCCGCTTGCTGACAAGTCTCTAGTTGTCTTGTAGAAGAAGTACGGCCACGAGTTCCTTCTGCTGCTCCCTACTGCTGTTGCTGCTCTCTGCGACAACAATTTTACTTTCCCTTGGACTCCCAGATGCAGAGAAATGCCCTGCACAGCGCAGAAACCTGTCACACCATGGGTGGAATAGGGTGCTGCAAATCCGTGCTTGTGTCAGTGGCAGGGGTGAGCTGCACAAACATGTGCTCTCCTGTCACACGTTCTCCTCGCCAGACGCAGTGCAAAAGCTTTCTGCTTGCATTAAGAGCAAGAAAGGCAGAAGCCAGGACTCCGGAGCTCAGAGAAGGTAACCGCAAGAGGCGAGCCTCCTTCGGCAGAAGCTGCTTTCCGGAGCTCTTGGCAAGCGGCCAATGAACCATGTGTGTCAGAGGGAGAGTGCCGGTCAGAGCGCGGGCGGGGGAAAGCGCGAGCGCTGCGGGCAGGCGAATAAGGAAGGTGTTGAACAGGCATGTGGCACGGGAAACTTTCAGACTGCAAGTGGAACGTAGATGCTGCTCAGCCGCTTGCTGACAAGTCTCTAGTTGTCTTGTAGAAGAAGTACGGCCACGAGATCCTTCTGCTGCTCCCTACTGCTGTTGCTGCTCTCTGCGACAACAATTTTACTTTCCCTTGGACTCCCAGATGCAGAGAAATGCCCTGCACTGCGCAGAAACCTGTGACACCATGGGTGGAGTAGGGTGCTGCAAATCCGTGCTTGTGTCAGTGGCAGGGGTGAGCTGCACAAACATGTGCTGTCCTGTCACACGTTCTCCTCGCCAGACGCAGTGCAAAAGCTTTCTGCTTGCATTAAGAGCAAGAAAGGCAGAAGCCAGGACTCCGGAGCTCAGAGAAGGTAACCGCAAGAGGCGAGCCTCCTTCGGCAGAAGCTGCATTCCGGAGCTCTTGGCAACCGGCCAAGGAACCATGTGTGTCAGAGGGAGAGTGCCGGTCAGAGCGCGGGCGGGGGAAAGCGCGAGCGCTGCGGGCAGGCGAATAAGGAAGGTGTTGAACAGGTATCTGACAGGGGAAAATTTCAGACTGCAAGTGGAACGTAGATGCTGCTCAGCCGCTTGCTGACAAGTCTCTAGTTGTCTTGTAAAAGAAGTACGGCCACGAGTTCCTTCTGCTGCTCCCTACTGCTGTTGCTACCCTCTGCCACAACAATTGCGCTTTCCCTTGGACTCCCAGATGCAGAGAAATGCCCTGGGCAGCACAGAAAGCTGTCACCCCATGGGTGGAGAAGGGTGCTGCAAATCCGTGCTTGTGTCAGTGGCAGGGGTGAGCTGCACAAACATGTGCTGTCCTGTCACACGTTCTCTTCGCCAGACGCAGTGCAAAAGCTTTCTGCTTGCATTAAGAGCAAGAAAGGCAGAAGCCAGGACTCCGGAGCTCAGAGAAGGTAACCGCAAGAGGCGAGCCTCCTTCGGCAGAAGCTGCTTTCCGGAGCTCTTGGCAAGCGGCCAATGAACCATGTGTGTCAGAGGGAGAGTGCCGGTCAGAGCGCGGGCGGGGGAAAGCGCGAGCGCTGCGGGCAGGCGAATAAGGAAGGTGTTGAACAGGCATGTGGCACGGGAAACTTTCAGACTGCAAGTGGAACGTAGATGCTGCTCAGCCGCTTGCTGACAAGTCTCTAGTTGTCTTGTAGAAGAAGTACGGCCACGAGTTCCTTCTGCTGCTCCCTACTGCTGTTGCTGCTCTCTGCGACAACAATTTTACTTTCCCTTGGACTCCCAGATGCAGAGAAATGCCCTGCACAGCGCAGAAACCTGTCACACTAAGGGTGGAATAGGGTGCTGCAAATCCGTGCTTGTGTCAGTGGCAGGGGTGAGCTGCACAAACTTGTGCTCTCCTGTCACACGTTCTCCTCGCCAGACGCAGTGCAAAAGCTTTCTGCTTGCATTAAGAGCAAGAAAGGCAGAAGCCAGGACTCCGGAGCTCAGAGAAGGTAACCGCAAGAGGCGAGCCTCCTTCGGCAGAAGCTGCTTTCCGGAGCTCTTGGCAACCGGCCAAGGAACCATGTGTGTCAGAGGGAGCGTGCCGATCAGCGCGCTGGCGGGGGAAAGAGCGAGCGCTGCAGGCAGGCGAATAAGGAAGGTGTTGAACAGGTATCTGGCAGGCGAAACTTTCATATTGCAAGTGGAACATAGCTGCCGCTCGCACGCTTGCTGATTAGTTGCTAGATGTCGTGTGGAAGAAGTACTGAAACGACTTCCTTCTGCTGCTCCCTACTGCTGTTGCTGCTCTCTGCGGCAACAATTTTACATTCTCTTGGACTCCCAGATGCAGAGAAATGCCCTGCACAGCGCAGAAACCTGTCACACCATGGGTGGAATAGGGTGCTGCAAATCCGTGCTTGTGTCAGTGGCAGGGGTGAGCTGCACAAACTTGTGCTGTCCTGTCACACGTTCTCCTCGCCAGACGCAGTGCAAAAGCTTTCTGCTTGCATTAAGAGCAAGAAAGGCAGAAGCCAGGACTCCGGAGCTCAGAGAAGGTAACCGCAAGAGGCGAGCCTCCTTCGGCAGAAGCTGCTTTCCGGAGCTCTTGGCAACCGGCCAAGGAACCATGTGTGTCAGAGGGAGAGTGCCGGTCAGAGCGCGGGCGGGGGAAAGCGCGAGCGCTGCGGGCAGGCGAATAAGGAAGGTGTTGAACAGGCATGTGGCACGGGAAACTTTCAGACTGCAAGTGGAACGTAGATGCTGCTCAGCCGCTTGCTGACAAGTCTCTAGTTGTCTTGTAGAAGAAGTACGGCCACGAGTTCCTTCTGCTGCTCCCTACTGCTGTTGCTGCTCTCTGCGACAACAATTTTACTTTCCCTTGGACTCCCAGATGCAGAGAAATGCCCTGCACAGCGCAGAAACCTGTCACACTAAGGGTGGAATAGGGTGCTGCAAATCCGTGCTTGTGTCAGTGGCAGGGGTGAGCTGCACAAACATGTGCTCTCCTGTCACACGTTCTCCTCGCCAGACGCAGTGCAAAAGCTTTCTGCTTGCATTAAGAGCAAGAAAGGCAGAAGCCAGGACTCCGGAGCTCAGAGAAGGTAACCGCAAGAGGCGAGCCTCCTTCGGCAGAAGCTGCTTTCCGGAGCTCTTGGCAACCGGCCAAGGAACCATGTGTGTCAGAGGGAGCGTGCCGATCAGCGCGCTGGCGGGAGAAAGAGCGAGCGCTGCGGGCAGGCGAATAAGGAAGGTGTTGAACAGGTATCTGGCAGGCGAAACTTTCATATTGCAAGTGGAACATAGCTGCCGCTCGCACGCTTGCTGATTAGTTGCTAGATGTCGTGTGGAAGAAGTACTGAAACGACTTCCTTCTGCTGCTCCCTACTGCTGTTGCTGCTCTCTGCGGCAACAATTTTACTTTCCCTTGGACTCCCAGATGCAGAGAAATGCCCTGCACAGCGCAGAAACCTGTGACACCATGGGTGGAATAGGGTGCTGCAAATCCGTGCTTGCGTCAGTGGCAGGGGTGAGCTGCACAAACATGTGCTGTCCTGTCACACGTTCTCCTCGCCAGACGCAGTGCAAAAGCTTTCTGCTTGCATTAAGAGCAAGAAAGGCAGAAGCCAGGACTCCGGAGCTCAGAGAAGGTAACCGCAAGAGGCGAGCCTCCTTCGGCAGAAGCTGCTTTCCGGAGCTCTTGGCAACCGGCCAAGGAACCATGTGTGTCAGAGGGAGAGTGCCGGTCAGAGCGCGGGCGGGGGAAAGCGCGAGCGCTGCGGGCAGGCGAATAAGGAAGGTGTTGAACAGGCATGTGGCACGGGAAACTTTCAGACTGCAAGTGGAACGTAGATGCTGCTCAGCCGCTTCCTGACAAGTCTCTAGTTGTCTTGTAGAAGAAGTACGGCCACGAGTTCCTTCTGCTGCTCCCTACTGCTGTTGCTGCTCTCTGCGACAACAATTTTACTTTCCCTTGGACTCCCAGATGCAGAGAAATGCCCTGCACAGCGCAGAAACCTGACACACCATGGGTGGAATAGGGTGCTGCAAATCCGTGCTTGTGTCAGTGGCAGGGGTAAGCTGCACAAACATGTGCTCTCCTGTCACACGTTCTCCTCGCCAGACGCAGAGCAAAAGCTTTCCGCTTATATTAAGAGCAAAGAAAAGCAGAAGCCGCGACTCCGCAGTTCGGAGAAGGTAACCGCAAGAGGCGAGCCTCCTTCGGCAGAAGCTGCATTCCGGAGCTCTTGGCAACCGGCCAACTTCCCATGTATGTCTGAGGGAGAGTGCCGGTCAGCGCGCGGGCGGGGGAAAGCGCGAGCGCTGCGGGCAGGCGAATAAGGAAGGTGTTGAACAGGCATCTGGCACGCGAAACTTTCAGACTGCAAGTGGAACTTAGCTGCTGCTCGCACGCTTGTTGATTAGTCGCTAGTTGTCGTGTGGAACAAGTACGGCCATGACTTCCTTCTGCTGCTCCCTACTGCTGTTGCTACCCTCTGCCACAACAATTGCGCTTTCCCTTGGACTCCCAGCTGCAGAGAAATGCCCTGGGCAGCACAGAAAGCTGTCACCCCACGGGTGGAATAGGGTGCTGCAAATCCGTGCTTGTGTCAGTGGCAGGGGTAAGCTGCACAAACATGTGCTCTCCTGTCACACGTTCTCCTCGCCAGACGCAGAGCAAAAGCTTTCCGCTTGCATTAAGAGCAAAGAAAAGCAGAAGCCGCGACTCCGCAGTTCGGAGAAGGTAACCGCAAGAGGCGAGCCTCCTTCGGCAGAAGCTGCATTCCGGAGCTCTTGGCAACCGGCCAAGGAACCATGTGTGTCAGAGGGAGAGTGCCGGTCAGAGCGCGGGCGGGGGAAAGAGCGAGCGCTGCGGGCAGGCGAATAATGAAGGTGTTGAACAGGCATCTGGCACGCGAAACTTTCAGACTGCAAGTGGAACTTAGCTGCTGCTCGCACGCTTGTTGATTAGTCGCTAGTTGTCATGTGGAACAAGTACGGCCATGACTTCCTTCTGCTGCTCCCTACTGCTGTTGCTGCTCTCTGCGACAACAATTTTACTTTCCCTTGGACTCCCAGATGCAGAGAAATGCCCTGCACAGCGCAGAAACCTGTCACACTAAGGGTGGAATAGGGTGCTGCAAATCCGTGCTTGTGTCAGTGGCAGGGGTGAGCTGCACAAACTTGTGCTGTCCTGTCACACGTTCTCCTCGCCAGACGCAGTGCAAAAGCTTTCTGCTTGCATTAAGAGCAAGAAAGGCAGAAGCCAGGACTCCGGAGCTCAGAGAAGGTAACCGCAAGAGGCGAGCCTCCTTCGGCAGAAGCTGCATTCCGGAGCTCTTGGCAACCGGCCAAGGAACCATGTGTGTCAGAGGGAGAGTGCCGGTCAGAGCGCGGGCAGGGGAAAGAGCGAGCGCTGCGGGCAGGCGAATAATGAAGGTGTTGAACAGGCATCTGGCACGCGAAACTTTCAGACTGCAAGTGGAACTTAGCTGCTGCTCGCACGCTTGTTGATTAGTCGCTAGTTGTCATGTGGAACAAGTACGGCCATGACTTCCTTCTGCTGCTCCCTACTGCTGTTGCTGCTCTCTGCGGCAACAATTTTACTTTCTCTTGGACTCCCAGATGCAGAGAAATGCCCTGCACAGCGCAGAAACCTGTGACACCATGGGTGGAATAGGGTGCTGCAAATCCGTGCTTGTGTCAGTGGCAGGGGTGAGCTGCACAAACTTGTGCTCTCCTGTCACACGTTCTCCTCGCCAGACGCAGTGCAAAAGCTTTCTGCTTGCATTAAGAGCAAGAAAGGCAGAAGCCAGGACTCCGGAGCTCAGAGAAGGTAACCGCAAGAGGCGAGCCTCCTTCGGCAGAAGCTGCTTTCCGGAGCTCTTGGCAACCGGCCAAGGAACCATGTGTGTCAGAGGGAGAGTGCCGGTCAGAGCGCGGGCAGGGGAAAGAGCGAGCGCTGCGGGCAGGCGAATAATGAAGGTGTTGAACAGGCATCTGGCACGCGAAACTTTCAGACTGCAAGTGGAACTTAGCTGCTGCTCGCACGCTTGTTGATTAGTCGCTAGTTGTCATGTGGAACAAGTACGGCCATGACTTCCTTCTGCTGCTCCCTACTGCTGTTGCTGCTCTCTGCGGCAACAATTTTACTTTCTCTTGGACTCCCAGATGCAGAGAAATGCCCTGCACAGCGCAGAAACCTGTGACACCATGGGTGGAATAGGGTGCTGCAAATCCGTGCTTGTGTCAGTGGCAGGGGTGAGCTGCACAAACTTGTGCTCTCCTGTCACACGTTCTCCTCGCCAGACGCAGTGCAAAAGCTTTCTGCTTGCATTAAGAGCAAGAAAGGCAGAAGCCAGGACTCCGGAGCTCAGAGAAGGTAACCGCAAGAGGCGAGCCTCCTTCGGCAGAAGCTGCTTTCCGGAGCTCTTGGCAACCGGCCAAGGAACCATGTGTGTCAGAGGGAGAGTGCCGGTCAGAGCGCGGGCGGGGGAAAGCGCGAGCGGTGCGGGCAGGCGAACCTTCTGCTGCTCCCTACTGCTGTTGCTGCTCTCTGCGACAACAATTGCGCTTTCCCTTGGACTCCCAGATGCAGAGAAATGCCCTGCACAGCGCAGAAACCTGTCACACCATGGGTGGAATAGGGTGCTGCAAATCCGTGCTTGTGTCAGTGGCAGGGGTGAGCTGCACAAACATGTGCTGTCCTGTCACACGTTCTCCTCGCCAGACGCAGTGCAAAAGCTTTCTGCTTGCATTAAGAGCAAGAAAGGCAGAAGCCAGGACTCCGGAGCTCAGAGAAGGTAACCGCAAGAGGCGAGCCTCCTTCGGCAGAAGCTGCTTTCCGGAGCTCTTGGCAACCGGCCAAGGAACCATGTGTGTCAGAGGGAGAGTGCCGGTCAGAGCGCGGGCGGGGGAAAGCGCGAGCGCTGCGGGCAGGCGAATAAGGAAGTTGCTGAACAGGCATCTGGCACGCGAAACTTTCAGACTGCAAGTGGAACTTAGCTGCTGCTCAGCCGCTTGCTGACAAGTCTCTAGTTGTCTTGTAGAAGAAGTACGGCCACGAGTTCCTTCTGCTGCTCCCTACTGCTGTTGCTGCTCTCTGCGACAACAATTTTACTTTCCCTTGGACTCCCAGATGCAGAGAAATGCCCTGCACAGCGCAGAAACCTGTCACACCATGGGTGGAATAGGGTGCTGCAAATCCGTGCTTGTGTCAGTGGCAGGGGTGAGCTGCACAAACATGTGCTGTCCTGTCACACGTTCTCCTCGCCAGACGCAGTGCAAAAGCTTTCTGCTTGCATTAAGAGCAAGAAAGGCAGAAGCCAGGACTCCGGAGCTCAGAGAAGGTAACCGCAAGAGGCGAGCCTCCTTCGGCAGAAGCTGCTTTCCGGAGCTCTGCGTCTGGCGAGGAGAACGTGTGACAGGACAGCACATGTTTGTGCAGCTTACCCCTGCCACTGACACAAGCACGGATTTGCAGCACCCTATTCCACCCATGGGGTGACAGCTTTCTGTGCTGCCCAGGGCATTTCTCTGCATCTGGGAGTCCAAGGGAAAGCGCAATTGTTGTTGCAGAGAGCAGCAACAGCAGTAGGGAGCAGCAGAAGGAAGTCATGGCCGTACTTGTTCCACACGGCAACTAGCGGCTAATCAACAAGCGTGCGAGCAGCAGCTAAGTTCCACTTGCAGTCTGAAAGTTTCGCGTGCCAGATGCCTGTTCAACACCTTCCTTATTCGCCTGCCCGCAGCGCTCGCGCTTTCCCCCGCCCGCGCGCTGACCGGCACTCTCCCTCAGACATACATGGGAAGTTGGCCGGTTGCCAAGAGCTCCGGAATGCAGCTTCTGCCGAAGGAGGCTCGCCTCTTGCGGTTACCTTCTCCGAACTGCGGAGTCGCGGCTTCTGCTTTTCTTTGCTCTTAATGCAAGCGGAAAGTACGGCCACGACTTCCTTCTGCTTCTCCCTACTGCTGTTGCTGCTCTCTGCGACAACAATTGCGCTTTCCCTTGGACTCCCAGATGCAGAGAAATGCCCTGGGCAGCACAGAAAGCTGTCACCCCATGGGTGGAATAGGGTGCTGCAAATCCGTGCTTGTGTCAGTGGCAGGGGTAAGCTGCACAAACATGTGCTCTCCTGTCACACGTTCTCCTCGCCAGACGCAGAGCAAAAGCTTTCCGCTTGCATTAAGAGCAAAGAAAAGCAGAAGCCGCGACTCCGCAGTTCGGAGAAGGTAACCGCAAGAGGCGAGCCTCCTTCGGCAGAAGCTGCATTCCGGAGCTCTTGGCAACCGGCCAACTTCCCATGTATGTCTGAGGGAGAGTGCCGGTCAGCGCGCGGGCAGGGGAAAGAGCGAGCGCTGCGGGCAGGCGAATAAGGAAGGTGTTGAACAGGCATCTGGCACGCGAAACTTTCAGACTGCAAGTGGAACTTAGCTGCTGCTCAGCCGCTTCCTGACAAGTCTCTAGTTGTCTTGTAGAAGAAGTACGGCCACGAGTTCCTTCTGCTGCTCCCTACTGCTGTTGCTGCTCTCTGCGACAACAATTTTACTTTCCCTTGGACTCCCAGATGCAGAGAAATGCCCTGCACAGCGCAGAAACCTGTCACACCATGGGTGGAATAGGGTGCTGCAAATCCGTGCTTGTGTCAGTGGCAGGGGTAAGCTGCACAAACATGTGCTGTCCTGTCACACGTTCTCCTCGCCAGACGCAGAGCAAAAGCTTTCCGCTTATATTAAGAGCAAAGAAAAGCAGAAGCCGCGACTCCGCAGTTCGGAGAAGGTAACCGCAAGAGGCGAGCCTCCTTCGGCAGAAGCTGCATTCCGGAGCTCTTGGCAACCGGCCAACTTCCCATGTATGTCTGAGGGAGAGTGCCGGTCAGCGCGCGGGCGGGGGAAAGCGCGAGCGCTGCGGGCAGGCGAATAAGGAAGGTGTTGAACAGGCATCTGGCACGCGAAACTTTCAGACTGCAAGTGGAACTTAGCTGCTGCTCGCACGCTTGTTGATTAGTCGCTAGTTGTCGTGTGGAACAAGTACGGCCATGACTTCCTTCTGCTGCTCCCTACTGCTGTTGCTACCCTCTGCCACAACAATTGCGCTTTCCCTTGGACTCCCAGATGCAGAGAAATGCCCTGGGCAGCACAGAAAGCTGTCACCCCATGGGTGGAATAGGGTGCTGCAAATCCGTGCTTGTGTCAGTGGCAGGGGTAAGCTGCACAAACATGTGCTCTCCTGTCACACGTTCTCCTCGCCAGACGCAGAGCAAAAGCTTTCCGCTTGCATTAAGAGCAAAGAAAAGCAGAAGCCGCGACTCCGCAGTTCGGAGAAGGTAACCGCAAGAGGCGAGCCTCCTTCGGCAGAAGCTGCATTCCGGAGCTCTTGGCAACCGGCCAACTTCCCATGTATGTCTGAGGGAGAGTGCCGGTCAGCGCGCGGGCGGGGGAAAGCGCGAGCGCTGCGGGCAGGCGAATAAGGAAGGTGTTGAACAGGCATCTGGCACGCGAAACTTTCAGACTGCAAGTGGAACTTAGCTGCTGCTCGCACGCTTGTTGATTAGTCGCTAGTTGTCGTGTGGAACAAGTACGGCCATGACTTCCTTCTGCTGCTCCCTACTGCTGTTGCTACCCTCTGCCACAACAATTGCGCTTTCCCTTGGACTCCCAGATGCAGAGAAATGCCCTGGGCAGCACAGAAAGCTGTCACCCCATGGGTGGAATAGGGTGCTGCAAATCCGTGCTTGTGTCAGTGGCAGGGGTAAGCTGCACAAACATGTGCTCTCCTGTCACACGTTCTCCTCGCCAGACGCAGAGCAAAAGCTTTCCGCTTGCATTAAGAGCAAAGAAAAGCAGAAGCCGCGACTCCGCAGTTCGGAGAAGGTAACCGCAAGAGGCGAGCCTCCTTCGGCAGAAGCTGCATTCCGGAGCTCTTGGCAACCGGCCAACTTCCCATGTATGTCTGAGGGAGAGTGCCGGTCAGCGCGCGGGCGGGGGAAAGCGCGAGCGCTGCGGGCAGGCGAATAAGGAAGGTGTTGAACAGGCATCTGGCACGCGAAAATCGGGCGGAATGCTCGGAGTCGGTCGGCGTCGGCAGGTTTTTCGTTCAGGCATGTAAGTTAGACAGACGCGCTGAGAGCAGCGGGGGCCTTAATTGTGCCATAACAAAGATGGCCGCTCTACCGGAAGTGGCTTCAGCCACAGCAAAGATGGCGGCCAGGAAGGGCGGAAAGTACGTCACGCCACGCAGAAGATGGCTGCCAGCTCGCGGCCGGCTTGTCCTTCCAAGGATGGCGGCCAAAAAGGCGGGAAAATGGAAGGACCCCGGGTAGTGGGTGCGTGAATTCGACTGCCTGACAAACACCCCAGCGTCGACGCCGCCCCGTCGCAATTTTCCACGGTTGTTCCAGCCGTGCGGACACGGCCTGTGTGCTCGGCGGCACCGGGGCCGAGCGCGAGCCGGTCGGGTGCCGACAGGCAGCGGTGACGACGCCCATCTCTGTCGGGGTCCTTGACGCGGCCGCTTTTTCGGGCTTCTGGAACTCGCGACGACCCGTACCACGCTGCCACTCCTCTCACTCGGTTCCCCTATTTATTTAAAAGCTTGGCATTTAAATGAATAATATAGAAATTAAAATATACAAATCTATAATACAGAAATGCATATAGGGTGATAGATAGGCAGATATATAGATAGGGAGATATATAGAGAGGGAGATAGATAGATAGATAGATAGATAGATAGATAGATAGATAGATAGATAGATAGATAAGTCTTCCCAAAAACACGACCAAATTCTAGAAAAATATCCCACCAAATCTCCACAAATTCCCACAAAATACATGAAAAATCCCTCAAGATCCCTAAATCGCCTCAATATCCCACAAAATCCCACAAAAATCACACAAAACCTCCACAAGTTTCCACAAAATCTAAGAAAAATCCCTGAAAATTCTTCAAGTCTCCTCAAAACCACACAAAGTCCTTGAAAGGGCCCACCAAATTCCAGAAAAATCTTACAAAATTCCCTAAATCTTCTCAAAACTCTACCAAATTCCAGAAAAATCCCACAAAATCTCCACAAATTCCCACAGGATACATGAAAAATCCCTGATAATTCGTCAGTTCTCTATAGAATCTCACCAAATTCCAGAAGAGTCCCTCAAAGTTCCACAAACATTCCACAAAATCTCCCCAGTATCCAATAAAATTCCTGGAAAAATCCCACAAAATTCCCTAAATCTTCCCAAAACACGACCAAATTCTAGAAAAATATCCCACCAAATCTCCACAAATTCCCACAAAATACATGTAAATTCCCTCAAGATGCCTAAATCGCCTCAATATCCCACAAAATTCCACAAAAATCCCACAAAACCTCCACAAGTTTCCACAGAATCTAAGAAAAATTCCTCAAAATTCTTCAAGTCTCCTCAAAACCACAAAAAGTCCTTCAAAAAGGCCTACCAAATTCCAGAAATATCTTGCAGAATTCCCTAAATCTTCTCAAAACTCTACCAAATTCCAGAAAAATCCCACCAAATCTCCACAAATTCCCACAAAATACATGAAAAATCCCTCAAGATCCCTAAATCGCCTCAATATCCCACAAAATTCCACAAAAATCCCACAAAACCTCCACAAGTTTCCACAGAATCTAAGAAAAATTCCTCAAAATTCTTCAAGTCTCCTCAAAACCACACAAAGTCCTTCAAAGAGGCCTACCAAATTCCAGAAATATCTTGCAGAATTCCCTAAATCTTCTCAAAACTCTACCAAATTCCAGAAAAATCCGACCAAATCTCCACAAATTCCCACAGAATACATGAAAAATCCCTGATAATTCATCAGTTCTCTACAGAATCTCACCAAATTCCAGAAAAGTCCCTCAAAGTTCCACAAATATTCCACAAAATCTCCCCAGTATCCAACAAAATTCCAGGAAAAATCACACAAAATTCCCTAAATCTTCTCAAAATACGGCTAAAATCCACAAAAATCCCACCGAATCTCCACAAATTCCCACAGAATACATGAAAAATCCCTCAAGATCCCTAAATCGCCTCAATATCCCACAAAATCACACAAAAATCCCACCAAGCCTCCACAAGTTTCCACAAAATCTAAGAAAAATTCCTCAAAATTCTTCAAGCCTCCTCAAAACCACAAAACGTCCTTCAAAAAAGCCTACCAAATTCCAGAAATATCTTGCAGAATTCCCTAAATCTTCTCAAAACTCTACCAAATTCCAGAAAAATCCCACCAAATCTCCACAAATTCCCACAGAATACATGAAAAATCCCTGATAATTCGTCAGTTCTCTACAGAATCTCACCAAATTCCAGAAAAGTCCCTCAAAGTTCCACAAACATTCCACAAAATCTCCCCAGTATCCAATAAAATTCCAGGAAAAATCCCACAAAATTCCCTAAATCTTCCCAAAACACGACCAAATTCTAGAAAAATATCCCACCAAATCTCCACAAATTCCCACAAAATACATGTAAATTCCCTCAAGATGCCTAAATCGCCTCAATATCCCACAAAATTCCACAAAAATCCCACAAAACCTCCACAAGTTTCCACAGAATCTAAGAAAAATTCCTCAAAATTCTTCAAGTCTCCTCAAAACCACAAAAAGTCCTTCAAAAAGGCCTACCAAATTCCAGAAATATCTTGCAGAATTCCCTAAATCTTCTCAAAACTCTACCAAGTTCCAGAAAAATCCCACCAAATCTCCACAAATTCCCACAAAATACATGAAAAATCCCTCAAGATCCCTAAATCGCCTCAATATCCCACAAAATTCCACAAAAATCCCACAAAAACCTCCACAAGTTTCCACAGAATCTAAGAAAAATTCCTCAAAATTCTTCAAGTCTCCTCAAAACCACACAAAGTCCTTCAAAGAGGCCCACCAAATTCCAAAAAAATCTTACAGAATTCCCTAAATCTTCTCAAAACTCTACCAAATTCCAGAAAAATCTCACCAAATCTCCACAAATTCCCACAGACTACCTGAAAAATCCCTGATAATTCGTCAGTTCTCTACAGAATCTCACCAAATTCCAGAAGAGACCCTCAAAGTTCCACAAACATCCCACAAAATCTCCCCAGTATCCAACAAAATTCCTGGAAAAATCCCACAAAATTCCCTAAATCTTCTCAAAACATGACAAAATTCTAGAAAAATATCCCACCGAATCTCCACAAATTCCCACAGAATACATGAAAAATCCCTGATAATTCGTCAGTTCTCTACAGAATCTCACCAAATTCCAGAAAAGTCCCTCAAAGTTCCACAAACATTCCACAAAATCTCCCCAGTATCCAATAAAATTCCAGAAAAAATCCCACAAAATTCCCTAAATCTTCCCAAAACATGACCAAATTCTAGAAAAATATCCCACCAAATCTCCACAAAATCCCACTAAATACATGAAAAATCCCTCAAGATCCCTAAATCGCCTCAATATCCCACAAAATCCCACAAAAATCACACAAAACCTCCACAAGTTTTCACAAAATATAAAAACAAATCCTTAAAATTCTTCAAGTCTCCTCAAAACCACACAAAGTCCTTGAAAAGGCCCACCAAATTCCAGTAAAATCCCACAGAATCTCCAACAATTCCCACAAAATCTAAAAAAAATTCCTCAAAATTCTTCAAGTCTCCTCAGAATCCCACACAATTCCAGAAAAAACCCACAAAATTCCAGAGAAGTCCCACAAAACTCCCTAAATCATTTCAAAACTCTACCAATTCACAGGAATGTCCCACAAAATCTCCACCAATTCCCAGAACATCCCACAAAAATCTCACAAAAATCCCTAAATCTTCTGAAAACTCGACCAAATTCCAGAAACGCCCCATAAAATCAGCACAGTTTCCCACAAAATTCAAGAAAAAACACCACAAAATTCCCAAAATCTTTTCAAAATACCACAAAATTCTTGAAAAGCCCCACCAAATTCCAGAAACATCCCACAAAATGTCCTCAATACCCAACAAAATCCCAGAAAAATCACACAAAATTCCCTAAATCTTCTCAAAACACGGCCAAAATCCACAAAAATCCCACCAAATCTCCACAAATTCCCACAGAATACATGAAAAATCCCTGATAATTCGTCAGTTCTCTACAGAATCTCACCAAATTCCAGAAAAGTCCCTCAAAGTTCCACAAACATTCCACAAAATCTCCCCAGTATCCAATAAAATTCCAGGAAAAATCCCACAAAATTCCCTAAATCTTCCCAAAACACGACCAAATTCTAGAAAAATATCCCACCAAATCTCCACAAATTCCCACAAAATACATGTAAATTCCCTCAAGATGCCTAAATCGCCTCAATATCCCACAAAATTCCACAAAAATCCCACAAAACCTCCACAAGTTTCCACAGAATCTAAGAAAAATTCCTCAAAATTCTTCAAGTCTCCTCAAAACCACAAAAAGTCCTTCAAAAAGGCCTACCAAATTCCAGAAATATCTTGCAGAATTCCCTAAATCTTCTCAAAACTCTACCAAGTTCCAGAAAAATCCCACCAAATCTCCACAAATTCCCACAAAATACATGAAAAATCCCTCAAGATCCCTAAATCACCTCAATATCCCACAAAATTCCACAAAAATCCCACAAAACCTCCACAAGTTTCCACAGAATCTAAGAAAAATTCCTCAAAATTCTTCAAGTCTCCTCAAAACCACACAAAGTCCTTCAAAGAGGCCCACCAAATTCCAAAAAAATCTTACAGAATTCCCTAAATCTTCTCAAAACTCTACCAACTTCCAGAAAAATCTCACCAAATCTCCACAAATTCCCACAGACTACCTGAAAAATCCCTGATAATTCGTCAGTTCTCTACAGAATCTCACCAAATTCCAGAAGAGACCCTCAAAGTTCCACAAACATCCCACAAAATCTCCCCAGTATCCAACAAAATTCCAGGAAAAATCCCACAAAATTCCCTAAATCTTCTCAAAACATGACAAAATTCTAGAAAAATATCCCACCGAATCTCCACAAATTCCCACAGAATACATGAAAAATCCCTGATAATTCGTCAGTTCTCTACAGAATCTCACCAAATTCCAGAAAAGTCCCTCAAAGTTCCACAAACATTCCACAAAATCTCCCCAGTATCCAATAAAATTCCAGAAAAAATCCCACAAAATTCCCTAAATCTTCCCAAAACATGACCAAATTCTAGAAAAATATCCCACCAAATCTCCACAAAATCCCACTAAATACATGAAAAATCCCTCAAGATCCCTAAATCGCCTCAATATCCCACAAAATCCCACAAAAATCACACAAAACCTCCACAAGTTTTCACAAAATATAAAAACAAATCCTTAAAATTCTTCAAGTCTCCTCAAAACCACACAAAGTCCTTGAAAAGGCCCACCAAATTCCAGTAAAATCCCACAGAATCTCCAACAATTCCCACAAAATCTAAAAAAAATTCCTCAAAATTCTTCAAGTCTCCTCAGAATCCCACACAATTCCAGAAAAAACCCACAAAATTCCAGAGAAGTCCCACAAAACTCCCTAAATCATTTCAAAACCCTACCAATTCACAGGAATGTCCCACAAAATCTCCACCAATTCCCAGAACATCCCACAAAAATCTCACAAAAATCCCTAAATCTTCTGAAAACTCGACCAAATTCCAGAAACGCCCCATAAAATCAGCACAGTTTCCCACAAAATTCAAGAAAAAACACCACAAAATTCCCAAAATCTTTTCAAAATACCACAAAATTCTTGAAAAGCCCCACCAAATTCCAGAAACATCCCACAAAATGTCCTCAATACCCAACAAAATCCCAGAAAAATCACACAAAATTCCCTAAATCTTCTCAAAACACGGCCAAAATCCACAAAAATCCCACCAAATCTCCACAAATTCCCACAGAATACATGAAAAATCCCTGATAATTCGTCAGTTCTCTACAGAATCTCACCAAATTCCAGAAAAGTCCCTCAAAGTTCCACAAACATCCCACAAAATCTCCCCAGTATCCAACAAAATTCCAGGAAAAATCCCACAAAATTCCCTAAATCTTCCCAAAACACGACCAAATTCTAGAAAAATATCCCAACAAATCTCCACAAATTCCCACAAAATACATGAAAAATCCCTCAAGATCCCTAAATCGCCTCAATATCCCACAAAATCCCACAAAAATCACACAAAACCTCCACAAGTTTCCACAAAATCTAAGAAAAATCCCTGAAAATTCTTCAAGTCTCCTCAAAACCACAAAAAGTCCTTCAAAAAGGCCTACCAAATTCCAGAAATATCTTGCAGAATTCCCTAAATCTTCTCAAAACTCTACCAAATTCCAGAAAAATCCCACCAAATCTCCACAAATTCCCACAGAATACATGAAAAATCCCTGATAATTCTTCAGTTCTCTACAGAATCTCACCAAATTCCAGAAAAGTCCCTCAAAGTTCCACAAATATTCCACAAAATCTCCCCAGTATCCAACAAAATTCCTGGAAAAATCACACAAAATTCCCTAAATCTTCTCAAAATACGGCTAAAATCCACAAAAATCCCACCGAATCTCCACAAATTCCCACAGAATACATGAAAAATCCCTCAAGATCCCTAAATCGCCTCAATATCCCACAAAAGCACACAAAAATCCCACCAAGCCTCCACAAGTTTCCACAAAATCTAAGAAAAATTCCTCAAAATTCTTCAAGTCTCCTCAAAACCACAAAACGTCCTTCAAAAAGGCCTACCAAATTCCAGAAATATCTTGCAGAATTCCCTAAATCTTCTCAAAACTCTACCAAATTCCAGAAAAATCCCACCAAATCTCCACAAATTCCCACAGAATACATGAAAAATCCCTGATAATTCGTCAGTTCTCTACAGAATCTCACCAAATTCCAGAAAAGTCCCTCAAAGTTCCACAAACATTCCACAAAATCTCCCCAGTATCCAATAAAATTCCAGAAAAAATCCCACAAAATTCCCTAAATCTTCCCAAAACATGACCAAATTCTAGAAAAATATCCCACCAAATCTCCACAAAATCCCACTAAATACATGAAAAATCCCTCAAGATCCCTAAATCGCCTCAATATCCCACAAAATCCCACAAAAATCACACAAAACCTCCACAAGTTTTCACAAAATATAAAAACAAATCCTTAAAATTCTTCAAGTCTCCTCAAAACCACACAAAGTCCTTGAAAAGGCCCACCAAATTCCAGTAAAATCCCACAGAATCTCCAACAATTCCCACAAAATCTAAAACAAATTCCTCAAAATTCTTCAAGTCTCCTCAGAATCCCACACAATTCCAGAAAAAACCCACAAAATTCCAGAGAAGTCCCACAAAACTCCCTAAATCATTTCAAAACCCTACCAATTCACAGGAATGTCCCACAAAATCTCCACCAATTCCCAGAACATCCCACAAAAATCTCACAAAAATCCCTAAATCTTCTGAAAACTCGACCAAATTCCAGAAACGCTCCATAAAATCAGCACAGTTTCCCTCAAAATTCAAGAAAAAACACCACAAAATTCCCTAAATCTTTTCAAAATACCACAAAATTCTTGAAAAGCCCCACCAAATTCCAGAAACATCCCACAAAATGTCCTCAATACCCAACAAAATCCCAGAAAAATCACACAAAATTCCCTAAATCTTCTCAAAACACGGCCAAAATCCACAAAAATCCCACCAAATCTCCACAAATTCCCACAGAATACATGAAAAATCCCTGATAATTCGTCAGTTCTCTACAGAATCTCACCAAATTCCAGAAAAGTCCCTCAAAGTTCCACAAACATCCCACAAAATCTCCCCAGTATCCAACAAAATTCCAGGAAAAATCCCACAAAATTCCCTAAATCTTCCCAAAACACGACCAAATTCTAGAAAAATATCCCAACAAATCTCCACAAATTCCCACAAAATACATGAAAAATCCCTCAAGATCCCTAAATCGCCTCAATATCCCACAAAATCCCACAAAAATCACACAAAACCTCCACAAGTTTCCACAAAATCTAAGAAAAATCCCTGAAAATTCTTCAAGTCTCCTCAAAACCACAAAAAGTCCTTCAAAAAGGCCTACCAAATTCCAGAAATATCTTGCAGAATTCCCTAAATCTTCTCAAAACTCTACCAAATTCCAGAAAAATCCCACCAAATCTCCACAAATTCCCACAGAATACATGAAAAATCCCTGATAATTCTTCAGTTCTCTACAGAATCTCACCAAATTCCAGAAAAGTCCCTCAAAGTTCCACAAATATTCCACAAAATCTCCCCAGTATCCAACAAAATTCCTGGAAAAATCACACAAAATTCCCTAAATCTTCTCAAAATACGGCTAAAATCCACAAAAATCCCACCGAATCTCCACAAATTCCCACAGAATACATGAAAAATCCCTCAAGATCCCTAAATCGCCTCAATATCCCACAAAATCACACAAAAATCCCACCAAGCCTCCACAAGTTTCCACAAAATCTAAGAAAAATTCCTCAAAATTCTTCAAGTCTCCTCAAAACCACAAAACGTCCTTCAAAAAGGCCTACCAAATTCCAGAAATATCTTGCAGAATTCCCTAAATCTTCTCAAAACTCTACCAAATTCCAGAAAAATCCCACCAAATCTCCACAAATTCCCACAGAATACATGAAAAATCCCTGATAATTCGTCAGTTCTCTACAGAATCTCACCAAATTCCAGAAAAGTCCCTCAAAGTTCCACAAACATTCCACAAAATCTCCCCAGTATCCAATAAAATTCCAGAAAAAATCCCACAAAATTCCCTAAATCTTCCCAAAACATGACCAAATTCTAGAAAAATATCCCACCAAATCTCCACAAAATCCCACTAAATACATGAAAAATCCCTCAAGATCCCTAAATCGCCTCAATATCCCACAAAATCCCACAAAAATCACACAAAACCTCCACAAGTTTTCACAAAATATAAAAACAAATCCTTAAAATTTTTCAAGTCTCCTCAAAACCACACAAAGTCCTTGAAAAGGCCCACCAAATTCCCACAAAATCCCACAGAATCTCCAACAATTCCCACAAAATCTAAAACAAATTCCTCAAAATTCTTCAAGTCTCCTCAGAATCCCACACAATTCCAGAAAAAACCCACAAAATTCCAGAGAAGTCCCACAAAACTCCCTAAATCATTTCAAAACCCTACCAATTCACAGGAATGTCCCACAAAATCTCCACCAATTCCCAGAACATCCCACAAAAATCTCACAAAAATCCCTAAATCTTCTGAAAACTCGACCAAATTCCAGAAATGCCCCATAAAATCAGCACAGTTTCCCACAAAATTCAAGAAAAAACACCACAAAATTCCCTAAATCTTTTCAAAATACCACAAAATTCTTGAAAAGGCCCACCAAATTCCAGAAACATCCCACAAAATGTCCTCAATACCCAACAAAATCCCAGAAAAATCACACAAAATTCCCTAAATCTTCTCAAAACACGGCCAAAATCCACAAAAATCCCACCAAATCTCCACAAATTCCCACAGGATACATGAAAAATCCCTGATAATTCGTCAGTTCTCTACAGAATCTCACCAAATTCCAGAAAAGTCCCTCAAAGTTCCACAAGCATCCCACAAAATCTCCCCAGTATCCAACAAAATTCCAGGAAAAATCCCACAAAATTCCCTAAATCTTCCCAAAACACGACCAAATTCTAGAAAAATATCCCAACAAATCTCCACAAATTCCCACAAAATACATGAAAAATCCCTCAAGATCCCTAAATCGCCTCAATATCCCACAAAATCCCACAAAAATCACACAAAACCTCCACAAGTTTCCACAAAATCTAAGAAAAATCCCTGAAAATTCTTCAAGTCTCCTCAAAACCACACAAAGTCCTTGAAAAGGCCCACCAAATTCCAGAAAAATCTTACAAAATTCCCTAAATCTTCTCAAAACTCTACCAAATTCCAGAAAAATCCCACCAAATCTCCACAAATTCCCACAGGATACATGAAAAATCCCTGATAATTCTTCAGTTCTCTATAGAATCTCACCAAATTCCAGAAGAGTCCCTCAAAGTTCCACAAACATTCCACAAAATCTCCCCAGTATCCAATAAAATTCCAGGAAAAATCCCACAAAATTCCCTAAATCTTCCCAAAACACGACCAAATTCTAGAAAAATATCCCACCAAATCTCCACAAATTCCCACAAAATACATGTAAATTCCCTCAAGATGCCTAAATCGCCTCAATATCCCACAAAATTCCACAAAAATCCCACAAAACCTCCACAAGTTTCCACAGAATCTAAGAAAAATTCCTCAAAATTCTTCAAGTCTCCTCAAAACCACAAAAAGTCCTTCAAAAAGGCCTACCAAATTCCAGAAATATCTTGCAGAATTCCCTAAATCTTCTCAAAACTCTACCAAGTTCCAGAAAAATCCCACCAAATCTCCACAAATTCCCACAAAATACATGAAAAATCCCTCAAGATCCCTAAATCGCCTCAATATCCCACAAAATTCCACAAACATCCCACAAAACCTCCACAAGTTTCCACAGAATCTAAGAAAAATTCCTCAAAATTCTTCAAGTCTCCTCAAAACCACACAAAGTCCTTCAAAGAGGCCCACCAAATTCCAAAAAAATCTTACAGAATTCCCTAAATCTTCTCAAAACTCTACCAAATTCCAGAAAAATCTCACCAAATCTCCACAAATTCCCACAGACTACCTGAAAAATCCCTGATAATTCGTCAGTTCTCTACAGAATCTCACCAAATTCCAGAAGAGACCCTCAAAGTTCCACAAACATCCCACAAAATCTCCCCAGTATCCAACAAAATTCCAGGAAAAATCCCACAAAATTCCCTAAATCTTCTCAAAACATGACAAAATTCTAGAAAAATATCCCACCGAATCTCCACAAATTCCCACAGAATACATGAAAAATCCCTGATAATTCGTCAGTTCTCTACAGAATCTCACCAAATTCCAGAAAAGTCCCTCAAAGTTCCACAAACATCCCACAAAATCTCCCCAGTATCCAACAAAATTCCAGGAAAAATCCCACAAAATTCCCTAAATCTTCCCAAAACACGACCAAATTCTAGAAAAATATCCCAACAAATCTCCACAAATTCCCACAAAATACATGAAAAATCCCTCAAGATCCCTAAATCGCCTCAATATCCCACAAAATCCCACAAAAATCACACAAAACCTCCACAAGTTTCCACAAAATCTAAGAAAAATCCCTGAAAATTCTTCAAGTCTCCTCAAAACCACAAAAAGTCCTTGAAAAGGCCTACCAAATTCCAGAAATATCTTGCAGAATTCCCTAAATCTTCTCAAAACTCTACCAAATTCCAGAAAAATCCCACCAAATCTCCACAAATTCCCACAGAATACATGAAAAATCCCTGATAATTCTTCAGTTCTCTACAGAATCTCACCAAATTCCAGAAAAGTCCCTCAAAGTTCCACAAATATTCCACAAAATCTCCCCAGTATCCAACAAAATTCCTGGAAAAATCACACAAAATTCCCTAAATCTTCTCAAAATACGGCTAAAATCCACAAAAATCCCACCGAATCTCCACAAATTCCCACAGAATACATGAAAAATCCCTCAAGATCCCTAAATCGCCTCAATATCCCACAAAATCACACAAAAATCCCACCAAGCCTCCACAAGTTTCCACAAAATCTAAGAAAAATTCCTCAAAATTCTTCAAGTCTCCTCAAAACCACAAAACGTCCTTCAAAAAGGCCCACCAAATTCCAGAAATATCTTGCAGAATTCCCTAAATCTTCTCAAAACTCTACCAAATTCCAGAAAAATCCCACCAAATCTCCACAAATTCCCACAGAATACATGAAAAATCCCTGATAATTCGTCAGTTCTCTACAGAATCTCACCAAATTCCAGAAAAGTCCCTCAAAGTTCCACAAACATTCCACAAAATCTCCCCAGTATCCAATAAAATTCCAGAAAAAATCCCACAAAATTCCCTAAATCTTCCCAAAACATGACCAAATTCTAGAAAAATATCCCACCAAATCTCCACAAAATCCCACTAAATACATGAAAAATCCCTCAAGATCCCTAAATCGCCTCAATATCCCACAAAATCCCACAAAAATCACACAAAACCTCCACAAGTTTTCACAAAATATAAAAACAAATCCTTAAAATTCTTCAAGTCTCCTCAAAACCACACAAAGTCCTTGAAAAGGCCCACCAAATTCCAGTAAAATCCCACAGAATCTCCAACAATTCCCACAAAATCTAAAACAAATTCCTCAAAATTCTTCAAGTCTCCTCAGAATCCCACACAATTCCAGAAAAAACCCACAAAATTCCAGAGAAGTCCCACAAAACTCCCTAAATCATTTCAAAACCCTACCAATTCACAGGAATGTCCCACAAAATCTCCACCAATTCCCAGAACATCCCACAAAAATCTCACAAAAATCCCTAAATCTTCTGAAAACTCGACCAAATTCCAGAAACGCCCCATAAAATCAGCACAGTTTCCCACAAAATTCAAGAAAAAACACCACAAAATTCCCTAAATCTTTTCAAAATACCACAAAATTCTTGAAAAGCCCCACCAAATTCCAGAAACATCCCACAAAATGTCCTCAATACCCAACAAAATCCCAGAAAAATCACACAAAATTCCCTAAATCTTCTCAAAACACGGCCAAAATCCACAAAAATCCCACCAAATCTCCACAAATTCCCACAGAATACATGAAAAATCCCTGATAATTCGTCAGTTCTCTACAGAATCTCACCAAATTCCAGAAAAGTCCCTCAAAGTTCCACAAACATCCCACAAAATCTCCCCAGTATCCAACAAAATTCCAGGAAAAATCCCACAAAATTCCCTAAATCTTCCCAAAACACGACCAAATTCTAGAAAAATATCCCAACAAATCTCCACAAATTCCCACAAAATACATGAAAAATCCCTCAAGATCCCTAAATCGCCTCAATATCCCACAAAATCCCACAAAAATCACACAAAACCTCCACAAGTTTCCACAAAATCTAAGAAAAATCCCTGAAAATTCTTCAAGTCTCCTCAAAACCACAAAAAGTCCTTCAAAAAGGCCTACCAAATTCCAGAAATATCTTGCAGAATTCCCTAAATCTTCTCAAAACTCTACCAAATTCCAGAAAAATCCCACCAAATCTCCACAAATTCCCACAGAATACATGAAAAATCCCTGATAATTCTTCAGTTCTCTACAGAATCTCACCAAATTCCAGAAAAGTCCCTCAAAGTTCCACAAATATTCCACAAAATCTCCCCAGTATCCAACAAAATTCCAGGAAAAATCACACAAAATTCCCTAAATCTTCTCAAAATACGGCTAAAATCCACAAAAATCCCACCGAATCTCCACAAATTCCCACAGAATACATGAAAAATCCCTCAAGATCCCTAAATCGCCTCAATATCCCACAAAATCACACAAAAATCCCACCAAGCCTCCACAAGTTTCCACAAAATCTAAGAAAAATTCCTCAAAATTCTTCAAGTCTCCTCAAAACCACAAAACGTCCTTCAAAAAGGCCTACCAAATTCCAGAAATATCTTGCAGAATTCCCTAAATCTTCTCAAAACTCTACCAAATTCCAGAAAAATCCCACCAAATCTCCACAAATTCCCACAGAATACATGAAAAATCCCTGATAATTCGTCAGTTCTCTACAGAATCTCACCAAATTCCAGAAAAGTCCCTCAAAGTTCCACAAACATTCCACAAAATCTCCCCAGTATCCAATAAAATTCCAGAAAAAATCCCACAAAATTCCCTAAATCTTCCCAAAACATGACCAAATTCTAGAAAAATATCCCACCAAATCTCCACAAAATCCCACTAAATACATGAAAAATCCCTCAAGATCCCTAAATCGCCTCAATATCCCACAAAATCCCACAAAAATCACACAAAACCTCCACAAGTTTTCACAAAATATAAAAACAAATCCTTAAAATTTTTCAAGTCTCCTCAAAACCACACAAAGTCCTTGAAAAGGCCCACCAAATTCCAGTAAAATCCCACAGAATCTCCAACAATTTTCACAAAATCTAAAACAAATTCCTCAAAATTCTTCAAGTCTCCTCAGAATCCCACACAATTCCAGAAAAAACCCACAAAATTCCAGAGAAGTCCCACAAAACTCCCTAAATCATTTCAAAACCCTACCAATTCACAGGAATGTCCCACAAAATCTCCACCAATTCCCAGAACATCCCACAAAAATCTCACAAAAATCCCTAAATCTTCTGAAAACTCGACCAAATTCCAGAAACGCTCCATAAAATCAGCAGTTTCCCTCAAAATTCAAGAAAAAACACCACAAAATTCCCTAAATCTTTTCAAAATACCACAAAATTCTTGAAAAGCCCCACCAAATTCCAGAAACATCCCACAAAATGTCCTCAATACCCAACAAAATCCCAGAAAAATCACACAAAATTCCCTAAATCTTCTCAAAACACGGCCAAAATCCACAAAAATCCCACCAAATCTCCACAAATTCCCACAGAATACATGAAAAATCCCTGATAATTCGTCAGTTCTCTACAGAATCTCACCAAATTCCAGAAAAGTCCCTCAAAGTTCCACAAGCATCCCACAAAATCTCCCCAGTATCCAACAAAATTCCAGGAAAAATCCCACAAAATTCCATAAATCTTCTCAAAACATGACAAAATTCTAGAAAAATATCCCACCGAATCTCCACAAATTCCCACAAAATATATGAAAAATCCCTCAAGATCCCTAAATCGCCTCAATATCCCACAAAATTCCACAAAAATCCCACAAAACCTCCACAAGTTTCCACAGAATCTAAGAAAAATTCCTCAAAATTCTTCAAGTCTCCTCAAAACCACACAAAGTCCTTCAAAGAGGCCCACCAAATTCCAGAAAAATCTTACAGAATTCCCTAAATCTTCTCAAAACTCTACCAAATTCCAGAAAATCCCACCAAATCTCCACAAATTCCCACAGAATACATGAAAAATCCCTGATAATTCTTCAGTTCTCTACAGAATCTCACCAAATTCCAGAAAAGTCCCTCAAAGTTCCACAAAATCTCCTCAATATCCAACAAAATTCCAGGAAAAATCCCACAAAATTCCCTAAATCTTCTCAAAACATGACCAAATTCTAGAAAAATATCCCACCGAATCTCCACAAATTCCCACAGAATACATGAAAAATCCCTGATAATTCGTCAGTTCTCTACAGAATCTCACCAAATTCCAGAAAAGTCCCTCAAATTTCCACAAACATCCCACAAAATCTCCTCAATATCCAACAAAATTCCAGGAAAAATCCCACAGAATTCCCTAAATCTTCTAAAAAACGGCCAAAATCAATAAAAATCCCACCGAATCTACACAAATTCCCACAGAATACATGAAAAATCCCTGATAATTCTTCAGTTCTATACAGAATCTCACCAAATTCCAGAGAAGTCCCTCGAAGTTCCAGAAACATCCCACAAAATCTCCCCAGTATCCAACAAAATTCCAGGAAAAAACCCACAAAATTCCCAAAATCTTCTCAAAACACGACCAAATTCTAGAAAAATATCCCACCGAATCTCCACAAATTCCCACAAAATACATGAAAAATCCCTCAAGATCCCTAAATCGCCTCAATATCCCACAAAATTCCACAAAAATCCCACCAAACCTCCACAAGTTTCCACAGAATACAGGAAAAATCCCTGATAATTCGTCAGTTCTCTACAGAATCTCACCAAATTCCAGAAGAGTCCCTCAAAGTTCCACAAACATCCCACAAAATCTCCCCAGTATCCAACAAAATTCCAGGAAAAATCACACAAAATTCCCTAAATCTTCTCAAAACATGACCAAATTCTAGAATAATATCCCACCGAATCTCCACAAATTCCCACTAAATACATGAAAAATCCCTGATAATTCGTCAGTTCTCTACAGAATCTCACAAAATTCCAGAAAAGTCCCTCCAAGTTCCACAAGCATCCCACAAAATCTCCCCAGTATCCAACAAAATTCCAGGAAAAATCCCACAAAATTCCCTAAATCTTCTCAAAACACGACCAAATTCTAGAAAAATATCCCACCAAATCTCCACAAATTCCCACAAAATACATGAAAAATCCCTCAAGATCCCTAAATCGCCTCAATATCCCACAAAATCCCACAAAAATCACACAAAACCTCCACAGGTTTGTACAAAATCTAAGAAAAAATCCTCAAAATTCTTCAAGTCTCCTCAAAACCACACAAAGTCCTTGAAAAGGCCCACCAAATTCCAGTAAAATCCCACAGAATCTCCAACAATTTTCACAAAATCTAAAACAAATTCCTCAAAATTCTTCAAGTCTCCTCAGAATCCCACACAATTCCAGAAAAAACCCACAAAATTCCAGAGAAGTCCCACAAAACTCCCTAAATCATTTCAAAACCCTACCAATTCACAGGAATGTCCCACAAAATCTCCACCAATTCCCAGAACATCCCACAAAAATCTCACAAAAATCCCTAAATCTTCTGAAAACTCGACCAAATTCCAGAAACGCTCCATAAAATCAGCACAGTTTCCCTCAAAATTCAAGAAAAAACACCACAAAATTCCCTAAATCTTTTCAAAATACCACAAAATTCTTGAAAAGCCCCACCAAATTCCAGAAACATCCCACAAAATGTCCTCAATACCCAACAAAATCCCAGAAAAATCACACAAAATTCCCTAAATCTTCTCAAAACACGGCCAAAATCCACAAAAATCCCACCAAATCTCCACAAATTCCCACAGAATACATGAAAAATCCCTGATAATTCGTCAGTTCTCTACAGAATCTCACCAAATTCCAGAAGAGTCCCTCAAAGTTCCACAAGCATCCCACAAAATCTCCCCAGTATCCAACAAAATTCCAGGAAAAATCCCACAAAATTCCATAAATCTTCTCAAAACATGACAAGATTCTAGAAAAATATCCCACCGAATCTCCACAAATTCCCACAGAATACATGAAAAATCCCTGATAATTCGTCAGTTCTCTACAGAATCTCACAAAATTCCAGAAGAGTCCCTCAAAGTTCCACAAACATTCCACAAAATCTCCCCAGTATCCAACAAAATTCCAGGAAAAATCCCACAAAATTCCCTAAATCTTCTCAAAACACGACCAAATTCTAGAAAAATATCCCACCAAATCTCCACAAATTCCCACAAAATACATGAAAAATCCCTCAAGATCCCTAAATCGCCTCAATATCCCACAAAATTCCACAAAAATCCAACAAAACTTCCACAAGTTTCCACAGAATCTAAGAAAAATTCCTCAAAATTCTTCAAGTCTCCTCAAAACCACACAAAGTCCTTGAAAAGGCCCACCAAATTCCAGAAAAATCTTACAGAATTCCCTAAATCTTCTCAAAACTCTACCAAATTCCAGAAAAATCCCACCAAATCTTCACAAATTCCCACAGAATACATGAAAAATCCCTGATAGTTCGTCAGTTCTCTACAAAATCTCACAAAATTCCAGAAGAGTCCCTCAAAGTTCCACAAAAATTCCACAAAAACTCCCCAGTATCCAACAAAATTCCAGGAAAAATCCCACAAAATTCCCCTAAATCTTCTCAAAACACGACCAAATTCTAGAAAAATATCCCACCAAATCTCCACAAAATCCCACAAAATACATGAATAATCCCTCAAGATCCCTAAATCGCCTCAATATCCCACAAAATCCCACAAAAATCACACAAAACCTCCACAAGTTTCCACAAAATATAAAAAAAAAATCCTCAAAATTCTTCAAGTCTCCTCAAAACCACACAAAGTCCTTGAAAAGGCCCACCAAATTCCAGTAAAATCCCACAGAATCTCCACAAATTCCCACAAAATCTAAAACAAATTCCTCAAAATTCTTCAAGTCTCCTCAGAATCCCACACAATTCCAGAAAAACCCCACAAAATTCCAGAGAAGTCCCACAAAACTCCCTAAATCATTTCAAAACCCTACCAATTCACAGGAATGTCCCACAAAATCTCCACCAATTCCCAGAACATCCCACAAAAATCTCACAAAAATCCCTAAATCTTCTGAAGACTCGACCAAATTCCAGAAACGCCCCATAAAATCAGCACAGTTTCCCACAAAATTCAAGAAAAAACACCACAAAATTCCCTAAATCTTTTCAAAATACCACAAAATTCTTGAAAAGCCCCACCAAATTCCAGAAACATCCCACAAAATGTCCTCAATACCCAACAAAATCCCAGAAAAATCACACAAAATTCCCTAAATCTTCTCAAAACACGGCCAAATTCTAGAAAAATATCCCACCGAATCTCCACAAATTCCCACAGAATACATGAAAAATCCCTGATAATTCGTCAGTTCTCTACAGAATCTCACCAAATTCCAGAAAAGTCCCTCAAAGTTCCAGAAATGTCCCACAAAATCTCCCCAGTATCCAATAAAATTCCAGGAAAAATCCCACAAAATTCCCTAAATCTTCCCAAAACACGACCAAATTCTAGAAAAATATCCCACCAAATCTCCACAAATTCCTACAAAATACATGAAAAATCCCTCAAGATCCCTAAATCGCCTCAATATCCCACAAAATTCCACAAAAATCCCACAAAACCTCCACAAGTTTCCACAAAATCTAAGAAAAATTCCTCAAAATTCTTCAAGTCTCCTCAAAACCACACAAAGTCCTTGAAAAGGCCCACCAAATTCCAGTAAAATCTTACAGAATTCCCTAAATCTTCTCAAAACTCTACCAAATTCCAGAAAAATCCCACCAAATCTCCACAAATTCCCACAGAATACATGAAAAATCCCTGATAATTCTTCAGTTCTCTACAGAATCTCACCAAATTCCAGAAAAGTCCCTCAAAGTTCCACAAATATTCCACAAAATCTCCCCAGTATCCAACAAAATTCCTGGAAAAATCACACAAAATTCCCTAAATCTTCTCAAAATACGGCTAAAATCCACAAAAATCCCACCGAATCTCCACAAATTCCCACAGAATACATGAAAAATCCCTCAAGATCCCTAAATCGCCTCAATATCCCACAAAATCACACAAAAATCCCACCAAGCCTCCACAAGTTTCCACAAAATCTAAGAAAAATTCCTCAAAATTCTTCAAGTCTCCTCAAAACCACAAAACGTCCTTCAAAAAGGCCTACCAAATTCCAGAAATATCTTGCAGAATTCCCTAAATCTTCTCAAAACTCTACCAAATTCCAGAAAAATCCCACCAAATCTCCACAAATTCCCACAGAATACATGAAAAATCCCTGATAATTCGTCAGTTCTCTACAGAATCTCACCAAATTCCAGAAAAGTCCCTCAAAGTTCCACAAACATTCCACAAAATCTCCCCAGTATCCAATAAAATTCCAGAAAAAATCCCACAAAATTCCCTAAATCTTCCCAAAACATGACCAAATTCTAGAAAAATATCCCACCAAATCTCCACAAAATCCCACTAAATACATGAAAAATCCCTCAAGATCCCTAAATCGCCTCAATATCCCACAAAATCCCACAAAAATCACACAAAACCTCCACAAGTTTTCACAAAATATAAAAACAAATCCTTAAAATTTTTCAAGTCTCCTCAAAACCACACAAAGTCCTTGAAAAGGCCCACCAAATTCCAGTAAAATCCCACAGAATCTCCAACAATTTTCACAAAATCTAAAACAAATTCCTCAAAATTCTTCAAGTCTCCTCAGAATCCCACACAATTCCAGAAAAAACCCACAAAATTCCAGAGAAGTCCCACAAAACTCCCTAAATCATTTCAAAACCCTACCAATTCACAGGAATGTCCCACAAAATCTCCACCAATTCCCAGAACATCCCACAAAAATCTCACAAAAATCCCTAAATCTTCTGAAAACTCGACCAAATTCCAGAAACGCTCCATAAAATCAGCAGTTTCCCTCAAAATTCAAGAAAAAACACCACAAAATTCCCTAAATCTTTTCAAAATACCACAAAATTCTTGAAAAGCCCCACCAAATTCCAGAAACATCCCACAAAATGTCCTCAATACCCAACAAAATCCCAGAAAAATCACACAAAATTCCCTAAATCTTCTCAAAACACGGCCAAAATCCACAAAAATCCCACCAAATCTCCACAAATTCCCACAGAATACATGAAAAATCCCTGATAATTCGTCAGTTCTCTACAGAATCTCACCAAATTCCAGAAAAGTCCCTCAAAGTTCCACAAGCATCCCACAAAATCTCCCCAGTATCCAACAAAATTCCAGGAAAAATCCCACAAAATTCCATAAATCTTCTCAAAACATGACAAAATTCTAGAAAAATATCCCACCGAATCTCCACAAATTCCCACAAAATATATGAAAAATCCCTCAAGATCCCTAAATCGCCTCAATATCCCACAAAATTCCACAAAAATCCCACAAAACCTCCACAAGTTTCCACAGAATCTAAGAAAAATTCCTCAAAATTCTTCAAGTCTCCTCAAAACCACACAAAGTCCTTCAAAGAGGCCCACCAAATTCCAGAAAAATCTTACAGAATTCCCTAAATCTTCTCAAAACTCTACCAAATTCCAGAAAATCCCACCAAATCTCCACAAATTCCCACAGAATACATGAAAAATCCCTGATAATTCTTCAGTTCTCTACAGAATCTCACCAAATTCCAGAAAAGTCCCTCAAAGTTCCACAAAATCTCCTCAATATCCAACAAAATTCCAGGAAAAATCCCACAAAATTCCCTAAATCTTCTCAAAACATGACCAAATTCTAGAAAAATATCCCACCGAATCTCCACAAATTCCCACAGAATACATGAAAAATCCCTGATAATTCGTCAGTTCTCTACAGAATCTCACCAAATTCCAGAAAAGTCCCTCAAATTTCCACAAACATCCCACAAAATCTCCTCAATATCCAACAAAATTCCAGGAAAAATCCCACAGAATTCCCTAAATCTTCTAAAAAACGGCCAAAATCAATAAAAATCCCACCGAATCTACACAAATTCCCACAGAATACATGAAAAATCCCTGATAATTCTTCAGTTCTCTACAGAATCTCACCAAATTCCAGAGAAGTCCCTCGAAGTTCCAGAAACATCCCACAAAATCTCCCCAGTATCCAACAAAATTCCAGGAAAAAACCCACAAAATTCCCAAAATCTTCTCAAAACACGACCAAATTCTAGAAAAATATCCCACCGAATCTCCACAAATTCCCACAAAATACATGAAAAATCCCTCAAGATCCCTAAATCGCCTCAATATCCCACAAAATTCCACAAAAATCCCACCAAACCTCCACAAGTTTCCACAGAATACAGGAAAAATCCCTGATAATTCGTCAGTTCTCTACAGAATCTCACCAAATTCCAGAAGAGTCCCTCAAAGTTCCACAAACATCCCACAAAATCTCCCCAGTATCCAACAAAATTCCAGGAAAAATCACACAAAATTCCCTAAATCTTCTCAAAACATGACCAAATTCTAGAATAATATCCCACCGAATCTCCACAAATTCCCACTAAATACATGAAAAATCCCTGATAATTCGTCAGTTCTCTACAGAATCTCACCAAATTCCAGAAAAGTCCCTCAAAGTTCCAGAAGCATCCCACAAAATCTCCCCAGTATCCAACAAAATTCCAGGAAAAATCCCACAAAATTCCCTAAATCTTCTCAAAACACGACCAAATTCTAGAAAAATATCCCACCAAATCTCCACAAATTCCCACAAAATACATGAAAAATCCCTCAAGATCCCTAAATCGCCTCAATATCCCACAAAATCCCACAAAAATCACACAAAACCTCCACAGGTTTGTACAAAATCTAAGAAAAAATCCTCAAAATTCTTCAAGTCTCCTCAAAACCACACAAAGTCCTTGAAAAGGCCCACCAAATTCCAGTAAAATCCCACAGAATCTCCAACAATTTTCACAAAATCTAAAACAAATTCCTCAAAATTCTTCAAGTCTCCTCAGAATCCCACACAATTCCAGAAAAAACCCACAAAATTCCAGAGAAGTCCCACAAAACTCCCTAAATCATTTCAAAACCCTACCAATTCACAGGAATGTCCCACAAAATCTCCACCAATTCCCAGAACATCCCACAAAAATCTCACAAAAATCCCTAAATCTTCTGAAAACTCGACCAAATTCCAGAAACGCTCCATAAAATCAGCACAGTTTCCCTCAAAATTCAAGAAAAAACACCACAAAATTCCCTAAATCTTTTCAAAATACCACAAAATTCTTGAAAAGCCCCACCAAATTCCAGAAACATCCCACAAAATGTCCTCAATACCCAACAAAATCCCAGAAAAATCACACAAAATTCCCTAAATCTTCTCAAAACACGGCCAAAATCCACAAAAATCCCACCAAATCTCCACAAATTCCCACAGAATACATGAAAAATCCCTGATAATTCGTCAGTTCTCTACAGAATCTCACCAAATTCCAGAAGAGTCCCTCAAAGTTCCACAAGCATCCCACAAAATCTCCCCAGTATCCAACAAAATTCCAGGAAAAATCCCACAAAATTCCATAAATCTTCTCAAAACATGACAAAATTCTAGAAAAATATCCCACCGAATCTCCACAAATTCCCACAGAATACATGAAAAATCCCTGATAATTCGTCAGTTCTCTACAGAATCTCACAAAATTCCAGAAGAGTCCCTCAAAGTTCCACAAACATTCCACAAAATCTCCCCAGTATCCAACAAAATTCCAGGAAAAATCCCACAAAATTCCCTAAATCTTCTCAAAACACGACCAAATTCTAGAAAAATATCCCACCAAATCTCCACAAATTCCCACAAAATACATGAAAAATCCCTCAAGATCCCTAAATCGCCTCAATATCCCACAAAATTCCACAAAAATCCAACAAAACTTCCACAAGTTTCCACAGAATCTAAGAAAAATTCCTCAAAATTCTTCAAGTCTCCTCAAAACCACACAAAGTCCTTGAAAAGGCCCACCAAATTCCAGAAAAATCTTACAGAATTCCCTAAATCTTCTCAAAACTCTACCAAATTCCAGAAAAATCCCACCAAATCTTCACAAATTCCCACAGAATACATGAAAAATCCCTGATAGTTCGTCAGTTCTCTACAAAATCTCACAAAATTCCAGAAGAGTCCCTCAAAGTTCCACAAAAATTCCACAAAAACTCCCCAGTATCCAACAAAATTCCAGGAAAAATCCCACAAAATTCCCCTAAATCTTCTCAAAACACGACCAAATTCTAGAAAAATATCCCACCAAATCTCCACAAAATCCCACAAAATACATGAATAATCCCTCAAGATCCCTAAATCGCCTCAATATCCCACAAAATCCCACAAAAATCACACAAAACCTCCACAAGTTTCCACAAAATATAAAAAAAAAATCCTCAAAATTCTTCAAGTCTCCTCAAAACCACACAAAGTCCTTGAAAAGGCCCACCAAATTCCAGTAAAATCCCACAGAATCTCCACAAATTCCCACAAAATCTAAAACAAATTCCTCAAAATTCTTCAAGTCTCCTCAGAATCCCACACAATTCCAGAAAAACCCCACAAAATTCCAGAGAAGTCCCACAAAACTCCCTAAATCATTTCAAAACCCTACCAATTCACAGGAATGTCCCACAAAATCTCCACCAATTCCCAGAACATCCCACAAAAATCTCACAAAAATCCCTAAATCTTCTGAAGACTCGACCAAATTCCAGAAACGCCCCATAAAATCAGCACAGTTTCCCACAAAATTCAAGAAAAAACACCACAAAATTCCCTAAATCTTTTCAAAATACCACAAAATTCTTGAAAAGCCCCACCAAATTCCAGAAACATCCCACAAAATGTCCTCAATACCCAACAAAATCCCAGAAAAATCACACAAAATTCCCTAAATCTTCTCAAAACACGGCCAAATTCTAGAAAAATATCCCACCGAATCTCCACAAATTCCCACAGAATACATGAAAAATCCCTGATAATTCGTCAGTTCTCTACAGAATCTCACCAAATTCCAGAAAAGTCCCTCAAAGTTCCAGAAATGTCCCACAAAATCTCCCCAGTATCCAATAAAATTCCAGGAAAAATCCCACAAAATTCCCTAAATCTTCCCAAAACACGACCAAATTCTAGAAAAATATCCCACCAAATCTCCACAAATTCCTACAAAATACATGAAAAATCCCTCAAGATCCCTAAATCGCCTCAATATCCCACAAAATTCCACAAAAATCCCACAAAACCTCCACAAGTTTCCACAAAATCTAAGAAAAATTCCTCAAAATTCTTCAAGTCTCCTCAAAACCACACAAAGTCCTTGAAAAGGCCCACCAAATTCCAGTAAAATCTTACAGAATTCCCTAAATCTTCTCAAAACTCTACCAAATTCCAGAAAAATCCCACCAAATCTCCACAAATTCCCACAGAATACATGAAAAATCCCTGATAATTCGTCAGTTCTCTACAGAATCTCACCAAATTCCAGAAGAGTCCCTCAAAGTTCGACAAACATCCCACAAAATCTCCCCAGTATCCAACAAAATTCCAGGAAAAATCACACAAAATTCCCTAAATCTTCTCAAAACATGACCAAATTCTAGAAAAATATCCCACCGAATCTCCACAAATTCCCACAGAATACATGAAAAATCCCTGATAATTCGTCAGTTCTCTACAGAATCTCACCAAATTCCAGAAAAGTCCCTCCAAGTTCCACAAGCATCCCACAAAATCTCCCCAGTATCCAACAAAATTCCAGGAAAAATCCCACAAAATTCCCTAAATCTTCTCAAAACACGACCAAATTCTAGAAAAATATCCCACCAAATCTCCACAAATTCCCACAAAATACATGAAAAATCCCTCAAGATCCCTAAATCGCCTCAATATCCCACAAAATCCCACAAAAATCACACAAAACCTCCACAAGTTTTCACAAAATATAAAAACAAATCCTTAAAATTTTTCAAGTCTCCTCAAAACCACACAAAGTCCTTGAAAAGGCCCACAAAATTCCAGTAAAATCCCACAGAATCTCCAACAATTTTCACAAAATCTAAAACAAATTCCTCAAAATTCTTCAAGTCTCCTCAGAATCCCACACAATTCCAGAAAAAACCCACAAAATTCCAGAGAAGTCCCACAAAACTCCCTAAATCATTTCAAAACCCTACCAATTCACAGGAATGTCCCACAAAATCTCCACCAATTCCCAGAACATCCCACAAAAATCTCACAAAAATCCCTAAATCTTCTGAAAACTCGACCAAATTCCAGAAACGCTCCATAAAATCAGCAGTTTCCCTCAAAATTCAAGAAAAAACACCACAAAATTCCCTAAATCTTTTCAAAATACCACAAAATTCTTGAAAAGCCCCACCAAATTCCAGAAACATCCCACAAAATGTCCTCAATACCCAACAAAATCCCAGAAAAATCACACAAAATTCCCTAAATCTTCTCAAAACACGGCCAAAATCCACAAAAATCCCACCAAATCTCCACAAATTCCCACAGAATACATGAAAAATCCCTGATAATTCGTCAGTTCTCTACAGAATCTCACCAAATTCCAGAAAAGTCCCTCAAAGTTCCACAAACATCCCACAAAATCTCCCCAGTATCCAACAAAATTCCAGGAAAAATCCCACAAAATTCCCTAAATCTTCCCAAAACACGACCAAATTCTAGAAAAATATCCCAACAAATCTCCACAAATTCCCACAAAATACATGAAAAATCCCTCAAGATCCCTAAATCGCCTCAATATCCCACAAAATCCCACAAAAATCACACAAAACCTCCACAAGTTTCCACAAAATCTAAGAAAAATCCCTGAAAATTCTTCAAGTCTCCTCAAAACCACAAAAAGTCCTTCAAAAAGGCCTACCAAATTCCAGAAATATCTTGCAGAATTCCCTAAATCTTCTCAAAACTCTACCAAATTCCAGAAAAATCCCACCAAATCTCCACAAATTCCCACAGAATACATGAAAAATCCCTGATAATTCTTCAGTTCTCTACAGAATCTCACCAAATTCCAGAAAAGTCCCTCAAAGTTCCACAAATATTCCACAAAATCTCCCCAGTATCCAACAAAATTCCTGGAAAAATCACACAAAATTCCCTAAATCTTCTCAAAATACGGCTAAAATCCACAAAAATCCCACCGAATCTCCACAAATTCCCACAGAATACATGAAAAATCCCTCAAGATCCCTAAATCGCCTCAATATCCCACAAAATCACACAAAAATCCCACCAAGCCTCCACAAGTTTCCACAAAATCTAAGAAAAATTCCTCAAAATTCTTCAAGTCTCCTCAAAACCACAAAACGTCCTTCAAAAAGGCCTACCAAATTCCAGAAATATCTTGCAGAATTCCCTAAATCTTCTCAAAACTCTACCAAATTCCAGAAAAATCCCACCAAATCTCCACAAATTCCCACAGAATACATGAAAAATCCCTGATAATTCGTCAGTTCTCTACAGAATCTCACCAAATTCCAGAAAAGTCCCTCAAAGTTCCACAAACATTCCACAAAATCTCCCCAGTATCCAATAAAATTCCAGAAAAAATCCCACAAAATTCCCTAAATCTTCCCAAAACATGACCAAATTCTAGAAAAATATCCCACCAAATCTCCACAAAATCCCACAAAATACATGAAAAATCCCTCAAGATCCCTAAATCGCCTCAATATCCCACAAAATCCCACAAAAATCACACAAAACCTCCACAAGTTTTCACAAAATATAAAAACAAATCCTTAAAATTTTTCAAGTCTCCTCAAAACCACACAAAGTCCTTGAAAAGGCCCACCAAATTCCAGTAAAATCCCACAGAATCTCCAACAATTTTCACAAAATCTAAAACAAATTCCTCAAAATTCTTCAAGTCTCCTCAGAATCCCACACAATTCCAGAAAAAACCCACAAAATTCCAGAGAAGTCCCACAAAACTCCCTAAATCATTTCAAAACCCTACCAATTCACAGGAATGTCCCACAAAATCTCCACCAATTCCCAGAACATCCCACAAAAATCTCACAAAAATCCCTAAATCTTCTGAAAACTCGACCAAATTCCAGAAACGCTCCATAAAATCAGCAGTTTCCCTCAAAATTCAAGAAAAAACACCACAAAATTCCCTAAATCTTTTCAAAATACCACAAAATTCTTGAAAAGCCCCACCAAATTCCAGAAACATCCCACAAAATGTCCTCAATACCCAACAAAATCCCAGAAAAATCACACAAAATTCCCTAAATCTTCTCAAAACACGGCCAAAATCCACAAAAATCCCACCAAATCTCCACAAATTCCCACAGAATACATGAAAAATCCCTGATAATTCGTCAGTTCTCTACAGAATCTCACCAAATTCCAGAAAAGTCCCTCAAAGTTCCACAAGCATCCCACAAAATCTCCCCAGTATCCAACAAAATTCCAGGAAAAATCCCACAAAATTCCATAAATCTTCTCAAAACATGACAAAATTCTAGAAAAATATCCCACCGAATCTCCACAAATTCCCACAAAATATATGAAAAATCCCTCAAGATCCCTAAATCGCCTCAATATCCCACAAAATTCCACAAAAATCCCACAAAACCTCCACAAGTTTCCACAGAATCTAAGAAAAATTCCTCAAAATTCTTCAAGTCTCCTCAAAACCACACAAAGTCCTTCAAAGAGGCCCACCAAATTCCAGAAAAATCTTACAGAATTCCCTAAATCTTCTCAAAACTCTACCAAATTCCAGAAAAATCCCACCAAATCTCCACAAATTCCCACAGAATACATGAAAAATCCCTGATAATTCTTCAGTTCTCTACAGAATCTCACCAAATTCCAGAAAAGTCCCTCAAAGTTCCACAAATATTCCACAAAATCTCCCCAGTATCCAACAAAATTCCTGGAAAAATCACACAAAATTCCCTAAATCTTCTCAAAATACGGCTAAAATCCACAAAAATCCCACCGAATCTCCACAAATTCCCACAGAATACATGAAAAATCCCTCAAGATCCCTAAATCGCCTCAATATCCCACAAAATCACACAAAAATCCCACCAAGCCTCCACAAGTTTCCACAAAATCTAAGAAAAATTCCTCAAAATTCTTCAAGTCTCCTCAAAACCACAAAACATCCTTCAAAAAGGCCTACCAAATTCCAGAAATATCTTGCAGAATTCCCTAAATCTTCTCAAAACTCTACCAAATTCCAGAAAAATCCCACCAAATCTCCACAAATTCCCACAGAATACATGAAAAATCCCTGATAATTCGTCAGTTCTCTACAGAATCTCACCAAATTCCAGAAAAGTCCCTCAAAGTTCCACAAACATTCCACAAAATCTCCCCAGTATCCAATAAAATTCCAGAAAAAATCCCACAAAATTCCCTAAATCTTCCCAAAACATGACCAAATTCTAGAAAAATATCCCACCAAATCTCCACAAAATCCCACTAAATACATGAAAAATCCCTCAAGATCCCTAAATCGCCTCAATATCCCACAAAATCCCACAAAAATCACACAAAACCTCCACAAGTTTTCACAAAATATAAAAACAAATCCTTAAAATTTTTCAAGTCTCCTCAAAACCACACTAAGTCCTTGAAAAGGCCCACCAAATTCCCACAAAATCCCACAGAATCTCCAACAATTCCCACAAAATCTAAAACAAATTCCTCAAAATTCTTCAAGTCTCCTCAGAATCCCACACAATTCCAGAAAAAACCCACAAAATTCCAGAGAAGTCCCACAAAACTCCCTAAATCATTTCAAAACCCTACCAATTCACAGGAATGTCCCACAAAATCTCCACCAATTCCCAGAACATCCCACAAAAATCTCACAAAAATCCCTAAATCTTCTGAAAACTCGACCAAATTCCAGAAACGCCCCATAAAATCAGCACAGATTCCCACAAAATTCATGAAAAAACACCACAAAATTCCCAAAATCTTTTCAAAATACCACAAAATTCTTGAAAAGGCCCACCAAATTCCAGAAACATCCCACAAAATGTCCTCAATACCCAACAAAATCCCAGAAAAATCCCACAAAATTCCCTAAATCTTCTCAAAACACGGTCAAAATCCACAAAAATCACACCAAATCTCCACAAATTCCCACAGAATACATGAAAAATCCCTGATAATTCGTCAGTTCTCTACAGAATCTCACCAAATTCCAGAAAAGTCCCTCGAAGTTCCAGAAATGACCCACAAAATCTCCCCAGTATCCAATAAAATTCCAGGAAAAATCCCACAAAATTCCCTAAATCTTCCCAAAACACGACCAAATTCTAGAAAAATATCCCACCAAATCTCCACAAATTCCCACAAAATACATGAAAAATCCCTCAAGATCCCTAAATCGCCTCAATATCCCACAAAATCCCACAAAAATCCCAAAAACTTACACAAGTTTCCACAGAATCTAAGAAAAATTCCTCAAAATTCTTCAAGTCTCCTCAAAACCACAAAAAGTCCTTCAAAAAGGCCTACCAAATTCCAGAAATATCTTGCAGAATTCCCTAAATCTTCTCAAAACTCTACCAAATTCCAGAAAAATCCGACCAAATCTCCACAAATTCCCACAGAATACATGAAAAATCCCTGATAATTCATCAGTTCTCTACAGAATCTCACCAAATTCCAGAAAAGTCCCTCAAAGTTCCACAAATATTCCACAAAATCTCCCCAGTATCCAACAAAATTCCAGGAAAAATCACACAAAATTCCCTAAATCTTCTCAAAATACGGCTAAAATCCACAAAAATCCCACCGAATCTCCACAAATTCCCACAGAATACATGAAAAATCCCTCAAGATCCCTAAATCGCCTCAATATCCCACAAAATCACACAAAAATCCCACCAAGCCTCCACAAGTTTCCACAAAATCTAAGAAAAATTCCTCAAAATTCTTCAAGTCTCCTCAAAACCACAAAACGTCCTTCAAAAAGGCCTACCAAATTCCAGAAATATCTTGCAGAATTCCCTAAATCTTCTCAAAACTCTACCAAATTCCAGAAAAATCCCACCAAATCTCCACAAATTCCCACAGAATACATGAAAAATCCCTGATAATTCGTCAGTTCTCTACAGAATCTCACCAAATTCCAGAAAAGTCCCTCAAAGTTCCACAAACATTCCACAAAATCTCCCCAGTATCCAATAAAATTCCAGAAAAAATCCCACAAAATTCCCTAAATCTTCCCAAAACATGACCAAATTCTAGAAAAATATCCCACCAAATCTCCACAAAATCCCACTAAATACATGAAAAATCCCTCAAGATCCCTAAATCGCCTCAATATCCCACAAAATCCCACAAAAATCACACAAAACCTCCACAAGTTTTCACAAAATATAAAAACAAATCCTTAAAATTTTTCAAGTCTCCTCAAAACCACACAAAGTCCTTGAAAAGGCCCACCAAATTCCAGTAAAATCCCACAGAATCTCCAACAATTTTCACAAAATCTAAAACAAATTCCTCAAAATTCTTCAAGTCTCCTCAGAATCCCACACAATTCCAGAAAAAACCCACAAAATTCCAGAGAAGTCCCACAAAACTCCCTAAATCATTTCAAAACCCTACCAATTCACAGGAATGTCCCACAAAATCTCCACCAATTCCCAGAACATCCCACAAAAATCTCACAAAAATCCCTAAATCTTCTGAAAACTCGACCAAATTCCAGAAACGCTCCATAAAATCAGCAGTTTCCCTCAAAATTCAAGAAAAAACACCACAAAATTCCCTAAATCTTTTCAAAATACCACAAAATTCTTGAAAAGCCCCACCAAATTCCAGAAACATCCCACAAAATGTCCTCAATACCCAACAAAATCCCAGAAAAATCACACAAAATTCCCTAAATCTTCTCAAAACACGGCCAAAATCCACAAAAATCCCACCAAATCTCCACAAATTCCCACAGAATACATGAAAAATCCCTGATAATTCGTCAGTTCTCTACAGAATCTCACCAAATTCCAGAAAAGTCCCTCAAAGTTCCAGAAATGTCCCACAAAATCTCCCCAGTATCCAATAAAATTCCAGGAAAAATCCCACAAAATTCCCTAAATCTTCCCAAAACACGACCAAATTCTAGAAAAATATCCCACCAAATCTCCACAAATTCCTACAAAATACATGAAAAATCCCTCAAGATCCCTAAATCGCCTCAATATCCCACAAAATTCCACAAAAATCCCACAAAACCTCCACAAGTTTCCACAAAATCTAAGAAAAATTCCTCAAAATTCTTCAAGTCTCCTCAAAACCACACAAAGTCCTTGAAAAGGCCCACCAAATTCCAGTAAAATCTTACAGAATTCCCTAAATCTTCTCAAAACTCTACCAAATTCCAGAAAAATCCCACCAAATCTCCACAAATTCCCACAGAATACATGAAAAATCCCTGATAATTCGTCAGTTCTCTACAGAATCTCACCAAATTCCAGAAGAGTCCCTCAAAGTTCGACAAACATCCCACAAAATCTCCCCAGTATCCAACAAAATTCCAGGAAAAATCACACAAAATTCCCTAAATCTTCTCAAAACATGACCAAATTCTAGAAAAATATCCCACCGAATCTCCACAAATTCCCACAGAATACATGAAAAATCCCTGATAATTCGTCAGTTCTCTACAGAATCTCACCAAATTCCAGAAAAGTCCCTCCAAGTTCCACAAGCATCCCACAAAATCTCCCCAGTATCCAACAAAATTCCAGGAAAAATCCCACAAAATTCCCTAAATCTTCTCAAAACACGACCAAATTCTAGAAAAATATCCCACCAAATCTCCACAAATTCCCACAAAATACATGAAAAATCCCTCAAGATCCCTAAATCGCCTCAATATCCCACAAAATCCCACAAAAATCACACAAAACCTCCACAAGTTTTCACAAAATATAAAAACAAATCCTTAAAATTTTTCAAGTCTCCTCAAAACCACACAAAGTCCTTGAAAAGGCCCACAAAATTCCAGTAAAATCCCACAGAATCTCCAACAATTTTCACAAAATCTAAAACAAATTCCTCAAAATTCTTCAAGTCTCCTCAGAATCCCACACAATTCCAGAAAAAACCCACAAAATTCCAGAGAAGTCCCACAAAACTCCCTAAATCATTTCAAAACCCTACCAATTCACAGGAATGTCCCACAAAATCTCCACCAATTCCCAGAACATCCCACAAAAATCTCACAAAAATCCCTAAATCTTCTGAAAACTCGACCAAATTCCAGAAACGCTCCATAAAATCAGCAGTTTCCCTCAAAATTCAAGAAAAAACACCACAAAATTCCCTAAATCTTTTCAAAATACCACAAAATTCTTGAAAAGCCCCACCAAATTCCAGAAACATCCCACAAAATGTCCTCAATACCCAACAAAATCCCAGAAAAATCACACAAAATTCCCTAAATCTTCTCAAAACACGGCCAAAATCCACAAAAATCCCACCAAATCTCCACAAATTCCCACAGAATACATGAAAAATCCCTGATAATTCGTCAGTTCTCTACAGAATCTCACCAAATTCCAGAAAAGTCCCTCAAAGTTCCACAAGCATCCCACAAAATCTCCCCAGTATCCAACAAAATTCCAGGAAAAATCCCACAAAATTCCATAAATCTTCTCAAAACATGACAAAATTCTAGAAAAATATCCCACCGAATCTCCACAAATTCCCACAAAATATATGAAAAATCCCTCAAGATCCCTAAATCGCCTCAATATCCCACAAAATTCCACAAAAATCCCACAAAACCTCCACAAGTTTCCACAGAATCTAAGAAAAATTCCTCAAAATTCTTCAAGTCTCCTCAAAACCACACAAAGTCCTTCAAAGAGGCCCACCAAATTCCAGAAAAATCTTACAGAATTCCCTAAATCTTCTCAAAACTCTACCAAATTCCAGAAAAATCCCACCAAATCTCCACAAATTCCCACAGAATACATGAAAAATCCCTGATAATTCTTCAGTTCTCTACAGAATCTCACCAAATTCCAGAAAAGTCCCTCAAAGTTCCACAAATATTCCACAAAATCTCCCCAGTATCCAACAAAATTCCTGGAAAAATCACACAAAATTCCCTAAATCTTCTCAAAATACGGCTAAAATCCACAAAAATCCCACCGAATCTCCACAAATTCCCACAGAATACATGAAAAATCCCTCAAGATCCCTAAATCGCCTCAATATCCCACAAAATCACACAAAAATCCCACCAAGCCTCCACAAGTTTCCACAAAATCTAAGAAAAATTCCTCAAAATTCTTCAAGTCTCCTCAAAACCACAAAACATCCTTCAAAAAGGCCTACCAAATTCCAGAAATATCTTGCAGAATTCCCTAAATCTTCTCAAAACTCTACCAAATTCCAGAAAAATCCCACCAAATCTCCACAAATTCCCACAGAATACATGAAAAATCCCTGATAATTCGTCAGTTCTCTACAGAATCTCACCAAATTCCAGAAAAGTCCCTCAAAGTTCCACAAACATTCCACAAAATCTCCCCAGTATCCAATAAAATTCCAGAAAAAATCCCACAAAATTCCCTAAATCTTCCCAAAACATGACCAAATTCTAGAAAAATATCCCACCAAATCTCCACAAAATCCCACTAAATACATGAAAAATCCCTCAAGATCCCTAAATCGCCTCAATATCCCACAAAATTCCACAAAAATCCCACAAAACCTCCACAAGTTTCCACAAAATCTAAGAAAAATTCCTCAAAATTCTTCAAGTCTCCTCAAAACCACACAAAGTCCTTGAAAAGGCCCACCAAATTCCAGTAAAATCTTACAGAATTCCCTAAATCTTCTCAAAACTCTACCAAATTCCAGAAAAATCCCACCAAATCTCCACAAATTCCCACAGAATACATGAAAAATCCCTGATAATTCGTCAGTTCTCTACAGAATCTCACCAAATTCCAGAAGAGTCCCTCAAAGTTCGACAAACATCCCACAAAATCTCCCCAGTATCCAACAAAATTCCAGGAAAAATCACACAAAATTCCCTAAATCTTCTCAAAACATGACCAAATTCTAGAAAAATATCCCACCGAATCTCCACAAATTCCCACAGAATACATGAAAAATCCCTGATAATTCGTCAGTTCTCTACAGAATCTCACCAAATTCCAGAAAAGTCCCTCCAAGTTCCACAAGCATCCCACAAAATCTCCCCAGTATCCAACAAAATTCCAGGAAAAATCCCACAAAATTCCCTAAATCTTCTCAAAACACGACCAAATTCTAGAAAAATATCCCACCAAATCTCCACAAATTCCCACAAAATACATGAAAAATCCCTCAAGATCCCTAAATCGCCTCAATATCCCACAAAATCCCACAAAAATCACACAAAACCTCCACAAGTTTTCACAAAATATAAAAACAAATCCTTAAAATTTTTCAAGTCTCCTCAAAACCACACAAAGTCCTTGAAAAGGCCCACAAAATTCCAGTAAAATCCCACAGAATCTCCAACAATTTTCACAAAATCTAAAACAAATTCCTCAAAATTCTTCAAGTCTCCTCAGAATCCCACACAATTCCAGAAAAAACCCACAAAATTCCAGAGAAGTCCCACAAAACTCCCTAAATCATTTCAAAACCCTACCAATTCACAAGAATGTCCCACAAAATCTCCACCAATTCCCAGAACATCCCACAAAAATCTCACAAAAATCTCTAAATCTTCTGAAAACTCGACCAAATTCCAGAAACGCTCCATAAAATCAGCAGTTTCCCTCAAAATTCAAGAAAAAACACCACAAAATTCCCTAAATCTTTTCAAAATACCACAAAATTCTTGAAAAGCCCCACCAAATTCCAGAAACATCCCACAAAATGTCCTCAATACCCAACAAAATCCCAGAAAAATCACACAAAATTCCCTAAATCTTCTCAAAACACGGCCAAAATCCACAAAAATCCCACCAAATCTCCACAAATTCCCACAGAATACATGAAAAATCCCTGATAATTCGTCAGTTCTCTACAGAATCTCACCAAATTCCAGAAAAGTCCCTCAAAGTTCCACAAACATCCCACAAAATCTCCCCAGTATCCAACAAAATTCCAGGAAAAATCCCACAAAATTCCCTAAATCTTCCCAAAACACGACCAAATTCTAGAAAAATATCCCAACAAATCTCCACAAATTCCCACAAAATATATGAAAAATCCCTCAAGATCCCTAAATCGCCTCAATATCCCACAAAATTCCACAAAAATCCCACAAAACCTCCACAAGTTTCCACAGAATCTAAGAAAAATTCCTCAAAATTCTTCAAGTCTCCTCAAAACCACACAAAGTCCTTCAAAGAGGCCCACCAAATTCCAGAAAAATCTTACAGAATTCCCTAAATCTTCTCAAAACTCTACCAAATTCCAGAAAAATCCCACCAAATCTCCACAAATTCCCACAGAATACATGAAAAATCCCTGATAATTCTTCAGTTCTCTACAGAATCTCACCAAATTCCAGAAAAGTCCCTCAAAGTTCCACAAATATTCCACAAAATCTCCCCAGTATCCAACAAAATTCCTGGAAAAATCACACAAAATTCCCTAAATCTTCTCAAAATACGGCTAAAATCCACAAAAATCCCACCGAATCTCCACAAATTCCCACAGAATACATGAAAAATCCCTCAAGATCCCTAAATCGCCTCAATATCCCACAAAATCACACAAAAATCCCACCAAGCCTCCACAAGTTTCCACAAAATCTAAGAAAAATTCCTCAAAATTCTTCAAGTCTCCTCAAAACCACAAAACATCCTTCAAAAAGGCCTACCAAATTCCAGAAATATCTTGCAGAATTCCCTAAATCTTCTCAAAACTCTACCAAATTCCAGAAAAATCCCACCAAATCTCCACAAATTCCCACAGAATACATGAAAAATCCCTGATAATTCGTCAGTTCTCTACAGAATCTCACCAAATTCCAGAAAAGTCCCTCAAAGTTCCACAAACATTCCACAAAATCTCCCCAGTATCCAATAAAATTCCAGAAAAAATCCCACAAAATTCCCTAAATCTTCCCAAAACATGACCAAATTCTAGAAAAATATCCCACCAAATCTCCACAAAATCCCACTAAATACATGAAAAATCCCTCAAGATCCCTAAATCGCCTCAATATCCCACAAAATTCCACAAAAATCCCACAAAACCTCCACAAGTTTCCACAAAATCTAAGAAAAATTCCTCAAAATTCTTCAAGTCTCCTCAAAACCACACAAAGTCCTTGAAAAGGCCCACCAAATTCCAGTAAAATCTTACAGAATTCCCTAAATCTTCTCAAAACTCTACCAAATTCCAGAAAAATCCCACCAAATCTCCACAAATTCCCACAGAATACATGAAAAATCCCTGATAATTCGTCAGTTCTCTACAGAATCTCACCAAATTCCAGAAGAGTCCCTCAAAGTTCGACAAACATCCCACAAAATCTCCCCAGTATCCAACAAAATTCCAGGAAAAATCACACAAAATTCCCTAAATCTTCTCAAAACATGACCAAATTCTAGAAAAATATCCCACCGAATCTCCACAAATTCCCACAGAATACATGAAAAATCCCTGATAATTCGTCAGTTCTCTACAGAATCTCACCAAATTCCAGAAAAGTCCCTCCAAGTTCCACAAGCATCCCACAAAATCTCCCCAGTATCCAACAAAATTCCAGGAAAAATCCCACAAAATTCCCTAAATCTTCTCAAAACACGACCAAATTCTAGAAAAATATCCCACCAAATCTCCACAAATTCCCACAAAATACATGAAAAATCCCTCAAGATCCCTAAATCGCCTCAATATCCCACAAAATCCCACAAAAATCACACAAAACCTCCACAAGTTTTCACAAAATATAAAAACAAATCCTTAAAATTTTTCAAGTCTCCTCAAAACCACACAAAGTCCTTGAAAAGGCCCACAAAATTCCAGTAAAATCCCACAGAATCTCCAACAATTTTCACAAAATCTAAAACAAATTCCTCAAAATTCTTCAAGTCTCCTCAGAATCCCACACAATTCCAGAAAAAACCCACAAAATTCCAGAGAAGTCCCACAAAACTCCCTAAATCATTTCAAAACCCTACCAATTCACAAGAATGTCCCACAAAATCTCCACCAATTCCCAGAACATCCCACAAAAATCTCACAAAAATCCCTAAATCTTCTGAAAACTCGACCAAATTCCAGAAACGCTCCATAAAATCAGCAGTTTCCCTCAAAATTCAAGAAAAAACACCACAAAATTCCCTAAATCTTTTCAAAATACCACAAAATTCTTGAAAAGCCCCACCAAATTCCAGAAACATCCCACAAAATGTCCTCAATACCCAACAAAATCCCAGAAAAATCACACAAAATTCCCTAAATCTTCTCAAAACACGGCCAAAATCCACAAAAATCCCACCAAATCTCCACAAATTCCCACAGAATACATGAAAAATCCCTGATAATTCGTCAGTTCTCTACAGAATCTCACCAAATTCCAGAAAAGTCCCTCAAAGTTCCACAAACATCCCACAAAATCTCCCCAGTATCCAACAAAATTCCAGGAAAAATCCCACAAAATTCCCTAAATCTTCCCAAAACACGACCAAATTCTAGAAAAATATCCCAACAAATCTCCACAAATTCCCACAAAATACATGAAAAATCCCTCAAGATCCCTAAATCGCCTCAATATCCCACAAAATCCCACAAAAATCACACAAAACCTCCACAAGTTTCCACAAAATCTAAGAAAAATCCCTGAAAATTCTTCAAGTCTCCTCAAAACCACAAAAAGTCCTTCAAAAAGGCCTACCAAATTCCAGAAATATCTTGCAGAATTCCCTAAATCTTCTCAAAACTCTACCAAATTCCAGAAAAATCCCACCAAATCTCCACAAATTCCCACAGAATACATGAAAAATCCCTGATAATTCTTCAGTTCTCTACAGAATCTCACCAAATTCCAGAAAAGTCCCTCAAAGTTCCACAAATATTCCACAAAATCTCCCCAGTATCCAACAAAATTCCTGGAAAAATCACACAAAATTCCCTAAATCTTCTCAAAATACGGCTAAAATCCACAAAAATCCCACCGAATCTCCACAAATTCCCACAGAATACATGAAAAATCCCTCAAGATCCCTAAATCGCCTCAATATCCCACAAAATCACACAAAAATCCCACCAAGCCTCCACAAGTTTCCACAAAATCTAAGAAAAATTCCTCAAAATTCTTCAAGTCTCCTCAAAACCACAAAACGTCCTTCAAAAAGGCCTACCAAATTCCAGAAATATCTTGCAGAATTCCCTAAATCTTCTCAAAACTCTACCAAATTCCAGAAAAATCCCACCAAATCTCCACAAATTCCCACAGAATACATGAAAAATCCCTGATAATTCGTCAGTTCTCTACAGAATCTCACCAAATTCCAGAAAAGTCCCTCAAAGTTCCACAAACATTCCACAAAATCTCCCCAGTATCCAATAAAATTCCAGAAAAAATCCCACAAAATTCCCTAAATCTTCCCAAAACATGACCAAATTCTAGAAAAATATCCCACCAAATCTCCACAAAATCCCACAAAATACATGAAAAATCCCTCAAGATCCCTAAATCGCCTCAATATCCCACAAAATCCCACAAAAATCACACAAAACCTCCACAAGTTTTCACAAAATATAAAAACAAATCCTTAAAATTTTTCAAGTCTCCTCAAAACCACACAAAGTCCTTGAAAAGGCCCACCAAATTCCAGTAAAATCCCACAGAATCTCCAACAATTTTCACAAAATCTAAAACAAATTCCTCAAAATTCTTCAAGTCTCCTCAGAATCCCACACAATTCCAGAAAAAACCCACAAAATTCCAGAGAAGTCCCACAAAACTCCCTAAATCATTTCAAAACCCTACCAATTCACAGGAATGTCCCACAAAATCTCCACCAATTCCCAGAACATCCCACAAAAATCTCACAAAAATCCCTAAATCTTCTGAAAACTCGACCAAATTCCAGAAACGCTCCATAAAATCAGCAGTTTCCCTCAAAATTCAAGAAAAAACACCACAAAATTCCCTAAATCTTTTCAAAATACCACAAAATTCTTGAAAAGCCCCACCAAATTCCAGAAACATCCCACAAAATGTCCTCAATACCCAACAAAATCCCAGAAAAATCACACAAAATTCCCTAAATCTTCTCAAAACACGGCCAAAATCCACAAAAATCCCACCAAATCTCCACAAATTCCCACAGAATACATGAAAAATCCCTGATAATTCGTCAGTTCTCTACAGAATCTCACCAAATTCCAGAAAAGTCCCTCAAAGTTCCACAAGCATCCCACAAAATCTCCCCAGTATCCAACAAAATTCCAGGAAAAATCCCACAAAATTCCATAAATCTTCTCAAAACATGACAAAATTCTAGAAAAATATCCCACCGAATCTCCACAAATTCCCACAAAATATATGAAAAATCCCTCAAGATCCCTAAATCGCCTCAATATCCCACAAAATTCCACAAAAATCCCACAAAACCTCCACAAGTTTCCACAGAATCTAAGAAAAATTCCTCAAAATTCTTCAAGTCTCCTCAAAACCACACAAAGTCCTTCAAAGAGGCCCACCAAATTCCAGAAAAATCTTACAGAATTCCCTAAATCTTCTCAAAACTCTACCAAATTCCAGAAAATCCCACCAAATCTCCACAAATTCCCACAGAATACATGAAAAATCCCTGATAATTCTTCAGTTCTCTACAGAATCTCACCAAATTCCAGAAAAGTCCCTCAAAGTTCCACAAAATCTCCCCAGTATCCAACAAAATTCCAGGAAAAATCCCACAAAATTCCCTAAATCTTCTCAAAACATGACCAAATTCTAGAAAAATATCCCACCGAATCTCCACAAATTCCCACAGAATACATGAAAAATCCCTGATAATTCGTCAGTTCTCTACAGAATCTCACCAAATTCCAGAAAAGTCCCTCAAATTTCCACAAACATCCCACAAAATCTCCTCAATATCCAACAAAATTCCAGGAAAAATCCCACAGAATTCCCTAAATCTTCTAAAAAACGGCGAAAATCAATAAAAATCCCACCGAATCTACACAAATTCCCACAGAATACATGAAAAATCCCTGATAATTCTTCAGTTCTCTACAGAATCTCACCAAATTCCAGAGAAGTCCCTCGAAGTTCCAGAAACATCCCACAAAATCTCCCCAGTATCCAACAAAATTCCAGGAAAAAACCCACAAAATTCCCAAAATCTTCTCAAAACACGACCAAATTCTAGAAAAATATCCCACCGAATCTCCACAAATTCCCACAAAATACATGAAAAATCCCTCAAGATCCCTAAATCGCCTCAATATCCCACAAAATTCCACAAAAATCCCACCAAACCTCCACAAGTTTCCACAGAATACAGGAAAAATCCCTGATAATTCGTCAGTTCTCTACAGAATCTCACCAAATTCCAGAAGAGTCCCTCAAAGTTCCACAAACATCCCACAAAATCTCCCCAGTATCCAACAAAATTCCAGGAAAAATCACACAAAATTCCCTAAATCTTCTCAAAACATGACCAAATTCTAGAATAATATCCCACCGAATCTCCACAAATTCCCACTAAATACATGAAAAATCCCTGATAATTCGTCAGTTCTCTACAGAATCTCACAAAATTCCAGAAAAGTCCCTCCAAGTTCCACAAGCATCCCACAAAATCTCCCCAGTATCCAACAAAATTCCAGGAAAAATCCCACAAAATTCCCTAAATCTTCTCAAAACACGACCAAATTCTAGAAAAATATCCCACCAAATCTCCACAAATTCCCACAAAATACATGAAAAATCCCTCAAGATCCCTAAATCGCCTCAATATCCCACAAAATCCCACAAAAATCACACAAAACCTCCACAGGTTTGTACAAAATCTAAGAAAAAATCCTCAAAATTCTTCAAGTCTCCTCAAAACCACACAAAGTCCTTGAAAAGGCCCACCAAATTCCAGTAAAATCCCACAGAATCTCCAACAATTTTCACAAAATCTAAAACAAATTCCTCAAAATTCTTCAAGTCTCCTCAGAATCCCACACAATTCCAGAAAAAACCCACAAAATTCCAGAGAAGTCCCACAAAACTCCCTAAATCATTTCAAAACCCTACCAATTCACAGGAATGTCCCACAAAATCTCCACCAATTCCCAGAACATCCCACAAAAATCTCACAAAAATCCCTAAATCTTCTGAAAACTCGACCAAATTCCAGAAACGCTCCATAAAATCAGCACAGTTTCCCTCAAAATTCAAGAAAAAACACCACAAAATTCCCTAAATCTTTTCAAAATACCACAAAATTCTTGAAAAGCCCCACCAAATTCCAGAAACATCCCACAAAATGTCCTCAATACCCAACAAAATCCCAGAAAAATCACACAAAATTCCCTAAATCTTCTCAAAACACGGCCAAAATCCACAAAAATCCCACCAAATCTCCACAAATTCCCACAGAATACATGAAAAATCCCTGATAATTCGTCAGTTCTCTACAGAATCTCACCAAATTCCAGAAGAGTCCCTCAAAGTTCCACAAGCATCCCACAAAATCTCCCCAGTATCCAACAAAATTCCAGGAAAAATCCCACAAAATTCCATAAATCTTCTCAAAACATGACAAAATTCTAGAAAAATATCCCACCGAATCTCCACAAATTCCCACAGAATACATGAAAAATCCCTGATAATTCGTCAGTTCTCTACAGAATCTCACAAAATTCCAGAAGAGTCCCTCAAAGTTCCACAAACATTCCACAAAATCTCCCCAGTATCCAACAAAATTCCAGGAAAAATCCCACAAAATTCCCTAAATCTTCTCAAAACACGACCAAATTCTAGAAAAATATCCCACCAAATCTCCACAAATTCCCACAAAATACATGAAAAATCCCTCAAGATCCCTAAATCGCCTCAATATCCCACAAAATTCCACAAAAATCCAACAAAACTTCCACAAGTTTCCACAGAATCTAAGAAAAATTCCTCAAAATTCTTCAAGTCTCCTCAAAACCACACAAAGTCCTTGAAAAGGCCCACCAAATTCCAGAAAAATCTTACAGAATTCCCTAAATCTTCTCAAAACTCTACCAAATTCCAGAAAAATCCCACCAAATCTTCACAAATTCCCACAGAATACATGAAAAATCCCTGATAGTTCGTCAGTTCTCTACAAAATCTCACAAAATTCCAGAAGAGTCCCTCAAAGTTCCACAAAAATTCCACAAAAACTCCCCAGTATCCAACAAAATTCCAGGAAAAATCCCACAAAATTCCCCTAAATCTTCTCAAAACACGACCAAATTCTAGAAAAATATCCCACCAAATCTCCACAAAATCCCACAAAATACATGAATAATCCCTCAAGATCCCTAAATCGCCTCAATATCCCACAAAATCCCACAAAAATCACACAAAACCTCCACAAGTTTCCACAAAATATAAAAAAAAAATCCTCAAAATTCTTCAAGTCTCCTCAAAACCACACAAAGTCCTTGAAAAGGCCCACCAAATTCCAGTAAAATCCCACAGAATCTCCACAAATTCCCACAAAATCTAAAACAAATTCCTCAAAATTCTTCAAGTCTCCTCAGAATCCCACACAATTCCAGAAAAACCCCACAAAATTCCAGAGAAGTCCCACAAAACTCCCTAAATCATTTCAAAACCCTACCAATTCACAGGAATGTCCCACAAAATCTCCACCAATTCCCAGAACATCCCACAAAAATCTCACAAAAATCCCTAAATCTTCTGAAGACTCGACCAAATTCCAGAAACGCCCCATAAAATCAGCACAGTTTCCCACAAAATTCAAGAAAAAACACCACAAAATTCCCTAAATCTTTTCAAAATACCACAAAATTCTTGAAAAGCCCCACCAAATTCCAGAAACATCCCACAAAATGTCCTCAATACCCAACAAAATCCCAGAAAAATCACACAAAATTCCCTAAATCTTCTCAAAACACGGCCAAATTCTAGAAAAATATCCCACCGAATCTCCACAAATTCCCACAGAATACATGAAAAATCCCTGATAATTCGTCAGTTCTCTACAGAATCTCACCAAATTCCAGAAAAGTCCCTCAAAGTTCCAGAAATGTCCCACAAAATCTCCCCAGTATCCAATAAAATTCCAGGAAAAATCCCACAAAATTCCCTAAATCTTCCCAAAACACGACCAAATTCTAGAAAAATATCCCACCAAATCTCCACAAATTCCTACAAAATACATGAAAAATCCCTCAAGATCCCTAAATCGCCTCAATATCCCACAAAATTCCACAAAAATCCCACAAAACCTCCACAAGTTTCCACAAAATCTAAGAAAAATTCCTCAAAATTCTTCAAGTCTCCTCAAAACCACACAAAGTCCTTGAAAAGGCCCACCAAATTCCAGTAAAATCTTACAGAATTCCCTAAATCTTCTCAAAACTCTACCAAATTCCAGAAAAATCCCACCAAATCTCCACAAATTCCCACAGAATACATGAAAAATCCCTGATAATTCGTCAGTTCTCTACAGAATCTCACCAAATTCCAGAAGAGTCCCTCAAAGTTCGACAAACATCCCACAAAATCTCCCCAGTATCCAACAAAATTCCAGGAAAAATCACACAAAATTCCCTAAATCTTCTCAAAACATGACCAAATTCTAGAAAAATATCCCACCGAATCTCCACAAATTCCCACAGAATACATGAAAAATCCCTGATAATTCGTCAGTTCTCTACAGAATCTCACCAAATTCCAGAAAAGTCCCTCAAAGTTCCACAAGCATCCCACAAAATCTCCCCAGTATCCAACAAAATTCCAGGAAAAATCCCACAAAATTCCCTAAATCTTCTCAAAACACGACCAAATTCTAGAAAAATATCCCACCAAATCTCCACAAATTCCCACAAAATACATGAAAAATCCCTCAAGATCCCTAAATCGCCTCAATATCCCACAAAATCCCACAAAAATCACACAAAACCTCCACAAGTTTTCACAAAATATAAAAACAAATCCTTAAAATTTTTCAAGTCTCCTCAAAACCACACAAAGTCCTTGAAAAGGCCCACAAAATTCCAGTAAAATCCCACAGAATCTCCAACAATTTTCACAAAATCTAAAACAAATTCCTCAAAATTCTTCAAGTCTCCTCAGAATCCCACACAATTCCAGAAAAAACCCACAAAATTCCAGAGAAGTCCCACAAAACTCCCTAAATCATTTCAAAACCCTACCAATTCACAGGAATGTCCCACAAAATCTCCACCAATTCCCAGAACATCCCACAAAAATCTCACAAAAATCCCTAAATCTTCTGAAAACTCGACCAAATTCCAGAAACGCTCCATAAAATCAGCAGTTTCCCTCAAAATTCAAGAAAAAACACCACAAAATTCCCTAAATCTTTTCAAAATACCACAAAATTCTTGAAAAGCCCCACCAAATTCCAGAAACATCCCACAAAATGTCCTCAATACCCAACAAAATCCCAGAAAAATCACACAAAATTCCCTAAATCTTCTCAAAACACGGCCAAAATCCACAAAAATCCCACCAAATCTCCACAAATTCCCACAGAATACATGAAAAATCCCTGATAATTCGTCAGTTCTCTACAGAATCTCACCAAATTCCAGAAAAGTCCCTCAAAGTTCCACAAACATCCCACAAAATCTCCCCAGTATCCAACAAAATTCCAGGAAAAATCCCACAAAATTCCCTAAATCTTCCCAAAACACGACCAAATTCTAGAAAAATATCCCAACAAATCTCCACAAATTCCCACAAAATACATGAAAAATCCCTCAAGATCCCTAAATCGCCTCAATATCCCACAAAATTCCACAAAAATCACACAAAACCTCCACAAGTTTCCACAGAATCTAAGAAAAATTCCTCAAAATTCTTCAAGTCTCCTCAAAACCACAAAAAGTCCTTCAAAAAGGCCTACCAAATTCCAGAAATATCTTGCAGAATTCCCTAAATCTTCTCAAAACTCTACCAAATTCCAGAAAAATCCCACCAAATCTCCACAAATTCCCACAGAATACATGAAAAATCCCTGATAATTCTTCAGTTCTCTACAGAATCTCACCAAATTCCAGAAAAGTCCCTCAAAGTTCCACAAATATTCCACAAAATCTCCCCAGTATCCAACAAAATTCCTGGAAAAATCACACAAAATTCCCTAAATCTTCTCAAAATACGGCTAAAATCCACAAAAATCCCACCGAATCTCCACAAATTCCCACAGAATACATGAAAAATCCCTCAAGATCCCTAAATCGCCTCAATATCCCACAAAATCACACAAAAATCCCACCAAGCCTCCACAAGTTTCCACAAAATCTAAGAAAAATTCCTCAAAATTCTTCAAGTCTCCTCAAAACCACAAAACGTCCTTCAAAAAGGCCTACCAAATTCCAGAAATATCTTGCAGAATTCCCTAAATCTTCTCAAAACTCTACCAAATTCCAGAAAAATCCCACCAAATCTCCACAAATTCCCACAGAATACATGAAAAATCCCTGATAATTCGTCAGTTCTCTACAGAATCTCACCAAATTCCAGAAAAGTCCCTCCAAGTTCCACAAACATTCCACAAAATCTCCCCAGTATCCAATAAAATTCCAGAAAAAATCCCACAAAATTCCCTAAATCTTCCCAAAACATGACCAAATTCTAGAAAAATATCCCACCAAATCTCCACAAAATCCCACTAAATACATGAAAAATCCCTCAAGATCCCTAAATCGCCTCAATATCCCACAAAATCCCACAAAAATCACACAAAACCTCCACAAGTTTTCACAAAATATAAAAACAAATCCTTAAAATTTTTCAAGTCTCCTCAAAACCACACAAAGTCCTTGAAAAGGCCCACCAAATTCCAGTAAAATCCCACAGAATCTCCAACAATTTTCACAAAATCTAAAACAAATTCCTCAAAATTCTTCAAGTCTCCTCAGAATCCCACACAATTCCAGAAAAAACCCACAAAATTCCAGAGAAGTCCCACAAAACTCCCTAAATCATTTCAAAACCCTACCAATTCACAGGAATGTCCCACAAAATCTCCACCAATTCCCAGAACATCCCACAAAAATCTCACAAAAATCCCTAAATCTTCTGAAAACTCGACCAAATTCCAGAAACGCTCCATAAAATCAGCAGTTTCCCTCAAAATTCAAGAAAAAACACCACAAAATTCCCTAAATCTTTTCAAAATACCACAAAATTCTTGAAAAGCCCCACCAAATTCCAGAAACATCCCACAAAATGTCCTCAATACCCAACAAAATCCCAGAAAAATCACACAAAATTCCCTAAATCTTCTCAAAACACGGCCAAAATCCACAAAAATCCCACCAAATCTCCACAAATTCCCACAGAATACATGAAAAATCCCTGATAATTCGTCAGTTCTCTACAGAATCTCACCAAATTCCAGAAAAGTCCCTCAAAGTTCCACAAGCATCCCACAAAATCTCCCCAGTATCCAACAAAATTCCAGGAAAAATCCCACAAAATTCCATAAATCTTCTCAAAACATGACAAAATTCTAGAAAAATATCCCACCGAATCTCCACAAATTCCCACAAAATATATGAAAAATCCCTCAAGATCCCTAAATCGCCTCAATATCCCACAAAATTCCACAAAAATCCCACAAAACCTCCACAAGTTTCCACAGAATCTAAGAAAAATTCCTCAAAATTCTTCAAGTCTCCTCAAAACCACACAAAGTCCTTCAAAGAGGCCCACCAAATTCCAGAAAAATCTTACAGAATTCCCTAAATCTTCTCAAAACTCTACCAAATTCCAGAAAAATCCCACCAAATCTCCACAAATTCCCACAGAATACATGAAAAATCCCTGATAATTCTTCAGTTCTCTACAGAATCTCACCAAATTCCAGAAAAGTCCCTCAAAGTTCCACAAATATTCCACAAAATCTCCCCAGTATCCAACAAAATTCCTGGAAAAATCACACAAAATTCCCTAAATCTTCTCAAAATACGGCTAAAATCCACAAAAATCCCACCGAATCTCCACAAATTCCCACAGAATACATGAAAAATCCCTCAAGATCCCTAAATCGCCTCAATATCCCACAAAATCACACAAAAATCCCACCAAGCCTCCACAAGTTTCCACAAAATCTAAGAAAAATTCCTCAAAATTCTTCAAGTCTCCTCAAAACCACAAAACATCCTTCAAAAAGGCCTACCAAATTCCAGAAATATCTTGCAGAATTCCCTAAATCTTCTCAAAACTCTACCAAATTCCAGAAAAATCCCACCAAATCTCCACAAATTCCCACAGAATACATGAAAAATCCCTGATAATTCGTCAGTTCTCTACAGAATCTCACCAAATTCCAGAAAAGTCCCTCAAAGTTCCACAAACATTCCACAAAATCTCCCCAGTATCCAATAAAATTCCAGAAAAAATCCCACAAAATTCCCTAAATCTTCCCAAAACATGACCAAATTCTAGAAAAATATCCCACCAAATCTCCACAAAATCCCACTAAATACATGAAAAATCCCTCAAGATCCCTAAATCGCCTCAATATCCCACAAAATCCCACAAAAATCACACAAAACCTCCACAAGTTTTCACAAAATATAAAAACAAATCCTTAAAATTTTTCAAGTCTCCTCAAAACCACACTAAGTCCTTGAAAAGGCCCACCAAATTCCCACAAAATCCCACAGAATCTCCAACAATTCCCACAAAATCTAAAACAAATTCCTCAAAATTCTTCAAGTCTCCTCAGAATCCCACACAATTCCAGAAAAAACCCACAAAATTCCAGAGAAGTCCCACAAAACTCCCTAAATCATTTCAAAACCCTACCAATTCACAGGAATGTCCCACAAAATCTCCACCAATTCCCAGAACATCCCACAAAAATCTCACAAAAATCCCTAAATCTTCTGAAAACTCGACCAAATTCCAGAAACGCCCCATAAAATCAGCAAAGATTCCCACAAAATTCATGAAAAACCACCACAAAATTCCCAAAATCTTTTCAAAATACCACAAAATTCTTGAAAAGGCCCACCAAATTCCAGAAACATCCCACAAAATGTCCTCAATACCCAACAAAATCCCAGAAAAATCCCACAAAATTCCCTAAATCTTCTCAAAACACGGTCAAAATCCACAAAAATCACACCAAATCTCCACAAATTCCCACAGAATACATGAAAAATCCCTGATAATTCGTCAGTTCTCTACAGAATCTCACCAAATTCCAGAAAAGTCACTCGAAGTTCCAGAAATGACCCACAAAATCTCCCCAGTATCCAATAAAATTCCAGGAAAAATCCCACAAAATTCCCTAAATCTTCCCAAAACACGACCAAATTCTAGAAAAATATCCCACCAAATCTCCACAAATTCCCACAAAATACATGAAAAATCCCTCAAGATCCCTAAATCGCCTCAATATCCCACAAAATCCCACAAAAATCCCAAAAACTTACACAAGTTTCCACAGAATCTAAGAAAAATTCCTCAAAATTCTTCAAGTCTCCTCAAAACCACAAAAAGTCCTTCAAAAAGGCCTACCAAATTCCAGAAATATCTTGCAGAATTCCCTAAATCTTCTCAAAACTCTACCAAATTCCAGAAAAATCCGACCAAATCTCCACAAATTCCCACAGAATACATGAAAAATCCCTGATAATTCATCAGTTCTCTACAGAATCTCACCAAATTCCAGAAAAGTCCCTCAAAGTTCCACAAATATTCCACAAAATCTCCCCAGTATCCAACAAAATTCCAGGAAAAATCACACAAAATTCCCTAAATCTTCTCAAAATACGGCTAAAATCCACAAAAATCCCACCGAATCTCCACAAATTCCCACAGAATACATGAAAAATCCCTCAAGATCCCTAAATCGCCTCAATATCCCACAAAATCACACAAAAATCCCACCAAGCCTCCACAAGTTTCCACAAAATCTAAGAAAAATTCCTCAAAATTCTTCAAGCCTCCTCAAAACCACAAAACGTCCTTCAAAAAAGCCTACCAAATTCCAGAAATATCTTGCAGAATTCCCTAAATCTTCTCAAAACTCTACCAAATTCCAGAAAAATCCCACCAAATCTCCACAAATTCCCACAGAATACATGAAAAATCCCTGATAATTCGTCAGTTCTCTACAGAATCTCACCAAATTCCAGAAAAGTCCCTCAAAGTTCCACAAACATTCCACAAAATCTCCCCAGTATCCAATAAAATTCCAGGAAAAATCCCACAAAATTCCCTAAATCTTCCCAAAACACGACCAAATTCTAGAAAAATATCCCACCAAATCTCCACAAATTCCCACAAAATACATGTAAATTCCCTCAAGATGCCTAAATCGCCTCAATATCCCACAAAATCCCACAAAAATCCCACAAAACCTCCACAAGTTTCCACAGAATCTAAGAAAAATTCCTCAAAATTCTTCAAGTCTCCTCAAAACCACAAAAAGTCCTTCAAAAAGGCCTACCAAATTCCAGAAATATCTTGCAGAATTCCCTAAATCTTCTCAAAACTCTACCAAGTTCCAGAAAAATCCCACCAAATCTCCACAAATTCCCACAAAATACATGAAAAATCCCTCAAGATCCCTAAATCGCCTCAATATCCCACAAAATCCCACAAAAATCACACAAAACCTCCACAAGTTTTCACAAAATATAAAAACAAATCCTTAAAATTTTTCAAGTCTCCTCAAAACCACACAAAGTCCTTGAAAAGGCCCACAAAATTCCAGTAAAATCCCACAGAATCTCCAACAATTTTCACAAAATCTAAAACAAATTCCTCAAAATTCTTCAAGTCTCCTCAGAATCCCACACAATTCCAGAAAAAACCCACAAAATTCCAGAGAAGTCCCACAAAACTCCCTAAATCATTTCAAAACCCTACCAATTCACAGGAATGTCCCACAAAATCTCCACCAATTCCCAGAACATCCCACAAAAATCTCACAAAAATCCCTAAATCTTCTGAAAACTCGACCAAATTCCAGAAACGCTCCATAAAATCAGCAGTTTCCCTCAAAATTCAAGAAAAAACACCACAAAATTCCCTAAATCTTTTCAAAATACCACAAAATTCTTGAAAAGCCCCACCAAATTCCAGAAACATCCCACAAAATGTCCTCAATACCCAACAAAATCCCAGAAAAATCACACAAAATTCCCTAAATCTTCTCAAAACACGGCCAAAATCCACAAAAATCCCACCAAATCTCCACAAATTCCCACAGAATACATGAAAAATCCCTGATAATTCGTCAGTTCTCTACAGAATCTCACCAAATTCCAGAAAAGTCCCTCAAAGTTCCACAAGCATCCCACAAAATCTCCCCAGTATCCAACAAAATTCCAGGAAAAATCCCACAAAATTCCATAAATCTTCTCAAAACATGACAAAATTCTAGAAAAATATCCCACCGAATCTCCACAAATTCCCACAAAATATATGAAAAATCCCTCAAGATCCCTAAATCGCCTCAATATCCCACAAAATTCCACAAAAATCCCACAAAACCTCCACAAGTTTCCACAGAATCTAAGAAAAATTCCTCAAAATTCTTCAAGTCTCCTCAAAACCACACAAAGTCCTTCAAAGAGGCCCACCAAATTCCAGAAAAATCTTACAGAATTCCCTAAATCTTCTCAAAACTCTACCAAATTCCAGAAAAATCCCACCAAATCTCCACAAATTCCCACAGAATACATGAAAAATCCCTGATAATTCTTCAGTTCTCTACAGAATCTCACCAAATTCCAGAAAAGTCCCTCAAAGTTCCACAAATATTCCACAAAATCTCCCCAGTATCCAACAAAATTCCTGGAAAAATCACACAAAATTCCCTAAATCTTCTCAAAATACGGCTAAAATCCACAAAAATCCCACCGAATCTCCACAAATTCCCACAGAATACATGAAAAATCCCTCAAGATCCCTAAATCGCCTCAATATCCCACAAAATCACACAAAAATCCCACCAAGCCTCCACAAGTTTCCACAAAATCTAAGAAAAATTCCTCAAAATTCTTCAAGTCTCCTCAAAACCACAAAACATCCTTCAAAAAGGCCTACCAAATTCCAGAAATATCTTGCAGAATTCCCTAAATCTTCTCAAAACTCTACCAAATTCCAGAAAAATCCCACCAAATCTCCACAAATTCCCACAGAATACATGAAAAATCCCTGATAATTCGTCAGTTCTCTACAGAATCTCACCAAATTCCAGAAAAGTCCCTCAAAGTTCCACAAACATTCCACAAAATCTCCCCAGTATCCAATAAAATTCCAGAAAAAATCCCACAAAATTCCCTAAATCTTCCCAAAACATGACCAAATTCTAGAAAAATATCCCACCAAATCTCCACAAAATCCCACTAAATACATGAAAAATCCCTCAAGATCCCTAAATCGCCTCAATATCCCACAAAATCCCACAAAAATCACACAAAACCTCCACAAGTTTTCACAAAATATAAAAACAAATCCTTAAAATTTTTCAAGTCTCCTCAAAACCACACTAAGTCCTTGAAAAGGCCCACCAAATTCCCACAAAATCCCACAGAATCTCCAACAATTCCCACAAAATCTAAAACAAATTCCTCAAAATTCTTCAAGTCTCCTCAGAATCCCACACAATTCCAGAAAAAACCCACAAAATTCCAGAGAAGTCCCACAAAACTCCCTAAATCATTTCAAAACCCTACCAATTCACAGGAATGTCCCACAAAATCTCCACCAATTCCCAGAACATCCCACAAAAATCTCACAAAAATCCCTAAATCTTCTGAAAACTCGACCAAATTCCAGAAACGCCCCATAAAATCAGCAAAGATTCCCACAAAATTCATGAAAAACCACCACAAAATTCCCAAAATCTTTTCAAAATACCACAAAATTCTTGAAAAGGCCCACCAAATTCCAGAAACATCCCACAAAATGTCCTCAATACCCAACAAAATCCCAGAAAAATCCCACAAAATTCCCTAAATCTTCTCAAAACACGGTCAAAATCCACAAAAATCACACCAAATCTCCACAAATTCCCACAGAATACATGAAAAATCCCTGATAATTCGTCAGTTCTCTACAGAATCTCACCAAATTCCAGAAAAGTCACTCGAAGTTCCAGAAATGACCCACAAAATCTCCCCAGTATCCAATAAAATTCCAGGAAAAATCCCACAAAATTCCCTAAATCTTCCCAAAACACGACCAAATTCTAGAAAAATATCCCACCAAATCTCCACAAATTCCCACAAAATACATGAAAAATCCCTCAAGATCCCTAAATCGCCTCAATATCCCACAAAATCCCACAAAAATCCCAAAAACTTACACAAGTTTCCACAGAATCTAAGAAAAATTCCTCAAAATTCTTCAAGTCTCCTCAAAACCACAAAAAGTCCTTCAAAAAGGCCTACCAAATTCCAGAAATATCTTGCAGAATTCCCTAAATCTTCTCAAAACTCTACCAAATTCCAGAAAAATCCGACCAAATCTCCACAAATTCCCACAGAATACATGAAAAATCCCTGATAATTCATCAGTTCTCTACAGAATCTCACCAAATTCCAGAAAAGTCCCTCAAAGTTCCACAAATATTCCACAAAATCTCCCCAGTATCCAACAAAATTCCAGGAAAAATCACACAAAATTCCCTAAATCTTCTCAAAATACGGCTAAAATCCACAAAAATCCCACCGAATCTCCACAAATTCCCACAGAATACATGAAAAATCCCTCAAGATCCCTAAATCGCCTCAATATCCCACAAAATCACACAAAAATCCCACCAAGCCTCCACAAGTTTCCACAAAATCTAAGAAAAATTCCTCAAAATTCTTCAAGCCTCCTCAAAACCACAAAACGTCCTTCAAAAAAGCCTACCAAATTCCAGAAATATCTTGCAGAATTCCCTAAATCTTCTCAAAACTCTACCAAATTCCAGAAAAATCCCACCAAATCTCCACAAATTCCCACAGAATACATGAAAAATCCCTGATAATTCGTCAGTTCTCTACAGAATCTCACCAAATTCCAGAAAAGTCCCTCAAAGTTCCACAAACATTCCACAAAATCTCCCCAGTATCCAATAAAATTCCAGGAAAAATCCCACAAAATTCCCTAAATCTTCCCAAAACACGACCAAATTCTAGAAAAATATCCCACCAAATCTCCACAAATTCCCACAAAATACATGTAAATTCCCTCAAGATGCCTAAATCGCCTCAATATCCCACAAAATCCCACAAAAATCCCACAAAACCTCCACAAGTTTCCACAGAATCTAAGAAAAATTCCTCAAAATTCTTCAAGTCTCCTCAAAACCACAAAAAGTCCTTCAAAAAGGCCTACCAAATTCCAGAAATATCTTGCAGAATTCCCTAAATCTTCTCAAAACTCTACCAAGTTCCAGAAAAATCCCACCAAATCTCCACAAATTCCCACAAAATACATGAAAAATCCCTCAAGATCCCTAAATCGCCTCAATATCCCACAAAATCCCACAAAAATCACACAAAACCTCCACAAGTTTTCACAAAATATAAAAACAAATCCTTAAAATTTTTCAAGTCTCCTCAAAACCACACAAAGTCCTTGAAAAGGCCCACAAAATTCCAGTAAAATCCCACAGAATCTCCAACAATTTTCACAAAATCTAAAACAAATTCCTCAAAATTCTTCAAGTCTCCTCAGAATCCCACACAATTCCAGAAAAAACCCACAAAATTCCAGAGAAGTCCCACAAAACTCCCTAAATCATTTCAAAACCCTACCAATTCACAGGAATGTCCCACAAAATCTCCACCAATTCCCAGAACATCCCACAAAAATCTCACAAAAATCCCTAAATCTTCTGAAAACTCGACCAAATTCCAGAAACGCTCCATAAAATCAGCAGTTTCCCTCAAAATTCAAGAAAAAACACCACAAAATTCCCTAAATCTTTTCAAAATACCACAAAATTCTTGAAAAGCCCCACCAAATTCCAGAAACATCCCACAAAATGTCCTCAATACCCAACAAAATCCCAGAAAAATCACACAAAATTCCCTAAATCTTCTCAAAACACGGCCAAAATCCACAAAAATCCCACCAAATCTCCACAAATTCCCACAGAATACATGAAAAATCCCTGATAATTCGTCAGTTCTCTACAGAATCTCACCAAATTCCAGAAAAGTCCCTCAAAGTTCCACAAGCATCCCACAAAATCTCCCCAGTATCCAACAAAATTCCAGGAAAAATCCCACAAAATTCCATAAATCTTCTCAAAACATGACAAAATTCTAGAAAAATATCCCACCGAATCTCCACAAATTCCCACAAAATATATGAAAAATCCCTCAAGATCCCTAAATCGCCTCAATATCCCACAAAATTCCACAAAAATCCCACAAAACCTCCACAAGTTTCCACAGAATCTAAGAAAAATTCCTCAAAATTCTTCAAGTCTCCTCAAAACCACACAAAGTCCTTCAAAGAGGCCCACCAAATTCCAGAAAAATCTTACAGAATTCCCTAAATCTTCTCAAAACTCTACCAAATTCCAGAAAAATCCCACCAAATCTCCACAAATTCCCACAGAATACATGAAAAATCCCTGATAATTCTTCAGTTCTCTACAGAATCTCACCAAATTCCAGAAAAGTCCCTCAAAGTTCCACAAATATTCCACAAAATCTCCCCAGTATCCAACAAAATTCCTGGAAAAATCACACAAAATTCCCTAAATCTTCTCAAAATACGGCTAAAATCCACAAAAATCCCACCGAATCTCCACAAATTCCCACAGAATACATGAAAAATCCCTCAAGATCCCTAAATCGCCTCAATATCCCACAAAATCACACAAAAATCCCACCAAGCCTCCACAAGTTTCCACAAAATCTAAGAAAAATTCCTCAAAATTCTTCAAGTCTCCTCAAAACCACAAAACATCCTTCAAAAAGGCCTACCAAATTCCAGAAATATCTTGCAGAATTCCCTAAATCTTCTCAAAACTCTACCAAATTCCAGAAAAATCCCACCAAATCTCCACAAATTCCCACAGAATACATGAAAAATCCCTGATAATTCGTCAGTTCTCTACAGAATCTCACCAAATTCCAGAAAAGTCCCTCAAAGTTCCACAAACATTCCACAAAATCTCCCCAGTATCCAATAAAATTCCAGAAAAAATCCCACAAAATTCCCTAAATCTTCCCAAAACATGACCAAATTCTAGAAAAATATCCCACCAAATCTCCACAAAATCCCACTAAATACATGAAAAATCCCTCAAGATCCCTAAATCGCCTCAATATCCCACAAAATCCCACAAAAATCACACAAAACCTCCACAAGTTTTCACAAAATATAAAAACAAATCCTTAAAATTTTTCAAGTCTCCTCAAAACCACACTAAGTCCTTGAAAAGGCCCACCAAATTCCCACAAAATCCCACAGAATCTCCAACAATTCCCACAAAATCTAAAACAAATTCCTCAAAATTCTTCAAGTCTCCTCAGAATCCCACACAATTCCAGAAAAAACCCACAAAATTCCAGAGAAGTCCCACAAAACTCCCTAAATCATTTCAAAACCCTACCAATTCACAGGAATGTCCCACAAAATCTCCACCAATTCCCAGAACATCCCACAAAAATCTCACAAAAATCCCTAAATCTTCTGAAAACTCGACCAAATTCCAGAAACGCCCCATAAAATCAGCACAGATTCCCACAAAATTCATGAAAAAACACCACAAAATTCCCAAAATCTTTTCAAAATACCACAAAATTCTTGAAAAGCCCCACCAAATTCCAGAAACATCCCACAAAATGTCCTCAATACCCAACAAAATCCCAGAAAAATCCCACAAAATTCCCTAAATCTTCTCAAAACACGGTCAAAATCCACAAAAATCACACCAAATCTCCACAAATTCCCACAGAATACATGAAAAATCCCTGATAATTCGTCAGTTCTCTACAGAATCTCACCAAATTCCAGAAAAGTCCCTCGAAGTTCCAGAAATGACCCACAAAATCTCCCCAGTATCCAATAAAATTCCAGGAAAAATCCCACAAAATTCCCTAAATCTTCCCAAAACACGACCAAATTCTAGAAAAATATCCCAACAAATCTCCACAAATTCCCACAAAATACATGAAAAATCCCTCAAGATCCCTAAATCGCCTCAATATCCCACAAAATCCCACAAAAATCCCAAAAACTTACACAAGTTTCCACAGAATCTAAGAAAAATTCCTCAAAATTCTTCAAGTCTCCTCAAAACCACAAAAAGTCCTTCAAAAAGGCCTACCAAATTCCAGAAATATCTTGCAGAATTCCCTAAATCTTCTCAAAACTCTACCAAATTCCAGAAAAATCCGACCAAATCTCCACAAATTCCCACAGAATACATGAAAAATCCCTGATAATTCATCAGTTCTCTACAGAATCTCACCAAATTCCAGAAAAGTCCCTCAAAGTTCCACAAATATTCCACAAAATCTCCCCAGTATCCAACAAAATTCCAGGAAAAATCCCACAAAATTCCCTAAATCTTCTCAAAACATGACAAAATTCTAGAAAAATATCCCACCGAATCTCCACAAATTCCCACAGAATACATGAAAAATCCCTCAAGATCCCTAAATCGCCTCAATATCCCACAAAATCACACAAAAATCCCACCAAGCCTCCACAAGTTTCCACAAAATCTAAGAAAAATTCCTCAAAATTCTTCAAGCCTCCTCAAAACCACAAAACGTCCTTCAAAAAAGCCTACCAAATTCCAGAAATATCTTGCAGAATTCCCTAAATCTTCTCAAAACTCTACCAAATTCCAGAAAAATCCCACCAAATCTCCACAAATTCCCACAGAATACATGAAAAATCCCTGATAATTCGTCAGTTCTCTACAGAATCTCACCAAATTCCAGAAAAGTCCCTCAAAGTTCCACAAACATTCCACAAAATCTCCCCAGTATCCAATAAAATTCCAGGAAAAATCCCACAAAATTCCCTAAATCTTCCCAAAACACGACCAAATTCTAGAAAAATATCCCACCAAATCTCCACAAATTCCCACAAAATACATGTAAATTCCCTCAAGATGCCTAAATCGCCTCAATATCCCACAAAATCCCACAAAAATCCCACAAAACCTCCACAAGTTTCCACAGAATCTAAGAAAAATTCCTCAAAATTCTTCAAGTCTCCTCAAAACCACAAAAAGTCCTTCAAAAAGGCCTACCAAATTCCAGAAATATCTTGCAGAATTCCCTAAATCTTCTCAAAACTCTACCAAGTTCCAGAAAAATCCCACCAAATCTCCACAAATTCCCTCAAAATACATGAAAAATCCCTCAAGATCCCTAAATCGCCTCAATATCCCACAAAATTCCACAAAAATCCCACAAAACCTCCACAAGTTTCCACAGAATCTAAGAAAAATTCCTCAAAATTCTTCAAGTCTCCTCAAAACCACACAAAGTCCTTCAAAGAGGCCCACCAAATTCCAGAAAAATCTTACAGAATTCCCTAAATCTTCTCAAAACTCTACCAAATTCCAGAAAAATCCCACCAAATCTCCACAAATTCCCACAGAATACATGAAAAATCCCTGATAATTCTTCAGTTCTCTACAGAATCTCACCAAATTCCAGAAAAGTCCCTCAAAGTTCCACAAATATTCCACAAAATCTCCCCAGTATCCAACAAAATTCCTGGAAAAATCACACAAAATTCCCTAAATCTTCTCAAAATACGGCTAAAATCCACAAAAATCCCACCGAATCTCCACAAATTCCCACAGAATACATGAAAAATCCCTCAAGATCCCTAAATCGCCTCAATATCCCACAAAATCACACAAAAATCCCACCAAGCCTCCACAAGTTTCCACAAAATCTAAGAAAAATTCCTCAAAATTCTTCAAGTCTCCTCAAAACCACAAAACATCCTTCAAAAAGGCCTACCAAATTCCAGAAATATCTTGCAGAATTCCCTAAATCTTCTCAAAACTCTACCAAATTCCAGAAAAATCCCACCAAATCTCCACAAATTCCCACAGAATACATGAAAAATCCCTGATAATTCGTCAGTTCTCTACAGAATCTCACCAAATTCCAGAAAAGTCCCTCAAAGTTCCACAAACATTCCACAAAATCTCCCCAGTATCCAATAAAATTCCAGAAAAAATCCCACAAAATTCCCTAAATCTTCCCAAAACATGACCAAATTCTAGAAAAATATCCCACCAAATCTCCACAAAATCCCACTAAATACATGAAAAATCCCTCAAGATCCCTAAATCGCCTCAATATCCCACAAAATCCCACAAAAATCACACAAAACCTCCACAAGTTTTCACAAAATATAAAAACAAATCCTTAAAATTTTTCAAGTCTCCTCAAAACCACACTAAGTCCTTGAAAAGGCCCACCAAATTCCCACAAAATCCCACAGAATCTCCAACAATTCCCACAAAATCTAAAACAAATTCCTCAAAATTCTTCAAGTCTCCTCAGAATCCCACACAATTCCAGAAAAAACCCACAAAATTCCAGAGAAGTCCCACAAAACTCCCTAAATCATTTCAAAACCCTACCAATTCACAGGAATGTCCCACAAAATCTCCACCAATTCCCAGAACATCCCACAAAAATCTCACAAAAATCCCTAAATCTTCTGAAAACTCGACCAAATTCCAGAAACGCCCCATAAAATCAGCACAGATTCCCACAAAATTCATGAAAAAACACCACAAAATTCCCAAAATCTTTTCAAAATACCACAAAATTCTTGAAAAGGCCCACCAAATTCCAGAAACATCCCACAAAATGTCCTCAATACCCAACAAAATCCCAGAAAAATCCCACAAAATTCCCTAAATCTTCTCAAAACACGGTCAAAATCCACAAAAATCACACCAAATCTCCACAAATTCCCACAGAATACATGAAAAATCCCTGATAATTCGTCAGTTCTCTACAGAATCTCACCAAATTCCAGAAAAGTCCCTCGAAGTTCCAGAAATGACCCACAAAATCTCCCCAGTATCCAATAAAATTCCAGGAAAAATCCCACAAAATTCCCTAAATCTTCCCAAAACACGACCAAATTCTAGAAAAATATCCCACCAAATCTCCACAAATTCCCACAAAATACATGAAAAATCCCTCAAGATCCCTAAATCGCCTCAATATCCCACAAAATCCCACAAAAATCCCAAAAACTTACACAAGTTTCCACAGAATCTAAGAAAAATTCCTCAAAATTCTTCAAGTCTCCTCAAAACCACAAAAAGTCCTTCAAAAAGGCCTACCAAATTCCAGAAATATCTTGCAGAATTCCCTAAATCTTCTCAAAACTCTACCAAATTCCAGAAAAATCCGACCAAATCTCCACAAATTCCCACAGAATACATGAAAAATCCCTGATAATTCATCAGTTCTCTACAGAATCTCACCAAATTCCAGAAAAGTCCCTCAAAGTTCCACAAATATTCCACAAAATCTCCCCAGTATCCAACAAAATTCCAGGAAAAATCACACAAAATTCCCTAAATCTTCTCAAAATACGGCTAAAATCCACAAAAATCCCACCAAATCTCCACAAATTCCCACAGAATACATGAAAAATCCCTCAAGATCCCTAAATCGCCTCAATATCCCACAAAATCACACAAAAATCCCACCAAGCCTCCACAAGTTTCCACAAAATCTAAGAAAAATTCCTCAAAATTCTTCAAGCCTCCTCAAAACCACAAAACGTCCTTCAAAAAAGCCTACCAAATTCCAGAAATATCTTGCAGAATTCCCTAAATCTTCTCAAAACTCTACCAAATTCCAGAAAAATCTCACCAAATCTCCACAAATTCCCACAGACTACCTGAAAAATCCCTGATAATTCGTCAGTTCTCTACAGAATCTCACCAAATTCCAGAAGAGACCCTCAAAGTTCCACAAACATCCCACAAAATCTCCCCAGTATCCAACAAAATTCCAGGAAAAATCCCACAAAATTCCCTAAATCTTCTCAAAACATGACAAAATTCTAGAAAAATATCCCACCGAATCTCCACAAATTCCCACAGAATACATGAAAAATCCCTGATAATTCGTCAGTTCTCTACAGAATCTCACCAAATTCCAGAAAAGTCCCTCAAAGTTCCAGAAGCATCCCACAAAATCTCCCCAGTATCCAACAAAATTCCAGGAAAAATCCCACAAAATTCCCTAAATCTTCTCAAAACATGACCAAATTCTAGAAAAATATCCCACCACATCTCCACAAATTCCCACAAAATACATGAAAAATCCCTCAAGATCCCTAAATCGCCTCAATATCCCACAAAATCCCACAAAAATCACACAAAACCTCCACAGGTTTGTACAAAATCTAAGAAAAAATCCTCAAAATTCTTCAAGTCTCCTCAAAACCACACAAAGTCCTTGAAAAGGCCCACCAAATTCCAGTAAAATCCCACAGAATCTCCAACAATTCCCACAAAATCTAAAACAAATTCCTCAAAATTTTTCAAGTCTCCTCAGAATCCCACACAATTCCAGAAAAAACCCACAAAATTCCAGAGAAGTCCCACAAAACTCCCTAAATCATTTCAAAACCCTACCAATTCACAGGAATGTCCCACAAAATCTCCACCAATTCCCAGAACATCCCACAAAAATCTCACAAAAATCCGTAATCTTCTGAAAACTCGACCGAATTCCAGAAACGCCCCATAAAATCAGCACAGATTCCCACAAAATTCATGAAAAAACACCACAAAATTCCCAAAATCTTTTCAAAATACCACAAAATTCTTGAAAAGCCCCACCAAATTCCAGAAACATCCCACAAAATGTCCTCAATACCCAACAAAATCCCAGAAAAATCCCACAAAATTCCCTAAATCTTCTCAAAACACGGCCAAAATCCACAAAAATCCCACCAAATCTCCACAAATTCCCACAGAATACATGAAAAATCCCTGATAATTCGTCAGTTCTCTACAGAATCTCACCAAATTCCAGAAAAGTCCCTCAAAGTTCCACAAGCATCCCACAAAATCTCCCCAGTATCCAACAAAATTCCAGGAAAAATCCCACAAAATTCCATAAATCTTCTCAAAACATGACAAAATTCTAGAAAAATATCCCACCGAATCTCCACAAATTCCCACAAAATATATGAAAAATCCCTCAAGATCCCTAAATCGCCTCAATATCCCACAAAATTCCACAAAAATCCCACAAAACCTCCACAAGTTTCCACAGAATCTAAGAAAAATTCCTCAAAATTCTTCAAGTCTCCTCAAAACCACACAAAGTCCTTCAAAGAGGCCCACCAAATTCCAGAAAAATCTTACAGAATTCCCTAAATCTTCTCAAAACTCTACCAAATTCCAGAAAAATCCCACCAAATCTCCACAAATTCCCACAGAATACATGAAAAATCCCTGATAATTCATCAGTTCTCTACAGAATCTCACCAAATTCCAGAAAAGTCCCTCAAAGTTCCACAAATATTCCACAAAATCTCCCCAGTATCCAACAAAATTCCAGGAAAAATCACACAAAATTCCCTAAATCTTCTCAAAATACGGCTAAAATCCACAAAAATCCCACCGAATCTCCACAAATTCCCACAGAATACATGAAAAATCCCTCAAGATCCCTAAATCGCCTCAATATCCCACAAAATCACACAAAAATCCCACCAAGCCTCCACAAGTTTCCACAAAATCTAAGAAAAATTCCTCAAAATTCTTCAAGCCTCCTCAAAACCACAAAACGTCCTTCAAAAAAGCCTACCAAATTCCAGAAATATCTTGCAGAATTCCCTAAATCTTCTCAAAACTCTACCAAATTCCAGAAAAATCTCACCAAATCTCCACAAATTCCCACAGACTACCTGAAAAATCCCTGATAATTCGTCAGTTCTCTACAGAATCTCACCAAATTCCAGAAGAGACCCTCAAAGTTCCACAAACATCCCACAAAATCTCCCCAGTATCCAACAAAATTCCAGGAAAAATCCCACAAAATTCCCTAAATCTTCTCAAAACATGACAAAATTCTAGAAAAATATCCCACCGAATCTCCACAAATTCCCACAGAATACATGAAAAATCCCTGATAATTCGTCAGTTCTCTACAGAATCTCACCAAATTCCAGAAAAGTCCCTCAAAGTTCCAGAAGCATCCCACAAAATCTCCCCAGTATCCAACAAAATTCCTGGAAAAATCACACAAAATTCCCTAAATCTTCTCAAAACATGACCAAATTCTAGAAAAATATCCCACCAAATCTCCACAAATTCCCACAAAATACATGAAAAATCCCTCAAGATCCCTAAATCGCCTCAATATCCCACAAAATCCCACAAAAATCACACAAAACCTCCACAGGTTTGTACAAAATCTAAGAAAAAATCCTCAAAATTCTTCAAGTCTCCTCAAAACCACACAAAGTCCTTGAAAAGGCCCACCAAATTCCAGTAAAATCCCACAGAATCTCCAACAATTCCCACAAAATCTAAAACAAATTCCTCAAAATTTTTCAAGTCTCCTCAGAATCCCACACAATTCCAGAAAAAACCCACAAAATTCCAGAGAAGTCCCACAAAACTCCCTAAATCATTTCAAAACCCTACCAATTCACAGGAATGTCCCACAAAATCTCCACCAATTCCCAGAACATCCCACAAAAATCTCACAAAAATCCGTAATCTTCTGAAAACTCGACCGAATTCCAGAAACGCCCCATAAAATCAGCACAGATTCCCACAAAATTCATGAAAAAACACCACAAAATTCCCAAAATCTTTTCAAAATACCACAAAATTCTTGAAAAGCCCCACCAAATTCCAGAAACATCCCACAAAATGTCCTCAATACCCAACAAAATCCCAGAAAAATCCCACAAAATTCCCTAAATCTTCTCAAAACACGGCCAAAATCCACAAAAATCCCACCAAATCTCCACAAATTCCCACAGAATACATGAAAAATCCCTGATAATTCGTCAGTTCTCTACAGAATCTCACCAAATTCCAGAAAAGTCCCTCAAAGTTCCACAAGCATCCCACAAAATCTCCCCAGTATCCAACAAAATTCCAGGAAAAATCCCACAAAATTCCATAAATCTTCTCAAAACATGACAAAATTCTAGAAAAATATCCCACCGAATCTCCAAAAATTCCCACAAAATATATGAAAAATCCCTCAAGATCCCTAAATCGCCTCAATATCCCACAAAATTCCACAAAAATCCCACAAAACCTCCACAAGTTTCCACAGAATCTAAGAAAAATTCCTCAAAATTCTTCAAGTCTCCTCAAAACCACACAAAGTCCTTCAAAGAGGCCCACCAAATTCCAGAAAAATCTTACAGAATTCCCTAAATCTTCTCAAAACTCTACCAAATTCCAGAAAAATCCCACCAAATCTCCACAAATTCCCACAGAATACATGAAAAATCCCTGATAATTCTTCAGTTCTCTACAGAATCTCACCAAATTCCAGAAAAGTCCCTCAAAGTTCCACAAATATTCCACAAAATCTCCCCAGTATCCAACAAAATTCCTGGAAAAATCACACAAAATTCCCTAAATCTTCTCAAAATACGGCTAAAATCCACAAAAATCCCACCGAATCTCCACAAATTCCCACAGAATACATGAAAAATCCCTCAAGATCCCTAAATCGCCTCAATATCCCACAAAATCACACAAAAATCCCACCAAGCCTCCACAAGTTTCCACAAAATCTAAGAAAAATTCCTCAAAATTCTTCAAGTCTCCTCAAAACCACAAAACATCCTTCAAAAAGGCCTACCAAATTCCAGAAATATCTTGCAGAATTCCCTAAATCTTCTCAAAACTCTACCAAATTCCAGAAAAATCCCACCAAATCTCCACAAATTCCCACAGAATACATGAAAAATCCCTGATAATTCGTCAGTTCTCTACAGAATCTCACCAAATTCCAGAAAAGTCCCTCAAAGTTCCACAAACATTCCACAAAATCTCCCCAGTATCCAATAAAATTCCAGAAAAAATCCCACAAAATTCCCTAAATCTTCCCAAAACATGACCAAATTCTAGAAAAATATCCCACCAAATCTCCACAAAATCCCACTAAATACATGAAAAATCCCTCAAGATCCCTAAATCGCCTCAATATCCCACAAAATCCCACAAAAATCACACAAAACCTCCACAAGTTTTCACAAAATATAAAAACAAATCCTTAAAATTTTTCAAGTCTCCTCAAAACCACACTAAGTCCTTGAAAAGGCCCACCAAATTCCCACAAAATCCCACAGAATCTCCAACAATTCCCACAAAATCTAAAACAAATTCCTCAAAATTCTTCAAGTCTCCTCAGAATCCCACACAATTCCAGAAAAAACCCACAAAATTCCAGAGAAGTCCCACAAAACTCCCTAAATCATTTCAAAACCCTACCAATTCACAGGAATGTCCCACAAAATCTCCACCAATTCCCAGAACATCCCACAAAAATCTCACAAAAATCCCTAAATCTTCTGAAAACTCGACCAAATTCCAGAAACGCCCCATAAAATCAGCACAGATTCCCACAAAATTCATGAAAAAACACCACAAAATTCCCAAAATCTTTTCAAAATACCACAAAATTCTTGAAAAGGCCCACCAAATTCCAGAAACATCCCACAAAATGTCCTCAATACCCAACAAAATCCCAGAAAAATCCCACAAAATTCCCTAAATCTTCTCAAAACACGGTCAAAATCCACAAAAATCACACCAAATCTCCACAAATTCCCACAGAATACATGAAAAATCCCTGATAATTCGTCAGTTCTCTACAGAATCTCACCAAATTCCAGAAAAGTCCCTCGAAGTTCCAGAAATGACCCACAAAATCTCCCCAGTATCCAATAAAATTCCAGGAAAAATCCCACAAAATTCCCTAAATCTTCCCAAAACACGACCAAATTCTAGAAAAATATCCCACCAAATCTCCACAAATTCCCACAAAATACATGAAAAATCCCTCAAGATCCCTAAATCGCCTCAATATCCCACAAAATCCCACAAAAATCCCAAAAACTTACACAAGTTTCCACAGAATCTAAGAAAAATTCCTCAAAATTCTTCAAGTCTCCTCAAAACCACAAAAAGTCCTTCAAAAAGGCCTACCAAATTCCAGAAATATCTTGCAGAATTCCCTAAATCTTCTCAAAACTCTACCAAATTCCAGAAAAATCCGACCAAATCTCCACAAATTCCCACAGAATACATGAAAAATCCCTGATAATTCATCAGTTCTCTACAGAATCTCACCAAATTCCAGAAAAGTCCCTCAAAGTTCCACAAATATTCCACAAAATCTCCCCAGTATCCAACAAAATTCCAGGAAAAATCACACAAAATTCCCTAAATCTTCTCAAAATACGGCTAAAATCCACAAAAATCCCACCAAATCTCCACAAATTCCCACAGAATACATGAAAAATCCCTCAAGATCCCTAAATCGCCTCAATATCCCACAAAATCACACAAAAATCCCACCAAGCCTCCACAAGTTTCCACAAAATCTAAGAAAAATTCCTCAAAATTCTTCAAGCCTCCTCAAAACCACAAAACGTCCTTCAAAAAAGCCTACCAAATTCCAGAAATATCTTGCAGAATTCCCTAAATCTTCTCAAAACTCTACCAAATTCCAGAAAAATCTCACCAAATCTCCACAAATTCCCACAGACTACCTGAAAAATCCCTGATAATTCGTCAGTTCTCTACAGAATCTCACCAAATTCCAGAAGAGACCCTCAAAGTTCCACAAACATCCCACAAAATCTCCCCAGTATCCAACAAAATTCCAGGAAAAATCCCACAAAATTCCCTAAATCTTCTCAAAACATGACAAAATTCTAGAAAAATATCCCACCGAATCTCCACAAATTCCCACAGAATACATGAAAAATCCCTGATAATTCGTCAGTTCTCTACAGAATCTCACCAAATTCCAGAAAAGTCCCTCAAAGTTCCAGAAGCATCCCACAAAATCTCCCCAGTATCCAACAAAATTCCAGGAAAAATCCCACAAAATTCCCTAAATCTTCTCAAAACATGACCAAATTCTAGAAAAATATCCCACCAAATCTCCACAAATTCCCACAAAATACATGAAAAATCCCTCAAGATCCCTAAATCGCCTCAATATCCCACAAAATCCCACAAAAATCACACAAAACCTCCACAGGTTTGTACAAAATCTAAGAAAAAATCCTCAAAATTCTTCAAGTCTCCTCAAAACCACACAAAGTCCTTGAAAAGGCCCACCAAATTCCAGTAAAATCCCACAGAATCTCCAACAATTCCCACAAAATCTAAAACAAATTCCTCAAAATTTTTCAAGTCTCCTCAGAATCCCACACAATTCCAGAAAAAACCCACAAAATTCCAGAGAAGTCCCACAAAACTCCCTAAATCATTTCAAAACCCTACCAATTCACAGGAATGTCCCACAAAATCTCCACCAATTCCCAGAACATCCCACAAAAATCTCACAAAAATCCGTAATCTTCTGAAAACTCGACCGAATTCCAGAAACGCCCCATAAAATCAGCACAGATTCCCACAAAATTCATGAAAAAACACCACAAAATTCCCAAAATCTTTTCAAAATACCACAAAATTCTTGAAAAGCCCCACCAAATTCCAGAAACATCCCACAAAATGTCCTCAATACCCAACAAAATCCCAGAAAAATCCCACAAAATTCCCTAAATCTTCTCAAAACACGGCCAAAATCCACAAAAATCCCACCAAATCTCCACAAATTCCCACAGAATACATGAAAAATCCCTGATAATTCGTCAGTTCTCTACAGAATCTCACCAAATTCCAGAAAAGTCCCTCGAAGTTCCAGAAATGTCCCACAAAATCTCCCCAGTATCCAATAAAATTCCAGGAAAAATCCCACAAAATTCCCTAAATCTTCCCAAAACACGACCAAATTCTAGAAAAATATCCCACCAAATCTCCACAAATTCCCACAAAATACATGAAAAATCCCTCAAGATCCCTAAATCGCCTCAATATCCCACAAAATCCCACAAAAATCCCAAAAACTTACACAAGTTTCCACAGAATCTAAGAAAAATTCCTCAAAATTCTTCAAGTCTCCTCAAAACCACAAAAAGTCCTTCAAAAAGGCCTACCAAATTCCAGAAATATCTTGCAGAATTCCCTAAATCTTCTCAAAACTCTACCAAATTCCAGAAAAATCCGACCAAATCTCCACAAATTCCCACAGAATACATGAAAAATCCCTGATAATTCATCAGTTCTCTACAGAATCTCACCAAATTCCAGAAAAGTCCCTCAAAGTTCCACAAATATTCCACAAAATCTCCCCAGTATCCAACAAAATTCCTGGAAAAATCACACAAAATTCCCTAAATCTTCTCAAAATACGGCTAAAATCCACAAAAATCCCACCGAATCTCCACAAATTCCCACAGAATACATGAAAAATCCCTCAAGATCCCTAAATCGCCTCAATATCCCACAAAATCACACAAAAATCCCACCAAGCCTCCACAAGTTTCCACAAAATCTAAGAAAAATTCCTCAAAATTCTTCAAGTCTCCTCAAAACCACAAAACGTCCTTCAAAAAGGCCTACCAAATTCCAGAAATATCTTGCAGAATTCCCTAAATCTTCTCAAAACTCTACCAAATTCCAGAAAAATCCCACCAAATCTCCACAAATTCCCACAGAATACATGAAAAATCCCTGATAATTCGTCAGTTCTCTACAGAATCTCACCAAATTCCAGAAAAGTCCCTCAAAGTTCCACAAACATTCCACAAAATCTCCCCAGTATCCAATAAAATTCCAGAAAAAATCCCACAAAATTCCCTAAATCTTCCCAAAACATGACCAAATTCTAGAAAAATATCCCACCAAATCTCCACAAAATCCCACTAAATACATGAAAAATCCATCAAGATCCCTAAATCGCCTCAATATCCCACAAAATCCCACAAAAATCACACAAAACCTCCACAAGTTTTCACAAAATATAAAAACAAATCCTTAAAATTCTTCAAGTCTCCTCAAAACCACACAAAGTCCTTGAAAAGGCCCACCAAATTCCAGTAAAATCCCACAGAATCTCCAACAATTCCCACAAAATCTAAAACAAATTCCTCAAAATTCTTCAAGTCTCCTCAGAATCCCACACAATTCCAGAAAAAACCCACAAAATTCCAGAGAAGTCCCACAAAACTCCCTAAATCATTTCAAAACCCTACCAATTCACAGGAATGTCCCACAAAATCTCCACCAATTCCCAGAACATCCCACAAAAATCTCACAAAAATCCCTAAATCTTCTGAAAACTCGACCAAATTCCAGAAACGCCCCATAAAATCAGCACAGTTTCCCACAAAATTCAAGAAAAAACACCACAAAATTCCCAAAATCTTTTCAAAATACCACAAAATTCTTGAAAAGCCCCACCAAATTCCAGAAACATCCCACAAAATGTCCTCAATACCCAACAAAATCCCAGAAAAATCACACAAAATTCCCTAAATCTTCTCAAAACACGGCCAAAATCCACAAAAATCCCACCAAATCTCCACAAATTCCGACAGAATACATGAAAAATCCCTGATAATTCGTCAGTTCTCTACAGAATCTCACCAAATTCCAGAAAAGTCCCTCAAAGTTCCACAAACATCCCACAAAATCTCCCCAGTATCCAACAAAATTCCAGGAAAAATCCCACAAAATTCCCTAAATCTTCCCAAAACACGACCAAATTCTAGAAAAATATCCCACCAAATCTCCACAAATTCCCACAAAATACATGAAAAATCCCTCAAGATCCCTAAATCGCCTCAATATCCCACAAAATCCCACAAAAATCACACAAAACCTCCACAAGTTTCCACAAAATCTAAGAAAAATCCCTGAAAATTCTTCAAGTCTCCTCAAAACCACAAAAAGTCCTTCAAAAAGGCCTACCAAATTCCAGAAATATCTTGCAGAATTCCCTAAATCTTCTCAAAACTCTACCAAATTCCAGAAAAATCCCACCAAATCTCCACAAATTCCCACAGAATACATGAAAAATCCCTGATAATTCTTCAGTTCTCTACAGAATCTCACCAAATTCCAGAAAAGTCCCTCAAAGTTCCACAAATATTCCACAAAATCTCCCCAGTATCCAACAAAATTCCTGGAAAAATCACACAAAATTCCCTAAATCTTCTCAAAATACGGCTAAAATCCACAAAAATCCCACCGAATCTCCACAAATTCCCACAGAATACATGAAAAATCCCTCAAGATCCCTAAATCGCCTCAATATCCCACAAAATCACACAAAAATCCCACCAAGCCTCCACAAGTTTCCACAAAATCTAAGAAAAATTCCTCAAAATTCTTCAAGTCTCCTCAAAACCACAAAACGTCCTTCAAAAAGGCCTACCAAATTCCAGAAATATCTTGCAGAATTCCCTAAATCTTCTCAAAACTCTACCAAATTCCAGAAAAATCCCACCAAATCTCCACAAATTCCCACAGAATACATGAAAAATCCCTGATAATTCGTCAGTTCTCTACAGAATCTCACCAAATTCCAGAAAAGTCCCTCAAAGTTCCACAAACATTCCACAAAATCTCCCCAGTATCCAATAAAATTCCAGAAAAAATCCCACAAAATTCCCTAAATCTTCCCAAAACATGACCAAATTCTAGAAAAATATCCCACCAAATCTCCACAAAATCCCACTAAATACATGAAAAATCCCTCAAGATCCCTAAATCGCCTCAATATCCCACAAAATCCCACAAAAATCACACAAAACCTCCACAAGTTTTCACAAAATATAAAAACAAATCCTTAAAATTTTTCAAGTCTCCTCAAAACCACACAAAGTCCTTGAAAAGGCCCACCAAATTCCCACAAAATCCCACAGAATCTCCAACAATTCCCACAAAATCTAAAACAAATTCCTCAAAATTTTTCAAGTCTCCTCAGAATCCCACACAATTCCAGAAAAAACCCACAAAATTCCAGAGAAGTCCCACAAAACTCCCTAAATCATTTCAAAACCCTACCAATTCACAGGAATGTCCCACAAAATCTCCACCAATTCCCAGAACATCCCACAAAAATCTCACAAAAATCCCTAAATCTTCTGAGAACTCTACCAAATTACAGAAACGCCCCATAAAATCAGCACAGTTTCCCACAAAATTCAAGAAAAAACACCACAAAATTCCCTAAATCTTTTCAAAATACCACAAAATTCTTGAAAAGGCCCACCAAATTCCAGAAACATCCCACAAAATGTCCTCAATACCCAACAAAATCCCAGAAAAATCACACAAAATTCCCTAAATCTTCTCAAAACACGGCCAAAATCCACAAAAATCCCACCAAATCTCCACAAATTCCCACAGGATACATGAAAAATCCCTGATAATTCGTCAGTTCTCTACAGAATCTCACCAAATTCCAGAAAAGTCCCTCAAAGTTCCACAAACATCCCACAAAATCTCCCCAGTATCCAACAAAATTCCAGGAAAAATCCCACAAAATTCCCTAAATCTTCCCAAAACACGACCAAATTCTAGAAAAATATCCCAACAAATCTCCACAAATTCCCACAAAATACATGAAAAATCCCTCAAGATCCCTAAATCGCCTCAATATCCCACAAAATCCCACAAAAATCACACAAAACCTCCACAAGTTTCCACAAAATCTAAGAAAAATCCCTGAAAATTCTTCAAGTCTCCTCAAAACCACACAAAGTCCTTGAAAAGGCCCACCAAATTCCAGAAAAATCTTACAAAATTCCCTAAATCTTCTCAAAACTCTACCAAATTCCAGAAAAATCCCACAAAATCTCCACAAATTCCCACAGGATACATGAAAAATCCCTGATAATTCTTCAGTTCTCTATAGAATCTCACCAAATTCCAGAAGAGTCCCTCAAAGTTCCACAAACATTCCACAAAATCTCCCCAGTATCCAATAAAATTCCAGGAAAAATCCCACAAAATTCCCTAAATCTTCCCAAAACACGACCAAATTCTAGAAAAATATCCCACCAAATCTCCACAAATTCCCACAAAATACATGTAAATTCCCTCAAGATGCCTAAATCGCCTCAATATCCCACAAAATTCCACAAAAATCCCACAAAACCTCCACAAGTTTCCACAGAATCTAAGAAAAATTCCTCAAAATTCTTCAAGTCTCCTCAAAACCACAAAAAGTCCTTCAAAAAGGCCTACCAAATTCCAGAAATATCTTGCAGAATTCCCTAAATCTTCTCAAAACTCTACCAAGTTCCAGAAAAATCCCACCAAATCTCCACAAATTCCCACAAAATACATGAAAAATCCCTCAAGATGCCTAAATCGCCTCAATATCCCACAAAATTCCACAAAAATCCCACAAAACCTCCACAAGTTTCCACAGAATCTAAGAAAAATTCCTCAAAATTCTTCAAGTCTCCTCAAAACCACACAAAGTCCTTCAAAGAGGCCCACCAAATTCCAAAAAAATCTTACAGAATTCCCTAAATCTTCTCAAAACTCTACCAAATTCCAGAAAAATCTCACCAAATCTCCACAAATTCCCACAGACTACCTGAAAAATCCCTGATAATTCGTCAGTTCTCTACAGAATCTCACCAAATTCCAGAAGAGACCCTCAAAGTTCCACAAACATCCCACAAAATCTCCCCAGTATCCAACAAAATTCCAGGAAAAATCACACAAAATTCCCTAAATCTTCTCAAAATACGGCTAAAATCCACAAAAATCCCACCGAATCTCCACAAATTCCCACAGAATACATGAAAAATCCCTCAAGATCCCTAAATCGCCTCAATATCCCACAAAATCACACAAAAATCCCACCAAGCCTCCACAAGTTTCCACAAAATCTAAGAAAAATTCCTCAAAATTCTTCAAGCCTCCTCAAAACCACAAAACGTCCTTCAAAAAAGCCTACCAAATTCCAGAAATATCTTGCAGAATTCCCTAAATCTTCTCAAAACTCTACCAAATTCCAGAAAAATCCCACCAAATCTCCACAAATTCCCACAGAATACATGAAAAATCCCTGATAATTCGTCAGTTCTCTACAGAATCTCACCAAATTCCAGAAAAGTCCCTCAAAGTTCCACAAACATTCCACAAAATCTCCCCAGTATCCAATAAAATTCCAGGAAAAATCCCACAAAATTCCCTAAATCTTCCCAAAACACGACCAAATTCTAGAAAAATATCCCACCAAATCTCCACAAATTCCCACAAAATACATGTAAATTCCCTCAAGATGCCTAAATCGCCTCAATATCCCACAAAATCCCACAAAAATCCCACAAAACCTCCACAAGTTTCCACAGAATCTAAGAAAAATTCCTCAAAATTCTTCAAGTCTCCTCAAAACCACAAAAAGTCCTTCAAAAAGGCCTACCAAATTCCAGAAATATCTTGCAGAATTCCCTAAATCTTCTCAAAACTCTACCAAGTTCCAGAAAAATCCCACCAAATCTCCACAAATTCCCTCAAAATACATGAAAAATCCCTCAAGATCCCTAAATCGCCTCAATATCCCACAAAATTCCACAAAAATCCCACAAAACCTCCACAAGTTTCCACAGAATCTAAGAAAAATTCCTCAAAATTCTTCAAGTCTCCTCAAAACCACACAAAGTCCTTCAAAGAGGCCCACCAAATTCCAAAAAAATCTTACAGAATTCCCTAAATCTTCTCAAAACTCTACCAAATTCCAGAAAAATCTCACCAAATCTCCACAAATTCCCACAGACTACCTGAAAAATCCCTGATAATTCGTCAGTTCCCTACAGAATCTCACCAAATTCCAGAAGAGACCCTCAAAGTTCCACAAACATCCCACAAAATCTCCCCAGTATCCAACAAAATTCCAGGAAAAATCCCACAAAATTCCCTAAATCTTCTCAAAACATGACAAAATTCTAGAAAAATATCCCACCGAATCTCCACAAATTCCCACAGAATACATGAAAAATCCCTGATAATTCGTCAGTTCTCTACAGAATCTCACCAAATTCCAGAAAAGTCCCTCAAAGTTCCAGAAGCATCCCACAAAATCTCCCCAGTATCCAACAAAATTCCAGGAAAAATCCCACAAAATTCCCTAAATCTTCTCAAAACATGACCAAATTCTAGAAAAATATCCCACCAAATCTCCACAAATTCCCACAAAATACATGAAAAATCCCTCAAGATCCCTAAATCGCCTCAATATCCCACAAAATCCCACAAAAATCACACAAAACCTCCACAGGTTTGTACAAAATCTAAGAAAAAATCCTCAAAATTCTTCAAGTCTCCTCAAAACCACACAAAGTCCTTGAAAAGGCCCACCAAATTCCAGTAAAATCCCACAGAATCTCCAACAATTCCCACAAAATCTAAAACAAATTCCTCAAAATTTTTCAAGTCTCCTCAGAATCCCACACAATTCCAGAAAAAACCCACAAAATTCCAGAGAAGTCCCACAAAACTCCCTAAATCATTTCAAAACCCTACCAATTCACAGGAATGTCCCACAAAATCTCCACCAATTCCCAGAACATCCCACAAAAATCTCACAAAAATCCCTAAATCTTCTGAAAACTCGACCAAATTCCAGAAACGCCCCATAAAATCAGCACAGATTCCCACAAAATTCATGAAAAAACACCACAAAATTCCCAAAATCTTTTCAAAATACCACAAAATTCTTGAAAAGCCCCACCAAATTCCAGAAACATCCCACAAAATGTCCTCAATACCCAACAAAATCCCAGAAAAATCCCACAAAATTCCCTAAATCTTCTCAAAACACGGCCAAAATCCACAAAAATCCCACCAAATCTCCACAAATTCCCACAGAATACATGAAAAATCCCTGATAATTCGTCAGTTCTCTACAGAATCTCACCAAATTCCAGAAAAGTCCCTCGAAGTTCCAGAAATGTCCCACAAAATCTCCCCAGTATCCAATAAAATTCCAGGAAAAATCCCACAAAATTCCCTAAATCTTCCCAAAACACGACCAAATTCTAGAAAAATATCCCACCAAATCTCCACAAATTCCCACAAAATACATGAAAAATCCCTCAAGATCCCTAAATCGCCTCAATATCCCACAAAATCCCACAAAAATCCCAAAAACTTACACAAGTTTCCACAGAATCTAAGAAAAATTCCTCAAAATTCTTCAAGTCTCCTCAAAACCACAAAAAGTCCTTCAAAAAGGCCTACCAAATTCCAGAAATATCTTGCAGAATTCCCTAAATCTTCTCAAAACTCTACCAAATTCCAGAAAAATCCGACCAAATCTCCACAAATTCCCACAGAATACATGAAAAATCCCTGATAATTCATCAGTTCTCTACAGAATCTCACCAAATTCCAGAAAAGTCCCTCAAAGTTCCACAAATATTCCACAAAATCTCCCCAGTATCCAACAAAATTCCTGGAAAAATCACACAAAATTCCCTAAATCTTCTCAAAATACGGCTAAAATCCACAAAAATCCCACCGAATCTCCACAAATTCCCACAGAATACATGAAAAATCCCTCAAGATCCCTAAATCGCCTCAATATCCCACAAAATCACACAAAAATCCCACCAAGCCTCCACAAGTTTCCACAAAATCTAAGAAAAATTCCTCAAAATTCTTCAAGTCTCCTCAAAACCACAAAACGTCCTTCAAAAAGGCCTACCAAATTCCAGAAATATCTTGCAGAATTCCCTAAATCTTCTCAAAACTCTACCAAATTCCAGAAAAATCCCACCAAATCTCCACAAATTCCCACAGAATACATGAAAAATCCCTGATAATTCGTCAGTTCTCTACAGAATCTCACCAAATTCCAGAAAAGTCCCTCAAAGTTCCACAAACATTCCACAAAATCTCCCCAGTATCCAATAAAATTCCAGAAAAAATCCCACAAAATTCCCTAAATCTTCCCAAAACATGACCAAATTCTAGAAAAATATCCCACCAAATCTCCACAAAATCCCACTAAATACATGAAAAATCCCTCAAGATCCCTAAATCGCCTCAATATCCCACAAAATCCCACAAAAATCACACAAAACCTCCACAAGTTTTCACAAAATATAAAAACAAATCCTTAAAATTTTTCAAGTCTCCTCAAAACCACACAAAGTCCTTGAAAAGGCCCACCAAATTCCCACAAAATCCCACAGAATCTCCAACAATTCCCACAAAATCTAAAACAAATTCCTCAAAATTCTTCAAGTCTCCTCAGAATCCCACACAATTCCAGAAAAAACCCACAAAATTCCAGAGAAGTCCCACAAAACTCCCTAAATCATTTCAAAACCCTACCAATTCACAGGAATGTCCCACAAAATCTCCACCAATTCCCAGAACATCCCACAAAAATCTCACAAAAATCCCTAAATCTTCTGAGAACTCGACCAAATTCCAGAAACGCCCCATAAAATCAGCACAGTTTCCCACAAAATTCAAGAAAAAACACCACAAAATTCCCTAAATCTTTTCAAAATACCACAAAATTCTTGAAAAGGCCCACCAAATTCCAGAAACATCCCACAAAATGTCCTCAATACCCAACAAAATCCCAGAAAAATCACACAAAATTCCCTAAATCTTCTCAAAACACGGCCAAAATCCACAAAAATCCCACCAAATCTCCACAAATTCCCACAGGATACATGAAAAATCCCTGATAATTCGTCAGTTCTCTACAGAATCTCACCAAATTCCAGAAAAGTCCCTCAAAGTTCCACAAACATCCCACAAAATCTCCCCAGTATCCAACAAAATTCCAGGAAAAATCCCACAAAATTCCCTAAATCTTCCCAAAACACGACCAAATTCTAGAAAAATATCCCAACAAATCTCCACAAATTCCCACAAAATACATGAAAAATCCCTCAAGATCCCTAAATCGCCTCAATATCCCACAAAATCCCACAAAAATCACACAAAACCTCCACAAGTTTCCACAAAATCTAAGAAAAATCCCTGAAAATTCTTCAAGTCTCCTCAAAACCACACAAAGTCCTTGAAAAGGCCCACCAAATTCCAGAAAAATCTTACAAAATTCCCTAAATCTTCTCAAAACTCTACCAAATTCCAGAAAAATCCCACAAAATCTCCACAAATTCCCACAGGATACATGAAAAATCCCTGATAATTCTTCAGTTCTCTATAGAATCTCACCAAATTCCAGAAGAGTCCCTCAAAGTTCCACAAACATTCCACAAAATCTCCCCAGTATCCAATAAAATTCCAGGAAAAATCCCACAAAATTCCCTAAATCTTCCCAAAACACGACCAAATTCTAGAAAAATATCCCACCAAATCTCCACAAATTCCCACAAAATACATGTAAATTCCCTCAAGATGCCTAAATCGCCTCAATATCCCACAAAATTCCACAAAAATCCCACAAAACCTCCACAAGTTTCCACAGAATCTAAGAAAAATTCCTCAAAATTCTTCAAGTCTCCTCAAAACCACAAAAAGTCCTTCAAAAAGGCCTACCAAATTCCAGAAATATCTTGCAGAATTCCCTAAATCTTCTCAAAACTCTACCAAGTTCCAGAAAAATCCCACCAAATCTCCACAAATTCCCACAAAATACATGAAAAATCCCTCAAGATGCCTAAATCGCCTCAATATCCCACAAAATTCCACAAAAATCCCACAAAACCTCCACAAGTTTCCACAGAATCTAAGAAAAATTCCTCAAAATTCTTCAAGTCTCCTCAAAACCACACAAAGTCCTTCAAAGAGGCCCACCAAATTCCAAAAAAATCTTACAGAATTCCCTAAATCTTCTCAAAACTCTACCAAATTCCAGAAAAATCTCACCAAATCTCCACAAATTCCCACAGACTACCTGAAAAATCCCTGATAATTCGTCAGTTCTCTACAGAATCTCACCAAATTCCAGAAGAGACCCTCAAAGTTCCACAAACATCCCACAAAATCTCCCCAGTATCCAACAAAATTCCAGGAAAAATCCCACAAAATTCCCTAAATCTTCTCAAAACATGACAAAATTCTAGAAAAATATCCCACCGAATCTCCACAAATTCCCACAGAATACATGAAAAATCCCTGATAATTCGTCAGTTCTCTACAGAATCTCACCAAATTCCAGAAAAGTCCCTCAAAGTTCCAGAAGCATCCCACAAAATCTCCCCAGTATCCAACAAAATTCCAGGAAAAATCCCACAAAATTCCCTAAATCTTCTCAAAACATGACCAAATTCTAGAAAAATATCCCACCAAATCTCCACAAATTCCCACAAAATACATGAAAAATCCCTCAAGATCCCTAAATCGCCTCAATATCCCACAAAATCCCACAAAAATCCCACAAAACCTCCACAGGTTTGTACAAAATCTAAGAAAAAATCCTCAAAATTCTTCAAGTCTCCTCAAAACCACACAAAGTCCTTGAAAAGGCCCACCAAATTCCCACAAAATCCCACAGAATCTCCAACATTTCCCACAAAATCTAAAACAAATTCCTCAAAATTTTTCAAGTCTCCTCAGAATCCCACACAATTCCAGAAAAAACCCACAAAATTCCAGAGAAGTCCCACAAAACTCCCTAAATCATTTCAAAACCCTACCAATTCACAGGAATGTCCCACAAAATCTCCACCAATTCCCAGAACATCCCACAAAAATCTCACAAAAATCCCTAAATCTTCTGAAAACTCGACCAAATTCCAGAAACGCCCCATAAAATCAGCACAGTTTCCCACAAAATTCAAGAAAAAACACCACAAAATTCCCTAAATCTTTTCAAAATACCACAAAATTCTTGAAAAGGCCCACCAAATTCCAGAAACATCCCACAAAATGTCCTCAATACCCAACAAAATCCCAGAAAAATCACACAAAATTCCCTAAATCTTCTCAAAACACGGCCAAAATCCACAAAAATCCCACCAAATCTCCACAAATTCCCACAGAATACATGAAAAATCCCTGATAATTCGTCAGTTCTCTACAGAATCTCACCAAATTCCAGAAAAGTCCCTCAAAGTTCCACAAACATCCCACAAAATCTCCCCAGTATCCAACAAAATTCCAGGAAAAATCCCACAAAATTCCCTAAATCTTCCCAAAACACGACCAAATTCTAGAAAAATATCCCAACAAATCTCCACAAATTCCCACAGAATACATGAAAAATCCCTCAAGATCCCTAAATCGCCTCAATATCCCACAAAATCCCACAAAAATCACACAAAACCTCCACAAGTTTCCACAAAATCTAAGAAAAATCCCTGAAAATTCTTCAAGTCTCCTCAAAACCACAAAAAGTCCTTCAAAAAGGCCTACCAAATTCCAAAAAAATCTTACAGAATTCCCTAAATCTTCTCAAAACTCTACCAAATTCCAGAAAAATCTCACCAAATCTCCACAAATTCCCACAGACTACCTGAAAAATCCCTGATAATTCGTCAGTTCTCTACAGAATCTCACCAAATTCCAGAAGAGACCCTCAAAGTTCCACAAACATCCCACAAAATCTCCCCAGTATCCAACAAAATTCCAGGAAAAATCCCACAAAATTCCCTAAATCTTCTCAAAACATGACAAAATTCTAGAAAAATATCCCACCGAATCTCCACAAATTCCCACAGAATACATGAAAAATCCCTGATAATTCGTCAGTTCTCTACAGAATCTCACCAAATTCCAGAAAAGTCCCTCAAAGTTCCAGAAGCATCCCACAAAATCTCCCCAGTATCCAACAAAATTCCAGGAAAAATCCCACAAAATTCCCTAAATCTTCTCAAAACATGACCAAATTCTAGAAAAATATCCCACCAAATCTCCACAAATTCCCACAAAATACATGAAAAATCCCTCAAGATCCCTAAATCGCCTCAATATCCCACAAAATCCCACAAAAATCCCACAAAACCTCCACAGGTTTGTACAAAATCTAAGAAAAAATCCTCAAAATTCTTCAAGTCTCCTCAAAACCACACAAAGTCCTTGAAAAGGCCCACCAAATTCCAGTAAAATCCCACAGAATCTCCAACAATTCCCACAAAATCTAAAACAAATTCCTCAAAATTTTTCAAGTCTCCTCAGAATCCCACACAATTCCAGAAAAAACCCACAAAATTCCAGAGAAGTCCCACAAAACTCCCTAAATCATTTCAAAACCCTACCAATTCACAGGAATGTCCCACAAAATCTCCACCAATTCCCAGAACATCCCACAAAAATCTCACAAAAATCCCTAAATCTTCTGAAAACTCGACCAAATTCCAGAAACGCCCCATAAAATCAGCACAGTTTCCCACAAAATTCAAGAAAAAACACCACAAAATTCCCTTAATCTTTTCAAAATACCACAAAATTCTTGAAAAGTCCCACCAAATTCCAGAAACATCCCACAAAATGTCCTCAATACCCAACAAAATCCCAGAAAAATCACACAAAATTCCCTAAATCTTCTCAAAACACGGCCAAAATCCACAAAAATCCCACCAAATCTCCACAAATTCCCACAGAATACATGAAAAATCCCTGATAATTCGTCAGTTCTCTACAGAATCTCACCAAATTCCAGAAAAGTCCCTCAAAGTTCCACAAACATCCCACAAAATCTCCCCAGTATCCAACAAAATTCCAGGAAAAATCCCACAAAATTCCCTAAATCTTCCCAAAACACGACCAAATTCTAGAAAAATATCCCAACAAATCTCCACAAATTCCCACAGAATACATGAAAAATCCCTCAAGATCCCTAAATCGCCTCAATATCCCACAAAATCCCACAAAAATCACACAAAACCTCCACAAGTTTCCACAAAATCTAAGAAAAATCCCTGAAAATTCTTCAAGTCTCCTCAAAACCACACAAAGTCCTTGAAAAGGCCCACCAAATTCCAGAAAAATCTTACAAAATTCCCTAAATCTTCTCAAAACTCTACCAAATTCCAGAAAAATCCCACCAAATCTCCACAAATTCCCACAGGATACATGAAAAATCCCTGATAATTCTTCAGTTCTCTATAGAATCTCACCAAATTCCAGAAGAGTCCCTCAAAGTTCCACAAACATTCCACAAAATCTCCCCACTATCCAATAAAATTCCAGGAAAAATCCCACAAAATTCCCTAAATCTTCCCAAAACACGACCAAATTCTAGAAAAATATCCCACCAAATCTCCACAAATTCCCACAAAATACATGTAAATTCCCTCAAGATGCCTAAATCGCCTCAATATCCCACAAAATTCCACAAAAATCCCACAAAACCTCCACAAGTTTCCACAGAATCTAAGAAAAATTCCTCAAAATTCTTCAAGTCTCCTCAAAACCACAAAAAGTCCTTCAAAAAGGCCTACCAAATTCCAGAAATATCTTGCAGAATTCCCTAAATCTTCTCAAAACTCTACCAAGTTCCAGAAAAATCCCACCAAATCTCCACAAATTCCCACAAAATACATGAAAAATCCCTCAAGATCCCTAAATCGCCTCAATATCCCACAAAATTCCACAAAAATCCCACAAAACCTCCACAAGTTTCCACAGAATCTAAGAAAAATTCCTCAAAATTCTTCAAGTCTCCTCAAAACCACACAAAGTCCTTCAAAGAGGCCCACCAAATTCCAAAAAAATCTTACAGAATTCCCTAAATCTTCTCAAAACTCTACCAAATTCCAGAAAAATCTCACCAAATCTCCACAAATTCCCACAGACTACCTGAAAAATCCCTGATAATTCGTCAGTTCTCTACAGAATCTCACCAAATTCCAGAAGAGACCCTCAAAGTTCCACAAACATCCCACAAAATCTCCCCAGTATCCAATAAAATTCCAGGAAAAATCCCACAAAATTCCCTAAATCTTCCCAAAACACGACCAAATTCTAGAAAAATATCCCACCAAATCTCCACAAATTCCCACAAAATACATGTAAATTCCCTCAAGATGCCTAAATCGCCTCAATATCCCACAAAATTCCACAAAAATCCCACACAACCTCCACAAGTTTCCACAGAATCTAAGAAAAATTCCTCAAAATTCTTCAAGTCTCCTCAAAACCACAAAAAGTCCTTCAAAAAGGCCTACCAAATTCCAGAAATATCTTGCAGAATTCCCTAAATCTTCTCAAAACTCTACCAAGTTCCAGAAAAATCCCACCAAATCTCCACAAATTCCCACAAAATACATGAAAAATCCCTCAAGATGCCTAAATCGCCTCAATATCCCACAAAATTCCACAAAAATCCCACAAAACCTCCACAAGTTTCCACAGAATCTAAGAAAAATTCCTCAAAATTCTTCAAGTCTCCTCAAAACCACACAAAGTCCTTCAAAGAGGCCCACCAAATTCCAAAAAAATCTTACAGAATTCCCTAAATCTTCTCAAAACTCTACCAAATTCCAGAAAAATCTCACCAAATCTCCACAAATTCCCACAGACTACCTGAAAAATCCCTGATAATTCGTCAGTTCTCTACAGAATCTCACCAAATTCCAGAAGAGACCCTCAAAGTTCCACAAACATCCCACAAAATCTCCCCAGTATCCAACAAAATTCCAGGAAAAATCCCACAAAATTCCCTAAATCTTCTCAAAACATGACAAAATTCTAGAAAAATATCCCACCGAATCTCCACAAATTCCCACAGAATACATGAAAAATCCCTGATAATTCGTCAGTTCTCTACAGAATCTCACCAAATTCCAGAAAAGTCCCTCAAAGTTCCAGAAGCATCCCACAAAATCTCCCCAGTATCCAACAAAATTCCAGGAAAAATCCCACAAAATTCCCTAAATCTTCTCAAAACATGACCAAATTCTAGAAAAATATCCCACCAAATCTCCACAAATTCCCACAAAATACATGAAAAATCCCTCAAGATCCCTAAATCGCCTCAATATCCCACAAAATCCCACAAAAATCCCACAAAACCTCCACAGGTTTGTACAAAATCTAAGAAAAAATCCTCAAAATTCTTCAAGTCTCCTCAAAACCACACAAAGTCCTTGAAAAGGCCCACCAAATTCCAGTAAAATCCCACAGAATCTCCAACAATTCCCACAAAATCTAAAACAAATTCCTCAAAATTTTTCAAGTCTCCTCAGAATCCCACACAATTCCAGAAAAAACCCACAAAATTCCAGAGAAGTCCCACAAAACTCCCTAAATCATTTCAAAACCCTACCAATTCACAGGAATGTCCCACAAAATCTCCACCAATTCCCAGAACATCCCACAAAAATCTCACAAAAATCCCTAAATCTTCTGAAAACTCGACCAAATTCCAGAAACGCCCCATAAAATCAGCACAGTTTCCCACAAAATTCAAGAAAAAACACCACAAAATTCCCTAAATCTTTTCAAAATACCACAAAATTCTTGAAAAGGCCCACCAAATTCCAGAAACATCCCACAAAATGTCCTCAATACCCAACAAAATCCCAGAAAAATCACACAAAATTCCCTAAATCTTCTCAAAACACGGCCAAAATCCACAAAAATCCCACCAAATCTCCACAAATTCCCACAGAATACATGAAAAATCCCTGATAATTCGTCAGTTCTCTACAGAATCTCACCAAATTCCAGAAAAGTCCCTCAAAGTTCCACAAACATCCCACAAAATCTCCCCAGTATCCAACAAAATTCCAGGAAAAATCCCACAAAATTCCCTAAATCTTCCCAAAACACGACCAAATTCTAGAAAAATATCCCAACAAATCTCCACAAATTCCCACAGAATACATGAAAAATCCCTCAAGATCCCTAAATCGCCTCAATATCCCACAAAATCCCACAAAAATCACACAAAACCTCCACAAGTTTCCACAAAATCTAAGAAAAATCCCTGAAAATTCTTCAAGTCTCCTCAAAACCACACAAAGTCCTTGAAAAGGCCCACCAAATTCCAGAAAAATCTTACAAAATTCCCTAAATCTTCTCAAAACTCTACCAAATTCCAGAAAAATCCCACCAAATCTCCACAAATTCCCACAGGATACATGAAAAATCCCTGATAATTCTTCAGTTCTCTATAGAATCTCACCAAATTCCAGAAGAGTCCCTCAAAGTTCCACAAACATTCCACAAAATCTCCCCAGTATCCAATAAAATTCCAGGAAAAATCCCACAAAATTCCCTAAATCTTCCCAAAACACGACCAAATTCTAGAAAAATATCCCACCAAATCTCCACAAATTCCCACAAAATACATGTAAATTCCCTCAAGATGCCTAAATCGCCTCAATATCCCACAAAATTCCACAAAAATCCCACAAAACCTCCACAAGTTTCCACAGAATCTAAGAAAAATTCCTCAAAATTCTTCAAGTCTCCTCAAAACCACAAAAAGTCCTTCAAAAAGGCCTACCAAATTCCAGAAATATCTTGCAGAATTCCCTAAATCTTCTCAAAACTCTACCAAGTTCCAGAAAAATCCCACCAAATCTCCACAAATTCCCACAAAATACATGAAAAATCCCTCAAGATCCCTAAATCGCCTCAATATCCCACAAAATTCCACAAAAATCCCACAAAACCTCCACAAGTTTCCACAGAATCTAAGAAAAATTCCTCAAAATTCTTCAAGTCTCCTCAAAACCACACAAAGTCCTTCAAAGAGGCCCACCAAATTCCAAAAAAATCTTACAGAATTCCCTAAATCTTCTCAAAACTCTACCAAATTCCAGAAAAATCTCACCAAATCTCCACAAATTCCCACAGACTACCTGAAAAATCCCTGATAATTCGTCAGTTCTCTACAGAATCTCACCAAATTCCAGAAGAGACCCTCAAAGTTCCACAAACATCCCACAAAATCTCCCCAGTATCCAACAAAATTCCAGGAAAAATCCCACAAAATTCCCTAAATCTTCTCAAAACATGACAAAATTCTAGAAAAATATCCCACCGAATCTCCACAAATTCCCACAGAATACATGAAAAATCCCTGATAATTCGTCAGTTCTCTACAGAATCTCACCAAATTCCAGAAAAGTCCCTCAAAGTTCCAGAAGCATCCCACAAAATCTCCCCAGTATCCAACAAAATTCCAGGAAAAATCCCACAAAATTCCCTAAATCTTCTCAAAACATGACCAAATTCTAGAAAAATATCCCACCAAATCTCCACAAATTCCCACAAAATACATGAAAAATCCCTCAAGATCCCTAAATCGCCTCAATATCCCACAAAATCCCACAAAAATCCCACAAAACCTCCACAGGTTTGTACAAAATCTAAGAAAAAATCCTCAAAATTCTTCAAGTCTCCTCAAAACCACACAAAGTCCTTGAAAAGGCCCACCAAATTCCAGTAAAATCCCACAGAATCTCCAACAATTCCCACAAAATCTAAAACAAATTCCTCAAAATTTTTCAAGTCTCCTCAGAATCCCACACAATTCCAGAAAAAACCCACAAAATTCCAGAGAAGTCCCACAAAACTCCCTAAATCATTTCAAAACCCTACCAATTCACAGGAATGTCCCACAAAATCTCCACCAATTCCCAGAACATCCCACAAAAATCTCACAAAAATCCCTAAATCTTCTGAAAACTCGACCGAATTCCAGAAACGCCCCATAAAATCAGCACAGATTCCCACAAAATTCATGAAAAAACACCACAAAATTCCCAAAATCTTTTCAAAATACCACAAAATTCTTGAAAAGCCCCACCAAATTCCAGAAACATCCCACAAAATGTCCTCAATACCCAACAAAATCCCAGAAAAATCCCACAAAATTCCCTAAATCTTCTCAAAACACGGTCAAAATCCACAAAAATCCCACCAAATCTCCACAAATTCCCACAGAATACATGAAAAATCCCTGATAATTCGTCAGTTCTCTACAGAATCTCACCAAATTCCAGAAAAGTCCCTCGAAGTTCCAGAAATGTCCCACAAAATCTCCCCAGTATCCAATAAAATTCCAGGAAAAATCCCACAAAATTCCCTAAATCTTCCCAAAACACGACCAAATTCTAGAAAAATATCCCACCAAATCTCCACAAATTCCCACAAAATACATGAAAAATCCCTCAAGATCCCTAAATCGCCTCAATATCCCACAAAATCCCACAAAAATCCCAAAAACTTACACAAGTTTCCACAGAATCTAAGAAAAATTCCTCAAAATTCTTCAAGTCTCCTCAAAACCACAAAAAGTCCTTCAAAAAGGCCTACCAAATTCCAGAAATATCTTGCAGAATTCCCTAAATCTTCTCAAAACTCTACCAAATTCCAGAAAAATCCGACCAAATCTCCACAAATTCCCACAGAATACATGAAAAATCCCTGATAATTCATCAGTTCTCTACAGAATCTCACCAAATTCCAGAAAAGTCCCTCAAAGTTCCACAAATATTCCACAAAATCTCCCCAGTATCCAACAAAATTCCTGGAAAAATCACACAAAATTCCCTAAATCTTCTCAAAATACGGCTAAAATCCACAAAAATCCCACCGAATCTCCACAAATTCCCACAGAATACATGAAAAATCCCTCAAGATCCCTAAATCGCCTCAATATCCCACAAAATCACACAAAAATCCCACCAAGCCTCCACAAGTTTCCACAAAATCTAAGAAAAATTCCTCAAAATTCTTCAAGCCTCCTCAAAACCACAAAACGTCCTTCAAAAAAGCCTACCAAATTCCAGAAATATCTTGCAGAATTCCCTAAATCTTCTCAAAACTCTACCAAATTCCAGAAAAATCCCACCAAATCTCCACAAATTCCCACAGAATACATGAAAAATCCCTGATAATTCGTCAGTTCTCTACAGAATCTCACCAAATTCCAGAAAAGTCCCTCAAAGTTCCACAAACATTCCACAAAATCTCCCCAGTATCCAATAAAATTCCAGGAAAAATCCCACAAAATTCCCTAAATCTTCCCAAAACACGACCAAATTCTAGAAAAATATCCCACCAAATCTCCACAAATTCCCACAAAATACATGTAAATTCCCTCAAGATGCCTAAATCGCCTCAATATCCCACAAAATCCCACAAAAATCCCACAAAACCTCCACAAGTTTCCACAGAATCTAAGAAAAATTCCTCAAAATTCTTCAAGTCTCCTCAAAACCACAAAAAGTCCTTCAAAAAGGCCTACCAAATTCCAGAAATATCTTGCAGAATTCCCTAAATCTTCTCAAAACTCTACCAAGTTCCAGAAAAATCCCACCAAATCTCCACAAATTCCCACAAAATACATGAAAAATCCCTCAAGATCCCTAAATCGCCTCAATATCCCACAAAATTCCACAAAAATCCCACAAAACCTCCACAAGTTTCCACAGAATCTAAGAAAAATTCCTCAAAATTCTTCAAGTCTCCTCAAAACCACACAAAGTCCTTCAAAGAGGCCCACCAAATTCCAAAAAAATCTTACAGAATTCCCTAAATCTTCTCAAAACTCTACCAAATTCCAGAAAAATCTCACCAAATCTCCACAAATTCCCACAGACTACCTGAAAAATCCCTGATAATTCGTCAGTTCTCTACAGAATCTCACCAAATTCCAGAAGAGACCCTCAAAGTTCCACAAACATCCCACAAAATCTCCCCAGTATCCAACAAAATTCCAGGAAAAATCCCACAAAATTCCCTAAATCTTCTCAAAACATGACAAAATTCTAGAAAAATATCCCACCGAATCTCCACAAATTCCCACAGAATACATGAAAAATCCCTGATAATTCGTCAGTTCTCTACAGAATCTCACCAAATTCCAGAAAAGTCCCTCAAAGTTCCAGAAGCATCCCACAAAATCTCCCCAGTATCCAACAAAATTCCAGGAAAAATCCCACAAAATTCCCTAAATCTTCTCAAAACATGACCAAATTCTAGAAAAATATCCCACCAAATCTCCACAAATTCCCACAAAATACATGAAAAATCCCTCAAGATCCCTAAATCGCCTCAATATCCCACAAAATCCCACAAAAATCACACAAAACCTCCACAGGTTTGTACAAAATCTAAGAAAAAATCCTCAAAATTCTTCAAGTCTCCTCAAAACCACACAAAGTCCTTGAAAAGGCCCACCAAATTCCAGTAAAATCCCACAGAATCTCCAACAATTCCCACAAAATCTAAAACAAATTCCTCAAAATTTTTCAAGTCTCCTCAGAATCCCACACAATTCCAGAAAAAACCCACAAAATTCCAGAGAAGTCCCACAAAACTCCCTAAATCATTTCAAAACCCTACCAATTCACAGGAATGTCCCACAAAATCTCCACCAATTCCCAGAACATCCCACAAAAATCTCACAAAAATCCCTAAATCTTCTGAAAACTCGACCGAATTCCAGAAACGCCCCATAAAATCAGCACAGATTCCCACAAAATTCATGAAAAAACACCACAAAATTCCCAAAATCTTTTCAAAATACCACAAAATTCTTGAAAAGCCCCACCAAATTCCAGAAACATCCCACAAAATGTCCTCAATACCCAACAAAATCCCAGAAAAATCCCACAAAATTCCCTAAATCTTCTCAAAACACGGTCAAAATCCACAAAAATCCCACCAAATCTCCACAAATTCCCACAGAATACATGAAAAATCCCTGATAATTCGTCAGTTCTCTACAGAATCTCACCAAATTCCAGAAAAGTCCCTCGAAGTTCCAGAAATGTCCCACAAAATCTCCCCAGTATCCAATAAAATTCCAGGAAAAATCCCACAAAATTCCCTAAATCTTCCCAAAACACGACCAAATTCTAGAAAAATATCCCACCAAATCTCCACAAATTCCCACAAAATACATGAAAAATCCCTCAAGATCCCTAAATCGCCTCAATATCCCACAAAATCCCACAAAAATCCCAAAAACTTACACAAGTTTCCACAGAATCTAAGAAAAATTCCTCAAAATTCTTCAAGTCTCCTCAAAACCACAAAAAGTCCTTCAAAAAGGCCTACCAAATTCCAGAAATATCTTGCAGAATTCCCTAAATCTTCTCAAAACTCTACCAAATTCCAGAAAAATCCGACCAAATCTCCACAAATTCCCACAGAATACATGAAAAATCCCTGATAATTCATCAGTTCTCTACAGAATCTCACCAAATTCCAGAAAAGTCCCTCAAAGTTCCACAAATATTCCACAAAATCTCCCCAGTATCCAACAAAATTCCTGGAAAAATCACACAAAATTCCCTAAATCTTCTCAAAATACGGCTAAAATCCACAAAAATCCCACCGAATCTCCACAAATTCCCACAGAATACATGAAAAATCCCTCAAGATCCCTAAATCGCCTCAATATCCCACAAAATCACACAAAAATCCCACCAAGCCTCCACAAGTTTCCACAAAATCTAAGAAAAATTCCTCAAAATTCTTCAAGCCTCCTCAAAACCACAAAACGTCCTTCAAAAAAGCCTACCAAATTCCAGAAATATCTTGCAGAATTCCCTAAATCTTCTCAAAACTCTACCAAATTCCAGAAAAATCCCACCAAATCTCCACAAATTCCCACAGAATACATGAAAAATCCCTGATAATTCGTCAGTTCTCTACAGAATCTCACCAAATTCCAGAAAAGTCCCTCAAAGTTCCACAAACATTCCACAAAATCTCCCCAGTATCCAATAAAATTCCAGGAAAAATCCCACAAAATTCCCTAAATCTTCCCAAAACACGACCAAATTCTAGAAAAATATCCCACCAAATCTCCACAAATTCCCACAAAATACATGTAAATTCCCTCAAGATGCCTAAATCGCCTCAATATCCCACAAAATCCCACAAAAATCCCACAAAACCTCCACAAGTTTCCACAGAATCTAAGAAAAATTCCTCAAAATTCTTCAAGTCTCCTCAAAACCACAAAAAGTCCTTCAAAAAGGCCTACCAAATTCCAGAAATATCTTGCAGAATTCCCTAAATCTTCTCAAAACTCTACCAAGTTCCAGAAAAATCCCACCAAATCTCCACAAATTCCCACAAAATACATGAAAAATCCCTCAAGATCCCTAAATCGCCTCAATATCCCACAAAATTCCACAAAAATCCCACAAAACCTCCACAAGTTTCCACAGAATCTAAGAAAAATTCCTCAAAATTCTTCAAGTCTCCTCAAAACCACACAAAGTCCTTCAAAGAGGCCCACCAAATTCCAAAAAAATCTTACAGAATTCCCTAAATCTTCTCAAAACTCTACCAAATTCCAGAAAAATCTCACCAAATCTCCACAAATTCCCACAGACTACCTGAAAAATCCCTGATAATTCGTCAGTTCTCTACAGAATCTCACCAAATTCCAGAAGAGACCCTCAAAGTTCCACAAACATCCCACAAAATCTCCCCAGTATCCAACAAAATTCCAGGAAAAATCCCACAAAATTCCCTAAATCTTCTCAAAACATGACAAAATTCTAGAAAAATATCCCACCGAATCTCCACAAATTCCCACAGAATACATGAAAAATCCCTGATAATTCGTCAGTTCTCTACAGAATCTCACCAAATTCCAGAAAAGTCCCTCAAAGTTCCAGAAGCATCCCACAAAATCTCCCCAGTATCCAACAAAATTCCAGGAAAAATCCCACAAAATTCCCTAAATCTTCTCAAAACATGACCAAATTCTAGAAAAATATCCCACCAAATCTCCACAAATTCCCACAAAATACATGAAAAATCCCTCAAGATCCCTAAATCGCCTCAATATCCCACAAAATCCCACAAAAATCACACAAAACCTCCACAGGTTTGTACAAAATCTAAGAAAAAATCCTCAAAATTCTTCAAGTCTCCTCAAAACCACACAAAGTCCTTGAAAAGGCCCACCAAATTCCAGTAAAATCCCACAGAATCTCCAACAATTCCCACAAAATCTAAAACAAATTCCTCAAAATTTTTCAAGTCTCCTCAGAATCCCACACAATTCCAGAAAAAACCCACAAAATTCCAGAGAAGTCCCACAAAACTCCCTAAATCATTTCAAAACCCTACCAATTCACAGGAATGTCCCACAAAATCTCCACCAATTCCCAGAACATCCCACAAAAATCTCACAAAAATCCCTAAATCTTCTGAAAACTCGACCGAATTCCAGAAACGCCCCATAAAATCAGCACAGATTCCCACAAAATTCATGAAAAAACACCACAAAATTCCCAAAATCTTTTCAAAATACCACAAAATTCTTGAAAAGCCCCACCAAATTCCAGAAACATCCCACAAAATGTCCTCAATACCCAACAAAATCCCAGAAAAATCCCACAAAATTCCCTAAATCTTCTCAAAACACGGCCAAAATCCACAAAAATCCCACCAAATCTCCACAAATTCCCACAGAATACATGAAAAATCCCTGATAATTCGTCAGTTCTCTACAGAATCTCACCAAATTCCAGAAAAGTCCCTCGAAGTTCCAGAAATGTCCCACAAAATCTCCCCAGTATCCAATAAAATTCCAGGAAAAATCCCACAAAATTCCCTAAATCTTCCCAAAACACGACCAAATTCTAGAAAAATATCCCACCAAATCTCCACAAATTCCCACAAAATACATGAAAAATCCCTCAAGATCCCTAAATCGCCTCAATATCCCACAAAATCCCACAAAAATCCCAAAAACTTACACAAGTTTCCACAGAATCTAAGAAAAATTCCTCAAAATTCTTCAAGTCTCCTCAAAACCACAAAAAGTCCTTCAAAAAGGCCTACCAAATTCCAGAAATATCTTGCAGAATTCCCTAAATCTTCTCAAAACTCTACAAATTCCAGAAAAATCCGACCAAATCTCCACAAATTCCCACAGAATACATGAAAAATCCCTGATAATTCATCAGTTCTCTACAGAATCTCACCAAATTCCAGAAAAGTCCCTCAAAGTTCCACAAATATTCCACAAAATCTCCCCAGTATCCAACAAAATTCCTGGAAAAATCACACAAAATTCCCTAAATCTTCTCAAAATACGGCTAAAATCCACAAAAATCCCACCGAATCTCCACAAATTCCCACAGAATACATGAAAAATCCCTCAAGATCCCTAAATCGCCTCAATATCCCACAAAATCACACAAAAATCCCACCAAGCCTCCACAAGTTTCCACAAAATCTAAGAAAAATTCCTCAAAATTCTTCAAGTCTCCTCAAAACCACAAAACGTCCTTCAAAAAGGCCTACCAAATTCCAGAAATATCTTGCAGAATTCCCTAAATCTTCTCAAAACTCTACCAAATTCCAGAAAAATCCCACCAAATCTCCACAAATTCCCACAGAATACATGAAAAATCCCTGATAATTCGTCAGTTCTCTACAGAATCTCACCAAATTCCAGAAAAGTCCCTCAAAGTTCCACAAACATTCCACAAAATCTCCCCAGTATCCAATAAAATTCCAGAAAAAATCCCACAAAATTCCCTAAATCTTCCCAAAACATGACCAAATTCTAGAAAAATATCCCACCAAATCTCCACAAAATCCCACTAAATACATGAAAAATCCCTCAAGATCCCTAAATCGCCTCAATATCCCACAAAATCCCACAAAAATCACACAAAACCTCCACAAGTTTTCACAAAATATAAAAACAAATCCTTAAAATTTTTCAAGTCTCCTCAAAACCACACAAAGTCCTTGAAAAGGCCCACCAAATTCCCACAAAATCCCACAGAATCTCCAACAATTCCCACAAAATCTAAAACAAATTCCTCAAAATTCTTCAAGTCTTCTCAGAATCCCACACAATTCCAGAAAAAACCCACAAAATTCCAGAGAAGTCCCACAAAACTCCCTAAATCATTTCAAAACCCTACCAATTCACAGGAATGTCCCACAAAATCTCCACCAATTCCCAGAACATCCCACAAAAATCTCACAAAAATCCCTAAATCTTCTGAAAACTCGACCAAATTCCAGAAACGCCCCATAAAATCAGCACAGTTTCCCACAAAATTCAAGAAAAAACACCACAAAATTCCCTAAATCTTTTCAAAATACCACAAAATTCTTGAAAAGGCCCACCAAATTCCAGAAACATCCCACAAAATGTCCTCAATACCCAACAAAATCCCAGAAAAATCACACAAAATTCCCTAAATCTTCTCAAAACACGGCCAAAATCCACAAAAATCCCACCAAATCTCCACAAATTCCCACAGGATACATGAAAAATCCCTGATAATTCGTCAGTTCTCTACAGAATCTCACCAAATTCCAGAAAAGTCCCTCAAAGTTCCACAAGCATCCCACAAAATCTCCCCAGTATCCAACAAAATTCCAGGAAAAATCCCACAAAATTCCCTAAATCTTCCCAAAACACGACCAAATTCTAGAAAAATATCCCAACAAATCTCCACAAATTCCCACAAAATACATGAAAAATCCCTCAAGATCCCTAAATCGCCTCAATATCCCACAAAATCCCACAAAAATCACACAAAACCTCCACAAGTTTCCACAAAATCTAAGAAAAATCCCTGAAAATTCTTCAAGTCTCCTCAAAACCACACAAAGTCCTTGAAAAGGCCCACCAAATTCCAGAAAAATCTTACAAAATTCCCTAAATCTTCTCAAAACTCTACCAAATTCCAGAAAAATCTCACCAAATCTCCACAAATTCCCACAGACTACCTGAAAAATCCCTGATAATTCGTCAGTTCTCTACAGAATCTCACCAAATTCCAGAAGAGACCCTCAAAGTTCCACAAACATCCCACAAAATCTCCCCAGTATCCAACAAAATTCCAGGAAAAATCCCACAAAATTCCCTAAATCTTCTCAAAACATGACAAAATTCTAGAAAAATATCCCACCGAATCTCCACAAATTCCCACAGAATACATGAAAAATCCCTGATAATTCGTCAGTTCTCTACAGAATCTCACCAAATTCCAGAAAAGTCCCTCGAAGTTCCAGAAGCATCCCACAAAATCTCCCCAGTATCCAATAAAATTCCAGGAAAAATCCCACAAAATTCCCTAAATCTTCCCAAAACACGACCAAATTCTAGAAAAATATCCCACCAAATCTCCACAAATTCCCACAAAATACATGAAAAATCCCTCAAGATCCTTAAATCGCCTCAATATCCCACAAAATCCCACAAAAATCCCAAAAACTTACACAAGTTTCCACAGAATCTAAGAAAAATTCCTCAAAATTCTTCAAGTCTCCTCAAAACCACAAAAAGTCCTTCAAAAAGGCCTACCAAATTCCAGAAATATCTTGCAGAATTCCCTAAATCTTCTCAAAACTCTACCAAATTCCAGAAAAATCCGACCAAATCTCCACAAATTCCCACAGAATACATGAAAAATCCCTGATAATTCATCAGTTCTCTACAGAATCTCACCAAATTCCAGAAAAGTCCCTCAAAGTTCCACAAATATTCCACAAAATCTCCCCAGTATCCAACAAAATTCCTGGAAAAATCACACAAAATTCCCTAAATCTTCTCAAAATACGGCTAAAATCCACAAAAATCCCACCGAATCTCCACAAATTCCCACAGAATACATGAAAAATCCCTCAAGATCCCTAAATCGCCTCAATATCCCACAAAATCACACAAAAATCCCACCAAGCCTCCACAAGTTTCCACAAAATCTAAGAAAAATTCCTCAAAATTCTTCAAGCCTCCTCAAAACCACAAAACGTCCTTCAAAAAGGCCTACCAAATTCCAGAAATATCTTGCAGAATTCCCTAAATCTTCTCAAAACTCTACCAAATTCCAGAAAAATCCCACCAAATCTCCACAAATTCCCACAGAATACATGAAAAATCCCTGATAATTCGTCAGTTCTCTACAGAATCTCACCAAATTCCAGAAAAGTCCCTCAAAGTTCCACAAACATTCCACAAAATCTCCCCAGTATCCAATAAAATTCCAGGAAAAATCCCACAAAATTCCCTAAATCTTCCCAAAACACGACCAAATTCTAGAAAAATATCCCACCAAATCTCCACAAATTCCCACAAAATACATGTAAATTCCCTCAAGATGCCTAAATCGCCTCAATATCCCACAAAATCCCACAAAAATCCCACAAAACCTCCACAAGTTTCCACAGAATCTAAGAAAAATTCCTCAAAATTCTTCAAGTCTCCTCAAAACCACAAAAAGTCCTTCAAAAAGGCCTACCAAATTCCAGAAATATCTTGCAGAATTCCCTAAATCTTCTCAAAACTCTACCAAGTTCCAGAAAAATCACACCAAATCTCCACAAATTCCCACAAAATACATGAAAAATCCCTCAAAGTTCCACAAACATTCCACAAAATCTCCCCAGTATCCAATAAAATTCCAGGAAAAATCCCACAAAATTCCCTAAATCTTCCCAAAACACGACCAAATTCTAGAAAAATATCCCACCAAATCTCCACAAATTCCCACAAAATACATGTAAATTCCCTCAAGATGCCTAAATCGCCTCAATATCCCACAAAACCACAAAAAAAATCACACAAAACCTCCACAAGTTTTCACAAAATATAAAAACAAATCCTTAAAATTTTTCAAGTCTCCTCAAAACCACACAAAGTCCTTGAAAAGGCCCACCAAATTCCCACAAAATCCCACAGAATCTCCAACAATTCCCACAAAATCTAAAACAAATTCCTCAAAATTCTTCAAGTCTCCTCAGAATCCCACACAATTCCAGAAAAAACCCACAAAATTCCAGAGAAGTCCCACAAAACTCCCTAAATCATTTCAAAACCCTACCAATTCACAGGAATGTCCCACAAAATCTCCACCAATTCCCAGAACATCCCACAAAAATCTCACAAAAATCCCTAAATCTTCTGAAAACTCGACCAAATTCCAGAAACGCCCCATAAAATCAGCACAGTTTCCCACAAAATTCAAGAAAAAACACCACAAAATTCCCTAAATCTTTTCAAAATACCACAAAATTCTTGAAAAGGCCCACCAAATTCCAGAAACATCCCACAAAATGTCCTCAATACCCAACAAAATCCCAGAAAAATCACACAAAATTCCCTAAATCTTCTCAAAACACGGCCAAAATCCACAAAAATCCCACCAAATCTCCACAAATTCCCACAGAATACATGAAAAATCCCTGATAATTCGTCAGTTCTCTACAGAATCTCACCAAATTCCAGAAAAGTCCCTCAAAGTTCCAGAAGCATCCCACAAAATCTCCCCAGTATCCAACAAAATTCCAGGAAAAATCCCACAAAATTCCCTAAATCTTCTCAAAACATGACCAAATTCTAGAAAAATATCCCACCAAATCTCCACAAATTCCCACAAAATACATGAAAAATCCCTCAAGATCCCTAAATCGCCTCAATATCCCACAAAATCCCACAAAAATCACACAAAACCTCCACAGGTTTGTACAAAATCTAAGAAAAAATCCTCAAAATTCTTCAAGTCTCCTCAAAACCACACAAAGTCCTTGAAAAGGCCCACCAAATTCCAGTAAAATCCCACAGAATCTCCAACAATTCCCACAAAATCTAAAACAAATTCCTCAAAATTTTTCAAGTCTCCTCAGAATCCCACACAATTCCAGAAAAAACCCACAAAATTCCAGAGAAGTCCCACAAAACTCCCTAAATCATTTCAAAACCCTACCAATTCACAGGAATGTCCCACAAAATCTCCACCAATTCCCAGAACATCCCACAAAAATCTCACAAAAATCCCTAAATCTTCTGAAAACTCGACCGAATTCCAGAAACGCCCCATAAAATCAGCACAGATTCCCACAAAATTCATGAAAAAACACCACAAAATTCCCAAAATCTTTTCAAAATACCACAAAATTCTTGAAAAGCCCCACCAAATTCCAGAAACATCCCACAAAATGTCCTCAATACCCAACAAAATCCCAGAAAAATCCCACAAAATTCCCTAAATCTTCTCAAAACACGGCCAAAATCCACAAAAATCCCACCAAATCTCCACAAATTCCCACAGAATACATGAAAAATCCCTGATAATTCGTCAGTTCTCTACAGAATCTCACCAAATTCCAGAAAAGTCCCTCGAAGTTCCAGAAATGTCCCACAAAATCTCCCCAGTATCCAATAAAATTCCAGGAAAAATCCCACAAAATTCCCTAAATCTTCCCAAAACACGACCAAATTCTAGAAAAATATCCCACCAAATCTCCACAAATTCCCACAAAATACATGAAAAATCCCTCAAGATCCCTAAATCGCCTCAATATCCCACAAAATCCCACAAAAATCCCAAAAACTTACACAAGTTTCCACAGAATCTAAGAAAAATTCCTCAAAATTCTTCAAGTCTCCTCAAAACCACAAAAAGTCCTTCAAAAAGGCCTACCAAATTCCAGAAATATCTTGCAGAATTCCCTAAATCTTCTCAAAACTCTACCAAATTCCAGAAAAATCCGACCAAATCTCCACAAATTCCCACAGAATACATGAAAAATCCCTGATAATTCATCAGTTCTCTACAGAATCTCACCAAATTCCAGAAAAGTCCCTCAAAGTTCCACAAATATTCCACAAAATCTCCCCAGTATCCAACAAAATTCCTGGAAAAATCACACAAAATTCCCTAAATCTTCTCAAAATACGGCTAAAATCCACAAAAATCCCACCGAATCTCCACAAATTCCCACAGAATACATGAAAAATCCCTCAAGATCCCTAAATCGCCTCAATATCCCACAAAATCACACAAAAATCCCACCAAGCCTCCACAAGTTTCCACAAAATCTAAGAAAAATTCCTCAAAATTCTTCAAGTCTCCTCAAAACCACAAAACGTCCTTCAAAAAGGCCTACCAAATTCCAGAAATATCTTGCAGAATTCCCTAAATCTTCTCAAAACTCTACCAAATTCCAGAAAAATCCCACCAAATCTCCACAAATTCCCACAGAATACATGAAAAATCCCTGATAATTCGTCAGTTCTCTACAGAATCTCACCAAATTCCAGAAAAGTCCCTCAAAGTTCCACAAACATTCCACAAAATCTCCCCAGTATCCAATAAAATTCCAGAAAAAATCCCACAAAATTCCCTAAATCTTCCCAAAACATGACCAAATTCTAGAAAAATATCCCACCAAATCTCCACAAAATCCCACTAAATACATGAAAAATCCCTCAAGATCCCTAAATCGCCTCAATATCCCACAAAATCCCACAAAAATCACACAAAACCTCCTCAAGTTTTCACAAAATATAAAAACAAATCCTTAAAATTTTTCAAGTCTCCTCAAAACCACACAAAGTCCTTGAAAAGGCCCACCAAATTCCCACAAAATCCCACAGAATCTCCAACAATTCCCACAAAATCTAAAACAAATTCCTCAAAATTCTTCAAGTCTTCTCAGAATCCCACACAATTCCAGAAAAAACCCACAAAATTCCAGAGAAGTCCCACAAAACTCCCTAAATCATTTCAAAACCCTACCAATTCACAGGAATGTCCCACAAAATCTCCACCAATTCCCAGAACATCCCACAAAAATCTCACAAAAATCCCTAAATCTTCTGAAAACTCGACCAAATTCCAGAAACGCCCCATAAAATCAGCACAGTTTCCCACAAAATTCAAGAAAAAACACCACAAAATTCCCTAAATCTTTTCAAAATACCACAAAATTCTTGAAAAGGCCCACCAAATTCCAGAAACATCCCACAAAATGTCCTCAATACCCAACAAAATCCCAGAAAAATCACACAAAATTCCCTAAATCTTCTCAAAACACGGCCAAAATCCACAAAAATCCCACCAAATCTCCACAAATTCCCACAGAATACATGAAAAATCCCTGATAATTCGTCAGTTCTCTACAGAATCTCACCAAATTCCAGAAAAGTCCCTCAAAGTTCCACAAACATCCCACAAAATCTCCCCAGTATCCAACAAAATTCCAGGAAAAATCCCACAAAATTCCCTAAATCTTCCCAAAACACGACCAAATTCTAGAAAAATATCCCAACAAATCTCCACAAATTCCCACAAAATACATGAAAAATCCCTCAAGATCCCTAAATCGCCTCAATATCCCACAAAATCCCACAAAAATCACACAAAACCTCCACAAGTTTCCACAAAATCTAAGAAAAATCCCTGAAAATTCTTCAAGTCTCCTCAAAACCACACAAAGTCCTTGAAAAGGCCCACCAAATTCCAGAAAAATCTTACAAAATTCCCTAAATCTTCTCAAAACTCTACCAAATTCCAGAAAAATCTCACCAAATCTCCACAAATTCCCACAGAATACATGAAAAATCCCTGATAATTCGTCAGTTCTCTACAGAATCTCACCAAATTCCAGAAAAGTCCCTCAAAGTTCCAGAAGCATCCCACAAAATCTCCCCAGTATCCAATAAAATTCCAGGAAAAATCCCACAAAATTCCCTAAATCTTCCCAAAACACGACCAAATTCTAGAAAAATATCCCACCAAATCTCCACAAATTCCCACAAAATACATGAAAAATCCCTCAAGATCCTTAAATCGCCTCAATATCCCACAAAATCCCACAAAAATCCCAAAAACTTACACAAGTTTCCACAGAATCTAAGAAAAATTCCTCAAAATTCTTCAAGTCTCCTCAAAACCACAAAAAGTCCTTCAAAAAGGCCTACCAAATTCCAGAAATATCTTGCAGAATTCCCTAAATCTTCTCAAAACTCTACCAAATTCCAGAAAAATCCGACCAAATCTCCACAAATTCCCACAGAATACATGAAAAATCCCTGATAATTCATCAGTTCTCTACAGAATCTCACCAAATTCCAGAAAAGTCCCTCAAAGTTCCACAAATATTCCACAAAATCTCCCCAGTATCCAACAAAATTCCTGGAAAAATCACACAAAATTCCCTAAATCTTCTCAAAATACGGCTAAAATCCACAAAAATCCCACCGAATCTCCACAAATTCCCACAGAATACATGAAAAATCCCTCAAGATCCCTAAATCGCCTCAATATCCCACAAAATCACACAAAAATCCCACCAAGCCTCCACAAGTTTCCACAAAATCTAAGAAAAATTCCTCAAAATTCTTCAAGCCTCCTCAAAACCACAAAACGTCCTTCAAAAAAGCCTACCAAATTCCAGAAATATCTTGCAGAATTCCCTAAATCTTCTCAAAACTCTACCAAATTCCAGAAAAATCCCACCAAATCTCCACAAATTCCCACAGAATACATGAAAAATCCCTGATAATTCGTCAGTTCTCTACAGAATCTCACCAAATTCCAGAAAAGTCCCTCAAAGTTCCACAAACATTCCACAAAATCTCCCCAGTATCCAATAAAATTCCAGGAAAAATCCCACAAAATTCCCTAAATCTTCCCAAAACACGACCAAATTCTAGAAAAATATCCCACCAAATCTCCACAAATTCCCACAAAATACATGTAAATTCCCTCAAGATGCCTAAATCGCCTCAATATCCCACAAAATCCCACAAAAATCCCACAAAACCTCCACAAGTTTCCACAGAATCTAAGAAAAATTCCTCAAAATTCTTCAAGTCTCCTCAAAACCACAAAAAGTCCTTCAAAAAGGCCTACCAAATTCCAGAAATATCTTGCAGAATTCCCTAAATCTTCTCAAAACTCTACCAAGTTCCAGAAAAATCCCACCAAATCTCCACAAATTCCCACAAAATACATGAAAAATCCCTCAAAGTTCCACAAACATTCCACAAAATCTCCCCAGTATCCAATAAAATTCCAGGAAAAATCCCACCAAATTCCCTAAATCTTCCCAAAACACGACCAAATTCTAGAAAAATATCCCACCAAATCTCCACAAATTCCCACAAAATACATGTAAATTCCCTCAAGATGCCTAAATCGCCTCAATATCCCACAAAACCACAAAAAAAATCACACAAAACCTCCACAAGTTTTCACAAAATATAAAAACAAATCCTTAAAATTTTTCAAGTCTCCTCAAAACCACACAAAGTCCTTGAAAAGGCCCACCAAATTCCCACAAAATCCCACAGAATCTCCAACAATTCCCACAAAATCTAAAACAAATTCCTCAAAATTCTTCAAGTCTCCTCAGAATCCCACACAATTCCAGAAAAAACCCACAAAATTCCAGAGAAGTCCCACAAAACTCCCTAAATCATTTCAAAACCCTACCAATTCACAGGAATGTCCCACAAAATCTCCACCAATTCCCAGAACATCCCACAAAAATCTCACAAAAATCCCTAAATCTTCTGAAAACTCGACCAAATTCCAGAAACGCCCCATAAAATCAGCACAGTTTCCCACAAAATTCAAGAAAAAACACCACAAAATTCCCTAAATCTTTTCAAAATACCACAAAATTCTTGAAAAGGCCCACCAAATTCCAGAAACATCCCACAAAATGTCCTCAATACCCAACAAAATCCCAGAAAAATCACACAAAATTCCCTAAATCTTCTCAAAACACGGCCAAAATCCACAAAAATCCCACCAAATCTCCACAAATTCCCACAGAATACATGAAAAATCCCTGATAATTCTTCAGTTCTCTACAGAATCTCACCAAATTCCAGAAAAGTCCCTCAAAGTTCCACAAACATCCCACAAAATCTCCCCAGTATCCAACAAAATTCCAGGAAAAATCCCACAAAATTCCCTAAATCTTCCCAAAACACGACCAAATTCTAGAAAAATATCCCACCAAATCTCCACAAATTCCCACAAAATACATGAAAAATCCCTCAAGATCCCTAAATCGCCTCAATATCCCACAAAATCCCACAAAAATCACACAAAACCTCCACAAGTTTCCACAAAATCTAAGAAAAATCCCTGAAAATTCTTCAAGTCTCCTCAAAACCACACAAAGTCCTTGAAAAGGCCCACCAAATTCCAGAAAAATCTTACAAAATTCCCTAAATCTTCTCAAAACTCTACCAAATTCCAGAAAAATCCCACCAAATCTCCACAAATTCCCACAGGATACATGAAAAATCCCTGATAATTCTTCAGTTCTCTATAGAATCTCACCAAATTCCAGAAGAGTCCCTCAAAGTTCCACAAACATTCCACAAAATCTCCCCAGTATCCAATAAAATTCCAGGAAAAATCCCACAAAATTCCCTAAATCTTCCCAAAACACGACCAAATTCTAGAAAAATATCCCACCAAATCTCCACAAATTCCCACAAAATACATGAAAAATCCCTCAAGATCCCTAAATCGCCTCAATATCCCACAAAATTCCACAAAAATCCCACAAAACCTCCACAAGTTTCCACAGAATCTAAGAAAAATTCCTCAAAATTCTTCAAGTCTCCTCAAAACCACAAAAAGTCCTTCAAAAAGGCCTACCAAATTCCAGAAATATCTTGCAGAATTCCCTAAATCTTCTCAAAACTCTACCAAGTTCCAGAAAAATCCCACCAAATCTCCACAAATTCCCACAAAATACATGAAAAATCCCTCAAGATCCCTAAATCGCCTCAATATCCCACAAAATTCCACAAAAATCCCACAAAACCTCCACAAGTTTCCACAGAATCTAAGAAAAATTCCTCAAAATTCTTCAAGTCTCCTCAAAACCACACAAAGTCCTTCAAAGAGGCCCACCAAATTCCAAAAAAATCTTACAGAATTCCCTAAATCTTCTCAAAACTCTACCAAATTCCAGAAAAATCTCATCAAATCTCCACAAATTCCCACAGACTACCTGAAAAATCCCTGATAATTCGTCAGTTCTCTACAGAATCTCACCAAATTCCAGAAGAGACCCTCAAAGTTCCACAAACATCCCACAAAATCTCCCCAGTATCCAACAAAATTCCAGGAAAAATCCCACAAAATTCCCTAAATCTTCTCAAAACATGACCAAATTCTAGAAAAATATCCCACCAAATCTCCACAAATTCCCACAAAATACATGAAAAATCCCTCAAGATCCCTAAATCGCCTCAATATCCCACAAAATCCCACAAAAATCCCACAAAACCTCCACAGGTTTGTACAAAATCTAAGAAAAAATCCTCAAAATTCTTCAAGTCTCCTCAAAACCACACAAAGTCCTTGAAAAGGCCCACCAAATTCCAGTAAAATCCCACAGAATCTCCAACAATTCCCACAAAATCTAAAACAAATTCCTCAAAATTTTTCAAGTCTCCTCAGAATCCCACACAATTCCAGAAAAAACCCACAAAATTCCAGAGAAGTCCCACAAAACTCCCTAAATCATTTCAAAACCCTACCAATTCACAGGAATGTCCCACAAAATCTCCACCAATTCCCAGAACATCCCACAAAAATCTCACAAAAATCCCTAAATCTTCTGAAAACTCGACCAAATTCCAGAAACGCCCCATAAAATCAGCACAGTTTCCCACAAAATTCAAGAAAAAACACCACAAAATTCCCTAAATCTTTTCAAAATACCACAAAATTCTTGAAAAGGCCCACCAAATTCCAGAAACATCCCACAAAATGTCCTCAATACCCAACAAAATCCCAGAAAAATCACACAAAATTCCCTAAATCTTCTCAAAACACTACCAAATTCCAGAAAAATCCCACCAAATCTCCACAAATTCCCACAGAATACATGAAAAATCCCTGATAATTCGTCAGTTCTCTACAGAATCTCACCAAATTCCAGAAAAGTCCCTCAAAGTTCCACAAACATTCCACAAAATCTCCCCAGTATCCAACAAAATTCCAGGAAAAATCCCACAAAATTCCCTAAATCTTCCCAAAACACGACCAAATTCTAGAAAAATATCCCAACAAATCTCCACAAATTCCCACAAAATACATGAAAAATCCCTCAAGATCCCTAAATCGCCTCAATATCCCACAAAATCCCACAAAAATCACACAAAACCTCCACAAGTTTCCACAAAATCTAAGAAAAATCCCTGAAAATTCTTCAAGTCTCCTCAAAACCACACAAAGTCCTTCAAAAAGGCCTACCAAATTCCAAAAAAATCTTACAGAATTCCCTAAATCTTCTCAAAACTCTACCAAATTCCAGAAAAATCTCACCAAATCTCCACAAATTCCCACAGACTACCTGAAAAATCCCTGATAATTCGTCAGTTCTCTACAGAATCTCACCAAATTCCAGAAGAGACCCTCAAAGTTCCACAAACATCCCACAAAATCTCCCCAGTATCCAACAAAATTCCAGGAAAAATCCCACAAAATTCCCTAAATCTTCTCAAAACATGACAAAATTCTAGAAAAATATCCCACCGAATCTCCACAAATTCCCACAGAATACATGAAAAATCCCTGATAATTCGTCAGTTCTCTACAGAATCTCACCAAATTCCAGAAAAGTCCCTCAAAGTTCCACAAACATTCCACAAAATCTCCCCAGTATCCAATAAAATTCCAGGAAAAATCCCACAAAATTCCCTAAATCTTCCCAAAACACGACCAAATTCTAGAAAAATATCCCACCAAATCTCCACAAATTCCCACAAAATACATGTAAATTCCCTCAAGATGCCTAAATCGCCTCAATATCCCACAAAATCCCACAAAAATCCCACAAAACCTCCACAAGTTTCCACAGAATCTAAGAAAAATTCCTCAAAATTCTTCAAGTCTCCTCAAAACCACAAAAAGTCCTTCAAAAAGGCCTACCAAATTCCAGAAATATCTTGCAGAATTCCCTAAATCTTCTCAAAACTCTACCAAGTTCCAGAAAAATCCCACCAAATCTCCACAAATTCCCACAAAATACATGAAAAATCCCTCAAAGTTCCACAAACATTCCACAAAATCTCCCCAGTATCCAATAAAATTCCAGGAAAAATCCCACAAAATTCCCTAAATCTTCCCAAAACACGACCAAATTCTAGAAAAATATCCCACCAAATCTCCACAAATTCCCACAAAATACATGTAAATTCCCTCAAGATGCCTAAATCGCCTCAATATCCCACAAAACCACAAAAAAAATCACACAAAACCTCCACAAGTTTTCACAAAATATAAAAACAAATCCTTAAAATTTTTCAAGTCTCCTCAAAACCACACAAAGTCCTTGAAAAGGCCCACCAAATTCCCACAAAATCCCACAGAATCTCCAACAATTCCCACAAAATCTAAAACAAATTCCTCAAAATTCTTCAAGTCTCCTCAGAATCCCACACAATTCCAGAAAAAACCCACAAAATTCCAGAGAAGTCCCACAAAACTCCCTAAATCATTTCAAAACCCTACCAATTCACAGGAATGTCCCACAAAATCTCCACCAATTCCCAGAACATCCCACAAAAATCTCACAAAAATCCCTAAATCTTCTGAAAACTCGACCAAATTCCAGAAACGCCCCATAAAATCAGCACAGTTTCCCACAAAATTCAAGAAAAAACACCACAAAATTCCCTAAATCTTTTCAAAATACCACAAAATTCTTGAAAAGGCCCACCAAATTCCAGAAACATCCCACAAAATGTCCTCAATACCCAACAAAATCCCAGAAAAATCACACAAAATTCCCTAAATCTTCTCAAAACACGGCCAAAATCCACAAAAATCCCACCAAATCTCCACAAATTCCCACAGAATACATGAAAAATCCCTGATAATTCGTCAGTTCTCTACAGAATCTCACCAAATTCCAGAAAAGTCCCTCAAAGTTCCACAAACATCCCACAAAATCTCCCCAGTATCCAACAAAATTCCAGGAAAAATCCCACAAAATTCCCTAAATCTTCCCAAAACACGACCAAATTCTAGAAAAATATCCCACCAAATCTCCACAAATTCCCACAAAATACATGAAAAATCCCTCAAGATCCCTAAATCGCCTCAATATCCCACAAAATCCCACAAAAATCACACAAAACCTCCACAAGTTTCCACAAAATCTAAGAAAAATCCCTGAAAATTCTTCAAGTCTCCTCAAAACCACACAAAGTCCTTGAAAAGGCCCACCAAATTCCAGAAAAATCTTACAAAATTCCCTAAATCTTCTCAAAACTCTACCAAATTCCAGAAAAATCCCACCAAATCTCCACAAATTCCCACAGGATACATGAAAAATCCCTGATAATTCTTCAGTTCTCTATAGAATCTCACCAAATTCCAGAAGAGTCCCTCAAAGTTCCACAAACATTCCACAAAATCTCCCCAGTATCCAATAAAATTCCAGGAAAAATCCCACAAAATTCCCTAAATCTTCCCAAAACACGACCAAATTCTAGAAAAATATCCCACCAAATCTCCACAAATTCCCACAAAATACATGAAAAATCCCTCAAGATCCCTAAATCGCCTCAATATCCCACAAAATTCCACAAAAATCCCACAAAACCTCCACAAGTTTCCACAGAATCTAAGAAAAATTCCTCAAAATTCTTCAAGTCTCCTCAAAACCACAAAAAGTCCTTCAAAAAGGCCTACCAAATTCCAGAAATATCTTGCAGAATTCCCTAAATCTTCTCAAAACTCTACCAAGTTCCAGAAAAATCCCACCAAATCTCCACAAATTCCCACAAAATACATGAAAAATCCCTCAAGATCCCTAAATCGCCTCAATATCCCACAAAATTCCACAAAAATCCCACAAAACCTCCACAAGTTTCCACAGAATCTAAGAAAAATTCCTCAAAATTCTTCAAGTCTCCTCAAAACCACACAAAGTCCTTCAAAGAGGCCCACCAAATTCCAAAAAAATCTTACAGAATTCCCTAAATCTTCTCAAAACTCTACCAAATTCCAGAAAAATCTCACCAAATCTCCACAAATTCCCACAGACTACCTGAAAAATCCCTGATAATTCGTCAGTTCTCTACAGAATCTCACCAAATTCCAGAAGAGACCCTCAAAGTTCCACAAACATCCCACAAAATCTCCCCAGTATCCAACAAAATTCCAGGAAAAATCCCACAAAATTCCCTAAATCTTCTCAAAACATGACCAAATTCTAGAAAAATATCCCACCAAATCTCCACAAATTCCCACAAAATACATGAAAAATCCCTCAAGATCCCTAAATCGCCTCAATATCCCACAAAATCCCACAAAAATCCCACAAAACCTCCACAGGTTTGTACAAAATCTAAGAAAAAATCCTCAAAATTCTTCAAGTCTCCTCAAAACCACACAAAGTCCTTGAAAAGGCCCACCAAATTCCAGTAAAATCCCACAGAATCTCCAACAATTCCCACAAAATCTAAAACAAATTCCTCAAAATTTTTCAAGTCTCCTCAGAATCCCACACAATTCCAGAAAAAACCCACAAAATTCCAGAGAAGTCCCACAAAACTCCCTAAATCATTTCAAAACCCTACCAATTCACAGGAATGTCCCACAAAATCTCCACCAATTCCCAGAACATCCCACAAAAATCTCACAAAAATCCCTAAATCTTCTGAAAACTCGACCAAATTCCAGAAACGCCCCATAAAATCAGCACAGTTTCCCACAAAATTCAAGAAAAAACACCACAAAATTCCCTAAATCTTTTCAAAATACCACAAAATTCTTGAAAAGGCCCACCAAATTCCAGAAACATCCCACAAAATGTCCTCAATACCCAACAAAATCCCAGAAAAATCACACAAAATTCCCTAAATCTTCTCAAAACACTACCAAATTCCAGAAAAATCCCACCAAATCTCCACAAATTCCCACAGAATACATGAAAAATCCCTGATAATTCGTCAGTTCTCTACAGAATCTCACCAAATTCCAGAAAAGTCCCTCAAAGTTCCACAAACATTCCACAAAATCTCCCCAGTATCCAACAAAATTCCAGGAAAAATCCCACAAAATTCCCTAAATCTTCCCAAAACACGACCAAATTCTAGAAAAATATCCCAACAAATCTCCACAAATTCCCACAAAATACATGAAAAATCCCTCAAGATCCCTAAATCGCCTCAATATCCCACAAAATCCCACAAAAATCACACAAAACCTCCACAAGTTTCCACAAAATCTAAGAAAAATCCCTGAAAATTCTTCAAGTCTCCTCAAAACCACACAAAGTCCTTCAAAAAGGCCTACCAAATTCCAAAAAAATCTTACAGAATTCCCTAAATCTTCTCAAAACTCTACCAAATTCCAGAAAAATCTCACCAAATCTCCACAAATTCCCACAGACTACCTGAAAAATCCCTGATAATTCGTCAGTTCTCTACAGAATCTCACCAAATTCCAGAAGAGACCCTCAAAGTTCCACAAACATCCCACAAAATCTCCCCAGTATCCAACAAAATTCCAGGAAAAATCCCACAAAATTCCCTAAATCTTCTCAAAACATGACAAAATTCTAGAAAAATATCCCACCGAATCTCCACAAATTCCCACAGAATACATGAAAAATCCCTGATAATTCGTCAGTTCTCTACAGAATCTCACCAAATTCCAGAAAAGTCCCTCAAAGTTCCAGAAGCATCCCACAAAATCTCCCCAGTATCCAACAAAATTCCAGGAAAAATCCCACAAAATTCCCTAAATCTTCTCAAAACATGACCAAATTCTAGAAAAATATCCCACCAAATCTCCACAAATTCCCACAAAATACATGAAAAATCCCTCAAGATCCCTAAATCGCCTCAATATCCCACAAAATCCCACAAAAATCCCACAAAACCTCCACAAGTTTGTACAAAATCTAAGAAAAAATCCTCAAAATTCTTCAAGTCTCCTCAAAACCACACAAAGTCCTTGAAAAGGCCCACCAAATTCCAGTAAAATCCCACAGAATCTCCAACAATTCCCACAAAATCTAAAACAAATTCCTCAAAATTTTTCAAGTCTCCTCAGAATCCCACACAATTCCAGAAAAAACCCACAAAATTCCAGAGAAGTCCCACAAAACTCCCTAAATCATTTCAAAACCCTACCAATTCACAGGAATGTCCCACAAAATCTCCACCAATTCCCAGAACATCCCACAAAAATCTCACAAAAATCCCTAAATCTTCTGAAAACTCGACCAAATTCCAGAAACGCCCCATAAAATCAGCACAGTTTCCCACAAAATTCAAGAAAAAACACCACAAAATTCCCAAAATCTTTTCAAAATACCACAAACTTCTTGAAAAGGCCCACCAAATTCCAGAAACATCCCACAAAATGTCCTCAATACCCAACAAAATCCCAGAAAAATCACACAAAATTCCCTAAATCTTCTCAAAACACGGCCAAAATCCACAAAAATCCCACCAAATCTCCACAAATTCCCACAGAATACATGAAAAATCCCTGATAATTCGTCAGTTCTCTACAGAATCTCACCAAATTCCAGAAAAGTCCCTCAAAGTTCCACAAACATCCCACAAAATCTCCCCAGTATCCAACAAAATTCCAGGAAAAATCCCACAAAATTCCCTAAATCTTCCCAAAACACGACCAAATTCTAGAAAAATATCCCAACAAATCTCCACAAATTCCCACAGAATACATGAAAAATCCCTCAAGATCCCTAAATCGCCTCAATATCCCACAAAATCCCACAAAAATCACACAAAACCTCCACAAGTTTCCACAAAATCTAAGAAAAATCCCTGAAAATTCTTCAAGTCTCCTCAAAACCACACAAAGTCCTTGAAAAGGCCCACCAAATTCCAGAAAAATCTTACAAAATTCCCTAAATCTTCTCAAAACTCTACCAAATTCCAGAAAAATCCCACCAAATCTCCACAAATTCCCACAGGATACATGAAAAATCCCTGATAATTCTTCAGTTCTCTATAGAATCTCACCAAATTCCAGAAGAGTCCCTCAAAGTTCCACAAACATTCCACAAAATCTCCCCACTATCCAATAAAATTCCAGGAAAAATCCCACAAAATTCCCTAAATCTTCCCAAAACACGACCAAATTCTAGAAAAATATCCCACCAAATCTCCACAAATTCCCACAAAATACATGTAAATTCCCTCAAGATGCCTAAATCGCCTCAATATCCCACAAAATTCCACAAAAATCCCACAAAACCTCCACAAGTTTCCACAGAATCTAAGAAAAATTCCTCAAAATTCTTCAAGTCTCCTCAAAACCACAAAAAGTCCTTCAAAAAGGCCTACCAAATTCCAGAAATATCTTGCAGAATTCCCTAAATCTTCTCAAAACTCTACCAAGTTCCAGAAAAATCCCACCAAATCTCCACAAATTCCCACAAAATACATGAAAAATCCCTCAAGATCCCTAAATCGCCTCAATATCCCACAAAATTCCACAAAAATCCCACAAAACCTCCACAAGTTTCCACAGAATCTAAGAAAAATTCCTCAAAATTCTTCAAGTCTCCTCAAAACCACACAAAGTCCTTCAAAGAGGCCCACCAAATTCCAAAAAAATCTTACAGAATTCCCTAAATCTTCTCAAAACTCTACCAAATTCCAGAAAAATCTCACCAAATCTCCACAAATTCCCACAGACTACCTGAAAAATCCCTGATAATTCGTCAGTTCTCTACAGAATCTCACCAAATTCCAGAAGAGACCCTCAAAGTTCCACAAACATCCCACAAAATCTCCCCAGTATCCAACAAAATTCCAGGAAAAATCCCACAAAATTCCCTAAATCTTCTCAAAACATGACAAAATTCTAGAAAAATATCCCACCGAATCTCCACAAATTCCCACAGAATACATGAAAAATCCCTGATAATTCGTCAGTTCTCTACAGAATCTCACCAAATTCCAGAAAAGTCCCTCAAAGTTCCAGAAGCATCCCACAAAATCTCCCCAGTATCCAACAAAATTCCAGGAAAAATCCCACAAAATTCCCTAAATCTTCTCAAAACATGACCAAATTCTAGAAAAATATCCCACCAAATCTCCACAAATTCCCACAAAATACATGAAAAATCCCTCAAGATCCCTAAATCGCCTCAATATCCCACAAAATCCCACAAAAATCACACAAAACCTCCACAGGTTTGTACAATATCTAAGAAAAAATCCTCAAAATTCTTCAAGTCTCCTCAAAACCACACAAAGTCCTTGAAAAGGCCCACCAAATTCCCACAAAATCCCACAGAATCTCCAACAATTCCCACAAAATCTAAAACAAATTCCTCAAAATTTTTCAAGTCTCCTCAGAATCCCACACAATTCCAGAAAAAACCCACAAAATTCCAGAGAAGTCCCACAAAACTCCCTAAATCATTTCAAAACCCTACCAATTCACAGGAATGTCCCACAAAATCTCCACCAATTCCCAGAACATCCCACAAAAATCTCACAAAAATCCCTAAATCTTCTGAAAACTCGACCGAATTCCAGAAACGCCCCATAAAATCAGCACAGATTCCCACAAAATTCATGAAAAAACACCACAAAATTCCCAAAATCTTTTCAAAATACCACAAAATTCTTGAAAAGGCCCACCAAATTCCAGAAACATCCCACAAAATGTCCTCAATACCCAACAAAATCCCAGAAAAATCCCACAAAATTCCCTAAATCTTCTCAAAACACGGTCAAAATCCACAAAAATCACACCAAATCTCCACAAATTCCCACAGAATACATGAAAAATCCCTGATAATTCGTCAGTTCTCTACAGAATCTCACCAAATTCCAGAAAAGTCCCTCGAAGTTCCAGAAATGACCCACAAAATCTCCCCAGTATCCAATAAAATTCCAGGAAAAATCCCACAAAATTCCCTAAATCTTCCCAAAACACGACCAAATTCTAGAAAAATATCCCACCAAATCTCCACAAATTCCCACAAAATACATGAAAAATCCCTCAAGATCCCTAAATCGCCTCAATATCCCACAAAATCCCACAAAAATCCCAAAAACTTACACAAGTTTCCACAGAATCTAAGAAAAATTCCTCAAAATTCTTCAAGTCTCCTCAAAACCACAAAAAGTCCTTCAAAAAGGCCTACCAAATTCCAGAAATATCTTGCAGAATTCTCTAAATCTTCTCAAAACTCTACCAAATTCCAGAAAAATCCGACCAAATCTCCACAAATTCCCACAGAATACATGAAAAATCCCTGATAATTCATCAGTTCTCTACAGAATCTCACCAAATTCCAGAAAAGTCCCTCAAAGTTCCACAAATATTCCACAAAATCTCCCCAGTATCCAACAAAATTCCAGGAAAAATCACACAAAATTCCCTAAATCTTCTCAAAATACGGCTAAAATCCACAAAAATCCCACCGAATCTCCACAAATTCCCACAGAATACATGAAAAATCCCTCAAGATCCCTAAATCGCCTCAATATCCCACAAAATCACACAAAAATCCCACCAAGCCTCCACAAGTTTCCACAAAATCTAAGAAAAATTCCTCAAAATTCTTCAAGCCTCCTCAAAACCACAAAACGTCCTTCAAAAAAGCCTACCAAATTCCAGAAATATCTTGCAGAATTCCCTAAATCTTCTCAAAACTCTACCAAATTCCAGAAAAATCCCACCAAATCTCCACAAATTCCCACAGAATACATGAAAAATCCCTGATAATTCGTCAGTTCTCTACAGAATCTCACCAAATTCCAGAAAAGTCCCTCGAAGTTCCAGAAATGACCCACAAAATCTCCCCAGTATCCAATAAAATTCCAGGAAAAATCCCACAAAATTCCCTAAATCTTCCCAAAACACGACCAAATTCTAGAAAAATATCCCACCAAATCTCCACAAATTCCCACAAAATACATGAAAAATCCCTCAAGATCCCTAAATCGCCTCAATATCCCACAAAATCCCACAAAAATCCCACAAAACCTCCACAAGTTTCCACAGAATCTAAGAAAAATTCCTCAAAATTCTTCAAGTCTCCTCAAAACCACAAAAAGTCCTTCAAAAAGGCCTACCAAATTCCAGAAATATCTTGCAGAATTCCCTAAATCTTCTCAAAACTCTACCAAGTTCCAGAAAAATCCCACCAAATCTCCACAAATTCCCACAAAATACATGAAAAATCCCTCAAGATCCCTAAATCGCCTCAATATCCCACAAAATTCCACAAAAATCCCACAAAACCTCCACAAGTTTCCACAGAATCTAAGAAAAATTCCTCAAAATTCTTCAAGTCTCCTCAAAACCACACAAAGTCCTTCAAAGAGGCCCACCAAATTCCAAAAAAATCTTACAGAATTCCCTAAATCTTCTCAAAACTCTACCAAATTCCAGAAAAATCTCACCAAATCTCCACAAATTCCCACAGACTACCTGAAAAATCCCTGATAATTCGTCAGTTCTCTACAGAATCTCACCAAATTCCAGAAGAGACCCTCAAAGTTCCACAAACATCCCACAAAATCTCCCCAGTATCCAACAAAATTCCAGGAAAAATCCCACAAAATTCCCTAAATCTTCTCAAAACATGACAAAATTCTAGAAAAATATCCCACCGAATCTCCACAAATTCCCACAGAATACATGAAAAATCCCTGATAATTCGTCAGTTCTCTACAGAATCTCACCAAATTCCAGAAAAGTCCCTCAAAGTTCCAGAAGCATCCCACAAAATCTCCCCAGTATCCAACAAAATTCCAGGAAAAATCCCACAAAATTCCCTAAATCTTCTCAAAACATGACCAAATTCTAGAAAAATATCCCACCAAATCTCCACAAATTCCCACAAAATACATGAAAAATCCCTCAAGATCCCTAAATCGCCTCAATATCCCACAAAATCCCACAAAAATCACACAAAACCTCCACAGGTTTGTACAAAATCTAAGAAAAAATCCTCAAAATTCTTCAAGTCTCCTCAAAACCACACAAAGTCCTTGAAAAGGCCCACCAAATTCCAGTAAAATCCCACAGAATCTCCAACAATTCCCACAAAATCTAAAACAAATTCCTCAAAATTTTTCAAGTCTCCTCAGAATCCCACACAATTCCAGAAAAAACCCACAAAATTCCAGAGAAGTCCCACAAAACTCCCTAAATCATTTCAAAACCCTACCAATTCACAGGAATGTCCCACAAAATCTCCACCAATTCCCAGAACATCCCACAAAAATCTCACAAAAATCCGTAATCTTCTGAAAACTCGACCGAATTCCAGAAACGCCCCATAAAATCAGCACAGATTCCCACAAAATTCATGAAAAAACACCACAAAATTCCCAAAATCTTTTCAAAATACCACAAAATTCTTGAAAAGCCCCACCAAATTCCAGAAACATCCCACAAAATGTCCTCAATACCCAACAAAATCCCAGAAAAATCCCACAAAATTCCCTAAATCTTCTCAAAACACGGCCAAAATCCACAAAAATCCCACCAAATCTCCACAAATTCCCACAGAATACATGAAAAATCCCTGATAATTCGTCAGTTCTCTACAGAATCTCACCAAATTCCAGAAAAGTCCCTCGAAGTTCCAGAAATGTCCCACAAAATCTCCCCAGTATCCAATAAAATTCCAGGAAAAATCCCACAAAATTCCCTAAATCTTCCCAAAACACGACCAAATTCTAGAAAAATATCCCACCAAATCTCCACAAATTCCCACAAAATACATGAAAAATCCCTCAAGATCCCTAAATCGCCTCAATATCCCACAAAATCCCACAAAAATCCCAAAAACTTACACAAGTTTCCACAGAATCTAAGAAAAATTCCTCAAAATTCTTCAAGTCTCCTCAAAACCACAAAAAGTCCTTCAAAAAGGCCTACCAAATTCCAGAAATATCTTGCAGAATTCCCTAAATCTTCTCAAAACTCTACCAAATTCCAGAAAAATCCGACCAAATCTCCACAAATTCCCACAGAATACATGAAAAATCCCTGATAATTCATCAGTTCTCTACAGAATCTCACCAAATTCCAGAAAAGTCCCTCAAAGTTCCACAAATATTCCACAAAATCTCCCCAGTATCCAACAAAATTCCTGGAAAAATCACACAAAATTCCCTAAATCTTCTCAAAATACGGCTAAAATCCACAAAAATCCCACCGAATCTCCACAAATTCCCACAGAATACATGAAAAATCCCTCAAGATCCCTAAATCGCCTCAATATCCCACAAAATCACACAAAAATCCCACCAAGCCTCCACAAGTTTCCACAAAATCTAAGAAAAATTCCTCAAAATTCTTCAAGTCTCCTCAAAACCACAAAACGTCCTTCAAAAAGGCCTACCAAATTCCAGAAATATCTTGCAGAATTCCCTAAATCTTCTCAAAACTCTACCAAATTCCAGAAAAATCCCACCAAATCTCCACAAATTCCCACAGAATACATGAAAAATCCCTGATAATTCGTCAGTTCTCTACAGAATCTCACCAAATTCCAGAAAAGTCCCTCAAAGTTCCACAAACATTCCACAAAATCTCCCCAGTATCCAATAAAATTCCAGAAAAAATCCCACAAAATTCCCTAAATCTTCCCAAAACATGACCAAATTCTAGAAAAATATCCCACCAAATCTCCACAAAATCCCACTAAATACATGAAAAATCCCTCAAGATCCCTAAATCGCCTCAATATCCCACAAAATCCCACAAAAATCACACAAAACCTCCACAAGTTTTCACAAAATATAAAAACAAATCCTTAAAATTCTTCAAGTCTCCTCAAAACCACACAAAGTCCTTGAAAAGGCCCACCAAATTCCAGTAAAATCCCACAGAATCTCCAACAATTCCCACAAAATCTAAAACAAATTCCTCAAAATTCTTCAAGTCTCCTCAGAATCCCACACAATTCCAGAAAAAACCCACAAAATTCCAGAGAAGTCCCACAAAACTCCCTAAATCATTTCAAAACCCTACCAATTCACAGGAATGTCCCACAAAATCTCCACCAATTCCCAGAACATCCCACAAAAATCTCACAAAAATCCCTAAATCTTCTGAAAACTCGACCAAATTCCAGAAACGCCCCATAAAATCAGCACAGTTTCCCACAAAATTCAAGAAAAAAACCACAAAATTCCCAAAATCTTTTCAAAATACCACAAAATTCTTGAAAAGCCCCACCAAATTCCAGAAACATCCCACAAAATGTCCTCAATACCCAACAAAATCCCAGAAAAATCACACAAAATTCCCTAAATCTTCTCAAAACACGGCCAAAATCCACAAAAATCCCACCAAATCTCCACAAATTCCCACAGGATACATGAAAAATCCCTGATAATTCGTCAGTTCTCTACAGAATCTCACCAAATTCCAGAAAAGTCCCTCAAAGTTCCACAAGCATCCCACAAAATCTCCCCAGTATCCAACAAAATTCCAGGAAAAATCCCACAAAATTCCCTAAATCTTCTCAAAACACGACCAAATTCTAGAAAAATATCCCAACAAATCTCCACAAATTCCCACAAAATACATGAAAAATCCCTCAAGATCCCTAAATCGCCTCAATATCCCACAAAATCCCACAAAAATCCCACAAAACCTCCACAAGTATCCACAAAATCTAAGAAAAATCCCTGAAAATTCTTCAAGTCTCCTCAAAACCACACAAAGTCCTTGAAAAGGCCCACCAAATTCCAGTAAAATCCCACGGAATCTCCAACAATTCCCACAAAATCTAAAAAAAATTCCTCAAAATTCTTCAAGTCTCCTCAGAATCCCACACAATTCCAGAAAAAACCCACAAAATTCCAGAGAAGTCCCACAAAACTCCCTAAATCATTTCAAAACCCTACCAATTCACAGGAATGTCCCACAAAATCTCCACCAATTCCCAGAACATCCCACAAAAATCTCACAAAAATCCCTAAATCTTCTGAAAACTCGACCAAATTCCAGAAACGCCCCATAAAATCAGCACAGTTTCCCACAAAATTCATGAAAAAACACCACAAAATTCCCAAAATCTTTTCAAAATACCACAAAATTCTTGAAAAGCCCCACCAAATTCCAGAAACATCCCACAAAATGTCCTCAATACCCAACAAAATCCCAGAAAAATCCCACAAAATTCCCTAAATCTTCTCAAAACACGGTCAAAATCCACAAAAATCCCACCAAATCTCCACAAATTCCCACAGAATACATGAAAAATCCCTGATAATTCGTCAGTTCTCTACAGAATCTCACCAAATTCCAGAAAAGTCCCTCAAAGTTCCACAAATATTCCACAAAATCTCCCCAGTATCCAACAAAATTCCTGGAAAAATCACACAAAATTCCCTAAATCTTCTCAAAATACGGCTAAAATCCACAAAAATCCCACCGAATCTCCACAAATTCCCACAGAATACATGAAAAATCCCTCAAGATCCCTAAATCGCCTCAATATCCCACAAAATCACACAAAAATCCCACCAAGCCTCCACAAGTTTCCACAAAATCTAAGAAAAATTCCTCAAAATTCTTCAAGTCTCCTCAAAACCACAAAACGTCCTTCAAAAAGGCCTACCAAATTCCAGAAATATCTTGCAGAATTCCCTAAATCTTCTCAAAACTCTACCAAATTCCAGAAAAATCCCACCAAATCTCCACAAATTCCCACAGAATACATGAAAAATCCCTGATAATTCGTCAGTTCTCTACAGAATCTCACCAAATTCCAGAAAAGTCCCTCAAAGTTCCACAAACATTCCACAAAATCTCCCCAGTATCCAATAAAATTCCAGGAAAAATCCCACAAAATTCCCTAAATCTTCCCAAAACACGACCAAATTCTAGAAAAATATCCCACCAAATCTCCACAAATTCCCACAAAATACATGAAAAATCCCTCAAGATCCCTAAATCGCCTCAATATCCCACAAAATCCCACAAAAATCCCAAAAACTTACACAAGTTTCCACAGAATCTAAGAAAAATTCCTCAAAATTCTTCAAGTCTCCTCAAAACCACAAAAAGTCCTTCAAAAAGGCCTACCAAATTCCAGAAATATCTTGCAGAATTCCCTAAATCTTCTCAAAACTCTACCAAATTCCAGAAAAATCCGAACAAAACTCCACAAATTCCCACAGAATACATGAAAAATCCCTGATAATTCATCAGTTCTCTACAGAATCTCACCAAATTCCAGAAAAGTCCCTCAAAGTTCCACAAATATTCCACAAAATCTCCCCAGTATCCAACAAAATTCCTGGAAAAATCACACAAAATTCCCTAAATCTTCTCAAAATACGGCTAAAATCCACAAAAATCCCACCGAATCTCCACAAATTCCCACAGAATACATGAAAAATCCCTCAAGATCCCTAAATCGCCTCAATATCCCACAAAATCACACAAAAATCCCACCAAGCCTCCACAAGTTTCCACAAAATCTAAGAAAAATTCCTCAAAATTCTTCAAGTCTCCTCAAAACCACAAAACGTCCTTCAAAAAGGCCTACCAAATTCCAGAAATATCTTGCAGAATTCCCTAAATCTTCTCAAAACTCTACCAAATTCCAGAAAAATCCCACCAAATCTCCACAAATTCCCACAGAATACATGAAAAATCCCTGATAATTCGTCAGTTCTCTACAGAATCTCACCAAATTCCAGAAAAGTCCCTCAAAGTTCCACAAACATCCCACAAAATCTCCCCAGTATCCAATAAAATTCCAGAAAAAATCCCACAAAATTCCCTAAATCTTCCCAAAACATGACCAAATTCTAGAAAAATATCCCACCAAATCTCCACAAAATCCCACTAAATACATGAAAAATCCCTCAAGATCCCTAAATCGCCTCAATATCCCACAAAATCCCAAAAAAATCACACAAAACCTCCACAAGTTTTCACAAAATATAAAAACAAATCCTTAAAATTCTTCAAGTCTCCTCAAAACCACACAAAGTCCTTGAAAAGGCCCACCAAATTCCAGTAAAATCCCACAGAATCTCCAACAATTCCCACAAAATCTAAAACAAATTCCTCAAAATTCTTCAAGTCTCCTCAGAATCCCACACAATTCCAGAAAAAACCCACAAAATTCCAGAGAAGTCCCACAAAACTCCCTAAATCATTTCAAAACCCTACCAATTCACAGGAATGTCCCACAAAATCTCCACCAATTCCCAGAACATCCCACAAAAATCTCACAAAAATCCCTAAATCTTCTGAAAACTCGACCAAATTCCAGAAACGCCCCATAAAATCAGCACAGTTTCCCACAAAATTCAAGAAAAAACACCACAAAATTCCCTAAATCTTTTCAAAATACCACAAAATTCTTGAAAAGCCCCACCAAATTCCAGAAACATCCCACAAAATGTCCTCAATACCCAACAAAATCCCAGAAAAATCCCACAAAATTCCCTAAATCTTCTCAAAACACGGCCAAAATCCACAAAAATCCCACCAAATCTCCACAAATTCCCACAGAATACATGAAAAATCCCTGATAATTCGTCAGTTCTCTACAGAATCTCACCAAATTCCAGAAAAGTCCCTCAAAGTTCCACAAGCATCCCACAAAATCTCCCCAGTATCCAACAAAATTCCAGGAAAAATCCCACAAAATTCCCTAAATCTTCTCAAAACATGACCAAATTCTAGAAAAATATCCCACCAAATCTCCACAAATTCCCACAAAATACATGAAAAATCCCTCAAGATCCCTAAATCGCCTCAATATCCCACAAAATCCCACAAAAATCCCACAAAACCTCCACAAGTTTCCACAAAATCTAAGAAAAATCCCTGAAAATTCTTCAAGTCTCCTCAAAACCACACAAAGTCCTTGAAAAGGCCCACCAAATTCCAGTAAAATCCCACAGAATCTCCAACAATTCCCACAAAATCTAAAAAAAATTCCTCAAAATTCTTCAAGTCTCCTCAGAATCCCACACAATTCCAGAAAAAACCCACAAAATTCCAGAGAAGTCCCACAAAACTCCCTAAATCATTTCAAAACCCTACCAATTCACAGGAATGTCCCACAAAATCTCCACCAATTCCCAGAACATCCCACAAAAATCTCACAAAAATCCCTAAATCTTCTGAAAACTCGACCAAATTCCAGAAAAGCCCCATAAAATCAGCACAGTTTCCCACAAAATTCAAGAAAAAACACCACAAAATTCCCAAAATCTTTTCAAAATACCACAAAATTCTTGAAAAGGCCCACCAAATTCCAGAAACATCCCACAAAATGTCCTCAATACCCAACAAAATCCCAGAAAAATCACACAAAATTCCCTAAATCTTCTCAAAACACGGCCAAAATCCACAAAAATCCCACCAAATCTCCACAAATTCCCACAGAATACATGAAAAATCCCTGATAATTCGTCAGTTCTCTACAGAATCTCACCAAATTCCAGAAAAGTCCCTCAAAGTTCCACAAACATCCCACAAAATCTCCCCAGTATCCAACAAAATTCCAGGAAAAATCCCACAAAATTCCCTAAATCTTCCCAAAACACGACCAAATTCTAGAAAAATATCCCAACAAATCTCCACAAATTCCCACAAAATACATGAAAAATCCCTCAAGATCCCTAAATCGCCTCAATATCCCACAAAATCCCACAAAAATCCCAAAAACTTACACAAGTTTCCACAGAATCTAAGAAAAATTCCTCAAAATTCTTCAAGTCTCCTCAAAACCACAAAAAGTCCTTCAAAAAGGCCTACCAAATTCCAGAAATATCTTGCAGAATTCCCTAAATCTTCTCAAAACTCTACCAAATTCCAGAAAAATCCCACCAAATCTCCACAAATTCCCACAGAATACATGAAAAATCCCTGATAATTCTTCAGTTCTCTACAGAATCTCACCAAATTCCAGAAAAGTCCCTCAAAGTTCCACAAATATTCCACAAAATCTCCCCAGTATCCAACAAAATTCCTGGAAAAATCACACAAAATTCCCTAAATCTTCTCAAAATACGGCTAAAATCCACAAAAATCCCACCGAATCTCCACAAATTCCCACAGAATACATGAAAAATCCCTCAAGATCCCTAAATCGCCTCAATATCCCACAAAATCACACAAAAATCCCACCAAGCCTCCACAAGTTTCCACAAAATCTAAGAAAAATTCCTCAAAATTCTTCAAGTCTCCTCAAAACCACAAAACGTCCTTCAAAAAGGCCTACCAAATTCCAGAAATATCTTGCAGAATTCCCTAAATCTTCTCAAAACTCTACCAAATTCCAGAAAAATCCCACCAAATCTCCACAAATTCCCACAGAATACATGAAAAATCCCTGATAATTCGTCAGTTCTCTACAGAATCTCACCAAATTCCAGAAAAGTCCCTCAAAGTTCCACAAACATTCCACAAAATCTCCCCAGTATCCAATAAAATTCCAGAAAAAATCCCACAAAATTCCCTAAATCTTCCCAAAACATGACCAAATTCTAGAAAAATATCCCACCAAATCTCCACAAAATCCCACTAAATACATGAAAAATCCCTCAAGATCCCTAAATCGCCTCAATATCCCACAAAATCCCACAAAAATCACACAAAACCTCCACAAGTTTTCACAAAATATAAAAACAAATCCTTAAAATTCTTCAAGTCTCCTCAAAACCACACAAAGTCCTTGAAAAGGCCCACCAAATTCCAGTAAAATCCCACAGAATCTCCAACAATTCCCACAAAATCTAAAACAAATTCCTCAAAATTCTTCAAGTCTCCTCAGAATCCCACACAATTCCAGAAAAAACCCACAAAATTCCAGAGAAGTCCCACAAAACTCCCTAAATCATTTCAAAACCCTACCAATTCACAGGAATGTCCCACAAAATCTCCACCAATTCCCAGAACATCCCACAAAAATCTCACAAAAATCCCTAAATCTTCTGAAAACTCGACCAAATTCCAGAAACGCCCCATAAAATCAGCACAGTTTCCCACAAAATTCAAGAAAAAACACCACAAAATTCCCTAAATCTTTTCAAAATACCACAAAATTCTTGAAAAGGCCCACCAAATTCCAGAAACATCCCACAAAATGTCCTCAATACCCAACAAAATCCCAGAAAAATCACACAAAATTCCCTAAATCTTCTCAAAACACGGCCAAAATCCACAAAAATCCCACCAAATCTCCACAAATTCCCACAGAATACATGAAAAATCCCTGATAATTCGTCAGTTCTCTACAGAATCTCACCAAATTCCAGAAAAGTCCCTCAAAGTTCCACAAACATCCCACAAAATCTCCCCAGTATCCAATAAAATTCCAGGAAAAATCCCACAAAATTCCCTAAATCTTCCCAAAACACGACCAAATTCTAGAAAAATATCCCACCAAATCTCCACAAATTCCCACAAAATACATGAAAAATCCCTCAAGATCCCTAAATCGCCTCAATATCCCACAAAATCACACAAAAATCCCAAAAACTTACACAAGTTTCCACAGAATCTAAGAAAAATTCCTCAAAATTCTTCAAGTCTCCTCAAAACCACAAAAAGTCCTTCAAAAAGGCCTACCAAATTCCAGAAATATCTTGCAGAATTCCCTAAATCTTCTCAAAACTCTACCAAGTTCCAGAAAAATCCCACCAAATCTCCACAAATTCCCACAAAATACATGAAAAATCCCTCAAGATCCCTAAATTGCCTCAATATCCCACAAAATTCCACAAACATCCCACAAAACCTCCACAAGTTTCCACAGAATCTAAGAAAAATTCCTCAAAATTCTTCAAGTCTCCTCAAAACCACACAAAGTCCTTCAAAGAGGCCCACCAAATTCCAAAAAAATCTTACAGAATTCCCTAAATCTTCTCAAAACTCTACCAAATTCCAGAAAAATCTCACCAAATCTCCACAAATTCCCACAGACTACCTGAAAAATCCCTGATAATTCGTCAGTTCTCTACAGAATCTCACCAAATTCCAGAAGAGACCCTCAAAGTTCCACAAACATCCCACAAAATCTCCCCAGTATCCAACAAAATTCCAGGAAAAATCCCACAAAATTCCCTAAATCTTCTCAAAACATGACAAAATTCTAGAAAAATATCCCACCGAATCTCCACAAATTCCCACAGAATACATGAAAAATCCCTGATAATTCGTCAGTTCTCTACAGAATCTCACCAAATTCCAGAAAAGTCCCTCAAAGTTCCAGAAGCATCCCACAAAATCTCCCCAGTATCCAACAAAATTCCAGGAAAAATCCCACAAAATTCCCTAAATCTTCTCAAAACATGACCAAATTCTAGAAAAATATCCCACCAAATCTCCACAAATTCCCACAAAATACATGAAAAATCCCTCAAGATCCCTAAATCGCCTCAATATCCCACAAAATCCCACAAAAATCCCACAAAACCTCCACAGGTTTGTACAAAATCTAAGAAAAAATCCTCAAAATTCTTCAAGTCTCCTCAAAACCACACAAAGTCCTTGAAAAGGCCCACCAAATTCCAGTAAAATCCCACAGAATCTCCAACAATTCCCACAAAATCTAAAACAAATTCCTCAAAATTTTTCAAGTCTCCTCAGAATCCCACACAATTCCAGAAAAAACCCACAAAATTCCAGAGAAGTCCCACAAAACTCCCTAAATCATTTCAAAACCCTACCAATTCACAGGAATGTCCCACAAAATCTCCACCAATTCCCAGAACATCCCACAAAAATCTCACAAAAATCCCTAAATCTTCTGAAAACTCGACCGAATTCCAGAAACGCCCCATAAAATCAGCACAGATTCCCACAAAATTCATGAAAAAACACCACAAAATTCCCAAAATCTTTTCAAAATACCACAAAATTCTTGAAAAGGCCCACCAAATTCCAGAAACATCCCACAAAATGTCCTCAATACCCAACAAAATCCCAGAAAAATCCCACAAAATTCCCTAAATCTTCTCAAAACACGGTCAAAATCCACAAAAATCACACCAAATCTCCACAAATTCCCACAGAATACATGAAAAATCCCTGATAATTCGTCAGTTCTCTACAGAATCTCACCAAATTCCAGAAAAGTCCCTCGAAGTTCCAGAAATGACCCACAAAATCTCCCCAGTATCCAATAAAATTCCAGGAAAAATCCCACAAAATTCCCTAAATCTTCCCAAAACACGACCAAATTCTAGAAAAATATCCCACCAAATCTCCACAAATTCCCACAAAATACATGAAAAATCACTCAAGATCCCTAAATCGCCTCAATATCCCACAAAATCCCACAAAAATCCCAAAAACTTACACAAGTTTCCACAGAATCTAAGAAAAATTCCTCAAAATTCTTCAAGTCTCCTCAAAACCACAAAAAGTCCTTCAAAAAGGCCTACCAAATTCCAGAAATATCTTGCAGAATTCCCTAAATCTTCTCAAAACTCTACCAAATTCCAGAAAAATCCCACCAAATCTCCACAAATTCCCACAGAATACATGAAAAATCCCTGATAATTCATCAGTTCTCTACAGAATCTCACCAAATTCCAGAAAAGTCCCTCAAAGTTCCACAAATATTCCACAAAATCTCCCCAGTATCCAACAAAATTCCAGGAAAAATCACACAAAATTCCCTAAATCTTCTCAAAATACGGCTAAAATCCACAAAAATCCCACCGAATCTCCACAAATTCCCACAGAATACATGAAAAATCCCTCAAGATCCCTAAATCGCCTCAATATCCCACAAAATCACACAAAAATCCCACCAAGCCTCCACAAGTTTCCACAAAATCTAAGAAAAATTCCTCAAAATTCTTCAAGCCTCCTCAAAACCACAAAACGTCCTTCAAAAAAGCCTACCAAATTCCAGAAATATCTTGCAGAATTCCCTAAATCTTCTCAAAACTCTACCAAATTCCAGAAAAATCCCACCAAATCTCCACAAATTCCCACAGAATACATGAAAAATCCCTGATAATTCGTCAGTTCTCTACAGAATCTCACCAAATTCCAGAAAAGTCCCTCGAAGTTCCAGAAATGACCCACAAAATCTCCCCAGTATCCAATAAAATTCCAGGAAAAATCCCACAAAATTCCCTAAATCTTCCCAAAACACGACCAAATTCTAGAAAAATATCCCACCAAATCTCCACAAATTCCCACAAAATACATGTAAATTCCCTCAAGATGCCTAAATCGCCTCAATATCCCACAAAATCCCACAAAAATCCCACAAAACCTCCACAAGTTTCCACAGAATCTAAGAAAAATTCCTCAAAATTCTTCAAGTCTCCTCAAAACCACAAAAAGTCCTTCAAAAAGGCCTACCAAATTCCAGAAATATCTTGCAGAATTCCCTAAATCTTCTCAAAACTCTACCAAGTTCCAGAAAAATCCCACCAAATCTCCACAAATTCCCACAAAATACATGAAAAATCCCTCAAGATCCCTAAATCGCCTCAATATCCCACAAAATTCCACAAAAATCCCACAAAACCTCCACAAGTTTCCACAGAATCTAAGAAAAATTCCTCAAAATTCTTCAAGTCTCCTCAAAACCACACAAAGTCCTTCAAAGAGGCCCACCAAATTCCAAAAAAATCTTACAGAATTCCCTAAATCTTCTCAAAACTCTACCAAATTCCAGAAAAATCTCACCAAATCTCCACAAATTCCCACAGACTACCTGAAAAATCCCTGATAATTCGTCAGTTCTCTACAGAATCTCACCAAATTCCAGAAGAGACCCTCAAAGTTCCACAAACATCCCACAAAATCTCCCCAGTATCCAACAAAATTCCAGGAAAAATCCCACAAAATTCCCTAAATCTTCTCAAAACATGACAAAATTCTAGAAAAATATCCCACCGAATCTCCACAAATTCCCACAGAATACATGAAAAATCCCTGATAATTCGTCAGTTCTCTACAGAATCTCACCAAATTCCAGAAAAGTCCCTCAAAGTTCCAGAAGCATCCCACAAAATCTCCCCAGTATCCAACAAAATTCCAGGAAAAATCCCACAAAATTCCCTAAATCTTCTCAAAACATGACCAAATTCTAGAAAAATATCCCACCAAATCTCCACAAATTCCCACAAAATACATGAAAAATCCCTCAAGATCCCTAAATCGCCTCAATATCCCACAAAATCCCACAAAAATCACACAAAACCTCCACAGGTTTGTACAAAATCTAAGAAAAAATCCTCAAAATTCTTCAAGTCTCCTCAAAACCACACAAAGTCCTTGAAAAGGCCCACCAAATTCCAGTAAAATCCCACAGAATCTCCAACAATTCCCACAAAATCTAAAACAAATTCCTCAAAATTTTTCAAGTCTCCTCAGAATCCCACACAATTCCAGAAAAAACCCACAAAATTCCAGAGAAGTCCCACAAAACTCCCTAAATCATTTCAAAACCCTACCAATTCACAGGAATGTCCCACAAAATCTCCACCAATTCCCAGAACATCCCACAAAAATCTCACAAAAATCCGTAATCTTCTGAAAACTCGACCGAATTCCAGAAACGCCCCATAAAATCAGCACAGTTTCCCACAAAATTCATGAAAAAACACCACAAAATTCCCAAAATCTTTTCAAAATACCACAAAATTCTTGAAAAGCCCCACCAAATTCCAGAAACATCCCACAAAATGTCCTCAATACCCAACAAAATCCCAGAAAAATCACACAAAATTCCCTAAATCTTCTCAAAACACGGCCAAAATCCACAAAAATCCCACCAAATCTCCACAAATTCCCACAGAATACATGAAAAATCCCTGATAATTCGTCAGTTCTCTACAGAATCTCACCAAATTCCAGAAAAGTCCCTCAAAGTTCCAGAAGCATCCCACAAAATCTCCCCAGTATCCAACAAAATTCCAGGAAAAATCCCACAAAATTCCCTAAATCTTCCCAAAACACGACCAAATTCTAGAAAAATATCCCACCAAATCTCCACAAATTCCCACAGAATACATGAAAAATCCCTCAAGATCCCTAAATCGCCTCAATATCCCACAAAATCCCACAAAAATCACACAAAACCTCCACAAGTTTCCACAAAATCTAAGAAAAATCCCTGAAAATTCTTCAAGTCTCCTCAAAACCACACAAAGTCCTTGAAAAGGCCCACCAAATTCCAGAAAAATCTTACAAAATTCCCTAAATCTTCTCAAAACTCTACCAAATTCCAGAAAAATCCCACCAAATCTCCACAAATTCCCACAGGATACATGAAAAATCCCTGATAATTCTTCAGTTCTCTATAGAATCTCACCAAATTCCAGAAGAGTCCCTCAAAGTTCCACAAACATTCCACAAAATCTCCCCAGTATCCAATAAAATTCCAGGAAAAATCCCACAAAATTCCCTAAATCTTCCCAAAACACGACCAAATTCTAGAAAAATATCCCACCAAATCTCCACAAATTCCCACAAAATACATGTAAATTCCCTCAAGATGCCTAAATCGCCTCAATATCCCACAAAATTCCACAAAAATCCCACAAAACCTCCACAAGTTTCCACAGAATCTAAGAAAAATTCCTCAAAATTCTTCAAGTCTCCTCAAAACCACAAAAAGTCCTTCAAAAAGGCCTACCAAATTCCAGAAATATCTTGCAGAATTCCCTAAATCTTCTCAAAACTCTACCAAGTTCCAGAAAAATCCCACCAAATCTCCACAAATTCCCACAAAATACATGAAAAATCCCTCAAGATCCCTAAATCGCCTCAATATCCCACAAAATTCCACAAACATCCCACAAAACCTCCACAAGTTTCCACAGAATCTAAGAAAAATTCCTCAAAATTCTTCAAGTCTCCTCAAAACCACACAAAGTCCTTCAAAGAGGCCCACCAAATTCCAAAAAAATCTTACAGAATTCCCTAAATCTTCTCAAAACTCTACCAAATTCCAGAAAAATCTCACCAAATCTCCACAAATTCCCACAGACTACCTGAAAAATCCCTGATAATTCGTCAGTTCTCTACAGAATCTCACCAAATTCCAGAAGAGACCCTCAAAGTTCCACAAACATCCCACAAAATCTCCCCAGTATCCAACAAAATTCCAGGAAAAATCCCACAAAATTCCCTAAATCTTCTCAAAACATGACAAAATTCTAGAAAAATATCCCACCGAATCTCCACAAATTCCCACAGAATACATGAAAAATCCCTGATAATTCGTCAGTTCTCTACAGAATCTCACCAAATTCCAGAAAAGTCCCTCAAAGTTCCAGAAGCATCCCACAAAATCTCCCCAGTATCCAACAAAATTCCAGGAAAAATCCCACAAAATTCCCTAAATCTTCTCAAAACATGACCAAATTCTAGAAAAATATCCCACCAAATCTCCACAAATTCCCACAAAATACATGAAAAATCCCTCAAGATCCCTAAATCGCCTCAATATCCCACAAAATCCCACAAAAATCCCACAAAACCTCCACAGGTTTGTACAAAATCTAAGAAAAAATCCTCAAAATTCTTCAAGTCTCCTCAAAACCACACAAAGTCCTTGAAAAGGCCCACCAAATTCCAGTAAAATCCCACAGAATCTCCAACAATTCCCACAAAATCTAAAACAAATTCCTCAAAATTTTTCAAGTCTCCTCAGAATCCCACACAATTCCAGAAAAAACCCACAAAATTCCAGAGAAGTCCCACAAAACTCCCTAAATCATTTCAAAACCCTACCAATTCACAGGAATGTCCCACAAAATCTCCACCAATTCCCAGAACATCCCACAAAAATCTCACAAAAATCCCTAAATCTTCTGAAAACTCGACCGAATTCCAGAAACGCCCCATAAAATCAGCACAGATTCCCACAAAATTCATGAAAAAACACCACAAAATTCCCAAAATCTTTTCAAAATACCACAAAATTCTTGAAAAGGCCCACCAAATTCCAGAAACATCCCACAAAATGTCCTCAATACCCAACAAAATCCCAGAAAAATCCCACAAAATTCCCTAAATCTTCTCAAAACACGGTCAAAATCCACAAAAATCACACCAAATCTCCACAAATTCCCACAGAATACATGAAAAATCCCTGATAATTCGTCAGTTCTCTACAGAATCTCACCAAATTCCAGAAAAGTCCCTCGAAGTTCCAGAAATGACCCACAAAATCTCCCCAGTATCCAATAAAATTCCAGGAAAAATCCCACAAAATTCCCTAAATCTTCCCAAAACACGACCAAATTCTAGAAAAATATCCCACCAAATCTCCACAAATTCCCACAAAATACATGAAAAATCCCTCAAGATCCCTAAATCGCCTCAATATCCCACAAAATCACACAAAAATCCCAAAAACTTACACAAGTTTCCACAGAATCTAAGAAAAATTCCTCAAAATTCTTCAAGTCTCCTCAAAACCACAAAAAGTCCTTCAAAAAGGCCTACCAAATTCCAGAAATATCTTGCAGAATTCCCTAAATCTTCTCAAAACTCTACCAAATTCCAGAAAAATCCGACCAAATCTCCACAAATTCCCACAGAATACATGAAAAATCCCTGATAATTCATCAGTTCTCTACAGAATCTCACCAAATTCCAGAAAAGTCCCTCAAAGTTCCACAAATATTCCACAAAATCTCCCCAGTATCCAACAAAATTCCTGGAAAAATCACACAAAATTCCCTAAATCTTCTCAAAATACGGCTAAAATCCACAAAAATCCCACCGAATCTCCACAAATTCCCACAGAATACATGAAAAATCCCTCAAGATCCCTAAATCGCCTCAATATCCCACAAAATCACACAAAAATCCCACCAAGCCTCCACAAGTTTCCACAAAATCTAAGAAAAATTCCTCAAAATTCTTCAAGCCTCCTCAAAACCACAAAACGTCCTTCAAAAAAGCCTACCAAATTCCAGAAATATCTTGCAGAATTCCCTAAATCTTCTCAAAACTCTACCAAATTCCAGAAAAATCCCACCAAATCTCCACAAATTCCCACAGAATACATGAAAAATCCCTGATAATTCGTCAGTTCTCTACAGAATCTCACCAAATTCCAGAAAAGTCCCTCAAAGTTCCACAAACATTCCACAAAATCTCCCCAGTATCCAATAAAATTCCAGGAAAAATCCCACAAAATTCCCTAAATCTTCCCAAAACACGACCAAATTCTAGAAAAATATCCCACCAAATCTCCACAAATTCCCACAAAATACATGTAAATTCCCTCAAGATGCCTAAATCGCCTCAATATCCCACAAAATCCCACAAAAATCCCACAAAACCTCCACAAGTTTCCACAGAATCTAAGAAAAATTCCTCAAAATTCTTCAAGTCTCCTCAAAACCACAAAAAGTCCTTCAAAAAGGCCTACCAAATTCCAGAAATATCTTGCAGAATTCCCTAAATCTTCTCAAAACTCTACCAAATTCCAGAAAAATCCGACCAAATCTCCACAAATTCCCACAGAATACATGAAAAATCCCTGATAATTCATCAGTTCTCTACAGAATCTCACCAAATTCCAGAAAAGTCCCTCAAAGTTCCACAAATATTCCACAAAATCTCCCCAGTATCCAACAAAATTCCAGGAAAAATCACACAAAATTCCCTAAATCTTCTCAAAACTCTACCAAATTCCAGAAAAATCTCACCAAATCTCCACAAATTCCCACAGACTACCTGAAAAATCCCTGATAATTCGTCAGTTCTCTACAGAATCTCACCAAATTCCAGAAGAGACCCTCAAAGTTCCACAAACATCCCACAAAATCTCCCCAGTATCCAACAAAATTCCAGGAAAAATCCCACAAAATTCCCTAAATCTTCTCAAAACATGACAAAATTCTAGAAAAATATCCCACCGAATCTCCACAAATTCCCACAGAATACATGAAAAATCCCTGATAATTCGTCAGTTCTCTACAGAATCTCACCAAATTCCAGAAAAGTCCCTCAAAGTTCCAGAAGCATCCCACAAAATCTCCCCAGTATCCAACAAAATTCCAGGAAAAATCCCACAAAATTCCCTAAATCTTCTCAAAACATGACCAAATTCTAGAAAAATATCCCACCAAATCTCCACAAATTCCCACAAAATACATGAAAAATCCCTCAAGATCCCTAAATCGCCTCAATATCCCACAAAATCCCACAAAAATCCCACAAAACCTCCACAGGTTTGTACAAAATCTAAGAAAAAATCCTCAAAATTCTTCAAGTCTCCTCAAAACCACACAAAGTCCTTGAAAAGGCCCACCAAATTCCAGTAAAATCCCACAGAATCTCCAACAATTCCCACAAAATCTAAAACAAATTCCTCAAAATTTTTCAAGTCTCCTCAGAATCCCACACAATTCCAGAAAAAACCCACAAAATTCCAGAGAAGTCCCACAAAACTCCCTAAATCATTTCAAAACCCTACCAATTCACAGGAATGTCCCACAAAATCTCCACCAATTCCCAGAACATCCCACAAAAATCTCACAAAAATCCCTAAATCTTCTGAAAACTCGACCGAATTCCAGAAACGCCCCATAAAATCAGCACAGATTCCCACAAAATTCATGAAAAAACACCACAAAATTCCCAAAATCTTTTCAAAATACCACAAAATTCTTGAAAAGGCCCACCAAATTCCAGAAACATCCCACAAAATGTCCTCAATACCCAACAAAATCCCAGAAAAATCCCACAAAATTCCCTAAATCTTCTCAAAACACGGTCAAAATCCACAAAAATCACACCAAATCTCCACAAATTCCCACAGAATACATGAAAAATCCCTGATAATTCGTCAGTTCTCTACAGAATCTCACCAAATTCCAGAAAAGTCCCTCGAAGTTCCAGAAATGACCCACAAAATCTCCCCAGTATCCAATAAAATTCCAGGAAAAATCCCACAAAATTCCCTAAATCTTCCCAAAACACGACCAAATTCTAGAAAAATATCCCACCAAATCTCCACAAATTCCCACAAAATACATGAAAAATCCCTCAAGATCCCTAAATCGCCTCAATATCCCACAAAATCCCACAAAAATCCCAAAAACTTACACAAGTTTCCACAGAATCTAAGAAAAATTCCTCAAAATTCTTCAAGTCTCCTCAAAACCACAAAAAGTCCTTCAAAAAGGCCTACCAAATTCCAGAAATATCTTGCAGAATTCCCTAAATCTTCTCAAAACTCTACCAAATTCCAGAAAAATCCGACCAAATCTCCACAAATTCCCACAGAATACATGAAAAATCCCTGATAATTCATCAGTTCTCTACAGAATCTCACCAAATTCCAGAAAAGTCCCTCAAAGTTCCACAAATATTCCACAAAATCTCCCCAGTATCCAACAAAATTCCAGGAAAAATCACACAAAATTCCCTAAATCTTCTCAAAATACGGCTAAAATCCACAAAAATCCCACCGAATCTCCACAAATTCCCACAGAATACATGAAAAATCCCTCAAGATCCCTAAATCGCCTCAATATCCCACAAAATCACACAAAAATCCCACCAAGCCTCCACAAGTTTCCACAAAATCTAAGAAAAATTCCTCAAAATTCTTCAAGCCTCCTCAAAACCACAAAACGTCCTTCAAAAAAGCCTACCAAATTCCAGAAATATCTTGCAGAATTCCCTAAATCTTCTCAAAACTCTACCAAATTCCAGAAAAATCCCACCAAATCTCCACAAATTCCCACAGAATACATGAAAAATCCCTGATAATTCGTCAGTTCTCTACAGAATCTCACCAAATTCCAGAAAAGTCCCTCAAAGTTCCACAAACATCCCACAAAATCTCCCCAGTATCCAACAAAATTCCAGGAAAAATCCCACAAAATTCCCTAAATCTTCCCAAAACACGACCAAATTCTAGAAAAATATCCCAACAAATCTCCACAAATTCCCACAAAATACATGAAAAATCCCTCAAGATCCCTAAATCGCCTCAATATCCCACAAAATCCCACAAAAATCACACAAAACCTCCACAAGTTTCCACAAAATCTAAGAAAAATCCCTGAAAATTCTTCAAGTCTCCTCAAAACCACAAAAAGTCCTTCAAAAAGGCCTACCAAATTCCAGAAATATCTTGCAGAATTCCCTAAATCTTCTCAAAACTCTACCAAATTCCAGAAAAATCCCACCAAATCTCCACAAATTCCCACAGAATACATGAAAAATCCCTGATAATTCTTCAGTTCTCTACAGAATCTCACCAAATTCCAGAAAAGTCCCTCAAAGTTCCACAAATATTCCACAAAATCTCCCCAGTATCCAACAAAATTCCTGGAAAAATCACACAAAATTCCCTAAATCTTCTCAAAATACGGCTAAAATCCACAAAAATCCCACCGAATCTCCACAAATTCCCACAGAATACATGAAAAATCCCTCAAGATCCCTAAATCGCCTCAATATCCCACAAAATCACACAAAAATCCCACCAAGCCTCCACAAGTTTCCACAAAATCTAAGAAAAATTCCTCAAAATTCTTCAAGTCTCCTCAAAACCACAAAACGTCCTTCAAAAAGGCCTACCAAATTCCAGAAATATCTTGCAGAATTCCCTAAATCTTCTCAAAACTCTACCAAATTCCAGAAAAATCCCACCAAATCTCCACAAATTCCCACAGGATACATGAAAAATCCCTGATAATTCTTCAGTTCTCTATAGAATCTCACCAAATTCCAGAAGAGTCCCTCAAAGTTCCACAAACATTCCACAAAATCTCCCCAGTATCCAATAAAATTCCAGGAAAAATCCCACAAAATTCCCTAAATCTTCCCAAAACACGACCAAATTCTAGAAAAATATCCCACCAAATCTCCACAAATTCCCACAAAATACATGTAAATTCCCTCAAGATGCCTAAATCGCCTCAATATCCCACAAAAATCCACAAAAATCCCACCAAATCTCCACAAATTCCCACAGAATACATGAAAAATCCCTGATAATTCGTCAGTTCTCTACAGAATCTCACCAAATTCCAGAAAAGTCCCTCAAAGTTCCACAAACATCCCACAAAATCTCCCCAGTATCCAACAAAATTCCAGGAAAAATCCCACAAAATTCCCTAAATCTTCCCAAAACACGACCAAATTCTAGAAAAATATCCCAACAAATCTCCACAAATTCCCACAAAATACATGAAAAATCCCTCAAGATCCCTAAATCGCCTCAATATCCCACAAAATCCCACAAAAATCACACAAAACCTCCACAAGTTTCCACAAAATCTAAGAAAAATCCCTGAAAATTCTTCAAGTCTCCTCAAAACCACAAAAAGTCCTTCAAAAAGGCCTACCAAATTCCAAAAAAATCTTACAGAATTCCCTAAATCTTCTCAAAACTCTACCAAATTCCAGAAAAATCTCACCAAATCTCCACAAATTCCCACAGACTACCTGAAAAATCCCTGATAATTCGTCAGTTCTCTACAGAATCTCACCAAATTCCAGAAGAGACCCTCAAAGTTCCACAAACATCCCACAAAATCTCCCCAGTATCCAACAAAATTCCAGGAAAAATCCCACAAAATTCCCTAAATCTTCTCAAAACATGACAAAATTCTAGAAAAATATCCCACCGAATCTCCACAAATTCCCACAGAATACATGAAAAATCCCTGATAATTCGTCAGTTCTCTACAGAATCTCACCAAATTCCAGAAAAGTCCCTCAAAGTTCCAGAAGCATCCCACAAAATCTCCCCAGTATCCAACAAAATTCCAGGAAAAATCCCACAAAATTCCCTAAATCTTCTCAAAACATGACCAAATTCTAGAAAAATATCCCACCAAATCTCCACAAATTCCCACAAAATACATGAAAAATCCCTCAAGATCCCTAAATCGCCTCAATATCCCACAAAATCCCACAAAAATCCCACAAAACCTCCACAGGTTTGTACAAAATCTAAGAAAAAATCCTCAAAATTCTTCAAGTCTCCTCAAAACCACACAAAGTCCTTGAAAAGGCCCACCAAATTCCAGTAAAATCCCACAGAATCTCCAACAATTCCCACAAAATCTAAAACAAATTCCTCAAAATCTTTCAAGTCTCCTCAGAATCCCACACAATTCCAGAAAAAACCCACAAAATTCCAGAGAAGTCCCACAAAACTCCCTAAATCATTTCAAAACCCTACCAATTCACAGGAATGTCCCACAAAATCTCCACCAATTCCCAGAACATCCCACAAAAATCTCACAAAAATCCCTAAATCTTCTGAAAACTCGACCAAATTCCAGAAACGCCCCATAAAATCAGCACAGTTTCCCACAAAATTCAAGAAAAAACACCACAAAATTCCCTAAATCTTTTCAAAATACCACAAAATTCTTGAAAAGGCCCACCAAATTCCAGAAACATCCCACAAAATGTCCTCAATACCCAACAAAATCCCAGAAAAATCACACAAAATTCCCTAAATCTTCTCAAAACACGGCCAAAATCCACAAAAATCCCACCAAATCTCCACAAATTCCCACAGAATACATGAAAAATCCCTGATAATTCATCAGTTCTCTACAGAATCTCACCAAATTCCAGAAAAGTCCCTCAAAGTTCCACAAATATTCCACAAAATCTCCCCAGTATCCAACAAAATTCCAGGAAAAATCACACAAAATTCCCTAAATCTTCTCAAAATACGGCTAAAATCCACAAAAATCCCACCGAATCTCCACAAATTCCCACAGAATACATGAAAAATCCCTCAAGATCCCTAAATCGCCTCAATATCCCACAAAATCACACAAAAATCCCACCAAGCCTCCACAAGTTTCCACAAAATCTAAGAAAAATCCCTGATAATTCGTCAGTTCTCTACAGAATCTCACCAAATTCCAGAAAAGTCCCTCAAAGTTCCACAAACATCCCACAAAATCTCCCCAGTATCCAACAAAATTCCAGGAAAAATCCCACAAAATTCCCTAAATCTTCCCAAAACACGACCAAATTCTAGAAAAATATCCCAACAAATCTCCACAAATTCCCACAGAATACATGAAAAATCCCTCAAGATCCCTAAATCGCCTCAATATCCCACAAAATCCCACAAAAATCACACAAAACCTCCACAAGTTTCCACAAAATCTAAGAAAAATCCCTGAAAATTCTTCAAGTCTCCTCAAAACCACACAAAGTCCTTGAAAAGGCCCACCAAATTCCAGAAAAATCTTACAAAATTCCTTAAATCTTCTCAAAACTCTACCAAATTCCAGAAAAATCCCACCAAATCTCCACAAATTCCCACAGGATACATGAAAAATCCCTGATAATTCTTCAGTTCTCTATAGAATCTCACCAAATTCCAGAAGAGTCCCTCAAAGTTCCACAAACATTCCACAAAATCTCCCCAGTATCCAATAAAATTCCAGGAAAAATCCCACAAAATTCCCTAAATCTTCCCAAAACACGACCAAATTCTAGAAAAATATCCCACCAAATCTCCACAAATTCCCACAAAATACATGTAAATTCCCTCAAGATGCCTAAATCGCCTCAATATCCCACAAAATTCCACAAAAATCCCACAAAACCTCCACAAGTTTCCACAGAATCTAAGAAAAATTCCTCAAAATTCTTCAAGTCTCCTCAAAAACCACAAAAAGTCCTTCAAAAAGGCCTACCAAATTCCAGAAATATCTTGCAGAATTCCCTAAATCTTCTCAAAACTCTACCAAGTTCCAGAAAAATCCCACCAAATCTCCACAAATTCCCACAAAATACATGAAAAATCCCTCAAGATCCCTAAATCGCCTCAATATCCCACAAAATTCCACAAAAATCCCACAAAACCTCCACAAGTTTCCACAGAATCTAAGAAAAATTCCTCAAAATTCTTCAAGTCTCCTCAAAACCACACAAAGTCCTTCAAAGAGGCCCACCAAATTCCAAAAAAATCTTACAGAATTCCCTAAATCTTCTCAAAACTCTACCAAATTCCAGAAAAATCTCACCAAATCTCCACAAATTCCCACAGACTACCTGAAAAATCCCTGATAATTCGTCAGTTCTCTACAGAATCTCACCAAATTCCAGAAGAGACCCTCAAAGTTCCACAAACATCCCACAAAATCTCCCCAGTATCCAACAAAATTCCAGGAAAAATCCCACAAAATTCCCTAAATCTTCTCAAAACATGACAAAATTCTAGAAAAATATCCCACCGAATCTCCACAAATTCCCACAGAATACATGAAAAATCCCTGATAATTCGTCAGTTCTCTACAGAATCTCACCAAATTCCAGAAAAGTCCCTCAAAGTTCCAGAAGCATCCCACAAAATCTCCCCAGTATCCAACAAAATTCCAGGAAAAATCCCACAAAATTCCCTAAATCTTCTCAAAACATGACCAAATTCTAGAAAAATATCCCACCAAATCTCCACAAAATCCCACTAAATACATGAAAAATCCCTCAAGATCCCTAAATCGCCTCAATATCCCACAAAATCCCACAAAAATCACACAAAACCTCCACAGGTTTGTACAAAATCTAAGAAAAAATCCTCAAAATTCTTCAAGTCTCCTCAAAACCACACAAAGTCCTTGAAAAGGCCCACCAAATTCCAGTAAAATCCCACAGAATCTCCAACAATTCCCACAAAATCTAAAACAAATTCCTCAAAATTTTTCAAGTCTCCTCAGAATCCCACACAATTCCAGAAAAAACCCACAAAATTCCAGAGAAGTCCCACAAAACTCCCTAAATCATTTCAAAACCCTACCAATTCACAGGAATGTCCCACAAAATCTCCACCAATTCCCAGAACATCCCACAAAAATCTCACAAAAATCCCTAAATCTTCTGAAAACTCGACCGAATTCCAGAAACGCCCCATAAAATCAGCACAGATTCCCACAAAATTCATGAAAAAACACCACAAAATTCCCAAAATCTTTTCAAAATACCACAAAATTCTTGAAAAGGCCCACCAAATTCCAGAAACATCCCACAAAATGTCCTCAATACCCAACAAAATCCCAGAAAAATCCCACAAAATTCCCTAAATCTTCTCAAAACACGGTCAAAATCCACAAAAATCACACCAAATCTCCACAAATTCCCACAGAATACATGAAAAATCCCTGATAATTCGTCAGTTCTCTACAGAATCTCACCAAATTCCAGAAAAGTCCCTCGAAGTTCCAGAAATGACCCACAAAATCTCCCCAGTATCCAATAAAATTCCAGGAAAAATCCCACAAAATTCCCTAAATCTTCCCAAAACACGACCAAATTCTAGAAAAATATCCCACCAAATCTCCACAAATTCCCACAAAATACATGAAAAATCCCTCAAGATCCCTAAATCGCCTCAATATCCCACAAAATCCCACAAAAATCCCAAAAACTTACACAAGTTTCCACAGAATCTAAGAAAAATTCCTCAAAATTCTTCAAGTCTCCTCAAAACCACAAAAAGTCCTTCAAAAAGGCCTACCAAATTCCAGAAATATCTTGCAGAATTCCCTAAATCTTCTCAAAACTCTACCAAATTCCAGAAAAATCCGACCAAATCTCCACAAATTCCCACAGAATACATGAAAAATCCCTGATAATTCATCAGTTCTCTACAGAATCTCACCAAATTCCAGAAAAGTCCCTCAAAGTTCCACAAATATTCCACAAAATCTCCCCAGTATCCAACAAAATTCCAGGAAAAATCACACAAAATTCCCTAAATCTTCTCAAAATACGGCTAAAATCCACAAAAATCCCACCGAATCTCCACAAATTCCCACAGAATACATGAAAAATCCCTCAAGATCCCTAAATCGCCTCAATATCCCACAAAATCACACAAAAATCCCACCAAGCCTCCACAAGTTTCCACAAAATCTAAGAAAAATTCCTCAAAATTCTTCAAGCCTCCTCAAAACCACAAAACGTCCTTCAAAAAAGCCTACCAAATTCCAGAAATATCTTGCAGAATTCCCTAAATCTTCTCAAAACTCTACCAAATTCCAGAAAAATCCCACCAAATCTCCACAAATTCCCACAGAATACATGAAAAATCCCTGATAATTCGTCAGTTCTCTACAGAATCTCACCAAATTCCAGAAAAGTCCCTCAAAGTTCCACAAACATCCCACAAAATCTCCCCAGTATCCAACAAAATTCCAGGAAAAATCCCACAAAATTCCCTAAATCTTCCCAAAACACGACCAAATTCTAGAAAAATATCCCAACAAATCTCCACAAATTCCCACAAAATACATGAAAAATCCCTCAAGATCCCTAAATCGCCTCAATATCCCACAAAATCCCACAAAAATCACACAAAACCTCCACAAGTTTCCACAAAATCTAAGAAAAATCCCTGAAAATTCTTCAAGTCTCCTCAAAACCACAAAAAGTCCTTCAAAAAGGCCTACCAAATTCCAGAAATATCTTGCAGAATTCCCTAAATCTTCTCAAAACTCTACCAAATTCCAGAAAAATCCCACCAAATCTCCACAAATTCCCACAGAATACATGAAAAATCCCTGATAATTCTTCAGTTCTCTACAGAATCTCACCAAATTCCAGAAAAGTCCCTCAAAGTTCCACAAATATTCCACAAAATCTCCCCAGTATCCAACAAAATTCCTGGAAAAATCACACAAAATTCCCTAAATCTTCTCAAAATACGGCTAAAATCCACAAAAATCCCACCGAATCTCCACAAATTCCCACAGAATACATGAAAAATCCCTCAAGATCCCTAAATCGCCTCAATATCCCACAAAATCACACAAAAATCCCACCAAGCCTCCACAAGTTTCCACAAAATCTAAGAAAAATTCCTCAAAATTCTTCAAGTCTCCTCAAAACCACAAAACGTCCTTCAAAAAGGCCTACCAAATTCCAGAAATATCTTGCAGAATTCCCTAAATCTTCTCAAAACTCTACCAAATTCCAGAAAAATCCCACCAAATCTCCACAAATTCCCACAGGATACATGAAAAATCCCTGATAATTCTTCAGTTCTCTATAGAATCTCACCAAATTCCAGAAGAGTCCCTCAAAGTTCCACAAACATTCCACAAAATCTCCCCAGTATCCAATAAAATTCCAGGAAAAATCCCACAAAATTCCCTAAATCTTCCCAAAACACGACCAAATTCTAGAAAAATATCCCACCAAATCTCCACAAATTCCCACAAAATACATGTAAATTCCCTCAAGATGCCTAAATCGCCTCAATATCCCACAAAAATCCACAAAAATCCCACCAAATCTCCACAAATTCCCACAGAATACATGAAAAATCCCTGATAATTCGTCAGTTCTCTACAGAATCTCACCAAATTCCAGAAAAGTCCCTCAAAGTTCCACAAACATCCCACAAAATCTCCCCAGTATCCAACAAAATTCCAGGAAAAATCCCACAAAATTCCCTAAATCTTCCCAAAACACGACCAAATTCTAGAAAAATATCCCAACAAATCTCCACAAATTCCCACAAAATACATGAAAAATCCCTCAAGATCCCTAAATCGCCTCAATATCCCACAAAATCCCACAAAAATCACACAAAACCTCCACAAGTTTCCACAAAATCTAAGAAAAATCCCTGAAAATTCTTCAAGTCTCCTCAAAACCACAAAAAGTCCTTCAAAAAGGCCTACCAAATTCCAAAAAAATCTTACAGAATTCCCTAAATCTTCTCAAAACTCTACCAAATTCCAGAAAAATCTCACCAAATCTCCACAAATTCCCACAGACTACCTGAAAAATCCCTGATAATTCGTCAGTTCTCTACAGAATCTCACCAAATTCCAGAAGAGACCCTCAAAGTTCCACAAACATCCCACAAAATCTCCCCAGTATCCAACAAAATTCCAGGAAAAATCCCACAAAATTCCCTAAATCTTCTCAAAACATGACAAAATTCTAGAAAAATATCCCACCGAATCTCCACAAATTCCCACAGAATACATGAAAAATCCCTGATAATTCGTCAGTTCTCTACAGAATCTCACCAAATTCCAGAAAAGTCCCTCAAAGTTCCAGAAGCATCCCACAAAATCTCCCCAGTATCCAACAAAATTCCAGGAAAAATCCCACAAAATTCCCTAAATCTTCTCAAAACATGACCAAATTCTAGAAAAATATCCCACCAAATCTCCACAAATTCCCACAAAATACATGAAAAATCCCTCAAGATCCCTAAATCGCCTCAATATCCCACAAAATCCCACAAAAATCCCACAAAACCTCCACAGGTTTGTACAAAATCTAAGAAAAAATCCTCAAAATTCTTCAAGTCTCCTCAAAACCACACAAAGTCCTTGAAAAGGCCCACCAAATTCCAGTAAAATCCCACAGAATCTCCAACAATTCCCACAAAATCTAAAACAAATTCCTCAAAATCTTTCAAGTCTCCTCAGAATCCCACACAATTCCAGAAAAAACCCACAAAATTCCAGAGAAGTCCCACAAAACTCCCTAAATCATTTCAAAACCCTACCAATTCACAGGAATGTCCCACAAAATCTCCACCAATTCCCAGAACATCCCACAAAAATCTCACAAAAATCCCTAAATCTTCTGAAAACTCGACCAAATTCCAGAAACGCCCCATAAAATCAGCACAGTTTCCCACAAAATTCAAGAAAAAACACCACAAAATTCCCTAAATCTTTTCAAAATACCACAAAATTCTTGAAAAGGCCCACCAAATTCCAGAAACATCCCACAAAATGTCCTCAATACCCAACAAAATCCCAGAAAAATCACACAAAATTCCCTAAATCTTCTCAAAACACGGCCAAAATCCACAAAAATCCCACCAAATCTCCACAAATTCCCACAGAATACATGAAAAATCCCTGATAATTCATCAGTTCTCTACAGAATCTCACCAAATTCCAGAAAAGTCCCTCAAAGTTCCACAAATATTCCACAAAATCTCCCCAGTATCCAACAAAATTCCAGGAAAAATCACACAAAATTCCCTAAATCTTCTCAAAATACGGCTAAAATCCACAAAAATCCCACCGAATCTCCACAAATTCCCACAGAATACATGAAAAATCCCTCAAGATCCCTAAATCGCCTCAATATCCCACAAAATCACACAAAAATCCCACCAAGCCTCCACAAGTTTCCACAAAATCTAAGAAAAATTCCTCAAAATTCTTCAAGCCTCCTCAAAACCACAAAACGTCCTTCAAAAAAGCCTACCAAATTCCAGAAATATCTTGCAGAATTCCCTAAATCTTCTCAAAACTCTACCAAATTCCAGAAAAATCCCACCAAATCTCCACAAATTCCCACAGAATACATGAAAAATCCCTGATAATTCGTCAGTTCTCTACAGAATCTCACCAAATTCCAGAAAAGTCCCTCAAAGTTCCACAAACATCCCACAAAATCTCCCCAGTATCCAACAAAATTCCAGGAAAAATCCCACAAAATTCCCTAAATCTTCCCAAAACACGACCAAATTCTAGAAAAATATCCCAACAAATCTCCACAAATTCCCACAAAATACATGAAAAATCCCTCAAGATCCCTAAATCGCCTCAATATCCCACAAAATCCCACAAAAATCACACAAAACCTCCACAAGTTTCCACAAAATCTAAGAAAAATCCCTGAAAATTCTTCAAGTCTCCTCAAAACCACAAAAAGTCCTTCAAAAAGGCCTACCAAATTCCAGAAATATCTTGCAGAATTCCCTAAATCTTCTCAAAACTCTACCAAATTCCAGAAAAATCCCACCAAATCTCCACAAATTCCCACAGAATACATGAAAAATCCCTGATAATTCTTCAGTTCTCTACAGAATCTCACCAAATTCCAGAAAAGTCCCTCAAAGTTCCACAAATATTCCACAAAATCTCCCCAGTATCCAACAAAATTCCTGGAAAAATCACACAAAATTCCCTAAATCTTCTCAAAATACGGCTAAAATCCACAAAAATCCCACCGAATCTCCACAAATTCCCACAGAATACATGAAAAATCCCTCAAGATCCCTAAATCGCCTCAATATCCCACAAAATCACACAAAAATCCCACCAAGCCTCCACAAGTTTCCACAAAATCTAAGAAAAATTCCTCAAAATTCTTCAAGTCTCCTCAAAACCACAAAACGTCCTTCAAAAAGGCCTACCAAATTCCAGAAATATCTTGCAGAATTCCCTAAATCTTCTCAAAACTCTACCAAATTCCAGAAAAATCCCACCAAATCTCCACAAATTCCCACAGGATACATGAAAAATCCCTGATAATTCTTCAGTTCTCTATAGAATCTCACCAAATTCCAGAAGAGTCCCTCAAAGTTCCACAAACATTCCACAAAATCTCCCCAGTATCCAATAAAATTCCAGGAAAAATCCCACAAAATTCCCTAAATCTTCCCAAAACACGACCAAATTCTAGAAAAATATCCCACCAAATCTCCACAAATTCCCACAAAATACATGTAAATTCCCTCAAGATGCCTAAATCGCCTCAATATCCCACAAAAATCCACAAAAATCCCACCAAATCTCCACAAATTCCCACAGAATACATGAAAAATCCCTGATAATTCGTCAGTTCTCTACAGAATCTCACCAAATTCCAGAAAAGTCCCTCAAAGTTCCACAAACATCCCACAAAATCTCCCCAGTATCCAACAAAATTCCAGGAAAAATCCCACAAAATTCCCTAAATCTTCCCAAAACACGACCAAATTCTAGAAAAATATCCCAACAAATCTCCACAAATTCCCACAAAATACATGAAAAATCCCTCAAGATCCCTAAATCGCCTCAATATCCCACAAAATCCCACAAAAATCACACAAAACCTCCACAAGTTTCCACAAAATCTAAGAAAAATCCCTGAAAATTCTTCAAGTCTCCTCAAAACCACAAAAAGTCCTTCAAAAAGGCCTACCAAATTCCAAAAAAATCTTACAGAATTCCCTAAATCTTCTCAAAACTCTACCAAATTCCAGAAAAATCTCACCAAATCTCCACAAATTCCCACAGACTACCTGAAAAATCCCTGATAATTCGTCAGTTCTCTACAGAATCTCACCAAATTCCAGAAGAGACCCTCAAAGTTCCACAAACATCCCACAAAATCTCCCCAGTATCCAACAAAATTCCAGGAAAAATCCCACAAAATTCCCTAAATCTTCTCAAAACATGACAAAATTCTAGAAAAATATCCCACCGAATCTCCACAAATTCCCACAGAATACATGAAAAATCCCTGATAATTCGTCAGTTCTCTACAGAATCTCACCAAATTCCAGAAAAGTCCCTCAAAGTTCCAGAAGCATCCCACAAAATCTCCCCAGTATCCAACAAAATTCCAGGAAAAATCCCACAAAATTCCCTAAATCTTCTCAAAACATGACCAAATTCTAGAAAAATATCCCACCAAATCTCCACAAATTCCCACAAAATACATGAAAAATCCCTCAAGATCCCTAAATCGCCTCAATATCCCACAAAATCCCACAAAAATCCCACAAAACCTCCACAGGTTTGTACAAAATCTAAGAAAAAATCCTCAAAATTCTTCAAGTCTCCTCAAAACCACACAAAGTCCTTGAAAAGGCCCACCAAATTCCAGTAAAATCCCACAGAATCTCCAACAATTCCCACAAAATCTAAAAAAAATTCCTCAAAATCTTTCAAGTCTCCTCAGAATCCCACACAATTCCAGAAAAAACCCACAAAATTCCAGAGAAGTCCCACAAAACTCCCTAAATCATTTCAAAACCCTACCAATTCACAGGAATGTCCCACAAAATCTCCACCAATTCCCAGAACATCCCACAAAAATCTCACAAAAATCCCTAAATCTTCTGAAAACTCGACCAAATTCCAGAAACGCCCCATAAAATCAGCACAGTTTCCCACAAAATTCAAGAAAAAACACCACAAAATTCCCTAAATCTTTTCAAAATACCACAAAATTCTTGAAAAGGCCCACCAAATTCCAGAAACATCCCACAAAATGTCCTCAATACCCAACAAAATCCCAGAAAAATCACACAAAATTCCCTAAATCTTCTCAAAACACGGCCAAAATCCACAAAAATCCCACCAAATCTCCACAAATTCCCACAGAATACATGAAAAATCCCTGATAATTCGTCAGTTCTCTACAGAATCTCACCAAATTCCAGAAAAGTCCCTCAAAGTTCCACAAACATCCCACAAAATCTCCCCAGTATCCAACAAAATTCCAGGAAAAATCCCACAAAATTCCCTAAATCTTCCCAAAACACGACCAAATTCTAGAAAAATATCCCAACAAATCTCCACAAATTCCCACAGAATACATGAAAAATCCCTCAAGATCCCTAAATCGCCTCAATATCCCACAAAATCCCACAAAAATCACACAAAACCTCCACAAGTTTCCACAAAATCTAAGAAAAATCCCTGAAAATTCTTCAAGTCTCCTCAAAACCACACAAAGTCCTTGAAAAGGCCCACCAAATTCCAGAAAAATCTTACAAAATTCCTTAAATCTTCTCAAAACTCTACCAAATTCCAGAAAAATCCCACCAAATCTCCACAAATTCCCACAGGATACATGAAAAATCCCTGATAATTCTTCAGTTCTCTATAGAATCTCACCAAATTCCAGAAGAGTCCCTCAAAGTTCCACAAACATTCCACAAAATCTCCCCAGTATCCAATAAAATTCCAGGAAAAATCCCACAAAATTCCCTAAATCTTCCCAAAACACGACCAAATTCTAGAAAAATATCCCACCAAATCTCCACAAATTCCCACAAAATACATGTAAATTCCCTCAAGATGCCTAAATCGCCTCAATATCCCACAAAATTCCACAAAAATCCCACAAAACCTCCACAAGTTTCCACAGAATCTAAGAAAAATTCCTCAAAATTCTTCAAGTCTCCTCAAAAACCACAAAAAGTCCTTCAAAAAGGCCTACCAAATTCCAGAAATATCTTGCAGAATTCCCTAAATCTTCTCAAAACTCTACCAAGTTCCAGAAAAATCCCACCAAATCTCCACAAATTCCCACAAAATACATGAAAAATCCCTCAAGATCCCTAAATCGCCTCAATATCCCACAAAATTCCACAAAAATCCCACAAAACCTCCACAAGTTTCCACAGAATCTAAGAAAAATTCCTCAAAATTCTTCAAGTCTCCTCAAAACCACACAAAGTCCTTCAAAGAGGCCCACCAAATTCCAAAAAAATCTTACAGAATTCCCTAAATCTTCTCAAAACTCTACCAAATTCCAGAAAAATCTCACCAAATCTCCACAAATTCCCACAGACTACCTGAAAAATCCCTGATAATTCGTCAGTTCTCTACAGAATCTCACCAAATTCCAGAAGAGACCCTCAAAGTTCCACAAACATCCCACAAAATCTCCCCAGTATCCAACAAAATTCCAGGAAAAATCCCACAAAATTCCCTAAATCTTCTCAAAACATGACAAAATTCTAGAAAAATATCCCACCGAATCTCCACAAATTCCCACAGAATACATGAAAAATCCCTGATAATTCGTCAGTTCTCTACAGAATCTCACCAAATTCCAGAAAAGTCCCTCAAAGTTCCAGAAGCATCCCACAAAATCTCCCCAGTATCCAACAAAATTCCAGGAAAAATCCCACAAAATTCCCTAAATCTTCTCAAAACATGACCAAATTCTAGAAAAATATCCCACCAAATCTCCACAAAATCCCACTAAATACATGAAAAATCCCTCAAGATCCCTAAATCGCCTCAATATCCCACAAAATCCCACAAAAATCACACAAAACCTCCACAGGTTTGTACAAAATCTAAGAAAAAATCCTCAAAATTCTTCAAGTCTCCTCAAAACCACACAAAGTCCTTGAAAAGGCCCACCAAATTCCAGTAAAATCCCACAGAATCTCCAACAATTCCCACAAAATCTAAAACAAATTCCTCAAAATTTTTCAAGTCTCCTCAGAATCCCACACAATTCCAGAAAAAACCCACAAAATTCCAGAGAAGTCCCACAAAACTCCCTAAATCATTTCAAAACCCTACCAATTCACAGGAATGTCCCACAAAATCTCCACCAATTCCCAGAACATCCCACAAAAATCTCACAAAAATCCCTAAATCTTCTGAAAACTCGACCGAATTCCAGAAACGCCCCATAAAATCAGCACAGATTCCCACAAAATTCATGAAAAAACACCACAAAATTCCCAAAATCTTTTCAAAATACCACAAAATTCTTGAAAAGGCCCACCAAATTCCAGAAACATCCCACAAAATGTCCTCAATACCCAACAAAATCCCAGAAAAATCCCACAAAATTCCCTAAATCTTCTCAAAACACGGTCAAAATCCACAAAAATCACACCAAATCTCCACAAATTCCCACAGAATACATGAAAAATCCCTGATAATTCGTCAGTTCTCTACAGAATCTCACCAAATTCCAGAAAAGTCCCTCGAAGTTCCAGAAATGACCCACAAAATCTCCCCAGTATCCAATAAAATTCCAGGAAAAATCCCACAAAATTCCCTAAATCTTCCCAAAACACGACCAAATTCTAGAAAAATATCCCACCAAATCTCCACAAATTCCCACAAAATACATGAAAAATCCCTCAAGATCCCTAAATCGCCTCAATATCCCACAAAATCCCACAAAAATCCCAAAAACTTACACAAGTTTCCACAGAATCTAAGAAAAATTCCTCAAAATTCTTCAAGTCTCCTCAAAACCACAAAAAGTCCTTCAAAAAGGCCTACCAAATTCCAGAAATATCTTGCAGAATTCCCTAAATCTTCTCAAAACTCTACCAAATTCCAGAAAAATCCGACCAAATCTCCACAAATTCCCACAGAATACATGAAAAATCCCTGATAATTCATCAGTTCTCTACAGAATCTCACCAAATTCCAGAAAAGTCCCTCAAAGTTCCACAAATATTCCACAAAATCTCCCCAGTATCCAACAAAATTCCAGGAAAAATCACACAAAATTCCCTAAATCTTCTCAAAATACGGCTAAAATCCACAAAAATCCCACCGAATCTCCACAAATTCCCACAGAATACATGAAAAATCCCTCAAGATCCCTAAATCGCCTCAATATCCCACAAAATCACACAAAAATCCCACCAAGCCTCCACAAGTTTCCACAAAATCTAAGAAAAATTCCTCAAAATTCTTCAAGCCTCCTCAAAACCACAAAACGTCCTTCAAAAAAGCCTACCAAATTCCAGAAATATCTTGCAGAATTCCCTAAATCTTCTCAAAACTCTACCAAATTCCAGAAAAATCCCACCAAATCTCCACAAATTCCCACAGAATACATGAAAAATCCCTGATAATTCGTCAGTTCTCTACAGAATCTCACCAAATTCCAGAAAAGTCCCTCAAAGTTCCACAAACATTCCACAAAATCTCCCCAGTATCCAATAAAATTCCAGAAAAAATCCCACAAAATTCCCTAAATCTTCCCAAAACATGACCAAATTCTAGAAAAATATCCCACCAAATCTCCACAAAATCCCACTAAATACATGAAAAATCCCTCAAGATCCCTATATCGCCTCAATATCCCACAAAATCCCACAAAAATCACACAAAACCTCCACAAGTTTTCACAAAATATAAAAACAAATCCTTAAAATTCTTCAAGTCTCCTCAAAACCACACAAAGTCCTTGAAAAGGCCCACCAAATTCCAGTAAAATCCCACAGAATCTCCAACAATTCCCACAAAATCTAAAAAAAATTCTTCAAAATTCTTCAAGTCTCCTCAGAATCCCACACAATTCCAGAAAAAACCCACAAAATTCCAGAGAAGTCCCACAAAACTCCCTAAATCATTTCAAAACCCTACCAATTCACAGGAATGTCCCACAAAATCTCCACCAATTCCCAGAACATCCCACAAAAATCTCACAAAAATCCCTAAATCTTCTGAAAACTCGACCAAATTCCAGAAACGCCCCATAAAATCAGCACAGTTTCCCACAAAATTCAAGAAAAAACACCACAAAATTCCCTAAATCTTTTCAAAATACCACAAAATTCTTGAAAAGGCCCACCAAATTCCAGAAACATCCCACAAAATGTCCTCAATACCCAACAAAATCCCAGAAAAATCACACAAAATTCCCTAAATCTTCTCAAAACACGGCCAAAATCCACAAAAATCCCACCAAATCTCCACAAATTCCCACAGAATACATGAAAAATCCCTGATAATTCGTCAGTTCTCTACAGAATCTCACCAAATTCCAGAAAAGTCCCTCAAAGTTCCACAAACATCCCACAAAATCTCCCCAGTATCCAACAAAATTCCAGGAAAAATCCCACAAAATTCCCTAAATCTTCCCAAAACACGACCAAATTCTAGAAAAATATCCCAACAAATCTCCACAAATTCCCACAAAATACATGAAAAATCCCTCAAGATCCCTAAATCGCCTCAATATCCCACAAAATCCCACAAAAATCACACAAAACCTCCACAAGTTTCCACAAAATCTAAGAAAAATCCCTGAAAATTCTTCAAGTCTCCTCAAAACCACAAAAAGTCCTTCAAAAAGGCCTACCAAATTCCAGAAATATCTTGCAGAATTCCCTAAATCTTCTCAAAACTCTACCAAATTCCAGAAAAATCCCACCAAATCTCCACAAATTCCCACAGAATACATGAAAAATCCCTGATAATTCTTCAGTTCTCTACAGAATCTCACCAAATTCCAGAAAAGTCCCTCAAAGTTCCACAAATATTCCACAAAATCTCCCCAGTATCCAACAAAATTCCAGGAAAAATCACACAAAATTCCCTAAATCTTCTCAAAATACGGCTAAAATCCACAAAAATCCCACCGAATCTCCACAAATTCCCACAGAATACATGAAAAATCCCTCAAGATCCCTAAATCGCCTCAATATCCCACAAAATCACACAAAAATCCCACCAAGCCTCCACAAGTTTCCACAAAATCTAAGAAAAATTCCTCAAAATTCTTCAAGCCTCCTCAAAACCACAAAACGTCCTTCAAAAAAGCCTACCAAATTCCAGAAATATCTTGCAGAATTCCCTAAATCTTCTCAAAACTCTACCAAATTCCAGAAAAATCCCACCAAATCTCCACAAATTCCCACAGAATACATGAAAAATCCCTGATAATTCGTCAGTTCTCTACAGAATCTCACCAAATTCCAGAAAAGTCCCTCGAAGTTCCAGAAATGACCCACAAAATCTCCCCAGTATCCAATAAAATTCCAGGAAAAATCCCACAAAATTCCCTAAATCTTCCCAAAACACGACCAAATTCTAGAAAAATATCCCACCAAATCTCCACAAATTCCCACAAAATACATGAAAAATCCCTCAAGATCCCTAAATCGCCTCAATATCCCACAAAATCCCACAAAAATCCCAAAAACTTACACAAGTTTCCACAGAATCTAAGAAAAATTCCTCAAAATTCTTCAAGTCTCCTCAAAACCACAAAAAGTCCTTCAAAAAGGCCTACCAAATTCCAGAAATATCTTGCAGAATTCCCTAAATCTTCTCAAAACTCTACCAAGTTCCAGAAAAATCCCACCAAATCTCCACAAATTCCCACAAAATACATGAAAAATCCCTCAAGATCCCTAAATCGCCTCAATATCCCACAAAATTCCACAAAAATCCCACAAAACCTCCACAAGTTTCCACAGAATCTAAGAAAAATTCCTCAAAATTCTTCAAGTCTCCTCAAAACCACACAAAGTCCTTCAAAGAGGCCCACCAAATTCCAAAAAAATCTTACAGAATTCCCTAAATCTTCTCAAAACTCTACCAAATTCCAGAAAAATCTCACCAAATCTCCACAAATTCCCACAGACTACATGAAAAATCCCTGATAATTCGTCAGTTCTCTACAGAATCTCACCAAATTCCAGAAGAGACCCTCAAAGTTCCACAAACATCCCACAAAATCTCCCCAGTATCCAACAAAATTCCAGGAAAAATCCCACAAAATTCCCTAAATCTTCTCAAAACATGACAAAATTCTAGAAAAATATCCCACCGAATCTCCACAAATTCCCACAGAATACATGAAAAATCCCTGATAATTCGTCAGTTCTCTACAGAATCTCACCAAATTCCAGAAAAGTCCCTCAAAGTTCCACAAACATTCCACAAAATCTCCCCAGTATCCAATAAAATTCCAGAAAAAATCCCACAAAATTCCCTAAATCTTCCCAAAACATGACCAAATTCTAGAAAAATATCCCACCAAATCTCCACAAAATCCCACAAAATACATGAAAAATCCCTCAAGATCCCTAAATCGCCTCAATATCCCACAAAATCCCACAAAAATCACACAAAACCTCCACAAGTTTTCACAAAATATAAAAACAAATCCTTAAAATTCTTCAAGTCTCCTCAAAACCACACAAAGTCCTTGAAAAGGCCCACCAAATTCCAGTAAAATCCCACAGAATCTCCAACAATTCCCACAAAATCTAAAAAAAATTCCTCAAAATTCTTCAAGTCTCCTCAGAATCCCACACAATTCCAGAAAAAACCCACAAAATTCCAGAGAAGTCCCACAAAACTCCCTAAATCATTTCAAAACCCTACCAATTCACAGGAATGTCCCACAAAATCTCCACCAATTCCCAGAACATCCCACAAAAATCTCACAAAAATCCCTAAATCTTCTGAAAACTCGACCAAATTCCAGAAACGCCCCATAAAATCAGCACAGTTTCCCACAAAATTCAAGAAAAAACACCACAAAATTCCCAAAATCTTTTCAAAATACCACAAAATTCTTGAAAAGCCCCACCAAATTCCAGAAACATCCCACAAAATGTCCTCAATACCCAACAAAATCCCAGAAAAATCACACAAAATTCCCTAAATCTTCTCAAAACACGGCCAAAATCCACAAAAATCCCACCAAATCTCCACAAATTCCCACAGAATACATGAAAAATCCCTGATAATTCGTCAGTTCTCTACAGAATCTCACCAAATTCCAGAAAAGTCCCTCAAAGTTCCACAAACATCCCACAAAATCTCCCCAGTATCCAACAAAATTCCAGGAAAAATCCCACAAAATTCCCTAAATCTTCCCAAAACACGACCAAATTCTAGAAAAATATCCCAACAAATCTCCACAAATTCCCACAAAATACATGAAAAATCCCTCAAGATCCCTAAATCGCCTCAATATCCCACAAAATCCCACAAAAATCCCACAAAACCTCCACAAGTTTCCACAAAATCTAAGAAAAATCCCTGAAAATTCTTCAAGTCTCCTCAAAACCACAAAAAGTCCTTCAAAAAGGCCTACCAAATTCCAGAAATATCTTGCAGAATTCCCTAAATCTTCTCAAAACTCTACCAAATTCCAGAAAAATCCCACCAAATCTCCACAAATTCCCACAGAATACATGAAAAATCCCTGATAATTCTTCAGTTCTCTACAGAATCTCACCAAATTCCAGAAAAGTCCCTCAAAGTTCCACAAATATTCCACAAAATCTCCCCAGTATCCAACAAAATTCCTGGAAAAATCACACAAAATTCCCTAAATCTTCTCAAAATACGGCTAAAATCCACAAAAATCCCACCGAATCTCCACAAATTCCCACAGAATACATGAAAAATCCCTCAAGATCCCTAAATCGCCTCAATATCCCACAAAATCACACAAAAATCCCACCAAGCCTCCACAAGTTTCCACAAAATCTAAGAAAAATTCCTCAAAATTCTTCAAGCCTCCTCAAAACCACAAAACGTCCTTCAAAAAAGCCTACCAAATTCCAGAAATATCTTGCAGAATTCCCTAAATCTTCTCAAAACTCTACCAAATTCCAGAAAAATCCCACCAAATCTCCACAAATTCCCACAGAATACATGAAAAATCCCTGATAATTCGTCAGTTCTCTACAGAATCTCACCAAATTCCAGAAAAGTCCCTCAAAGTTCCACAAACATTCCACAAAATCTCCCCAGTATCCAATAAAATTCCAGGAAAAATCCCACAAAATTCCCTAAATCTTCCCAAAACACGACCAAATTCTAGAAAAATATCCCACCAAATCTCCACAAATTCCCACAAAATACATGAAAAATCCCTCAAGATCCCTAAATCGCCTCAATATCCCACAAAATTCCACAAAAATCCCACAAAACCTCCACAAGTTTCCACAGAATCTAAGAAAAATTCCTCAAAATTCTTCAAGTCTCCTCAAAACCACACAAAGTCCTTCAAAGAGGCCCACCAAATTCCAAAAAAATCTTACAGAATTCCCTAAATCTTCTCAAAACTCTACCAAATTCCAGAAAAATCTCACCAAATCTCCACAAATTCCCACAGACTACATGAAAAATCCCTGATAATTCGTCAGTTCTCTACAGAATCTCACCAAATTCCAGAAGAGACCCTCAAAGTTCCACAAACATCCCACAAAATCTCCCCAGTATCCAACAAAATTCCAGGAAAAATCCCACAAAATTCCCTAAATCTTCTCAAAACATGACAAAATTCTAGAAAAATATCCCACCGAATCTCCACAAATTCCCACAGAATACATGAAAAATCCCTGATAATTCGTCAGTTCTCTACAGAATCTCACCAAATTCCAGAAAAGTCCCTCAAAGTTCCACAAACATTCCACAAAATCTCCCCAGTATCCAATAAAATTCCAGAAAAAATCCCACAAAATTCCCTAAATCTTCCCAAAACATGACCAAATTCTAGAAAAATATCCCACCAAATCTCCACAAAATCCCACAAAATACATGAAAAATCCCTCAAGATCCCTAAATCGCCTCAATATCCCACAAAATCCCACAAAAATCACACAAAACCTCCACAAGTTTTCACAAAATATAAAAACAAATCCTTAAAATTCTTCAAGTCTCCTCAAAACCACACAAAGTCCTTGAAAAGGCCCACCAAATTCCAGTAAAATCCCACAGAATCTCCAACAATTCCCACAAAATCTAAAAAAAATTCCTCAAAATTCTTCAAGTCTCCTCAGAATCCCACACAATTCCAGAAAAAACCCACAAAATTCCAGAGAAGTCCCACAAAACTCCCTAAATCATTTCAAAACCCTACCAATTCACAGGAATGTCCCACAAAATCTCCACCAATTCCCAGAACATCCCACAAAAATCTCACAAAAATCCCTAAATCTTCTGAAAACTCGACCAAATTCCAGAAACGCCCCATAAAATCAGCACAGTTTCCCACAAAATTCAAGAAAAAACACCACAAAATTCCCAAAATCTTTTCAAAATACCACAAAATTCTTGAAAAGCCCCACCAAATTCCAGAAACATCCCACAAAATGTCCTCAATACCCAACAAAATCCCAGAAAAATCCCACAAAATTCCCTAAATCTTCTCAAAACACGGCCAAAATCCACAAAAATCCCACCAAATCTCCACAAATTCCCACAGAATACATGAAAAATCCCTGATAATTCGTCAGTTCTCTACAGAATCTCACCAAATTCCAGAAAAGTCCCTCAAAGTTCCACAAACATCCCACAAAATCTCCCCAGTATCCAACAAAATTCCAGGAAAAATCCCACAAAATTCCCTAAATCTTCCCAAAACACGACCAAATTCTAGAAAAATATCCCAACAAATCTCCACAAATTCCCACAAAATACATGAAAAATCCCTCAAGATCCCTAAATCGCCTCAATATCCCACAAAATCCCACAAAAATCCCACAAAACCTCCACAAGTTTCCACAAAATCTAAGAAAAATCCCTGAAAATTCTTCAAGTCTCCTCAAAACCACAAAAAGTCCTTCAAAAAGGCCTACCAAATTCCAGAAATATCTTGCAGAATTCCCTAAATCTTCTCAAAACTCTACCAAATTCCAGAAAAATCCCACCAAATCTCCACAAATTCCCACAGAATACATGAAAAATCCCTGATAATTCTTCAGTTCTCTACAGAATCTCACCAAATTCCAGAAAAGTCCCTCAAAGTTCCACAAATATTCCACAAAATCTCCCCAGTATCCAACAAAATTCCTGGAAAAATCACACAAAATTCCCTAAATCTTCTCAAAATACGGCTAAAATCCACAAAAATCCCACCGAATCTCCACAAATTCCCACAGAATACATGAAAAATCCCTCAAGATCCCTAAATCGCCTCAATATCCCACAAAATCACACAAAAATCCCACCAAGCCTCCACAAGTTTCCACAAAATCTAAGAAAAATTCCTCAAAATTCTTCAAGCCTCCTCAAAACCACAAAACGTCCTTCAAAAAAGCCTACCAAATTCCAGAAATATCTTGCAGAATTCCCTAAATCTTCTCAAAACTCTACCAAATTCCAGAAAAATCCCACCAAATCTCCACAAATTCCCACAGAATACATGAAAAATCCCTGATAATTCGTCAGTTCTCTACAGAATCTCACCAAATTCCAGAAAAGTCCCTCAAAGTTCCACAAACATTCCACAAAATCTCCCCAGTATCCAATAAAATTCCAGGAAAAATCCCACAAAATTCCCTAAATCTTCCCAAAACACGACCAAATTCTAGAAAAATATCCCACCAAATCTCCACAAATTCCCACAAAATACATGAAAAATCCCTCAAGATCCCTAAATCGCCTCAATATCCCACAAAATCCCACAAAAATCCCAAAAACTTACACAAGTTTCCACAGAATCTAAGAAAAATTCCTCAAAATTCTTCAAGTCTCCTCAAAACCACAAAAAGTCCTTCAAAAAGGCCTACCAAATTCCAGAAATATCTTGCAGAATTCCCTAAATCTTCTCAAAACTCTACCAAGTTCCAGAAAAATCCCACCAAATCTCCACAAATTCCCACAAAATACATGAAAAATCCCTCAAGATCCCTAAATCGCCTCAATATCCCACAAAATTCCACAAAAATCCCACAAAACCTCCACAAGTTTCCACAGAATCTAAGAAAAATTCCTCAAAATTCTTCAAGTCTCCTCAAAACCACACAAAGTCCTTCAAAGAGGCCCACCAAATTCCAAAAAAATCTTACAGAATTCCCTAAATCTTCTCAAAACTCTACCAAATTCCAGAAAAATCTCACCAAATCTCCACAAATTCCCACAGACTACATGAAAAATCCCTGATAATTCGTCAGTTCTCTACAGAATCTCACCAAATTCCAGAAGAGACCCTCAAAGTTCCACAAACATCCCACAAAATCTCCCCAGTATCCAACAAAATTCCAGGAAAAATCCCACAAAATTCCCTAAATCTTCTCAAAACATGACAAAATTCTAGAAAAATATCCCACCGAATCTCCACAAATTCCCACAGAATACATGAAAAATCCCTGATAATTCGTCAGTTCTCTACAGAATCTCACCAAATTCCAGAAAAGTCCCTCAAAGTTCCACAAACATTCCACAAAATCTCCCCAGTATCCAATAAAATTCCAGAAAAAATCCCACAAAATTCCCTAAATCTTCCCAAAACATGACCAAATTCTAGAAAAATATCCCACCAAATCTCCACAAAATCCCACAAAATACATGAAAAATCCCTCAAGATCCCTAAATCGCCTCAATATCCCACAAAATCCCACAAAAATCACACAAAACCTCCACAAGTTTTCACAAAATATAAAAACAAATCCTTAAAATTCTTCAAGTCTCCTCAAAACCACACAAAGTCCTTGAAAAGGCCCACCAAATTCCAGTAAAATCCCACAGAATCTCCAACAATTCCCACAAAATCTAAAAAAAATTCCTCAAAATTCTTCAAGTCTCCTCAGAATCCCACACAATTCCAGAAAAAACCCACAAAATTCCAGAGAAGTCCCACAAAACTCCCTAAATCATTTCAAAACCCTACCAATTCACAGGAATGTCCCACAAAATCTCCACCAATTCCCAGAACATCCCACAAAAATCTCACAAAAATCCCTAAATCTTCTGAAAACTCGACCAAATTCCAGAAACGCCCCATAAAATCAGCACAGTTTCCCACAAAATTCAAGAAAAAACACCACAAAATTCCCTAAATCTTTTCAAAATACCACAAAATTCTTGAAAAGGCCCACCAAATTCCAGAAACATCCCACAAAATGTCCTCAATACCCAACAAAATCCCAGAAAAATCACACAAAATTCCCTAAATCTTCTCAAAACACGGCCAAAATCCACAAAAATCCCACCAAATCTCCACAAATTCCCACAGAATACATGAAAAATCCCTGATAATTCGTCAGTTCTCTACAGAATCTCACCAAATTCCAGAAAAGTCCCTCAAAGTTCCACAAACATCCCACAAAATCTCCCCAGTATCCAACAAAATTCCAGGAAAAATCCCACAAAATTCCCTAAATCTTCCCAAAACACGACCAAATTCTAGAAAAATATCCCAACAAATCTCCACAAATTCCCACAGAATACATGAAAAATCCCTCAAGATCCCTAAATTGCCTCAATATCCCACAAAATCCCACAAAAATCACACAAAACCTCCACAAGTTTCCACAAAATCTAAGAAAAATCCCTGAAAATTCTTCAAGTCTCCTCAAAACCACACAAAGTCCTTGAAAAGGCCCACCAAATTCCAGAAAAATCTTACAAAATTCCCTAAATCTTCTCAAAACTCTACCAAATTCCAGAAAAATCCCACCAAATCTCCACAAATTCCCACAGGATACATGAAAAATCCCTGATAATTCTTCAGTTCTCTATAGAATCTCACCAAATTCCAGAAGAGTCCCTCAAAGTTCCACAAACATTCCACAAAATCTCCCCAGTATCCAATAAAATTCCAGGAAAAATCCCACAAAATTCCCTAAATCTTCCCAAAACACGACCAAATTCTAGAAAAATATCCCACCAAATCTCCACAAATTCCCACAAAATACATGTAAATTCCCTCAAGATGCCTAAATCGCCTCAATATCCCACAAAATTCCACAAAAATCCCACAAAACCTCCACAAGTTTCCACAGAATCTAAGAAAAATTCCTCAAAATTCTTCAAGTCTCCTCAAAACCACAAAAAGTCCTTCAAAAAGGCCTACCAAATTCCAGAAATATCTTGCAGAATTCCCTAAATCTTCTCAAAACTCTACCAAGTTCCAGAAAAATCCCACCAAATCTCCACAAATTCCCACAAAATACATGAAAAATCCCTCAAGATCCCTAAATCGCCTCAATATCCCACAAAATTCCACAAACATCCCACAAAACCTCCACAAGTTTCCACAGAATCTAAGAAAAATTCCTCAAAATTCTTCAAGTCTCCTCAAAACCACACAAAGTCCTTCAAAGAGGCCCACCAAATTCCAAAAAAATCTTACAGAATTCCCTAAATCTTCTCAAAACTCTACCAAATTCCAGAAAAATCTCACCAAATCTCCACAAATTCCCACAGACTACCTGAAAAATCCCTGATAATTCGTCAGTTCTCTACAGAATCTCACCAAATTCCAGAAGAGACCCTCAAAGTTCCACAAACATCCCACAAAATCTCCCCAGTATCCAACAAAATTCCAGGAAAAATCCCACAAAATTCCCTAAATCTTCTCAAAACATGACAAAATTCTAGAAAAATATCCCACCGAATCTCCACAAATTCCCACAGAATACATGAAAAATCCCTGATAATTCGTCAGTTCTCTACAGAATCTCACCAAATTCCAGAAAAGTCCCTCAAAGTTCCAGAAGCATCCCACAAAATCTCCCCAGTATCCAACAAAATTCCAGGAAAAATCCCACAAAATTCCCTAAATCTTCTCAAAACATGACCAAATTCTAGAAAAATATCCCACCAAATCTCCACAAATTCCCACAAAATACATGAAAAATCCCTCAAGATCCCTAAATCGCCTCAATATCCCACAAAATCCCACAAAAATCACACAAAACCTCCACAGGTTTGTACAAAATCTAAGAAAAAATCCTCAAAATTCTTCAAGTCTCCTCAAAACCACACAAAGTCCTTGAAAAGGCCCACCAAATTCCAGTAAAATCCCACAGAATCTCCAACAATTCCCACAAAATCTAAAACAAATTCCTCAAAATTTTTCAAGTCTCCTCAGAATCCCACACAATTCCAGAAAAAACCCACAAAATTCCAGAGAAGTCCCACAAAACTCCCTAAATCATTTCAAAACCCTACCAATTCACAGGAATGTCCCACAAAATCTCCACCAATTCCCAGAACATCCCACAAAAATCTCACAAAAATCCCTAAATCTTCTGAAAACTCGACCGAATTCCAGAAACGCCCCATAAAATCAGCACAGATTCCCACAAAATTCATGAAAAAACACCACAAAATTCCCAAAATCTTTTCAAAATACCACAAAATTCTTGAAAAGGCCCACCAAATTCCAGAAACATCCCACAAAATGTCCTCAATACCCAACAAAATCCCAGAAAAATCCCACAAAATTCCCTAAATCTTCTCAAAACACGGTCAAAATCCACAAAAATCACACCAAATCTCCACAAATTCCCACAGAATACATGAAAAATCCCTGATAATTCGTCAGTTCTCTAAAGAATCTCACCAAATTCCAGAAAAGTCCCTCGAAGTTCCAGAAATGACCCACAAAATCTCCCCAGTATCCAATAAAATTCCAGGAAAAATCCCACAAAATTCCCTAAATCTTCCCAAAACACGACCAAATTCTAGAAAAATATCCCACCAAATCTCCACAAATTCCCACAAAATACATGAAAAATCCCTCAAGATCCCTAAATCGCCTCAATATCCCACAAAATTCCACAAAAATCCCACCAAGCCTCCACAAGTTTCCACAAAATCTAAGAAAAATTCCTCAAAATTCTTCAAGTCTCCTCAAAACCACAAAACGTCCTTCAAAAAGGCCTACCAAATTCCAGAAATATCTTGCAGAATTCCCTAAATCTTCTCAAAACTCTACCAAATTCCAGAAAAATCCCACCAAATCTCCACAAATTCCCACAGAATACATGAAAAATCCCTGATAATTCGTCAGTTCTCTACAGAATCTCACCAAATTCCAGAAAAGTCCCTCAAAGTTCCACAAACATTCCACAAAATCTCCCCAGTATCCAATAAAATTCCAGAAAAAATCCCACAAAATTCCCTAAATCTTCCCAAAACATGACCAAATTCTAGAAAAATATCCCACCAAATCTCCACAAAATCCCACTAAATACATGAAAAATCCCTCAAGATCCCTAAATCGCCTCAATATCCCACAAAATCCCACAAAAATCACACAAAACCTCCACAAGTTTTCACAAAATATAAAAACAAATCCTTAAAATTCTTCAAGTCTCCTCAAAACCACACAAAGTCCTTGAAAAGGCCCACCAAATTCCAGTAAAATCCCACAGAATCTCCAACAATTCCCACAAAATCTAAAACAAATTCCTCAAAATTCTTCAAGTCTCCTCAGAATCCCACACAATTCCAGAAAAAACCCACAAAATTCCAGAGAAGTCCCACAAAACTCCCTAAATCATTTCAAAACCCTACCAATTCACAGGAATGTCCCACAAAATCTCCACCAATTCCCAGAACATCCCACAAAAATCTCACAAAAATCCCTAAATCTTCTGAAAACTCGACCAAATTCCAGAAACGCCCCATAAAATCAGCACAGTTTCCCACAAAATTCAAGAAAAAACACCACAAAATTCCCTAAATCTTTTCAAAATACCACAAAATTCTTGAAAAGGCCCACCAAATTCCAGAAACATCCCACAAAATGTCCTCAATACCCAACAAAATCCCAGAAAAATCACACAAAATTCCCTAAATCTTCTCAAAACACGGCCAAAATCCACAAAAATCCCACCAAATCTCCACAAATTCCCACAGAATACATGAAAAATCCCTGATAATTCGTCAGTTCTCTACAGAATCTCACCAAATTCCAGAAAAGTCCCTCAAAGTTCCACAAACATCCCACAAAATCTCCCCAGTATCCAACAAAATTCCAGGAAAAATCCCACAAAATTCCCTAAATCTTCCCAAAACACGACCAAATTCTAGAAAAATATCCCAACAAATCTCCACAAATTCCCACAGAATACATGAAAAATCCCTCAAGATCCCTAAATTGCCTCAATATCCCACAAAATCCCACAAAAATCACACAAAACCTCCACAAGTTTCCACAAAATCTAAGAAAAATCCCTGAAAATTCTTCAAGTCTCCTCAAAACCACACAAAGTCCTTGAAAAGGCCCACCAAATTCCAGAAAAATCTTACAAAATTCCCTAAATCTTCTCAAAACTCTACCAAATTCCAGAAAAATCCCACCAAATCTCCACAAATTCCCACAGGATACATGAAAAATCCCTGATAATTCTTCAGTTCTCTATAGAATCTCACCAAATTCCAGAAGAGTCCCTCAAAGTTCCACAAACATTCCACAAAATCTCCCCAGTATCCAATAAAATTCCAGGAAAAATCCCACAAAATTCCCTAAATCTTCCCAAAACACGACCAAATTCTAGAAAAATATCCCAACAAATCTCCACAAATTCCCACAAAATACATGTAAATTCCCTCAAGATGCCTAAATCGCCTCAATATCCCACAAAAATCCACAAAAATCCCACCAAATCTCCACAAATTCCCACAGAATACATGAAAAATCCCTGATAATTCGTCAGTTCTCTACAGAATCTCACCAAATTCCAGAAAAGTCCCTCAAAGTTCCACAAACATCCCACAAAATCTCCCCAGTATCCAACAAAATTCCAGGAAAAATCCCACAAAATTCCCTAAATCTTCCCAAAACACGACCAAATTCTAGAAAAATATCCCAACAAATCTCCACAAATTCCCACAAAATACATGAAAAATCCCTCAAGATCCCTAAATCGCCTCAATATCCCACAAAATCCCACAAAAATCACACAAAACCTCCACAAGTTTCCACAAAATCTAAGAAAAATCCCTGAAAATTCTTCAAGTCTCCTCAAAACCACAAAAAGTCCTTCAAAAAGGCCTACCAAATTCCAAAAAAATCTTACAGAATTCCCTAAATCTTCTCAAAACTCTACCAAATTCCAGAAAAATCTCACCAAATCTCCACAAATTCCCACAGACTACCTGAAAAATCCCTGATAATTCGTCAGTTCTCTACAGAATCTCACCAAATTCCAGAAGAGACCCTCAAAGTTCCACAAACATCCCACAAAATCTCCCCAGTATCCAACAAAATTCCAGGAAAAATCCCACAAAATTCCCTAAATCTTCTCAAAACATGACAAAATTCTAGAAAAATATCGCACCGAATCTCCACAAATTCCCACAGAATACATGAAAAATCCCTGATAATTCGTCAGTTCTCTACAGAATCTCACCAAATTCCAGAAAAGTCCCTCAAAGTTCCAGAAGCATCCCACAAAATCTCCCCAGTATCCAACAAAATTCCAGGAAAAATCCCACAAAATTCCCTAAATCTTCTCAAAACATGACCAAATTCTAGAAAAATATCCCACCAAATCTCCACAAATTCCCACAAAATACATGAAAAATCCCTCAAGATCCCTAAATCGCCTCAATATCCCACAAAATCCCACAAAAATCACACAAAACCTCCACAGGTTTGTACAAAATCTAAGAAAAAATCCTCAAAATTCTTCAAGTCTCCTCAAAACCACACAAAGTCCTTGAAAAGGCCCACCAAATTCCAGTAAAATCCCACAGAATCTCCAACAATTCCCACAAAATCTAAAACAAATTCCTCAAAATTTTTCAAGTCTCCTCAGAATCCCACACAATTCCAGAAAAAACCCACAAAATTCCAGAGAAGTCCCACAAAACTCCCTAAATCATTTCAAAACCCTACCAATTCACAGGAATGTCCCACAAAATCTCCACCAATTCCCAGAACATCCCACAAAAATCTCACAAAAATCCGTAATCTTCTGAAAACTCGACCGAATTCCAGAAACGCCCCATAAAATCAGCACAGATTCCCACAAAATTCATGAAAAAACACCACAAAATTCCCAAAATCTTTTCAAAATACCACAAAATTCTTGAAAAGCCCCACCAAATTCCAGAAACATCCCACAAAATGTCCTCAATACCCAACAAAATCCCAGAAAAATCACACAAAATTCCCTAAATCTTCTCAAAACACGGCCAAAATCCACAAAAATCCCACCAAATCTCCACAAATTCCCACAGGATACATGAAAAATCCCTGATAATTCGTCAGTTCTCTACAGAATCTCACCAAATTCCAGAAAAGTCCCTCAAAGTTCCACAAGCATCCCACAAAATCTCCCCAGTATCCAATAAAATTCCAGGAAAAATCCCACAAAATTCCCTAAATCTTCCCAAAACACGACCAAATTCTAGAAAAATATCCCACCAAATCTCCACAAATTCCCACAAAATACATGAAAAATCCCTCAAGATCCCTAAATCGCCTCAATATCCCACAAAATCCCACAAAAATTCCAAAAACTTACACAAGTTTCCACAGAATCTAAGAAAAATTCCTCAAAATTCTTCAAGTCTCCTCAAAACCACAAAAAGTCCTTCAAAAAGGCCTACCAAATTCCAGAAATATCTTGCAGAATTCCCTAAATCTTCTCAAAACTCTACCAAATTCCAGAAAAATCCCACCGAATCTCCACAAATTCCCACAGAATACATGAAAAATCCCTGATAATTCATCAGTTCTCTACAGAATCTCACCAAATTCCAGAAAAGTCCCTCAAAGTTCCACAAATATTCCACAAAATCTCCCCAGTATCCAACAAAATTCCTGGAAAAATCACACAAAATTCCCTAAATCTTCTCAAAATACGGCTAAAATCCACAAAAATCCCACCGAATCTCCACAAATTCCCACAGAATACATGAAAAATCCCTCAAGATCCCTAAATCGCCTCAATATCCCACAAAATCCCACAAAAATCCCACCAAGCCTCCACAAGTTTCCACAAAATCTAAGAAAAATTCCTCAAAATTCTTCAAGTCTCCTCAAAACCACAAAACGTCCTTCAAAAAGGCCTACCAAATTCCAGAAATATCTTGCAGAATTCCCTAAATCTTCTCAAAACTCTACCAAATTCCAGAAAAATCCCACCAAATCTCCACAAATTCCCACAGAATACATGAAAAATCCCTGATAATTCGTCAGTTCTCTACAGAATCTCACCAAATTCCAGAAAAGTCCCTCAAAGTTCCACAAACATTCCACAAAATCTCCCCAGTATCCAATAAAATTCCAGAAAAAATCCCACAAAATTCCCTAAATCTTCCCAAAACATGACCAAATTCTAGAAAAATATCCCACCAAATCTCCACAAAATCCCACTAAATACATGAAAAATCCCTCAAGATCCCTAAATCGCCTCAATATCCCACAAAATCCCACAAAAATCACACAAAACCTCCACAAGTTTTCACAAAATATAAAAACAAATCCTTAAAATTCTTCAAGTCTCCTCAAAACCACACAAAGTCCTTGAAAAGGCCCACCAAATTCCAGTAAAATCCCACAGAATCTCCAACAATTCCCACAAAATCTAAAAAAAATTCCTCAAAATTCTTCAAGTCTCCTCAGAATCCCACACAATTCCAGAAAAAACCCACAAAATTCCAGAGAAGTCCCACAAAACTCCCTAAATCATTTCAAAACCCTACCAATTCACAGGAATGTCCCACAAAATCTCCACCAATTCCCAGAACATCCCACAAAAATCTCACAAAAATCCCTAAATCTTCTGAAAACTCGACCAAATTCCAGAAACGCCCCATAAAATCAGCACAGTTTCCCACAAAATTCAAGAAAAAACACCACAAAATTCCCTAAATCTTTTCAAAATACCACAAAATTCTTGAAAAGGCCCACCAAATTCCAGAAACATCCCACAAAATGTCCTCAATACCCAACAAAATCCCAGAAAAATCACACAAAATTCCCTAAATCTTCTCAAAACACGGCCAAAATCCACAAAAATCCCACCAAATCTCCACAAATTCCCACAGAATACATGAAAAATCCCTGATAATTCGTCAGTTCTCTACAGAATCTCACCAAATTCCAGAAAAGTCCCTCAAAGTTCCACAAACATCCCACAAAATCTCCCCAGTATCCAACAAAATTCCAGGAAAAATCCCACAAAATTCCCTAAATCTTCCCAAAACACGACCAAATTCTAGAAAAATATCCCACCAAATCTCCACAAATTCCCACAAAATACATGAAAAATCCCTCAAGATCCCTAAATCGCCTCAATATCCCACAAAATCCCACAAAAATCACACAAAACCTCCACAAGTTTCCACAAAATCTAAGAAAAATCCCTGAAAATTCTTCAAGTCTCCTCAAAACCACAAAAAGTCCTTCAAAAAGGCCTACCAAATTCCAGAAATATCTTGCAGAATTCCCTAAATCTTCTCAAAACTCTACCAAATTCCAGAAAAATCCGACCAAATCTCCACAAATTCCCACAGAATACATGAAAAATCCCTGATAATTCATCAGTTCTCTACAGAATCTCACCAAATTCCAGAAAAGTCCCTCAAAGTTCCACAAATATTCCACAAAATCTCCCCAGTATCCAACAAAATTCCTGGAAAAATCACACAAAATTCCCTAAATCTTCTCAAAATACGGCTAAAATCCACAAAAATCCCACCGAATCTCCACAAATTCCCACAGAATACATGAAAAATCCCTCAAGATCCCTAAATCGCCTCAATATCCCACAAAATCCCACAAAAATCCCACCAAGCCTCCACAAGTTTCCACAAAATCTAAGAAAAATTCCTCAAAATTCTTCAAGTCTCCTCAAAACCACAAAACGTCCTTCAAAAAGGCCTACCAAATTCCAGAAATATCTTGCAGAATTCCCTAAATCTTCTCAAAACTCTACCAAATTCCAGAAAAATCCCACCAAATCTCCACAAATTCCCACAGAATACATGAAAAATCCCTGATAATTCGTCAGTTCTCTACAGAATCTCACCAAATTCCAGAAAAGTCCCTCAAAGTTCCACAAACATTCCACAAAATCTCCCCAGTATCCAATAAAATTCCAGAAAAAATCCCACAAAATTCCCTAAATCTTCCCAAAACATGACCAAATTCTAGAAAAATATCCCACCAAATCTCCACAAAATCCCACTAAATACATGAAAAATCCCTCAAGATCCCTAAATCGCCTCAATATCCCACAAAATCCCACAAAAATCACACAAAACCTCCACAAGTTTTCACAAAATATAAAAACAAATCCTTAAAATTCTTCAAGTCTCCTCAAAACCACACAAAGTCCTTGAAAAGGCCCACCAAATTCCAGTAAAATCCCACAGAATCTCCAACAATTCCCACAAAATCTAAAAAAAATTCCTCAAAATTCTTCAAGTCTCCTCAGAATCCCACACAATTCCAGAAAAAACCCACAAAATTCCAGAGAAGTCCCACAAAACTCCCTAAATCATTTCAAAACCCTACCAATTCACAGGAATGTCCCACAAAATCTCCACCAATTCCCAGAACATCCCACAAAAATCTCACAAAAATCCCTAAATCTTCTGAAAACTCGACCAAATTCCAGAAACGCCCCATAAAATCAGCACAGTTTCCCACAAAATTCAAGAAAAAACACCACAAAATTCCCTAAATCTTTTCAAAATACCACAAAATTCTTGAAAAGGCCCACCAAATTCCAGAAACATCCCACAAAATGTCCTCAATACCCAACAAAATCCCAGAAAAATCACACAAAATTCCCTAAATCTTCTCAAAACTCTACCAAATTCCAGAAAAATCCCACAAAATCTCCACAAATTCCCACAGGATACATGAAAAATCCCTGATAATTCTTCAGTTCTCTATAGAATCTCACCAAATTCCAGAAGAGTCCCTCAAAGTTCCACAAACATTCCACAAAATCTCCCCAGTATCCAATAAAATTCCAGGAAAAATCCCACAAAATTCCCTAAATCTTCCCAAAACACGACCAAATTCTAGAAAAATATCCCACCAAATCTCCACAAATTCCCACAAAATACATGTAAATTCCCTCAAGATCCCTAAATCGCCTCAATATCCCACAAAATTCCACAAAAATCCCACAAAACCTCCACAAGTTTCCACAGAATCTAAGAAAAATTCCTCAAAATTCTTCAAGTCTCCTCAAAACCACAAAAAGTCCTTCAAAAAGGCCTACCAAATTCCAGAAATATCTTGCAGAATTCCCTAAATCTTCTCAAAACTCTACCAAGTTCCAGAAAAATCCCACCAAATCTCCACAAATTCCCACAAAATACATGAAAAATCCCTCAAGATCCCTAAATCGCCTCAATATCCCACAAAATTCCACAAAAATCCCACAAAACCTCCACAAGTTTCCACAGAATCTAAGAAAAATTCCTCAAAATTCTTCAAGTCTCCTCAAAACCACACAAAGTCCTTCAAAGAGGCCCACCAAATTCCAAAAAAATCTTACAGAATTCCCTAAATCTTCTCAAAACTCTACCAAATTCCAGAAAAATCTCACCAAATCTCCACAAATTCCCACAGACTACCTGAAAAATCCCTGATAATTCGTCAGTTCTCTACAGAATCTCACCAAATTCCAGAAGAGACCCTCAAAGTTCCACAAACATCCCACAAAATCTCCCCAGTATCCAACAAAATTCCAGGAAAAATCCCACAAAATTCCCTAAATCTTCTCAAAACATGACAAAATTCTAGAAAAATATCGCACCGAATCTCCACAAATTCCCACAGAATACATGAAAAATCCCTGATAATTCGTCAGTTCTCTACAGAATCTCACCAAATTCCAGAAAAGTCCCTCAAAGTTCCAGAAGCATCCCACAAAATCTCCCCAGTATCCAACAAAATTCCAGGAAAAATCCCACAAAATTCCCTAAATCTTCTCAAAACATGACCAAATTCTAGAAAAATATCCCACCAAATCTCCACAAATTCCCACAAAATACATGAAAAATCCCTCAAGATCCCTAAATCGCCTCAATATCCCACAAAATCCCACAAAAATCACACAAAACCTCCACAGGTTTGTACAAAATCTAAGAAAAAATCCTCAAAATTCTTCAAGTCTCCTCAAAACCACACAAAGTCCTTGAAAAGGCCCACCAAATTCCAGTAAAATCCCACAGAATCTCCAACAATTCCCACAAAATCTAAAACAAATTCCTCAAAATTTTTCAAGTCTCCTCAGAATCCCACACAATTCCAGAAAAAAACCCACAAAATTCCAGAGAAGTCCCACAAAACTCCCTAAATCATTTCAAAACCCTACCAATTCACAGGAATGTCCCACAAAATCTCCACCAATTCCCAGAACATCCCACAAAAATCTCACAAAAATCCCTAAATCTTCTGAAAACTCGACCGAATTCCAGAAACGCCCCATAAAATCAGCACAGATTCCCACAAAATTCATGAAAAAACACCACAAAATTCCCAAAATCTTTTCAAAATACCACAAAATTCTTGAAAAGGCCCACCAAATTCCAGAAACATCCCACAAAATGTCCTCAATACCCAACAAAATCCCAGAAAAATCCCACAAAATTCCCTAAATCTTCTCAAAACACGGTCAAAATCCACAAAAATCACACCAAATCTCCACAAATTCCCACAGAATACATGAAAAATCCCTGATAATTCGTCAGTTCTCTAAAGAATCTCACCAAATTCCAGAAAAGTCCCTCGAAGTTCCAGAAATGACCCACAAAATCTCCCCAGTATCCAATAAAATTCCAGGAAAAATCCCACAAAATTCCCTAAATCTTCCCAAAACACGACCAAATTCTAGAAAAATATCCCACCAAATCTCCACAAATTCCCACAAAATACATGAAAAATCCCTCAAGATCCCTAAATCGCCTCAATATCCCACAAAATCCCACAAAAATCCCAAAAACTTACACAAGTTTCCACAGAATCTAAGAAAAATTCCTCAAAATTCTTCAAGTCTCCTCAAAACCACAAAAAGTCCTTCAAAAAGGCCTACCAAATTCCAGAAATATCTTGCAGAATTCCCTAAATCTTCTCAAAACTCTACCAAATTCCAGAAAAATCCCACCAAATCTCCACAAATTCCCACAGAATACATGAAAAATCCCTGATAATTCATCAGTTCTCTACAGAATCTCACCAAATTCCAGAAAAGTCCCTCAAAGTTCCACAAATATTCCACAAAATCTCCCCAGTATCCAACAAAATTCCAGGAAAAATCCCACAAAATTCCCTAAATCTTCCCAAAACACGACCAAATTCTAGAAAAATATCCCAACAAATCTCCACAAATTCCCACAGAATACATGAAAAATCCCTCAAGATCCCTAAATCGCCTCAATATCCCACAAAATCCCACAAAAATCACACAAAACCTCCACAAGTTTCCACAAAATCTAAGAAAAATCCCTGAAAATTCTTCAAGTCTCCTCAAAACCACACAAAGTCCTTGAAAAGGCCCACCAAATTCCAGAAAAATCTTACAAAATTCCCTAAATCTTCTCAAAACTCTACCAAATTCCAGAAAAATCCCACCAAATCTCCACAAATTCCCACAGGATACATGAAAAATCCCTGATAATTCTTCAGTTCTCTATAGAATCTCACCAAATTCCAGAAGAGTCCCTCAAAGTTCCACAAACATTCCACAAAATCTCCCCAGTATCCAATAAAATTCCAGGAAAAATCCCACAAAATTCCCTAAATCTTCCCAAAACACGACCAAATTCTAGAAAAATATCCCACCAAATCTCCACAAATTCCCACAAAATACATGTAAATTCCCTCAAGATGCCTAAATCGCCTCAATATCCCACAAAATTCCACAAAAATCCCACAAAACCTCCACAAGTTTCCACAGAATCTAAGAAAAATTCCTCAAAATTCTTCAAGTCTCCTCAAAACCACAAAAAGTCCTTCAAAAAGGCCTACCAAATTCCAGAAATATCTTGCAGAATTCCCTAAATCTTCTCAAAACTCTACCAAGTTCCAGAAAAATCCCACCAAATCTCCACAAATTCCCACAAAATACATGAAAAATCCCTCAAGATCCCTAAATCGCCTCAATATCCCACAAAATTCCACAAAAATCCCACAAAACCTCCACAAGTTTCCACAGAATCTAAGAAAAATTCCTCAAAATTCTTCAAGTCTCCTCAAAACCACACAAAGTCCTTCAAAGAGGCCCACCAAATTCCAAAAAAATCTTACAGAATTCCCTAAATCTTCTCAAAACTCTACCAAATTCCAGAAAAATCTCACCAAATCTCCACAAATTCCCACAGACTACCTGAAAAATCCCTGATAATTCGTCAGTTCTCTACAGAATCTCACCAAATTCCAGAAGAGACCCTCAAAGTTCCACAAACATCCCACAAAATCTCCCCAGTATCCAACAAAATTCCAGGAAAAATCCCACAAAATTCCCTAAATCTTCTCAAAACATGACAAAATTCTAGAAAAATATCGCACCGAATCTCCACAAATTCCCACAGAATACATGAAAAATCCCTGATAATTCGTCAGTTCTCTACAGAATCTCACCAAATTCCAGAAAAGTCCCTCAAAGTTCCAGAAGCATCCCACAAAATCTCCCCAGTATCCAACAAAATTCCAGGAAAAATCCCACAAAATTCCCTAAATCTTCTCAAAACATGACCAAATTCTAGAAAAATATCCCACCAAATCTCCACAAATTCCCACAAAATACATGAAAAATCCCTCAAGATCCCTAAATCGCCTCAATATCCCACAAAATCCCACAAAAATCACACAAAACCTCCACAGGTTTGTACAAAATCTAAGAAAAAATCCTCAAAATTCTTCAAGTCTCCTCAAAACCACACAAAGTCCTTGAAAAGGCCCACCAAATTCCAGTAAAATCCCACAGAATCTCCAACAATTCCCACAAAATCTAAAACAAATTCCTCAAAATTTTTCAAGTCTCCTCAGAATCCCACACAATTCCAGAAAAAACCCACAAAATTCCAGAGAAGTCCCACAAAACTCCCTAAATCATTTCAAAACCCTACCAATTCACAGGAATGTCCCACAAAATCTCCACCAATTCCCAGAACATCCCACAAAAATCTCACAAAAATCCGTAATCTTCTGAAAACTCGACCGAATTCCAGAAACGCCCCATAAAATCAGCACAGATTCCCACAAAATTCATGAAAAAACACCACAAAATTCCCAAAATCTTTTCAAAATACCACAAAATTCTTGAAAAGCCCCACCAAATTCCAGAAACATCCCACAAAATGTCCTCAATACCCAACAAAATCCCAGAAAAATCACACAAAATTCCCTAAATCTTCTCAAAACACGGCCAAAATCCACAAAAATCCCACCAAATCTCCACAAATTCCCACAGAATACATGAAAAATCCCTGATAATTCGTCAGTTCTCTACAGAATCTCACCAAATTCCAGAAAAGTCCCTCGAAGTTCCAGAAATGTCCCACAAAATCTCCCCAGTATCCAATAAAATTCCAGGAAAAATCCCACAAAATTCCCTAAATCTTCCCAAAACACGACCAAATTCTAGAAAAATATCCCACCAAATCTCCACAAATTCCCACAAAATACATGAAAAATCCCTCAAGATCCCTAAATCGCCTCAATATCCCACAAAATCCCACAAAAATCCCAAAAACTTACACAAGTTTCCACAGAATCTAAGAAAAATTCCTCAAAATTCTTCAAGTCTCCTCAAAACCACAAAAAGTCCTTCAAAAAGGCCTACCAAATTCCAGAAATATCTTGCAGAATTCCCTAAATCTTCTCAAAACTCTACCAAATTCCAGAAAAATCCCACCAAATCTCCACAAATTCCCACAGAATACATGAAAAATCCCTGATAATTCATCAGTTCTCTACAGAATCTCACCAAATTCCAGAAAAGTCCCTCAAAGTTCCACAAATATTCCACAAAATCTCCCCAGTATCCAACAAAATTCCTGGAAAAATCACACAAAATTCCCTAAATCTTCTCAAAATACGGCTAAAATCCACAAAAATCCCACCGAATCTCCACAAATTCCCACAGAATACATGAAAAATCCCTCAAGATCCCTAAATCGCCTCAATATCCCACAAAATCCCACAAAAATCCCACCAAGCCTCCACAAGTTTCCACAAAATCTAAGAAAAATTCCTCAAAATTCTTCAAGTCTCCTCAAAACCACAAAACGTCCTTCAAAAAGGCCTACCAAATTCCAGAAATATCTTGCAGAATTCCCTAAATCTTCTCAAAACTCTACCAAATTCCAGAAAAATCCCACCAAATCTCCACAAATTCCCACAGAATACATGAAAAATCCCTGATAATTCGTCAGTTCTCTACAGAATCTCACCAAATTCCAGAAAAGTCCCTCAAAGTTCCACAAACATTCCACAAAATCTCCCCAGTATCCAATAAAATTCCAGAAAAAATCCCACAAAATTCCCTAAATCTTCCCAAAACATGACCAAATTCTAGAAAAATATCCCACCAAATCTCCACAAAATCCCACTAAATACATGAAAAATCCCTCAAGATCCCTAAATCGCCTCAATATCCCACAAAATCCCACAAAAATCACACAAAACCTCCACAAGTTTCCACAAAATATAAAAACAAATCCTCAAAATTCTTCAAGTCTCCTCAAAACCACACAAAGTCCTTGAAAAGGCCCACCAAATTCCAGTAAAATCCCACAGAATCTCCAACAATTCCCACAAAATCTAAAACAAATTCCTCAAAATTCTTCAAGTCTCCTCAGAATCCCACACAATTCCAGAAAAAACCCACAAAATTCCAGAGAAGTCCCACAAAACTCCCTAAATCATTTCAAAACCCTACCAATTCACAGGAATGTCCCACAAAATCTCCACCAATTCCCAGAACATCCCACAAAAATCTCACAAAAATCCCTAAATCTTCTGAAAACTCGACCAAATTCCAGAAACGCCCCATAAAATCAGCACAGTTTCCCACAAAATTCAAGAAAAAAACCACAAAATTCCCTAAATCTTTTCAAAATACCACAAAATTCTTGAAAAGCCCCACCAAATTCCAGAAACATCCCACAAAATGTCCTCAATACCCAACAAAATCCCAGAAAAATCACACAAAATTCCCTAAATCTTCTCAAAACACGGCCAAAATCCACAAAAATCCCACCAAATCTCCACAAATTCCCACAGGATACATGAAAAATCCCTGATAATTCGTCAGTTCTCTACAGAATCTCACCAAATTCCAGAAAAGTCCCGCAAAGTTCCACAAGCATCCCACAAAATCTCCCCAGTATCCAATAAAATTCCAGGAAAAATCCCACAAAATTCCCTAAATCTTCCCAAAACACGACCAAATTCTAGAAAAATATCCCACCAAATCTCCACAAATTCCCACAAAATACATGAAAAATCCCTCAAGATCCCTAAATCGCCTCAATATCCCACAAAATCCCACAAAAATTCCAAAAACTTACACAAGTTTCCACAGAATCTAAGAAAAATTCCTCAAAATTCTTCAAGTCTCCTCAAAACCACAAAAAGTCCTTCAAAAAGGCCTACCAAATTCCAGAAATATCTTGCAGAATTCCCTAAATCTTCTCAAAACTCTACCAAATTCCAGAAAAATCCCACCGAATCTCCACAAATTCCCACAGAATACATGAAAAATCCCTGATAATTCATCAGTTCTCTACAGAATCTCACCAAATTCCAGAAAAGTCCCTCAAAGTTCCACAAATATTCCACAAAATCTCCCCAGTATCCAACAAAATTCCTGGAAAAATCACACAAAATTCCCTAAATCTTCTCAAAATACGGCTAAAATCCACAAAAATCCCACCGAATCTCCACAAATTCCCACAGAATACATGAAAAATCCCTCAAGATCCCTAAATCGCCTCAATATCCCACAAAATTCCACAAAAATCCCACCAAGCCTCCACAAGTTTCCACAAAATCTAAGAAAAATTCCTCAAAATTCTTCAAGTCTCCTCAAAACCACAAAACGTCCTTCAAAAAGGCCTACCAAATTCCAGAAATATCTTGCAGAATTCCCTAAATCTTCTCAAAACTCTACCAAATTCCAGAAAAATCCCACCAAATCTCCACAAATTCCCACAGAATACATGAAAAATCCCTGATAATTCGTCAGTTCTCTACAGAATCTCACCAAATTCCAGAAAAGTCCCTCAAAGTTCCACAAACATTCCACAAAATCTCCCCAGTATCCAATAAAATTCCAGAAAAAATCCCACAAAATTCCCTAAATCTTCCCAAAACATGACCAAATTCTAGAAAAATATCCCACCAAATCTCCACAAAATCCCACTAAATACATGAAAAATCCCTCAAGATCCCTAAATCGCCTCAATATCCCACAAAATCCCACAAAAATCACACAAAACCTCCACAAGTTTTCACAAAATATAAAAACAAATCCTTAAAATTCTTCAAGTCTCCTCAAAACCACACAAAGTCCTTGAAAAGGCCCACCAAATTCCAGTAAAATCCCACAGAATCTCCAACAATTCCCACAAAATCTAAAAAAAATTCCTCAAAATTCTTCAAGTCTCCTCAGAATCCCACACAATTCCAGAAAAAACCCACAAAATTCCAGAGAAGTCCCACAAAACTCCCTAAATCATTTCAAAACCCTACCAATTCACAGGAATGTCCCACAAAATCTCCACCAATTCCCAGAACATCCCACAAAAATCTCACAAAAATCCCTAAATCTTCTGAAAACTCGACCAAATTCCAGAAACGCCCCATAAAATCAGCACAGTTTCCCACAAAATTCAAGAAAAAACACCACAAAATTCCCAAAATCTTTTCAAAATACCACAAAATTCTTGAAAAGCCCCACCAAATTCCAGAAACATCCCACAAAATGTCCTCAATACCCAACAAAATCCCAGAAAAATCACACAAAATTCCCTAAATCTTCTCAAAACACGGCCAAAATCCACAAAAATCCCACCAAATCTCCACAAATTCCCACAGAATACATGAAAAATCCCTGATAATTCGTCAGTTCTCTACAGAATCTCACCAAATTCCAGAAAAGTCCCTCAAAGTTCCACAAACATCCCACAAAATCTCCCCAGTATCCAACAAAATTCCAGGAAAAATCCCACAAAATTCCCTAAATCTTCCCAAAACACGACCAAATTCTAGAAAAATATCCCACCAAATCTCCACAAATTCCCACAAAATACATGAAAAATCCCTCAAGATCCCTAAATCGCCTCAATATCCCACAAAATCCCACAAAAATCACACAAAACCTCCACAAGTTTCCACAAAATCTAAGAAAAATCCCTGAAAATTCTTCAAGTCTCCTCAAAACCACAAAAAGTCCTTCAAAAAGGCCTACCAAATTCCAGAAATATCTTGCAGAATTCCCTAAATCTTCTCAAAACTCTACCAAATTCCAGAAAAATCCGACCAAATCTCCACAAATTCCCACAGAATACATGAAAAATCCCTGATAATTCATCAGTTCTCTACAGAATCTCACCAAATTCCAGAAAAGTCCCTCAAAGTTCCACAAATATTCCACAAAATCTCCCCAGTATCCAACAAAATTCCTGGAAAAATCACACAAAATTCCCTAAATCTTCTCAAAATACGGCTAAAATCCACAAAAATCCCACCGAATCTCCACAAATTCCCACAGAATACATGAAAAATCCCTCAAGATCCCTAAATCGCCTCAATATCCCACAAAATCCCACAAAAATCCCACCAAGCCTCCACAAGTTTCCACAAAATCTAAGAAAAATTCCTCAAAATTCTTCAAGTCTCCTCAAAACCACAAAACGTCCTTCAAAAAGGCCTACCAAATTCCAGAAATATCTTGCAGAATTCCCTAAATCTTCTCAAAACTCTACCAAATTCCAGAAAAATCCCACCAAATCTCCACAAATTCCCACAGAATACATGAAAAATCCCTGATAATTCGTCAGTTCTCTACAGAATCTCACCAAATTCCAGAAAAGTCCCTCAAAGTTCCACAAACATTCCACAAAATCTCCCCAGTATCCAATAAAATTCCAGAAAAAATCCCACAAAATTCCCTAAATCTTCCCAAAACATGACCAAATTCTAGAAAAATATCCCACCAAATCTCCACAAAATCCCACTAAATACATGAAAAATCCCTCAAGATCCCTAAATCGCCTCAATATCCCACAAAATCCCACAAAAATCACACAAAACCTCCACAAGTTTTCACAAAATATAAAAACAAATCCTTAAAATTCTTCAAGTCTCCTCAAAACCACACAAAGTCCTTGAAAAGGCCCACCAAATTCCAGTAAAATCCCACAGAATCTCCAACAATTCCCACAAAATCTAAAAAAAATTCCTCAAAATTCTTCAAGTCTCCTCAGAATCCCACACAATTCCAGAAAAAACCCACAAAATTCCAGAGAAGTCCCACAAAACTCCCTAAATCATTTCAAAACCCTACCAATTCACAGGAATGTCCCACAAAATCTCCACCAATTCCCAGAACATCCCACAAAAATCTCACAAAAATCCCTAAATCTTCTGAAAACTCGACCAAATTCCAGAAACGCCCCATAAAATCAGCACAGTTTCCCACAAAATTCAAGAAAAAACACCACAAAATTCCCTAAATCTTTTCAAAATACCACAAAATTCTTGAAAAGGCCCACCAAATTCCAGAAACATCCCACAAAATGTCCTCAATACCCAACAAAATCCCAGAAAAATCACACAAAATTCCCTAAATCTTCTCAAAACACGGCCAAAATCCACAAAAATCCCACCAAATCTCCACAAATTCCCACAGAATACATGAAAAATCCCTGATAATTCGTCAGTTCTCTACAGAATCTCACCAAATTCCAGAAAAGTCCCTCAAAGTTCCACAAACATCCCACAAAATCTCCCCAGTATCCAACAAAATTCCAGGAAAAATCCCACAAAATTCCCTAAATCTTCCCAAAACACGACCAAATTCTAGAAAAATATCCCAACAAATCTCCACAAATTCCCACAAAATACATGAAAAATCCCTCAAGATCCCTAAATCGCCTCAATATCCCACAAAATCCCACAAAAATCACACAAAACCTCCACAAGTTTCCACAAAATCTAAGAAAAATCCCTGAAAATTCTTCAAGTCTCCTCAAAACCACACAAAGTCCTTGAAAAGGCCCACCAAATTCCAGAAAAATCTTACAAAATTCCCTAAATCTTCTCAAAACTCTACCAAATTCCAGAAAAATCCCACCAAATCTCCACAAATTCCCACAGGATACATGAAAAATCCCTGATAATTCTTCAGTTCTCTATAGAATCTCACCAAATTCCAGAAGAGTCCCTCAAAGTTCCACAAACATTCCACAAAATCTCCCCAGTATCCAATAAAATTCCAGGAAAAATCCCACAAAATTCCCTAAATCTTCTCAAAACTCTACCAAGTTCCAGAAAAATCCCACCAAATCTCCACAAATTCCCACAAAATACATGAAAAATCCCTCAAGATCCCTAAATCGCCTCAATATCCCACAAAATTCCACAAAAATCCCACAAAACCTCCACAAGTTTCCACAGAATCTAAGAAAAATTCCTCAAAATTCTTCAAGTCTCCTCAAAACCACACAAAGTCCTTCAAAGAGGCCCACCAAATTCCAAAAAAATCTTACAGAATTCCCTAAATCTTCTCAAAACTCTACCAAATTCCAGAAAAATCTCACCAAATCTCCACAAATTCCCACAGACTACCTGAAAAATCCCTGATAATTCGTCAGTTCTCTACAGAATCTCACCAAATTCCAGAAGAGACCCTCAAAGTTCCACAAACATCCCACAAAATCTCCCCAGTATCCAACAAAATTCCAGAAAAAATCCCACAAAATTCCCTAAATCTTCTCAAAACATGACAAAATTCTAGAAAAATATCCCACCGAATCTCCACAAATTCCCACAGAATACATGAAAAATCCCTGATAATTCGTCAGTTCTCTACAGAATCTCACCAAATTCCAGAAAAGTCCCTCAAAGTTCCAGAAGCATCCCACAAAATCTCCCCAGTATCCAACAAAATTCCAGGAAAAATCCCACAAAATTCCCTAAATCTTCTCAAAACATGACCAAATTCTAGAAAAATATCCCACCAAATCTCCACAAATTCCCACAAAATACATGAAAAATCCCTCAAGATCCCTAAATCGCCTCAATATCCCACAAAATCCCACAAAAATCACACAAAACCTCCACAGGTTTGTACAAAATCTAAGAAAAAATCCTCAAAATTCTTCAAGTCTCCTCAAAACCACACAAAGTCCTTGAAAAGGCCCACCAAATTCCAGTAAAATCCCACAGAATCTCCAACAATTCCCACAAAATCTAAAACAAATTCCTCAAAATTTTTCAAGTCTCCTCAGAATCCCACACAATTCCAGAAAAAACCCACAAAATTCCAGAGAAGTCCCACAAAACTCCCTAAATCATTTCAAAACCCTACCAATTCACAGGAATGTCCCACAAAATCTCCACCAATTCCCAGAACATCCCACAAAAATCTCACAAAAATCCGTAATCTTCTGAAAACTCGACCGAATTCCAGAAACGCCCCATAAAATCAGCACAGATTCCCACAAAATTCATGAAAAAACACCACAAAATTCGCAAAATCTTTTCAAAATACCACAAAATTCTTGAAAAGCCCCACCAAATTCCAGAAACATCCCACAAAATGTCCTCAATACCCAACAAAATCCCAGAAAAATCCCACAAAATTCCCTAAATCTTCTCAAAACACGGCCAAAATCCACAAAAATCCCACCAAATCTCCACAAATTCCCACAGAATACATGAAAAATCCCTGATAATTCGTCAGTTCTCTACAGAATCTCACCAAATTCCAGAAAAGTCCCTCGAAGTTCCAGAAATGTCCCACAAAATCTCCCCAGTATCCAATAAAATTCCAGGAAAAATCCCACAAAATTCCCTAAATCTTCCCAAAACACGACCAAATTCTAGAAAAATATCCCACCAAATCTCCACAAATTCCCACAAAATACATGAAAAATCCCTCAAGATCCCTAAATCGCCTCAATATCCCACAAAATCCCACAAAAATCCCAAAAACTTACACAAGTTTCCACAGAATCTAAGAAAAATTCCTCAAAATTCTTCAAGTCTCCTCAAAACCACAAAAAGTCCTTCAAAAAGGCCTACCAAATTCCAGAAATATCTTGCAGAATTCCCTAAATCTTCTCAAAACTCTACCAAATTCCAGAAAAATCCGACCAAATCTCCACAAATTCCCACAGAATACATGAAAAATCCCTGATAATTCATCAGTTCTCTACAGAATCTCACCAAATTCCAGAAAAGTCCCTCAAAGTTCCACAAATATTCCACAAAATCTCCCCAGTATCCAACAAAATTCCTGGAAAAATCACACAAAATTCCCTAAATCTTCTCAAAATACGGCTAAAATCCACAAAAATCCCACCGAATCTCCACAAATTCCCACAGAATACATGAAAAATCCCTCAAGATCCCTAAATCGCCTCAATATCCCACAAAATCACACAAAAATCCCACCAAGCCTCCACAAGTTTCCACAAAATCTAAGAAAAATTCCTCAAAATTCTTCAAGTCTCCTCAAAACCACAAAACGTCCTTCAAAAAGGCCTACCAAATTCCAGAAATATCTTGCAGAATTCCCTAAATCTTCTCAAAACTCTACCAAATTCCAGAAAAATCCCACCAAATCTCCACAAATTCCCACAGAATACATGAAAAATCCCTGATAATTCGTCAGTTCTCTACAGAATCTCACCAAATTCCAGAAAAGTCCCTCAAAGTTCCACAAACATCCCACAAAATCTCCCCAGTATCCAACAAAATTCCAGGAAAAATCCCACAAAATTCCCTAAATCTTCCCAAAACACGACCAAATTCTAGAAAAATATCCCACCAAATCTCCACAAATTCCCACAAAATACATGAAAAATCCCTCAAGATCCCTAAATCGCCTCAATATCCCACAAAATCCCACAAAAATCACACAAAACCTCCACAAGTTTCCACAAAATCTAAGAAAAATCCCTGAAAATTCTTCAAGTCTCCTCAAAACCACAAAAAGTCCTTCAAAAAGGCCTACCAAATTCCAGAAATATCTTGCAGAATTCCCTAAATCTTCTCAAAACTCTACCAAATTCCAGAAAAATCCGACCAAATCTCCACAAATTCCCACAGAATACATGAAAAATCCCTGATAATTCATCAGTTCTCTACAGAATCTCACCAAATTCCAGAAAAGTCCCTCAAAGTTCCACAAATATTCCACAAAATCTCCCCAGTATCCAACAAAATTCCTGGAAAAATCACACAAAATTCCCTAAATCTTCTCAAAATACGGCTAAAATCCACAAAAATCCCACCGAATCTCCACAAATTCCCACAGAATACATGAAAAATCCCTCAAGATCCCTAAATCGCCTCAATATCCCACAAAATCCCACAAAAATCCCACCAAGCCTCCACAAGTTTCCACAAAATCTAAGAAAAATTCCTCAAAATTCTTCAAGTCTCCTCAAAACCACAAAACGTCCTTCAAAAAGGCCTACCAAATTCCAGAAATATCTTGCAGAATTCCCTAAATCTTCTCAAAACTCTACCAAATTCCAGAAAAATCCCACCAAATCTCCACAAATTCCCACAGAATACATGAAAAATCCCTGATAATTCGTCAGTTCTCTACAGAATCTCACCAAATTCCAGAAAAGTCCCTCAAAGTTCCACAAACATTCCACAAAATCTCCCCAGTATCCAATAAAATTCCAGAAAAAATCCCACAAAATTCCCTAAATCTTCCCAAAACATGACCAAATTCTAGAAAAATATCCCACCAAATCTCCACAAAATCCCACTAAATACATGAAAAATCCCTCAAGATCCCTAAATCGCCTCAATATCCCACAAAATCCCACAAAAATCACACAAAACCTCCACAAGTTTTCACAAAATATAAAAACAAATCCTTAAAATTCTTCAAGTCTCCTCAAAACCACACAAAGTCCTTGAAAAGGCCCACCAAATTCCAGTAAAATCCCACAGAATCTCCAACAATTCCCACAAAATCTAAAAAAAATTCCTCAAAATTCTTCAAGTCTCCTCAGAATCCCACACAATTCCAGAAAAAACCCACAAAATTCCAGAGAAGTCCCACAAAACTCCCTAAATCATTTCAAAACCCTACCAATTCACAGGAATGTCCCACAAAATCTCCACCAATTCCCAGAACATCCCACAAAAATCTCACAAAAATCCCTAAATCTTCTGAAAACTCGACCAAATTCCAGAAACGCCCCATAAAATCAGCACAGTTTCCCACAAAATTCAAGAAAAAACACCACAAAATTCCCTAAATCTTTTCAAAATACCACAAAATTCTTGAAAAGGCCCACCAAATTCCAGAAACATCCCACAAAATGTCCTCAATACCCAACAAAATCCCAGAAAAATCACACAAAATTCCCTAAATCTTCTCAAAACACGGCCAAAATCCACAAAAATCCCACCAAATCTCCACAAATTCCCACAGAATACATGAAAAATCCCTGATAATTCGTCAGTTCTCTACAGAATCTCACCAAATTCCAGAAAAGTCCCTCAAAGTTCCACAAACATCCCACAAAATCTCCCCAGTATCCAACAAAATTCCAGGAAAAATCCCACAAAATTCCCTAAATCTTCCCAAAACACGACCAAATTCTAGAAAAATATCCCAACAAATCTCCACAAATTCCCACAAAATACATGAAAAATCCCTCAAGATCCCTAAATCGCCTCAATATCCCACAAAATCCCACAAAAATCACACAAAACCTCCACAAGTTTCCACAAAATCTAAGAAAAATCCCTGAAAATTCTTCAAGTCTCCTCAAAACCACACAAAGTCCTTGAAAAGGCCCACCAAATTCCAGAAAAATCTTACAAAATTCCCTAAATCTTCTCAAAACTCTACCAAATTCCAGAAAAATCCCACCAAATCTCCACAAATTCCCACAGGATACATGAAAAATCCCTGATAATTCTTCAGTTCTCTATAGAATCTCACCAAATTCCAGAAGAGTCCCTCAAAGTTCCACAAACATTCCACAAAATCTCCCCAGTATCCAATAAAATTCCAGGAAAAATCCCACAAAATTCCCTAAATCTTCCCAAAACACGACCAAATTCTAGAAAAATATCCCACCAAATCTCCACAAATTCCCACAAAATACATGTAAATTCCCTCAAGATGCCTAAATCGCCTCAATATCCCACAAAATTCCACAAAAATCCCACAAAACCTCCACAAGTTTCCACAGAATCTAAGAAAAATTCCTCAAAATTCTTCAAGTCTCCTCAAAACCACAAAAAGTCCTTCAAAAAGGCCTACCAAATTCCAGAAATATCTTGCAGAATTCCCTAAATCTTCTCAAAACTCTACCAAGTTCCAGAAAAATCCCACCAAATCTCCACAAATTCCCACAAAATACATGAAAAATCCCTCAAGATCCCTAAATCGCCTCAATATCCCACAAAATTCCACAAAAATCCCACAAAACCTCCACAAGTTTCCACAGAATCTAAGAAAAATTCCTCAAAATTCTTCAAGTCTCCTCAAAACCACACAAAGTCCTTCAAAGAGGCCCACCAAATTCCAAAAAAATCTTACAGAATTCCCTAAATCTTCTCAAAACTCTACCAAATTCCAGAAAAATCTCACCAAATCTCCACAAATTCCCACAGACTACCTGAAAAATCCCTGATAATTCGTCAGTTCTCTACAGAATCTCACCAAATTCCAGAAGAGACCCTCAAAGTTCCACAAACATCCCACAAAATCTCCCCAGTATCCAACAAAATTCCAGAAAAAATCCCACAAAATTCCCTAAATCTTCTCAAAACATGACAAAATTCTAGAAAAATATCCCACCGAATCTCCACAAATTCCCACAGAATACATGAAAAATCCCTGATAATTCGTCAGTTCTCTACAGAATCTCACCAAATTCCAGAAAAGTCCCTCAAAGTTCCAGAAGCATCCCACAAAATCTCCCCAGTATCCAACAAAATTCCAGGAAAAATCCCACAAAATTCCCTAAATCTTCTCAAAACATGACCAAATTCTAGAAAAATATCCCACCAAATCTCCACAAATTCCCACAAAATACATGAAAAATCCCTCAAGATCCCTAAATCGCCTCAATATCCCACAAAATCCCACAAAAATCACACAAAACCTCCACAGGTTTGTACAAAATCTAAGAAAAAATCCTCAAAATTCTTCAAGTCTCCTCAAAACCACACAAAGTCCTTGAAAAGGCCCACCAAATTCCAGTAAAATCCCACAGAATCTCCAACAATTCCCACAAAATCTAAAACAAATTCCTCAAAATTTTTCAAGTCTCCTCAGAATCCCACACAATTCCAGAAAAAACCCACAAAATTCCAGAGAAGTCCCACAAAACTCCCTAAATCATTTCAAAACCCTACCAATTCACAGGAATGTCCCACAAAATCTCCACCAATTCCCAGAACATCCCACAAAAATCTCACAAAAATCCGTAATCTTCTGAAAACTCGACCGAATTCCAGAAACGCCCCATAAAATCAGCACAGATTCCCACAAAATTCATGAAAAAACACCACAAAATTCGCAAAATCTTTTCAAAATACCACAAAATTCTTGAAAAGCCCCACCAAATTCCAGAAACATCCCACAAAATGTCCTCAATACCCAACAAAATCCCAGAAAAATCCCACAAAATTCCCTAAATCTTCTCAAAACACGGCCAAAATCCACAAAAATCCCACCAAATCTCCACAAATTCCCACAGAATACATGAAAAATCCCTGATAATTCGTCAGTTCTCTACAGAATCTCACCAAATTCCAGAAAAGTCCCTCGAAGTTCCAGAAATGTCCCACAAAATCTCCCCAGTATCCAATAAAATTCCAGGAAAAATCCCACAAAATTCCCTAAATCTTCCCAAAACACGACCAAATTCTAGAAAAATATCCCACCAAATCTCCACAAATTCCCACAAAATACATGAAAAATCCCTCAAGATCCCTAAATCGCCTCAATATCCCACAAAATCCCACAAAAATCCCAAAAACTTACACAAGTTTCCACAGAATCTAAGAAAAATTCCTCAAAATTCTTCAAGTCTCCTCAAAACCACAAAAAGTCCTTCAAAAAGGCCTACCAAATTCCAGAAATATCTTGCAGAATTCCCTAAATCTTCTCAAAACTCTACCAAATTCCAGAAAAATCCGACCAAATCTCCACAAATTCCCACAGAATACATGAAAAATCCCTGATAATTCATCAGTTCTCTACAGAATCTCACCAAATTCCAGAAAAGTCCCTCAAAGTTCCACAAATATTCCACAAAATCTCCCCAGTATCCAACAAAATTCCTGGAAAAATCACACAAAATTCCCTAAATCTTCTCAAAATACGGCTAAAATCCACAAAAATCCCACCGAATCTCCACAAATTCCCACAGAATACATGAAAAATCCCTCAAGATCCCTAAATCGCCTCAATATCCCACAAAATCACACAAAAATCCCACCAAGCCTCCACAAGTTTCCACAAAATCTAAGAAAAATTCCTCAAAATTCTTCAAGTCTCCTCAAAACCACAAAACGTCCTTCAAAAAGGCCTACCAAATTCCAGAAATATCTTGCAGAATTCCCTAAATCTTCTCAAAACTCTACCAAATTCCAGAAAAATCCCACCAAATCTCCACAAATTCCCACAGAATACATGAAAAATCCCTGATAATTCGTCAGTTCTCTACAGAATCTCACCAAATTCCAGAAAAGTCCCTCAAAGTTCCACAAACATTCCACAAAATCTCCCCAGTATCCAATAAAATTCCAGAAAAAATCCCACAAAATTCCCTAAATCTTCCCAAAACATGACCAAATTCTAGAAAAATATCCCACCAAATCTCCACAAAATCCCACTAAATACATGAAAAATCCCTCAAGATCCCTAAATCGCCTCAATATCCCACAAAATCCCACAAAAATCACACAAAACCTCCACAAGTTTTCACAAAATATAAAAACAAATCCTTAAAATTCTTCAAGTCTCCTCAAAACCACACAAAGTCCTTGAAAAGGCCCACCAAATTCCAGTAAAATCCCACAGAATCTCCAACAATTCCCACAAAATCTAAAACAAATTCCTCAAAATTCTTCAAGTCTCCTCAGAATCCCACACAATTCCAGAAAAAACCCACAAAATTCCAGAGAAGTCCCACAAAACTCCCTAAATCATTTCAAAACCCTACCAATTCACAGGAATGTCCCACAAAATCTCCACCAATTCCCAGAACATCCCACAAAAATCTCACAAAAATCCCTAAATCTTCTGAAAACTCGACCAAATTCCAGAAACGCCCCATAAAATCAGCACAGTTTCCCACAAAATTCAAGAAAAAAACCACAAAATTCCCAAAATCTTTTCAAAATACCACAAAATTCTTGAAAAGCCCCACCAAATTCCAGAAACATCCCACAAAATGTCCTCAATACCCAACAAAATCCCAGAAAAATCACACAAAATTCCCTAAATCTTCTCAAAACACGGCCAAAATCCACAAAAATCCCACCAAATCTCCACAAATTCCCACAGGATACATGAAAAATCCCTGATAATTCGTCAGTTCTCTACAGAATCTCACCAAATTCCAGAAAAGTCCCTCAAAGTTCCACAAGCATCCCACAAAATCTCCCCAGTATCCAACAAAATTCCAGGAAAAATCCCACAAAATTCCCTAAATCTTCTCAAAACACGACCAAATTCTAGAAAAATATCCCACCAAATCTCCACAAATTCCCACAAAATACATGAAAAATCCCTCAAGATCCCTAAATCGCCTCAATATCCCACAAAATTCCACAAAAATCCCACAAAACCTCCACAGGTTTGTACAAAATCTAAGAAAAAATCCTCAAAATTCTTCAAGTCTCCTCAAAACCACACAAAGTCCTTGAAAAGGCCCACCAAATTCCAGTAAAATCCCACAGAATCTCCAACAATTCCCACAAAATCTAAAACAAATTCCTCAAAATTCTTCAAGTCTCCTCAGAATCCCACACAATTCCAGAAAAAACCCACAAAATTCCAGAGAAGTCCCACAAAACTCCCTAAATCATTTCAAAACCCTACCAATTCACAGGAATGTCCCACAAAATCTCCACCAATTCCCAGAACATCCCACAAAAATCTCACAAAAATCCCTAAATCTTCTGAAAACTCGACCGAATTCCAGAAACGCCCCATAAAATCAGCACAGATTCCCACAAAATTCATGAAAAAACACCACAAAATTCCCAAAATCTTTTCAAAATACCACAAAATTCTTGAAAAGCCCCACCAAATTCCAGAAACATCCCACAAAATGTCCTCAATACCCAACAAAATCCCAGAAAAATCCCACAAAATTCCCTAAATCTTCTCAAAACACGGTCAAAATCCACAAAAATCCCACCAAATCTCCACAAATTCCCACAGAATACATGAAAAATCCCTGATAATTCGTCAGTTCTCTACAGAATCTCACCAAATTCCAGAAAAGTCCCTCGAAGTTCCAGAAATGACCCACAAAATCTCCCCAGTATCCAATAAAATTCCAGGAAAAATCCCACAAAATTCCCTAAATCTTCCCAAAACACGACCAAATTCTAGAAAAATATCCCACCAAATCTCCACAAATTCCCACAAAATACATGAAAAATCCCTCAAGATCCCTAAATCGCCTCAATATCCCACAAAATCCCACAAAAATTCCAAAAACTTACACAAGTTTCCACAGAATCTAAGAAAAATTCCTCAAAATTCTTCAAGTCTCCTCAAAACCACAAAAAGTCCTTCAAAAAGGCCTACCAAATTCCAGAAATATCTTGCAGAATTCCCTAAATCTTCTCAAAACTCTACCAAATTCCAGAAAAATCCCACCAAATCTCCACAAATTCCCACAGAATACATGAAAAATCCCTGATAATTCATCAGTTCTCTACAGAATCTCACCAAATTCCAGAAAAGTCCCTCAAAGTTCCACAAATATTCCACAAAATCTCCCCAGTATCCAACAAAATTCCAGGAAAAATCACACAAAATTCCCTAAATCTTCTCAAAATACGGCTAAAATCCACAAAAATCCCACCGAATCTCCACAAATTCCCACAGAATACATGAAAAATCCCTCAAGATCCCTAAATCGCCTCAATATCCCACAAAATTCCACAAAAATCCCACCAAGCCTCCACAAGTTTCCACAAAATCTAAGAAAAATTCCTCAAAATTCTTCAAGTCTCCTCAAAACCACAAAACGTCCTTCAAAAAGGCCTACCAAATTCCAGAAATATCTTGCAGAATTCCCTAAATCTTCTCAAAACTCTACCAAATTCCAGAAAAATCCCACCAAATCTCCACAAATTCCCACAGAATACATGAAAAATCCCTGATAATTCGTCAGTTCTCTACAGAATCTCACCAAATTCCAGAAAAGTCCCTCAAAGTTCCACAAACATTCCACAAAATCTCCCCAGTATCCAATAAAATTCCAGAAAAAATCCCACAAAATTCCCTAAATCTTCCCAAAACATGACCAAATTCTAGAAAAATATCCCACCAAATCTCCACAAAATCCCACTAAATACATGAAAAATCCCTCAAGATCCCTAAATCGCCTCAATATCCCACAAAATCCCACAAAAATCACACAAAACCTCCACAAGTTTTCACAAAATATAAAAACAAATCCTTAAAATTCTTCAAGTCTCCTCAAAACCACACAAAGTCCTTGAAAAGGCCCACCAAATTCCAGTAAAATCCCACAGAATCTCCAACAATTCCCACAAAATCTAAAACAAATTCCTCAAAATTCTTCAAGTCTCCTCAGAATCCCACACAATTCCAGAAAAAACCCACAAAATTCCAGAGAAGTCCCACAAAACTCCCTAAATCATTTCAAAACCCTACCAATTCACAGGAATGTCCCACAAAATCTCCACCAATTCCCAGAACATCCCACAAAAATCTCACAAAAATCCCTAAATCTTCTGAAAACTCGACCAAATTCCAGAAACGCCCCATAAAATCAGCACAGTTTCCCACAAAATTCAAGAAAAAACACCACAAAATTCCCAAAATCTTTTCAAAATACCACAAAATTCTTGAAAAGCCCCACCAAATTCCAGAAACATCCCACAAAATGTCCTCAATACCCAACAAAATCCCAGAAAAATCACACAAAATTCCCTAAATCTTCTCAAAACACGGCCAAAATCCACAAAAATCCCACCAAATCTCCACAAATTCCCACAGAATACATGAAAAATCCCTGATAATTCGTCAGTTCTCTACAGAATCTCACCAAATTCCAGAAAAGTCCCTCAAAGTTCCACAAACATCCCACAAAATCTCCCCAGTATCCAACAAAATTCCAGGAAAAATCCCACAAAATTCCCTAAATCTTCCCAAAACACGACCAAATTCTAGAAAAATATCCCAACAAATCTCCACAAATTCCCACAAAATACATGAAAAATCCCTCAAGATCCCTAAATCGCCTCAATATCCCACAAAATCCCACAAAAATCACACAAAACCTCCACAAGTTTCCACAAAATCTAAGAAAAATCCCTGAAAATTCTTCAAGTCTCCTCAAAACCACAAAAAGTCCTTCAAAAAGGCCTACCAAATTCCAGAAATATCTTGCAGAATTCCCTAAATCTTCTCAAAACTCTACCAAATTCCAGAAAAATCCGACCAAATCTCCACAAATTCCCACAGAATACATGAAAAATCCCTGATAATTCATCAGTTCTCTACAGAATCTCACCAAATTCCAGAAAAGTCCCTCAAAGTTCCACAAATATTCCACAAAATCTCCCCAGTATCCAACAAAATTCCTGGAAAAATCACACAAAATTCCCTAAATCTTCTCAAAATACGGCTAAAATCCACAAAAATCCCACCGAATCTCCACAAATTCCCACAGAATACATGAAAAATCCCTCAAGATCCCTAAATCGCCTCAATATCCCACAAAATCACACAAAAATCCCACCAAGCCTCCACAAGTTTCCACAAAATCTAAGAAAAATTCCTCAAAATTCTTCAAGTCTCCTCAAAACCACAAAACGTCCTTCAAAAAGGCCTACCAAATTCCAGAAATATCTTGCAGAATTCCCTAAATCTTCTCAAAACTCTACCAAATTCCAGAAAAATCCCACCAAATCTCCACAAATTCCCACAGAATACATGAAAAATCCCTGATAATTCGTCAGTTCTCTACAGAATCTCACCAAATTCCAGAAAAGTCCCTCAAAGTTCCACAAACATTCCACAAAATCTCCCCAGTATCCAATAAAATTCCAGAAAAAATCCCACAAAATTCCCTAAATCTTCCCAAAACATGACCAAATTCTAGAAAAATATCCCACCAAATCTCCACAAAATCCCACTAAATACATGAAAAATCCCTCAAGATCCCTAAATCGCCTCAATATCCCACAAAATCCCACAAAAATCACACAAAACCTCCACAAGTTTTCACAAAATATAAAAACAAATCCTTAAAATTCTTCAAGTCTCCTCAAAACCACACAAAGTCCTTGAAAAGGCCCACCAAATTCCAGTAAAATCCCACAGAATCTCCAACAATTCCCACAAAATCTAAAAAAAATTCCTCAAAATTCTTCAAGTCTCCTCAGAATCCCACACAATTCCAGAAAAAACCCACAAAATTCCAGAGAAGTCCCACAAAACTCCCTAAATCATTTCAAAACCCTACCAATTCACAGGAATGTCCCACAAAATCTCCACCAATTCCCAGAACATCCCACAAAAATCTCACAAAAATCCCTAAATCTTCTGAAAACTCGACCAAATTCCAGAAACGCCCCATAAAATCAGCACAGTTTCCCACAAAATTCAAGAAAAAACACCACAAAATTCCCTAAATCTTTTCAAAATACCACAAAATTCTTGAAAAGCCCCACCAAATTCCAGAAACATCCCACAAAATGTCCTCAATACCCAACAAAATCCCAGAAAAATCACACAAAATTCCCTAAATCTTCTCAAAACACGGCCAAAATCCACAAAAATCCCACCAAATCTCCACAAATTCCCACAGAATACATGAAAAATCCCTGATAATTCGTCAGTTCTCTACAGAATCTCACCAAATTCCAGAAAAGTCCCTCAAAGTTCCACAAACATCCCACAAAATCTCCCCAGTATCCAACAAAATTCCAGGAAAAATCCCACAAAATTCCCTAAATCTTCCCAAAACACGACCAAATTCTAGAAAAATATCCCAACAAATCTCCACAAATTCCCACAAAATACATGAAAAATCCCTCAAGATCCCTAAATCGCCTCAATATCCCACAAAATCCCACAAAAATCACACAAAACCTCCACAAGTTTCCACAAAATCTAAGAAAAATCCCTGAAAATTCTTCAAGTCTCCTCAAAACCACAAAAAGTCCTTCAAAAAGGCCTACCAAATTCCAGAAATATCTTGCAGAATTCCCTAAATCTTCTCAAAACTCTACCAAATTCCAGAAAAATCCGACCAAATCTCCACAAATTCCCACAGAATACATGAAAAATCCCTGATAATTCGTCAGTTCTCTACAGAATCTCACCAAATTCCAGAAAAGTCCCTCAAAGTTCCACAAATATTCCACAAAATCTCCCCAGTATCCAACAAAATTCCTGGAAAAATCACACAAAATTCCCTAAATCTTCTCAAAATACGGCTAAAATCCACAAAAATCCCACCGAATCTCCACAAATTCCCACAGAATACATGAAAAATCCCTCAAGATCCCTAAATCGCCTCAATATCCCACAAAATCACACAAAAATCCCACCAAGCCTCCACAAGTTTCCACAAAATCTAAGAAAAATTCCTCAAAATTCTTCAAGTCTCCTCAAAACCACAAAACGTCCTTCAAAAAGGCCCACCAAATTCCAGAAATATCTTGCAGAATTCCCTAAATCTTCTCAAAACTCTACCAAATTCCAGAAAAATCCCACCAAATCTCCACAAATTCCCACAGAATACATGAAAAATCCCTGATAATTCGTCAGTTCTCTACAGAATCTCACCAAATTCCAGAAAAGTCCCTCAAAGTTCCACAAACATTCCACAAAATCTCCCCAGTATCCAATAAAATTCCAGAAAAAATCCCACAAAATTCCCTAAATCTTCCCAAAACATGACCAAATTCTAGAAAAATATCCCACCAAATCTCCACAAAATCCCACTAAATACATGAAAAATCCCTCAAGATCCCTAAATCGCCTCAATATCCCACAAAATCCCACAAAAATCACACAAAACCTCCACAAGTTTTCACAAAATATAAAAACAAATCCTTAAAATTCTTCAAGTCTCCTCAAAACCACACAAAGTCCTTGAAAAGGCCCACCAAATTCCAGTAAAATCCCACAGAATCTCCAACAATTCCCACAAAATCTAAAAAAAATTCCTCAAAATTCTTCAAGTCTCCTCAGAATCCCACACAATTCCAGAAAAAACCCACAAAATTCCAGAGAAGTCCCACAAAACTCCCTAAATCATTTCAAAACCCTACCAATTCACAGGAATGTCCCACAAAATCTCCACCAATTCCCAGAACATCCCACAAAAATCTCACAAAAATCCCTAAATCTTCTGAAAACTCGACCAAATTCCAGAAACGCCCCATAAAATCAGCACAGTTTCCCACAAAATTCAAGAAAAAACACCACAAAATTCCCTAAATCTTTTCAAAATACCACAAAATTCTTGAAAAGCCCCACCAAATTCCAGAAACATCCCACAAAATGTCCTCAATACCCAACAAAATCCCAGAAAAATCACACAAAATTCCCTAAATCTTCTCAAAACACGGCCAAAATCCACAAAAATCCCACCAAATCTCCACAAATTCCCACAGAATACATGAAAAATCCCTGATAATTCGTCAGTTCTCTACAGAATCTCACCAAATTCCAGAAAAGTCCCTCAAAGTTCCACAAACATCCCACAAAATCTCCCCAGTATCCAACAAAATTCCAGGAAAAATCCCACAAAATTCCCTAAATCTTCCCAAAACACGACCAAATTCTAGAAAAATATCCCAACAAATCTCCACAAATTCCCACAAAATACATGAAAAATCCCTCAAGATCCCTAAATCGCCTCAATATCCCACAAAATCCCACAAAAATCACACAAAACCTCCACAAGTTTCCACAAAATCTAAGAAAAATCCCTGAAAATTCTTCAAGTCTCCTCAAAACCACACAAAGTCCTTGAAAAGGCCCACCAAATTCCAGAAAAATCTTACAAAATTCCCTAAATCTTCTCAAAACTCTACCAAATTCCAGAAAAATCCCACCAAATCTCCACAAATTCCCACAGGATACATGAAAAATCCCTGATAATTCTTCAGTTCTCTATAGAATCTCACCAAATTCCAGAAGAGTCCCTCAAAGTTCCACAAACATTCCACAAAATCTCCCCAGTATCCAATAAAATTCCAGGAAAAATCCCACAAAATTCCCTAAATCTTCCCAAAACACGACCAAATTCTAGAAAAATATCCCACCAAATCTCCACAAATTCCCACAAAATACATGTAAATTCCCTCAAGATGCCTAAATCGCCTCAATATCCCACAAAATTCCACAAAAATCCCACAACACCTCCACAAGTTTCCACAGAATCTAAGAAAAATTCCTCAAAATTCTTCAAGTCTCCTCAAAACCACAAAAAGTCCTTCAAAAAGGCCTACCAAATTCCAGAAATATCTTGCAGAATTCCCTAAATCTTCTCAAAACTCTACCAAGTTCCAGAAAAATCCCACCAAATCTCCACAAATTCCCACAAAATACATGAAAAATCCCTCAAGATCCCTAAATCGCCTCAATATCCCACAAAATTCCACAAACATCCCACAAAACCTCCACAAGTTTCCACAGAATCTAAGAAAAATTCCTCAAAATTCTTCAAGTCTCCTCAAAACCACACAAAGTCCTTCAAAGAGGCCCACCAAATTCCAAAAAAATCTTACAGAATTCCCTAAATCTTCTCAAAACTCTACCAAATTCCAGAAAAATCTCACCAAATCTCCACAAATTCCCACAGACTACCTGAAAAATCCCTGATAATTCGTCAGTTCTCTACAGAATCTCACCAAATTCCAGAAGAGACCCTCAAAGTTCCACAAACATCCCACAAAATCTCCCCAGTATCCAACAAAATTCCAGGAAAAATCCCACAAAATTCCCTAAATCTTCTCAAAACATGACAAAATTCTAGAAAAATATCCCACCGAATCTCCACAAATTCCCACAGAATACATGAAAAATCCCTGATAATTCGTCAGTTCTCTACAGAATCTCACCAAATTCCAGAAAAGTCCCTCAAAGTTCCAGAAGCATCCCACAAAATCTCCCCAGTATCCAACAAAATTCCAGGAAAAATCCCACAAAATTCCCTAAATCTTCTCAAAACATGACCAAATTCTAGAAAAATATCCCACCAAATCTCCACAAATTCCCACAAAATACATGAAAAATCCCTCAAGATCCCTAAATCGCCTCAATATCCCACAAAATCCCACAAAAATCCCACAAAACCTCCACAGGTTTGTACAAAATCTAAGAAAAAATCCTCAAAATTCTTCAAGTCTCCTCAAAACCACACAAAGTCCTTGAAAAGGCCCACCAAATTCCAGTAAAATCCCAAAGAATCTCCAACAATTCCCACAAAATCTAAAACAAATTCCTCAAAATTTTTCAAGTCTCCTCAGAATCCCACACAATTCCAGAAAAAACCCACAAAATTCCAGAGAAGTCCCACAAAACTCCCTAAATCATTTCAAAACCCTACCAATTCACAGGAATGTCCCACAAAATCTCCACCAATTCCCAGAACATCCCACAAAAATCTCACAAAAATCCCTAAATCTTCTGAAAACTCGACCAAATTCCAGAAATGCCCCATAAAATCAGCACAGTTTCCCACAAAATTCAAGAAAAAACACCACAAAATTCCCAAAATCTTTTCAAAATACCACAAAATTCTTGAAAAGCCCCACCAAATTCCAGAAACATCCCACAAAATGTCCTCAATACCCAACAAAATCCCAGAAAAATCACACAAAATTCCCTAAATCTTCTCAAAACACGGCCAAAATCCACAAAAATCCCACCAAATCTCCACAAATTCCCACAGAATACATGAAAAATCCCTGATAATTCGTCAGTTCTCTACAGAATCTCACCAAATTCCAGAAAAGTCCCTCAAAGTTCCACAAACATCCCACAAAATCTCCCCAGTATCCAACAAAATTCCAGGAAAAATCCCACAAAATTCCCTAAATCTTCCCAAAACACGACCAAATTCTAGAAAAATATCCCAACAAATCTCCACAAATTCCCACAAAATACATGAAAAATCCCTCAAGATCCCTAAATCGCCTCAATATCCCACAAAATCCCACAAAAATCACACAAAACCTCCACAAGTTTCCACAAAATCTAAGAAAAATCCCTGAAAATTCTTCAAGTCTCCTCAAAACCACAAAAAGTCCTTCAAAAAGGCCTACCAAATTCCAAAAAAATCTTACAGAATTCCCTAAATCTTCTCAAAACTCTACCAAATTCCAGAAAAATCTCACCAAATCTCCACTAATTCCCACAGACTACCTGAAAAATCCCTGATAATTCGTCAGTTCTCTACAGAATCTCACCAAATTCCAGAAGAGACCCTCAAAGTTCCACAAACATCCCACAAAATCTCCCCAGTATCCAACAAAATTCCAGGAAAAATCCCACAAAATTCCCTAAATCTTCTCAAAACATGACAAAATTCTAGAAAAATATCCCACCGAATCTCCACAAATTCCCACAGAATACATGAAAAATCCCTGATAATTCGTCAGTTCTCTACAGAATCTCACCAAATTCCAGAAAAGTCCCTCAAAGTTCCAGAAGCATCCCACAAAATCTCCCCAGTATCCAACAAAATTCCAGGAAAAATCCCACAAAATTCCCTAAATCTTCTCAAAACATGACCAAATTCTAGAAAAATATCCCACCAAATCTCCACAAATTCCCACAAAATACATGAAAAATCCCTCAAGATCCCTAAATCGCCTCAATATCCCACAAAATCCCACAAAAATCCCACAAAACCTCCACAGGTTTGTACAAAATCTAAGAAAAAATCCTCAAAATTCTTCAAGTCTCCTCAAAACCACACAAAGTCCTTGAAAAGGCCTACCAAATTCCAGTAAAATCCCACAGAATCTCCAACAATTCCCACAAAATCTAAAACAAATTCCTCAAAATTTTTCAAGTCTCCTCAGAATCCCACACAATTCCAGAAAAAACCCACAAAATTCCAGAGAAGTCCCACAAAACTCCCTAAATCATTTCAAAACCCTACCAATTCACAGGAATGTCCCACAAAATCTCCACCAATTCCCAGAACATCCCACAAAAATCTCACAAAAATCCCTAAATCTTCTGAAAACTCGACCAAATTCCAGAAACGCCCCATAAAATCAGCACAGTTTCCCACAAAATTCAAGAAAAAACACCACAAAATTCCCTAAATCTTTTCAAAATACCACAAAATTCTTGAAAAGGCCCACCAAATTCCAGAAACATCCCACAAAATGTCCTCAATACCCAACAAAATCCCAGAAAAATCACACAAAATTCCCTAAATCTTCTCAAAACACGGCCAAAATCCACAAAAATCCCACCAAATCTCCACAAATTCCCACAGAATACATGAAAAATCCCTGATAATTCGTCAGTTCTCTACAGAATCTCACCAAATTCCAGAAAAGTCCCTCAAAGTTCCACAAACATCCCACAAAATCTCCCCAGTATCCAACAAAATTCCAGGAAAAATCCCACAAAATTCCCTAAATCTTCCCAAAACACGACCAAATTCTAGAAAAATATCCCAACAAATCTCCACAAATTCCCACAGAATACATGAAAAATCCCTCAAGATCCCTAAATCGCCTCAATATCCCACAAAATCCCACAAAAATCACACAAAACCTCCACAAGTTTCCACAAAATCTAAGAAAAATCCCTGAAAATTCTTCAAGTCTCCTCAAAACCACACAAAGTCCTTGAAAAGGCCCACCAAATTCCAGAAAAATCTTACAAAATTCCCTAAATCTTCTCAAAACTCTACCAAATTCCAGAAAAATCCCACCAAATCTCCACAAATTCCCACAGGATACATGAAAAATCCCTGATAATTCTTCAGTTCTCTATAGAATCTCACCAAATTCCAGAAGAGTCCCTCAAAGTTCCACAAACATTCCACAAAATCTCCCCAGTATCCAATAAAATTCCAGGAAAAATCCCACAAAATTCCCTAAATCTTCCCAAAACACGACCAAATTCTAGAAAAATATCCCACCAAATCTCCACAAATTCCCACAAAATACATGTAAATTCCCTCAAGATGCCTAAATCGCCTCAATATCCCACAAAATTCCACAAAAATCCCACAAAACCTCCACAAGTTTCCACAGAATCTTAGAAAAATTCCTCAAAATTCTTCAAGTCTCCTCAAAACCACAAAAAGTCCTTCAAAAAGGCCTACCAAATTCCAGAAATATCTTGCAGAATTCCCTAAATCTTCTCAAAACTCTACCAAGTTCCAGAAAAATCCCACCAAATCTCCACAAATTCCCACAAAATACATGAAAAATCCCTCAAGATCCCTAAATCGCCTCAATATCCCACAAAATTCCACAAAAATCCCACAAAACCTCCACAAGTTTCCACAGAATCTAAGAAAAATTCCTCAAAATTCTTCAAGTCTCCTCAAAACCACACAAAGTCCTTCAAAGAGGCCCACCAAATTCCAAAAAAATCTTACAGAATTCCCTAAATCTTCTCAAAACTCTACCAAATTCCAGAAAAATCTCACCAAATCTCCACAAATTCCCACAGACTACCTGAAAAATCCCTGATAATTCGTCAGTTCTCTACAGAATCTCACCAAATTCCAGAAGAGACCCTCAAAGTTCCACAAACATCCCACAAAATCTCCCCAGTATCCAACAAAATTCCAGGAAAAATCACACAAAATTCCCTAAATCTTCTCAAAACATGACAAAATTCTAGAAAAATATCCCACCGAATCTCCACAAATTCCCACAGAATACATGAAAAATCCCTGATAATTCGTCAGTTCTCTACAGAATCTCACCAAATTCCAGAAAAGTCCCTCAAAGTTCCAGAAGCATCCCACAAAATCTCCCCAGTATCCAACAAAATTCCAGGAAAAATCCCACAAAATTCCCTAAATCTTCTCAAAACATGACCAAATTCTAGAAAAATATCCCACCAAATCTCCACAAATTCCCACAAAATACATGAAAAATCCCTCAAGATCCCTAAATCGCCTCAATATCCCACAAAATCCCACAAAAATCACACAAAACCTCCACAGGTTTGTACAAAATCTAAGAAAAAATCCTCAAAATTCTTCAAGTCTCCTCAAAACCACACAAAGTCCTTGAAAAGGCCCACCAAATTCCAGTAAAATCCCACAGAATCTCCAACAATTCCCACAAAATCTAAAACAAATTCCTCAAAATTTTTCAAGTCTCCTCAGAATCCCACACAATTCCAGAAAAAACCCACAAAATTCCAGAGAAGTCCCACAAAACTCCCTAAATCATTTCAAAACCCTACCAATTCACAGGAATGTCCCACAAAATCTCCACCAATTCCCAGAACATCCCACAAAAATCTCACAAAAATCCCTAAATCTTCTGAAAACTCGACCGAATTCCAGAAACGCCCCATAAAATCAGCACAGATTCCCACAAAATTCATGAAAAAACACCACAAAATTCCCAAAATCTTTTCAAAATACCACAAAATTCTTGAAAAGGCCCACCAAATTCCAGAAACATCCCACAAAATGTCCTCAATACCCAACAAAATCCCAGAAAAATCCCACAAAATTCCCTAAATCTTCTCAAAACACGGTCAAAATCCACAAAAATCACACCAAATCTCCACAAATTCCCACAGACTACCTGAAAAATCCCTGATAATTCGTCAGTTCTCTACAGAATCTCACCAAATTCCAGAAGAGACCCTCAAAGTTCCACAAACATCCCACAAAATCTCCCCAGTATCCAATAAAATTCCAGGAAAAATCCCACAAAATTCCCTAAATCTTCCCAAAACACGACCAAATTCTAGAAAAATATCCCACCAAATCTCCACAAATTCCCACAAAATACATGAAAAATCCCTCAAGATCCCTAAATCGCCTCAATATCCCACAAAATCCCACAAAAATCCCAAAAACTTACACAAGTTTCCACAGAATCTAAGAAAAATTCCTCAAAATTCTTCAAGTCTCCTCAAAACCACAAAAAGTCCTTCAAAAAGGCCTACCAAATTCCAGAAATATCTTGCAGAATTCCCTAAATCTTCTCAAAACTCTACCAAATTCCAGAAAAATCCGACCAAATCTCCACAAATTCCCACAGAATACATGAAAAATCCCTGATAATTCATCAGTTCTCTACAGAATCTCACCAAATTCCAGAAAAGTCCCTCAAAGTTCCACAAATATTCCACAAAATCTCCCCAGTATCCAACAAAATTCCAGGAAAAATCACACAAAATTCCCTAAAACTTCTCAAAATACGGCTAAAATCCACAAAAATCCCACCGAATCTCCACAAATTCCCACAGAATACATGAAAAATCCCTCAAGATCCCTAAATCGCCTCAATATCCCACAAAATCACACAAAAATCCCACCAAGCCTCCACAAGTTTCCACAAAATCTAAGAAAAATTCCTCAAAATTCTTCAAGCCTCCTCAAAACCACAAAACGTCCTTCAAAAAAGCCTACCAAATTCCAGAAATATCTTGCAGAATTCCCTAAATCTTCTCAAAACTCTACCAAATTCCAGAAAAATCCCACCAAATCTCCACAAATTCCCACAGAATACATGAAAAATCCCTGATAATTCGTCAGTTCTCTACAGAATCTCACCAAATTCCAGAAAAGTCCCTCAAAGTTCCACAAACATTCCACAAAATCTCCCCAGTATCCAATAAAATTCCAGGAAAAATCCCACAAAATTCCCTAAATCTTCCCAAAACACGACCAAATTCTAGAAAAATATCCCACCAAATCTCCACAAATTCCCACAAAATACATGTAAATTCCCTCAAGATGCCTAAATCGCCTCAGTATCCCACAAAATCCCACAAAAATCCCACAAAACCTCCACAAGTTTCCACAGAATCTAAGAAAAATTCCTCAAAATTCTTCAAGTCTCCTCAAAACCACAAAAAGTCCTTCAAAAAGGCCTACCAAATTCCAGAAATATCTTGCAGAATTCCCTAAATCTTCTCAAAACTCTACCAAGTTCCAGAAAAATCCCACCAAATCTCCACAAATTCCCACAAAATACATGAAAAATCCCTCAAGATCCCTAAATCGCCTCAATATCCCACAAAATTCCACAAAAATCCCACAAAACCTCCACAAGTTTCCACAGAATCTAAGAAAAATTCCTCAAAATTCTTCAAGTCTCCTCAAAACCACACAAAGTCCTTCAAAGAGGCCCACCAAATTCCAAAAAAATCTTACAGAATTCCCTAAATCTTCTCAAAACTCTACCAAATTCCAGAAAAATCTCACCAAATCTCCACAAATTCCCACAGACTACCTGAAAAATCCCTGATAATTCGTCAGTTCTCTACAGAATCTCACCAAATTCCAGAAGAGACCCTCAAAGTTCCACAAACATCCCACAAAATCTCCCCAGTATCCAACAAAATTCCAGGAAAAATCCCACAAAATTCCCTAAATCTTCTCAAAACATGACAAAATTCTAGAAAAATATCCCACCGAATCTCCACAAATTCCCACAGAATACATGAAAAATCCCTGATAATTCGTCAGTTCTCTACAGAATCTCACCAAATTCCAGAAAAGTCCCTCAAAGTTCCAGAAGCATCCCACAAAATCTCCCCAGTATCCAACAAAATTCCAGGAAAAATCCCACAAAATTCCCTAAATCTTCTCAAAACATGACCAAATTCTAGAAAAATATCCCACCAAATCTCCACAAATTCCCACAAAATACATGAAAAATCCCTCAAGATCCCTAAATCGCCTCAATATCCCACAAAATCCCACAAAAATCACACAAAACCTCTACAGGTTTGTACAAAATCTAAGAAAAAATCCTCAAAATTCTTCAAGTCTCCTCAAAACCACACAAAGTCCTTGAAAAGGCCCACCAAATTCCAGTAAAATCCCACAGAATCTCCAACAATTCCCACAAAATCTAAAACAAATTCCTCAAAATTTTTCAAGTCTCCTCAGAATCCCACACAATTCCAGAAAAAACCCACAAAATTCCAGAGAAGTCCCACAAAACTCCCTAAATCATTTCAAAACCCTACCAATTCACAGGAATGTCCCACAAAATCTCCACCAATTCCCAGAACATCCCACAAAAATCTCACAAAAATCCGTAATCTTCTGAAAACTCGACCGAATTCCAGAAACGCCCCATAAAATCAGCACAGTTTCCCACAAAATTCATGAAAAAACACCACAAAATTCCCAAAATCTTTTCAAAATACCACAAAATTCTTGAAAAGCCCCACCAAATTCCAGAAACATCCCACAAAATGTCCTCAATACCCAACAAAATCCCAGAAAAATCCCACAAAATTCCCTAAATCTTCTCAAAACACGGCCAAAATCCACAAAAATCCCACCAAATCTCCACAAATTCCCACAGAATACATGAAAAATCCCTGATAATTCGTCAGTTCTCTACAGAATCTCACCAAATTCCAGAAAAGTCCCTCAAAGTTCCACAAACATCCCACAAAATCTCCCCAGTATCCAACAAAATTCCAGGAAAAATCCCACAAAATTCCCTAAATCTTCCCAAAACACGACCAAATTCTAGAAAAATATCCCAACAAATCTCCACAAATTCCCACAAAATACATGAAAAATCCCTCAAGATCCCTAAATCGCCTCAATATCCCACAAAATCCCACAAAAATCCCAAAAACTTACACAAGTTTCCACAGAATCTAAGAAAAATTCCTCAAAATTCTTCAAGTCTCCTCAAAACCACAAAAAGTCCTTCAAAAAGGCCTACCAAATTCCAGAAATATCTTGCAGAATTCCCTAAATCTTCTCAAAACTCTACCAAATTCCAGAAAAATCCGACCAAATCTCCACAAATTCCCACAGAATACATGAAAAATCCCTGATAATTCATCAGTTCTCTACAGAATCTCACCAAATTCCAGAAAAGTCCCTCAAAGTTCCACAAATATTCCACAAAATCTCCCCAGTATCCAACAAAATTCCTGGAAAAATCACACAAAATTCCCTAAATCTTCTCAAAATACGGCTATAATCCACAAAAATCCCACCGAATCTCCACAAATTCCCACAGAATACATGAAAAATCCCTCAAGATCCCTAAATCGCCTCAATATCCCACAAAATCACACAAAAATCCCACCAAGCCTCCACAAGTTTCCACAAAATCTAAGAAAAATTCCTCAAAATTCTTCAAGTCTCCTCAAAACCACAAAACGTCCTTCAAAAAGGCCTACCAAATTCCAGAAATATCTTGCAGAATTCCCTAAATCTTCTCAAAACTCTACCAAATTCCAGAAAAATCCCACCAAATCTCCACAAATTCCCACAGAATACATGAAAAATCCCTGATAATTCGTCAGTTCTCTACAGAATCTCACCAAATTCCAGAAAAGTCCCTCAAAGTTCCACAAACATTCCACAAAATCTCCCCAGTATCCAATAAAATTCCAGAAAAAATCCCACAAAATTCCCTAAATCTTCCCAAAACATGACCAAATTCTAGAAAAATATCCCACCAAATCTCCACAAAATCCCACTAAATACATGAAAAATCCCTCAAGATCCCTAAATCGCCTCAATATCCCACAAAATCCCACAAAAATCACACAAAACCTCCACAAGTTTTCACAAAATATAAAAACAAATCCTTAAAATTTTTCAAGTCTCCTCAAAACCACACAAAGTCCTTGAAAAGGCCCACCAAATTCCCACAAAATCCCACAGAATCTCCAACAATTCCCACAAAATCTAAAACAAATTCCTCAAAATTCTTCAAGTCTCCTCAGAATCCCACACAATTCCAGAAAAAACCCACAAAATTCCAGAGAAGTCCCACAAAACTCCCTAAATCATTTCAAAACCCTACCAATTCACAGGAATGTCCCACAAAATCTCCACCAATTCCCAGAACATCCCACAAAAATCTCACAAAAATCCCTAAATCTTCTGAAAACTCGACCAAATTCCAGAAATGCCCCATAAAATCAGCACAGTTTCCCACAAAATTCAAGAAAAAACACCACAAAATTCCCAAAATCTTTTCAAAATACCACAAAATTCTTGAAAAGCCCCACCAAATTCCAGAAACATCCCACAAAATGTCCTCAATACCCAACAAAATCCCAGAAAAATCCCACAAAATTCCCTAAATCTTCTCAAAACACGGCCAAAATCCACAAAAATCCCACCAAATCTCCACAAATTCCCACAGAATACATGAAAAATCCCTGATAATTCGTCAGTTCTCTACAGAATCTCACCAAATTCCAGAAAAGTCCCTCAAAGTTCCACAAACATCCCACAAAATCTCCCCAGTATCCAACAAAATTCCAGGAAAAATCCCACAAAATTCCCTAAATCTTCCCAAAACACGACCAAATTCTAGAAAAATATCCCAACAAATCTCCACAAATTCCCACAAAATACATGAAAAATCCCTCAAGATCCCTAAATCGCCTCAATATCCCACAAAATCCCACAAAAATCACACAAAACCTCCACAAGTTTCCACAAAATCTAAGAAAAATCCCTGAAAATTCTTCAAGTCTCCTCAAAACCACAAAAAGTCCTTCAAAAAGGCCTACCAAATTCCAAAAAAATCTTACAGAATTCCCTAAATCTTCTCAAAACTCTACCAAATTCCAGAAAAATCTCACCAAATCTCCACTAATTCCCACAGACTACCTGAAAAATCCCTGATAATTCGTCAGTTCTCTACAGAATCTCACCAAATTCCAGAAGAGACCCTCAAAGTTCCACAAACATCCCACAAAATCTCCCCAGTATCCAACAAAATTCCAGGAAAAATCCCACAAAATTCCCTAAATCTTCTCAAAACATGACAAAATTCTAGAAAAATATCCCACCGAATCTCCACAAATTCCCACAGAATACATGAAAAATCCCTGATAATTCGTCAGTTCTCTACAGAATCTCACCAAATTCCAGAAAAGTCCCTCAAAGTTCCAGAAGCATCCCACAAAATCTCCCCAGTATCCAACAAAATTCCAGGAAAAATCCCACAAAATTCCCTAAATCTTCTCAAAACATGACCAAATTCTAGAAAAATATCCCACCAAATCTCCACAAATTCCCACAAAATACATGAAAAATCCCTCAAGATCCCTAAATCGCCTCAATATCCCACAAAATCCCACAAAAATCACACAAAACCTCCACAGGTTTGTACAAAATCTAAGAAAAAATCCTCAAAATTCTTCAAGTCTCCTCAAAACCACACAAAGTCCTTGAAAAGGCCCACCAAATTCCAGTAAAATCCCACAGAATCTCCAACAATTCCCACAAAATCTAAAACAAATTCCTCAAAATTTTTCAAGTCTCCTCAGAATCCCACACAATTCCAGAAAAAACCCACAAAATTCCAGAGAAGTCCCACAAAACTCCCTAAATCATTTCAAAACCCTACCAATTCACAGGAATGTCCCACAAAATCTCCACCAATTCCCAGAACATCCCACAAAAATCTCACAAAAATCCCTAAATCTTCTGAAAACTCGACCAAATTCCAGAAACGCCCCATAAAATCAGCACAGTTTCCCACAAAATTCAAGAAAAAACACCACAAAATTCCCTAAATCTTTTCAAAATACCACAAAATTCTTGAAAAGGCCCACCAAATTCCAGAAACATCCCACAAAATGTCCTCAATACCCAACAAAATCCCAGAAAAATCACACAAAATTCCCTAAATCTTCTCAAAACACGGCCAAAATCCACAAAAATCCCACCAAATCTCCACAAATTCCCACAGAATACATGAAAAATCCCTGATAATTCGTCAGTTCTCTACAGAATCTCACCAAATTCCAGAAAAGTCCCTCAAAGTTCCACAAACATCCCACAAAATCTCCCCAGTATCCAACAAAATTCCAGGAAAAATCCCACAAAATTCCCTAAATCTTCCCAAAACACGACCAAATTCTAGAAAAATATCCCAACAAATCTCCACAAATTCCCACAGAATACATGAAAAATCCCTCAAGATCCCTAAATCGCCTCAATATCCCACAAAATCCCACAAAAATCACACAAAACCTCCACAAGTTTCCACAAAATCTAAGAAAAATCCCTGAAAATTCTTCAAGTCTCCTCAAAACCACACAAAGTCCTTGAAAAGGCCCACCAAATTCCAGAAAAATCTTACAAAATTCCCTAAATCTTCTCAAAACTCTACCAAATTCCAGAAAAATCCCACCAAATCTCCACAAATTCCCACAGGATACATGAAAAATCCCTGATAATTCTTCAGTTCTCTATAGAATCTCACCAAATTCCAGAAGAGTCCCTCAAAGTTCCACAAACATTCCACAAAATCTCCCCAGTATCCAATAAAATTCCAGGAAAAATCCCACAAAATTCCCTAAATCTTCCCAAAACACGACCAAATTCTAGAAAAATATCCCACCAAATCTCCACAAATTCCCACAAAATACATGTAAATTCCCTCAAGATGCCTAAATCGCCTCAATATCCCACAAAATTCCACAAAAATCCCACAAAACCTCCACAAGTTTCCACAGAATCTTAGAAAAATTCCTCAAAATTCTTCAAGTCTCCTCAAAACCACAAAAAGTCCTTCAAAAAGGCCTACCAAATTCCAGAAATATCTTGCAGAATTCCCTAAATCTTCTCAAAACTCTACCAAGTTCCAGAAAAATCCCACCAAATCTCCACAAATTCCCACAAAATACATGAAAAATCCCTCAAGATCCCTAAATCGCCTCAATATCCCACAAAATTCCACAAAAATCCCACAAAACCTCCACAAGTTTCCACAGAATCTAAGAAAAATTCCTCAAAATTCTTCAAGTCTCCTCAAAACCACACAAAGTCCTTCAAAGAGGCCCACCAAATTCCAAAAAAATCTTGCAGAATTCCCTAAATCTTCTCAAAACTCTACCAAATTCCAGAAAAATCTCACCAAATCTCCACAAATTCCCACAGACTACCTGAAAAATCCCTGATAATTCGTCAGTTCTCTACAGAATCTCACCAAATTCCAGAAGAGACCCTCAAAGTTCCACAAACATCCCACAAAATCTCCCCAGTATCCAACAAAATTCCAGGAAAAATCACACAAAATTCCCTAAATCTTCTCAAAACTCTACCAAATTCCAGAAAAATCCCACCAAATCTCCACAAATTCCCACAGAATACATGAAAAATCCCTGATAATTCATCAGTTCTCTACAGAATCTCACCAAATTCCAGAAAAGTCCCTCAAAGTTCCACAAATATTCCACAAAATCTCCCCAGTATCCAACAAAATTCCAGGAAAAATCACACAAAATTCCCTAAAACTTCTCAAAATACGGCTAAAATCCACAAAAATCCCACCGAATCTCCACAAATTCCCACAGAATACATGAAAAATCCCTCAAGATCCCTAAATCGCCTCAATATCCCACAAAATCACACAAAAATCCCACCAAGCCTCCACAAGTTTCCACAAAATCTAAGAAAAATTCCTCAAAATTCTTCAAGCCTCCTCAAAACCACAAAACGTCCTTCAAAAAAGCCTACCAAATTCCAGAAATATCTTGCAGAATTCCCTAAATCTTCTCAAAACTCTACCAAATTCCAGAAAAATCCCACCAAATCTCCACAAATTCCCACAGAATACATGAAAAATCCCTGATAATTCGTCAGTTCTCTACAGAATCTCACCAAATTCCAGAAAAGTCCCTCAAAGTTCCACAAACATTCCACAAAATCTCCCCAGTATCCAATAAAATTCCAGGAAAAATCCCACAAAATTCCCTAAATCTTCCCAAAACATGACCAAATTCTAGAAAAATATCCCACCAAATCTCCACAAATTCCCACAAAATACATGAAAAATCCCTCAAGATCCCTAAATCGCCTCAATATCCCACAAAATCCCACAAAAATCACACAAAACCTCCACAGGTTTGTACAAAATCTAAGAAAAAATCCTCAAAATTCTTCAAGTCTCCTCAAAACCACACAAAGTCCTTGAAAAGGCCCACCAAATTCCAGTAAAATCCCACAGAATCTCCAACAATTCCCACAAAATCTAAAACAAATTCCTCAAAATTTTTCAAGTCTCCTCAGAATCCCACACAATTCCAGAAAAAACCCACAAAATTCCAGAGAAGTCCCACAAAACTCCCTAAATCATTTCAAAACCCTACCAATTCACAGGAATGTCCCACAAAATCTCCACCAATTCCCAGAACATCCCACAAAAATCTCACAAAAATCCCTAAATCTTCTGAAAACTCGACCGAATTCCAGAAACGCCCCATAAAATCAGCACAGATTCCCACAAAATTCATGAAAAAACACCACAAAATTCCCAAAATCTTTTCAAAATACCACAAAATTCTTGAAAAGCCCCACCAAATTCCAGAAACATCCCACAAAATGTCCTCAATACCCAACAAAATCCCAGAAAAATCCCACAAAATTCCCTAAATCTTCTCAAAACACGGTCAAAATCCACAAAAATCACACCAAATCTCCACAAATTCCCACAGAATACATGAAAAATCCCTGATAATTCGTCAGTTCTCTACAGAATCTCACCAAATTCCAGAAAAGTCCCTCGAAGTTCCAGAAATGACCCACAAAATCTCCCCAGTATCCAATAAAATTCCAGGAAAAATCCCACAAAATTCCCTAAATCTTCCCAAAACACGACCAAATTCTAGAAAAATATCCCACCAAATCTCCACAAATTCCCACAAAATACATGAAAAATCCCTCAAGATCCCTAAATCGCCTCAATATCCCACAAAATCCCACAAAAATCCCAAAAACTTACACAAGTTTCCACAGAATCTAAGAAAAATTCCTCAAAATTCTTCAAGTCTCCTCAAAACCACAAAAAGTCCTTCAAAAAGGCCTACCAAATTCCAGAAATATCTTGCAGAATTCCCTAAATCTTCTCAAAACTCTACCAAATTCCAGAAAAATCCGACCAAATCTCCACAAATTCCCACAGAATACATGAAAAATCCCTGATAATTCATCAGTTCTCTACAGAATCTCACCAAATTCCAGAAAAGTCCCACAAAGTTCCACAAATATTCCACAAAATCTCCCCAGTATCCAACAAAATTCCAGGAAAAATCACACAAAATTCCCTAAATCTTCTCAAAATACGGCTAAAATCCACAAAAATCCCACCGAATCTCCACAAATTCCCACAGAATACATGAAAAATCCCTCAAGATCCCTAAATCGCCTCAATATCCCACAAAATCACACAAAAATCCCACCAAGCCTCCACAAGTTTCCACAAAATCTAAGAAAAATTCCTCAAAATTCTTCAAGCCTCCTCAAAACCACAAAACGTCCTTCAAAAAAGCCTACCAAATTCCAGAAATATCTTGCAGAATTCCCTAAATCTTCTCAAAACTCTACCAAATTCCAGAAAAATCCCACCAAATCTCCACAAATTCCCACAGAATACATGAAAAATCCCTGATAATTCGTCAGTTCTCTACAGAATCTCACCAAATTCCAGAAAAGTCCCTCAAAGTTCCACAAACATTCCACAAAATCTCCCCAGTATCCAATAAAATTCCAGAAAAAATCCCACAAAATTCCCTAAATCTTCCCAAAACATGACCAAATTCTAGAAAAATATCCCACCAAATCTCCACAAAATCCCACTAAATACATGAAAAATCCCTCAAGATCCCTAAATCGCCTCAATATCCCACAAAATCCCACAAAAATCACACAAAACCTCCACAAGTTTTCACAAAATATAAAAACAAATCCTTAAAATTTTTCAAGTCTCCTCAAAACCACACAAAGTCCTTGAAAAGGCCCACCAAATTCCCACAAAATCCCACAGAATCTCCAACAATTCCCACAAAATCTAAAACAAATTCCTCAAAATTCTTCAAGTCTCCTCAGAATCCCACACAATTCCAGAAAAAACCCACAAAATTCCAGAGAAGTCCCACAAAACTCCCTAAATCATTTCAAAACCCTACCAATTCACAGGAATGTCCCACAAAATCTCCACCAATTCCCAGAACATCCCACAAAAATCTCACAAAAATCCCTAAATCTTCTGAAAACTCGACCAAATTCCAGAAACGCCCCATAAAATCAGCACAGTTTCCCACAAAATTCAAGAAAAAACACCACAAAATTCCCAAAATCTTTTCAAAATACCACAAAATTCTTGAAAAGCCCCACCAAATTCCAGAAACATCCCACAAAATGTCCTCAATACCCAACAAAATCCCAGAAAAATCACACAAAATTCCCTAAATCTTCTCAAAACACGGCCAAAATCCACAAAAATCCCACCAAATCTCCACAAATTCCCACAGAATACATGAAAAATCCCTGATAATTCGTCAGTTCTCTACAGAATCTCACCAAATTCCAGAAAAGTCCCTCAAAGTTCCACAAACATCCCACAAAATCTCCCCAGTATCCAACAAAATTCCAGGAAAAATCCCACAAAATTCCCTAAATCTTCCCAAAACACGACCAAATTCTAGAAAAATATCCCAACAAATCTCCACAAATTCCCACAAAATACATGAAAAATCCCTCAAGATCCCTAAATCGCCTCAATATCCCACAAAATCCCACAAAAATCACACAAAACCTCCACAAGTTTCCACAAAATCTAAGAAAAATCCCTGAAAATTCTTCAAGTCTCCTCAAAACCACACAAAGTCCTTGAAAAGGCCCACCAAATTCCAGAAAAATCTTACAAAATTCCCTAAATCTTCTCAAAACTCTACCAAATTCCAGAAAAATCCCACCAAATCTCCACAAATTCCCACAGGATACATGAAAAATCCCTGATAATTCTTCAGTTCTCTATAGAATCTCACCAAATTCCAGAAGAGTCCCTCAAAGTTCCACAAACATTCCACAAAATCTCCCCAGTATCCAATAAAATTCCAGGAAAAATCCCACAAAATTCCCTAAATCTTCCCAAAACACGACCAAATTCTAGAAAAATATCCCAACAAATCTCCACAAATTCCCACAAAATACATGTAAATTCCCTCAAGATGCCTAAATCGCCTCAATATCCCACAAAATTCCACAAAAATCCCACAAAACCTCCACAAGTTTCCACAGAATCTTAGAAAAATTCCTCAAAATTCTTCAAGTCTCCTCAAAACCACAAAAAGTCCTTCAAAAAGGCCTACCAAATTCCAGAAATATCTTGCAGAATTCCCTAAATCTTCTCAAAACTCTACCAAGTTCCAGAAAAATCCCACCAAATCTCCACAAATTCCCACAAAATACATGAAAAATCCCTCAAGATCCCTAAATCGCCTCAATATCCCACAAAATTCCACAAAAATCCCACAAAACCTCCACAAGTTTCCACAGAATCTAAGAAAAATTCCTCAAAATTCTTCAAGTCTCCTCAAAACCACACAAAGTCCTTCAAAGAGGCCCACCAAATTCCAAAAAAATCTTGCAGAATTCCCTAAATCTTCTCAAAACTCTACCAAATTCCAGAAAAATCTCACCAAATCTCCACAAATTCCCACAGACTACCTGAAAAATCCCTGATAATTCGTCAGTTCTCTACAGAATCTCACCAAATTCCAGAAGAGACCCTCAAAGTTCCACAAACATCCCACAAAATCTCCCCAGTATCCAACAAAATTCCAGGAAAAATCACACAAAATTCCCTAAATCTTCTCAAAACATGACCAAATTCTAGAAAAATATCCCACCAAATCTCCACAAATTCCCACAAAATACATGAAAAATCCCTCAAGATCCCTAAATCGCCTCAATATCCCACAAAATCCCACAAAAATCACACAAAACCTCCACAGGTTTGTACAAAATCTAAGAAAAAATCCTCAAAATTCTTCAAGTCTCCTCAAAACCACACAAAGTCCTTGAAAAGGCCCACCAAATTCCAGTAAAATCCCACAGAATCTCCAACAATTCCCACAAAATCTAAAACAAATTCCTCAAAATTTTTCAAGTCTCCTCAGAATCCCACACAATTCCAGAAAAAACCCACAAAATTCCAGAGAAGTCCCACAAAACTCCCTAAATCATTTCAAAACCCTACCAATTCACAGGAATGTCCCACAAAATCTCCACCAATTCCCAGAACATCCCACAAAAATCTCACAAAAATCCCTAAATCTTCTGAAAACTCGACCGAATTCCAGAAACGCCCCATAAAATCAGCACAGATTCCCACAAAATTCATGAAAAAACACCACAAAATTCCCAAAATCTTTTCAAAATACCACAAAATTCTTGAAAAGGCCCACCAAATTCCAGAAACATCCCACAAAATGTCCTCAATACCCAACAAAATCCCAGAAAAATCCCACAAAATTCCCTAAATCTTCTCAAAACACGGTCAAAATCCACAAAAATCACACCAAATCTCCACAAATTCCCACAGAATACATGAAAAATCCCTGATAATTCGTCAGTTCTCTACAGAATCTCACCAAATTCCAGAAAAGTCCCTCGAAGTTCCAGAAATGACCCACAAAATCTCCCCAGTATCCAATAAAATTCCAGGAAAAATCCCACAAAATTCCCTAAATCTTCCCAAAACACGACCAAATTCTAGAAAAATATCCCACCAAATCTCCACAAATTCCCACAAAATACATGAAAAATCCCTCAAGATCCCTAAATCGCCTCAATATCCCACAAAATCACACAAAAATCCCAAAAACTTACACAAGTTTCCACAGAATCTAAGAAAAATTCCTCAAAATTCTTCAAGTCTCCTCAAAACCACAAAAAGTCCTTCAAAAAGGCCTACCAAATTCCAGAAATATCTTGCAGAATTCCCTAAATCTTCTCAAAACTCTACCAAATTCCAGAAAAATCCGACCAAATCTCCACAAATTCCCACAGAATACATGAAAAATCCCTGATAATTCATCAGTTCTCTACAGAATCTCACCAAATTCCAGAAAAGTCCCACAAAGTTCCACAAATATTCCACAAAATCTCCCCAGTATCCAACAAAATTCCAGGAAAAATCACACAAAATTCCCTAAATCTTCTCAAAATACGGCTAAAATCCACAAAAATCCCACCGAATCTCCACAAATTCCCACAGAATACATGAAAAATCCCTCAAGATCCCTAAATCGCCTCAATATCCCACAAAATCACACAAAAATCCCACCAAGCCTCCACAAGTTTCCACAAAATCTAAGAAAAATTCCTCAAAATTCTTCAAGCCTCCTCAAAACCACAAAACGTCCTTCAAAAAAGCCTACCAAATTCCAGAAATATCTTGCAGAATTCCCTAAATCTTCTCAAAACTCTACCAAATTCCAGAAAAATCCCACCAAATCTCCACAAATTCCCACAGAATACATGAAAAATCCCTGATAATTCGTCAGTTCTCTACAGAATCTCACCAAATTCCAGAAAAGTCCCTCAAAGTTCCACAAACATTCCACAAAATCTCCCCAGTATCCAATAAAATTCCAGGAAAAATCCCACAAAATTCCCTAAATCTTCCCAAAACACGACCAAATTCTAGAAAAATATCCCACCAAATCTCCACAAATTCCCACAAAATACATGTAAATTCCCTCAAGATGCCTAAATCGCCTCAATATCCCACAAAATCCCACAAAAATCCCACAAAACCTCCACAAGTTTCCACAGAATCTAAGAAAAATTCCTCAAAATTCTTCAAGTCTCCTCAAAACCACAAAAAGTCCTTCAAAAAGGCCTACCAAATTCCAGAAATATCTTGCAGAATTCCCTAAATCTTCTCAAAACTCTACCAAGTTCCAGAAAAATCCCACCAAATCTCCACAAATTCCCACAAAATACATGAAAAATCCCTCAAGATCCCTAAATCGCCTCAATATCCCACAAAATTCCACAAAAATCCCACAAAACCTCCACAAGTTTCCACAGAATCTAAGAAAAATTCCTCAAAATTCTTCAAGTCTCCTCAAAACCACACAAAGTCCTTCAAAGAGGCCCACCAAATTCCAAAAAAATCTTACAGAATTCCCTAAATCTTCTCAAAACTCTACCAAATTCCAGAAAAATCTCACCAAATCTCCACAAATTCCCACAGACTACCTGAAAAATCCCTGATAATTCGTCAGTTCTCTACAGAATCTCACCAAATTCCAGAAGAGACCCTCAAAGTTCCACAAACATCCCACAAAATCTCCCCAGTATCCAACAAAATTCCAGGAAAAATCCCACAAAATTCCCTAAATCTTCTCAAAACATGACAAAATTCTAGAAAAATATCCCACCGAATCTCCACAAATTCCCACAGAATACATGAAAAATCCCTGATAATTCGTCAGTTCTCTACAGAATCTCACCAAATTCCAGAAAAGTCCCTCAAAGTTCCAGAAGCATCCCACAAAATCTCCCCAGTATCCAACAAAATTCCAGGAAAAATCCCACAAAATTCCCTAAATCTTCTCAAAACATGACCAAATTCTAGAAAAATATCCCACCAAATCTCCACAAATTCCCACAAAATACATGAAAAATCCCTCAAGATCCCTAAATCGCCTCAATATCCCACAAAATCCCACAAAAATCACACAAAACCTCCACAGGTTTGTACAAAATCTAAGAAAAAATCCTCAAAATTCTTCAAGTCTCCTCAAAACCACACAAAGTCCTTGAAAAGGCCCACCAAATTCCAGTAAAATCCCACAGAATCTCCAACAATTCCCACAAAATCTAAAACAAATTCCTCAAAATTTTTCAAGTCTCCTCAGAATCCCACACAATTCCAGAAAAAACCCACAAAATTCCAGAGAAGTCCCACAAAACTCCCTAAATCATTTCAAAACCCTACCAATTCACAGGAATGTCCCACAAAATCTCCACCAATTCCCAGAACATCCCACAAAAATCTCACAAAAATCCCTAAATCTTCTGAAAACTCGACCAAATTCCAGAAACGCCCCATAAAATCAGCACAGTTTCCCACAAAATTCAAGAAAAAACACCACAAAATTCCCTAAATCTTTTCAAAATACCACAAAATTCTTGAAAAGGCCCACCAAATTCCAGAAACATCCCACAAAATGTCCTCAATACCCAACAAAATCCCAGAAAAATCCCACAAAATTCCCTAAATCTTCTCAAAACACGGCCAAAATCCACAAAAATCCCACCAAATCTCCACAAATTCCCACAGAATACATGAAAAATCCCTGATAATTCGTCAGTTCTCTACAGAATCTCACCAAATTCCAGAAAAGTCCCTCAAAGTTCCACAAACATCCCACAAAATCTCCCCAGTATCCAACAAAATTCCAGGAAAAATCCCACAAAATTCCCTAAATCTTCCCAAAACACGACCAAATTCTAGAAAAATATCCCAACAAATCTCCACAAATTCCCACAGAATACATGAAAAATCCCTCAAGATCCCTAAATCGCCTCAATATCCCACAAAATCCCACAAAAATCACACAAAACCTCCACAAGTTTCCACAAAATCTAAGAAAAATCCCTGAAAATTCTTCAAGTCTCCTCAAAACCACACAAAGTCCTTGAAAAGGCCCACCAAATTCCAGAAAAATCTTACAAAATTCCCTAAATCTTCTCAAAACTCTACCAAATTCCAGAAAAATCCCACCAAATCTCCACAAATTCCCACAGGATACATGAAAAATCCCTGATAATTCTTCAGTTCTCTATAGAATCTCACCAAATTCCAGAAGAGTCCCTCAAAGTTCCACAAACATTCCACAAAATCTCCCCAGTATCCAATAAAATTCCAGGAAAAATCCCACAAAATTCCCTAAATCTTCCCAAAACACGACCAAATTCTAGAAAAATATCCCACCAAATCTCCACAAATTCCCACAAAATACATGTAAATTCCCTCAAGATGCCTAAATCGCCTCAATATCCCACAAAATTCCACAAAAATCCCACAAAACCTCCACAAGTTTCCACAGAATCTAAGAAAAATTCCTCAAAATTCTTCAAGTCTCCTCAAAACCACAAAAAGTCCTTCAAAAAGGCCTACCAAATTCCAGAAATATCTTGCAGAATTCCCTAAATCTTCTCAAAACTCTACCAAGTTCCAGAAAAATCCCACCAAATCTCCACAAATTCCCACAAAATACATGAAAAATCCCTCAAGATCCCTAAATCGCCTCAATATCCCACAAAATTCCACAAAAATCCCACAAAACCTCCACAAGTTTCCACAGAATCTAAGAAAAATTCCTCAAAATTCTTCAAGTCTCCTCAAAACCACACAAAGTCCTTCAAAGAGGCCCACCAAATTCCAAAAAAATCTTACAGAATTCCCTAAATCTTCTCAAAACTCTACCAAATTCCAGAAAAATCTCACCAAATCTCCACAAATTCCCACAGACTACCTGAAAAATCCCTGATAATTCGTCAGTTCTCTACAGAATCTCACCAAATTCCAGAAGAGACCCTCAAAGTTCCACAAACATCCCACAAAATCTCCCCAGTATCCAACAAAATTCCAGGAAAAATCACACAAAATTCCCTAAATCTTCTCAAAACATGACAAAATTCTAGAAAAATATCCCACCGAATCTCCACAAATTCCCACAGAATACATGAAAAATCCCTGATAATTCGTCAGTTCTCTACAGAATCTCACCAAATTCCAGAAAAGTCCCTCAAAGTTCCAGAAGCATCCCACAAAATCTCCCCAGTATCCAACAAAATTCCAGGAAAAATCCCACAAAATTCCCTAAATCTTCCCAAAACACGACCAAATTCTAGAAAAATATCCCACCAAATCTCCACAAATTCCCACAAAATACATGAAAAATCCCTCAAGATCCCTAAATCGCCTCAATATCCCACAAAATCCCACAAAAATCACACAAAACCTCCACAGGTTTGTACAAAATCTAAGAAAAAATCCTCAAAATTCTTCAAGTCTCCTCAAAACCACACAAAGTCCTTGAAAAGGCCCACCAAATTCCAGTAAAATCCCACAGAATCTCCAACAATTCCCACAAAATCTAAAACAAATTCCTCAAAATTTTTCAAGTCTCCTCAGAATCCCACACAATTCCAGAAAAAACCCACAAAATTCCAGAGAAGTCCCACAAAACTCCCTAAATCATTTCAAAACCCTACCAATTCACAGGAATGTCCCACAAAATCTCCACCAATTCCCAGAACATCCCACAAAAATCTCACAAAAATCCGTAATCTTCTGAAAACTCGACCGAATTCCAGAAACGCCCCATAAAATCAGCACAGATTCCCACAAAATTCATGAAAAAACACCACAAAATTCCCAAAATCTTTTCAAAATACCACAAAATTCTTGAAAAGCCCCACCAAATTCCAGAAACATCCCACAAAATGTCCTCAATACCCAACAAAATCCCAGAAAAATCCCACAAAATTCTCTAAATCTTCTCAAAACACGGCCAAAATCCACAAAAATCCCACCAAATCTCCACAAATTCCCACAGAATACATGAAAAATCCCTGATAATTCGTCAGTTCTCTACAGAATCTCACCAAATTCCAGAAAAGTCCCTCGAAGTTCCAGAAATGTCCCACAAAATCTCCCCAGTATCCAATAAAATTCCAGGAAAAATCCCACAAAATTCCCTAAATCTTCCCAAAACACGACCAAATTCTAGAAAAATATCCCACCAAATCTCCACAAATTCCCACAAAATACATGAAAAATCCCTCAAGATCCCTAAATCGCCTCAATATCCCACAAAATCCCACAAAAATCACACAAAACCTCCACAAGTTTCCACAAAATCTAAGAAAAATCCCTGAAAATTCTTCAAGTCTCCTCAAAACCACAAAAAGTCCTTCAAAAAGGCCTACCAAATTCCAGAAATATCTTGCAGAATTCCCTAAATCTTCTCAAAACTCTACCAAATTCCAGAAAAATCCCACCAAATCTCCACAAATTCCCACAGAATACATGAAAAATCCCTGATAATTCTTCAGTTCTCTACAGAATCTCACCAAATTCCAGAAAAGTCCCTCAAAGTTCCACAAATATTCCACAAAATCTCCCCAGTATCCAACAAAATTCCTGGAAAAATCACACAAAATTCCCTAAATCTTCTCAAAATACGGCTAAAATCCACAAAAATCCCACCGAATCTCCACAAATTCCCACAGAATACATGAAAAATCCCTCAAGATCCCTAAATCGCCTCAATATCCCACAAAATCACACAAAAATCCCACCAAGCCTCCACAAGTTTCCACAAAATCTAAGAAAAATTCCTCAAAATTCTTCAAGTCTCCTCAAAACCACAAAACGTCCTTCAAAAAGGCCTACCAAATTCCAGAAATATCTTGCAGAATTCCCTAAATCTTCTCAAAACTCTACCAAATTCCAGAAAAATCCCACCAAATCTCCACAAATTCCCACAGAATACATGAAAAATCCCTGATAATTCGTCAGTTCTCTACAGAATCTCACCAAATTCCAGAAAAGTCCCTCAAAGTTCCACAAACATTCCACAAAATCTCCCCAGTATCCAATAAAATTCCAGAAAAAATCCCACAAAATTCCCTAAATCTTCCCAAAACATGACCAAATTCTAGAAAAATATCCCACCAAATCTCCACAAAATCCCACTAAATACATGAAAAATCCCTCAAGATCCCTAAATCGCCTCAATATCCCACAAAATCCCACAAAAATCACACAAAACCTCCACAAGTTTTCACAAAATATAAAAACAAATCCTTAAAATTCTTCAAGTCTCCTCAAAACCACACAAAGTCCTTGAAAAGGCCCACCAAATTCCAGTAAAATCCCACAGAATCTCCAACAATTCCCACAAAATCTAAAACAAATTCCTCAAAATTCTTCAAGTCTCCTCAGAATCCCACACAATTCCAGAAAAAACCCACAAAATTCCAGAGAAGTCCCACAAAACTCCCTAAATCATTTCAAAACCCTACCAATTCACAGGAATGTCCCACAAAATCTCCACCAATTCCCAGAACATCCCACAAAAATCTCACAAAAATCCCTAAATCTTCTGAAAACTCGACCAAATTCCAGAAACGCCCCATAAAATCAGCACAGTTTCCCACAAAATTCAAGAAAAAAACCACAAAATTCCCAAAATCTTTTCAAAATACCACAAAATTCTTGAAAAGCCCCACCAAATTCCAGAAACATCCCACAAAATGTCCTCAATACCCAACAAAATCCCAGAAAAATCACACAAAATTCCCTAAATCTTCTCAAAACACGGCCAAAATCCACAAAAATCCCACCAAATCTCCACAAATTCCCACAGGATACATGAAAAATCCCTGATAATTCGTCAGTTCTCTACAGAATCTCACCAAATTCCAGAAAAGTCCCTCAAAGTTCCACAAGCATCCCACAAAATCTCCCCAGTATCCAACAAAATTCCAGGAAAAATCCCACAAAATTCCCTAAATCTTCTCAAAACACGACCAAATTCTAGAAAAATATCCCAACAAATCTCCACAAATTCCCACAAAATACATGAAAAATCCCTCAAGATCCCTAAATCGCCTCAATATCCCACAAAATCCCACAAAAATCCCACAAAACCTCCACAAGTATCCACAAAATCTAAGAAAAATCCCTGAAAATTCTTCAAGTCTCCTCAAAACCACACAAAGTCCTTGAAAAGGCCCACCAAATTCCAGTAAAATCCCACAGAATCTCCAACAATTCCCACAAAATCTAAAAAAAATTCCTCAAAATTCTTCAAGTCTCCTCAGAATCCCACACAATTCCAGAAAAAACCCACAAAATTCCAGAGAAGTCCCACAAAACTCCCTAAATCATTTCAAAACCCTACCAATTCACAGGAATGTCCCACAAAATCTCCACCAATTCCCAGAACATCCCACAAAAATCTCACAAAAATCCCTTAATCTTCTGAAAACTCGACCAAATTCCAGAAACGCCCCATAAAATCAGCACAGTTTCCCACAAAATTCATGAAAAAACACCACAAAATCCCCAAAATCTTTTCAAAATACCACAAAATTCTTGAAAAGCCCCACCAAATTCCAGAAACATCCCACAAAATGTCCTCAATACCCAACAAAATCCCAGAAAAATCCCACAAAATTCCCTAAATCTTCTCAAAACACGGTCAAAATCCACAAAAATCCCACCAAATCTCCACAAATTCCCACAGAATACATGAAAAATCCCTGATAATTCGTCAGTTCTCTACAGAATCTCACCAAATTCCAGAAAAGTCCCTCAAAGTTCCACAAACATCCCACAAAATCTCCCCAGTATCCAACAAAATTCCAGGAAAAATCCCACAAAATTCCCTAAATCTTCCCAAAACACGACCAAATTCTAGAAAAATATCCCAACAAATCTCCACAAATTCCCACAAAATACATGAAAAATCCCTCAAGATCCCTAAATCGCCTCAATATCCCACAAAATCCCACAAAAATCCCAAAAACTTACACAAGTTTCCACAGAATCTAAGAAAAATTCCTCAAAATTCTTCAAGTCTCCTCAAAACCACAAAAAGTCCTTCAAAAAGGCCTACCAAATTCCAGAAATATCTTGCAGAATTCCCTAAATCTTCTCAAAACTCTACCAAATTCCAGAAAAATCCGAACAAAACTCCACAAATTCCCACAGAATACATGAAAAATCCCTGATAATTCATCAGTTCTCTACAGAATCTCACCAAATTCCAGAAAAGTCCCTCAAAGTTCCACAAATATTCCACAAAATCTCCCCAGTATCCAACAAAATTCCTGGAAAAATCACACAAAATTCCCTAAATCTTCTCAAAATACGGCTAAAATCCACAAAAATCCCACCGAATCTCCACAAATTCCCACAGAATACATGAAAAATCCCTCAAGATCCCTAAATCGCCTCAATATCCCACAAAATCACACAAAAATCCCACCAAGCCTCCACAAGTTTCCACAAAATCTAAGAAAAATTCCTCAAAATTCTTCAAGTCTCCTCAAAACCACAAAACGTCCTTCAAAAAGGCCTACCAAATTCCAGAAATATCTTGCAGAATTCCCTAAATCTTCTCAAAACTCTACCAAATTCCAGAAAAATCCCACCAAATCTCCACAAATTCCCACAGAATACATGAAAAATCCCTGATAATTCGTCAGTTCTCTACAGAATCTCACCAAATTCCAGAAAAGTCCCTCAAAGTTCCACAAACATTCCACAAAATCTCCCCAGTATCCAATAAAATTCCAGAAAAAATCCCACAAAATTCCCTAAATCTTCCCAAAACATGACCAAATTCTAGAAAAATATCCCACCAAATCTCCACAAAATCCCACTAAATACATGAAAAATCCCTCAAGATCCCTAAATCGCCTCAATATCCCACAAAATCCCACAAAAATCACACAAAACCTCCACAAGTTTTCACAAAATATAAAAACAAATCCTTAAAATTCTTCAAGTCTCCTCAAAACCACACAAAGTCCTTGAAAAGGCCCACCAAATTCCAGTAAAATCCCACAGAATCTCCAACAATTCCCACAAAATCTAAAACAAATTCCTCAAAATTCTTCAAGTCTCCTCAGAATCCCACACAATTCCAGAAAAAACCCACAAAATTCCAGAGAAGTCCCACAAAACTCCCTAAATCATTTCAAAACCCTACCAATTCACAGGAATGTCCCACAAAATCTCCACCAATTCCCAGAACATCCCACAAAAATCTCACAAAAATCCCTAAATCTTCTGAAAACTCGACCAAATTCCAGAAACGCCCCATAAAATCAGCACAGTTTCCCACAAAATTCAAGAAAAAACACCACAAAATTCCCTAAATCTTTTCAAAATACCACAAAATTCTTGAAAAGCCCCACCAAATTCCAGAAACATCCCACAAAATGTCCTCAATACCCAACAAAATCCCAGAAAAATCACACAAAATTCCCTAAATCTTCTCAAAACACGGCCAAAATCCACAAAAATCCCACCAAATCTCCACAAATTCCCACAGGATACATGAAAAATCCCTGATAATTCGTCAGTTCTCTACAGAATCTCACCAAATTCCAGAAAAGTCCCTCAAAGTTCCACAAGCATCCCACAAAATCTCCCCAGTATCCAACAAAATTCCAGGAAAAATCCCACAAAATTCCCTAAATCTTCTCAAAACACGACCAAATTCTAGAAAAATATCCCAACAAATCTCCACAAATTCCCACAAAATACATGAAAAATCCCTCAAGATCCCTAAATCGCCTCAATATCCCACAAAATCCCACAAAAATCCCACAAAACCTCCACAAGTATCCACAAAATCTAAGAAAAATCCCTGAAAATTCTTCAAGTCTCCTCAAAACCACACAAAGTCCTTGAAAAGGCCCACCAAATTCCAGTAAAATCCCACAGAATCTCCAACAATTCCCACAAAATCTAAAAAAAATTCCTCAAAATTCTTCAAGTCTCCTCAGAATCCCACACAATTCCAGAAAAAACCCACAAAATTCCAGAGAAGTCCCACAAAACTCCCTAAATCATTTCAAAACCCTACCAATTCACAGGAATGTCCCACAAAATCTCCACCAATTCCCAGAACATCCCACAAAAATCTCACAAAAATCCCTAAATCTTCTGAAAACTCGACCGAATTCCAGAAACGCCCCATAAAATCAGCACAGATTCCCACAAAATTCATGAAAAAACACCACAAAATTCCCAAAATCTTTTCAAAATACCACAAAATTCTTGAAAAGGCCCACCAAATTCCAGAAACATCCCACAAAATGTCCTCAATACCCAACAAAATCCCAGAAAAATCCCACAAAATTCCCTAAATCTTCTCAAAACACGGTCAAAATCCACAAAAATCCCACCAAATCTCCACAAATTCCCACAGAATACATGAAAAATCCCTGATAATTCGTCAGTTCTCTACAGAATCTCACCAAATTCCAGAAAAGTCCCTCAAAGTTCCACAAACATCCCACAAAATCTCCCCAGTATCCAACAAAATTCCAGGAAAAATCCCACAAAATTCCCTAAATCTTCCCAAAACACGACCAAATTCTAGAAAAATATCCCAACAAATCTCCACAAATTCCCACAAAATACATGAAAAATCCCTCAAGATCCCTAAATCGCCTCAATATCCCACAAAATCCCACAAAAATCCCAAAAACTTACACAAGTTTCCACAGAATCTAAGAAAAATTCCTCAAAATTCTTCAAGTCTCCTCAAAACCACAAAAAGTCCTTCAAAAAGGCCTACCAAATTCCAGAAATATCTTGCAGAATTCCCTAAATCTTCTCAAAACTCTACCAAATTCCAGAAAAATCCGAACAAAACTCCACAAATTCCCACAGAATACATGAAAAATCCCTGATAATTCATCAGTTCTCTACAGAATCTCACCAAATTCCAGAAAAGTCCCTCAAAGTTCCACAAATATTCCACAAAATCTCCCCAGTATCCAACAAAATTCCTGGAAAAATCACACAAAATTCCCTAAATCTTCTCAAAATACGGCTAAAATCCACAAAAATCCCACCGAATCTCCACAAATTCCCACAGAATACATGAAAAATCCCTCAAGATCCCTAAATCGCCTCAATATCCCACAAAATCACACAAAAATCCCACCAAGCCTCCACAAGTTTCCACAAAATCTAAGAAAAATTCCTCAAAATTCTTCAAGTCTCCTCAAAACCACAAAACGTCCTTCAAAAAGGCCTACCAAATTCCAGAAATATCTTGCAGAATTCCCTAAATCTTCTCAAAACTCTACCAAATTCCAGAAAAATCCCACCAAATCTCCACAAATTCCCACAGAATACATGAAAAATCCCTGATAATTCGTCAGTTCTCTACAGAATCTCACCAAATTCCAGAAAAGTCCCTCAAAGTTCCACAAACATTCCACAAAATCTCCCCAGTATCCAATAAAATTCCAGAAAAAATCCCACAAAATTCCCTAAATCTTCCCAAAACATGACCAAATTCTAGAAAAATATCCCACCAAATCTCCACAAAATCCCACTAAATACATGAAAAATCCCTCAAGATCCCTAAATCGCCTCAATATCCCACAAAATCCCACAAAAATCACACAAAACCTCCACAAGTTTTCACAAAATATAAAAACAAATCCTTAAAATTCTTCAAGTCTCCTCAAAACCACACAAAGTCCTTGAAAAGGCCCACCAAATTCCAGTAAAATCCCACAGAATCTCCAACAATTCCCACAAAATCTAAAACAAATTCCTCAAAATTCTTCAAGTCTCCTCAGAATCCCACACAATTCCAGAAAAAACCCACAAAATTCCAGAGAAGTCCCACAAAACTCCCTAAATCATTTCAAAACCCTACCAATTCACAGGAATGTCCCACAAAATCTCCACCAATTCCCAGAACATCCCACAAAAATCTCACAAAAATCCCTAAATCTTCTGAAAACTCGACCAAATTCCAGAAACGCCCCATAAAATCAGCACAGTTTCCCACAAAATTCAAGAAAAAACACCACAAAATTCCCTAAATCTTTTCAAAATACCACAAAATTCTTGAAAAGCCCCACCAAATTCCAGAAACATCCCACAAAATGTCCTCAATACCCAACAAAATCCCAGAAAAATCACACAAAATTCCCTAAATCTTCTCAAAACACGGCCAAAATCCACAAAAATCCCACCAAATCTCCACAAATTCCCACAGGATACATGAAAAATCCCTGATAATTCGTCAGTTCTCTACAGAATCTCACCAAATTCCAGAAAAGTCCCTCAAAGTTCCACAAGCATCCCACAAAATCTCCCCAGTATCCAATAAAATTCCAGGAAAAATCCCACAAAATTCCCTAAATCTTCTCAAAACACGACCAAATTCTAGAAAAATATCCCAACAAATCTCCACAAATTCCCACAAAATACATGAAAAATCCCTCAAGATCCCTAAATCGCCTCAATATCCCACAAAATCCCACAAAAATCCCACAAAACCTCCACAAGTTTCCACAAAATCTAAGAAAAATCCCTGAAAATTCTTCAAGTCTCCTCAAAACCACACAAAGTCCTTGAAAAGGCCCACCAAATTCCAGTAAAATCCCACAGAATCTCCAACAATTCCCACAAAATCTAAAAAAAATTCCTCAAAATTCTTCAAGTCTCCTCAGAATCCCACACAATTCCAGAAAAAACCCACAAAATTCCAGAGAAGTCCCACAAAACTCCCTAAATCATTTCAAAACCCTACCAATTCACAGGAATGTCCCACAAAATCTCCACCAATTCCCAGAACATCCCACAAAAATCTCACAAAAATCCCTAAATCTTCTGAAAACTCGACCAAATTCCAGAAACGCCCCATAAAATCAGCACAGTTTCCCACAAAATTCAAGAAAAAACACCACAAAATTCCCTAAATCTTTTCAAAATACCACAAAATTCTTGAAAAGGCCCACCAAATTCCAGAAACATCCCACAAAATGTCCTCAATACCCAACAAAATCCCAGAAAAATCACACAAAATTCCCTAAATCTTCTCAAAACACGGCCAAAATCCACAAAAATCCCACCAAATCTCCACAAATTCCCACAGAATACATGAAAAATCCCTGATAATTCGTCAGTTCTCTACAGAATCTCACCAAATTCCAGAAAAGTCCCTCAAAGTTCCACAAACATCCCACAAAATCTCCCCAGTATCCAACAAAATTCCAGGAAAAATCCCACAAAATTCCCTAAATCTTCCCAAAACACGACCAAATTCTAGAAAAATATCCCAACAAATCTCCACAAATTCCCACAAAATACATGAAAAATCCCTCAAGATCCCTAAATCGCCTCAATATCCCACAAAATCCCACAAAAATCCCAAAAACTTACACAAGTTTCCACAGAATCTAAGAAAAATTCCTCAAAATTCTTCAAGTCTCCTCAAAACCACAAAAAGTCCTTCAAAAAGGCCTACCAAATTCCAGAAATATCTTGCAGAATTCCCTAAATCTTCTCAAAACTCTACCAAATTCCAGAAAAATCCGAACAAAACTCCACAAATTCCCACAGAATACATGAAAAATCCCTGATAATTCATCAGTTCTCTACAGAATCTCACCAAATTCCAGAAAAGTCCCTCAAAGTTCCACAAATATTCCACAAAATCTCCCCAGTATCCAACAAAATTCCTGGAAAAATCACACAAAATTCCCTAAATCTTCTCAAAATACGGCTAAAATCCACAAAAATCCCACCGAATCTCCACAAATTCCCACAGAATACATGAAAAATCCCTCAAGATCCCTAAATCGCCTCAATATCCCACAAAATCACACAAAAATCCCACCAAGCCTCCACAAGTTTCCACAAAATCTAAGAAAAATTCCTCAAAATTCTTCAAGTCTCCTCAAAACCACAAAACGTCCTTCAAAAAGGCCTACCAAATTCCAGAAATATCTTGCAGAATTCCCTAAATCTTCTCAAAACTCTACCAAATTCCAGAAAAATCCCACCAAATCTCCACAAATTCCCACAGAATACATGAAAAATCCCTGATAATTCGTCAGTTCTCTACAGAATCTCACCAAATTCCAGAAAAGTCCCTCAAAGTTCCACAAACATTCCACAAAATCTCCCCAGTATCCAATAAAATTCCAGAAAAAATCCCACAAAATTCCCTAAATCTTCCCAAAACATGACCAAATTCTAGAAAAATATCCCACCAAATCTCCACAAAATCCCACTAAATACATGAAAAATCCCTCAAGATCCCTAAATCGCCTCAATATCCCACAAAATCCCACAAAAATCACACAAAACCTCCACAAGTTTTCACAAAATATAAAAACAAATCCTTAAAATTCTTCAAGTCTCCTCAAAACCACACAAAGTCCTTGAAAAGGCCCACCAAATTCCAGTAAAATCCCACAGAATCTCCAACAATTCCCACAAAATCTAAAACAAATTCCTCAAAATTCTTCAAGTCTCCTCAGAATCCCACACAATTCCAGAAAAAACCCACAAAATTCCAGAGAAGTCCCACAAAACTCCCTAAATCATTTCAAAACCCTACCAATTCACAGGAATGTCCCACAAAATCTCCACCAATTCCCAGAACATCCCACAAAAATCTCACAAAAATCCCTAAATCTTCTGAAAACTCGACCAAATTCCAGAAACGCCCCATAAAATCAGCACAGTTTCCCACAAAATTCAAGAAAAAACACCACAAAATTCCCAAAATCTTTTCAAAATACCACAAAATTCTTGAAAAGCCCCACCAAATTCCAGAAACATCCCACAAAATGTCCTCAATACCCAACAAAATCCCAGAAAAATCACACAAAATTCCCTAAATCTTCTCAAAACACGGCCAAAATCCACAAAAATCCCACCAAATCTCCACAAATTCCCACAGGATACATGAAAAATCCCTGATAATTCGTCAGTTCTCTACAGAATCTCACCAAATTCCAGAAAAGTCCCTCAAAGTTCCACAAGCATCCCACAAAATCTCCCCAGTATCCAACAAAATTCCAGGAAAAATCCCACAAAATTCCCTAAATCTTCTCAAAACACGACCAAATTCTAGAAAAATATCCCAACAAATCTCCACAAATTCCCACAAAATACATGAAAAATCCCTCAAGATCCCTAAATCGCCTCAATATCCCACAAAATCCCACAAAAATCCCACAAAACCTCCACAAGTATCCACAAAATCTAAGAAAAATCCCTGAAAATTCTTCAAGTCTCCTCAAAACCACACAAAGTCCTTGAAAAGGCCCACCAAATTCCAGTAAAATCCCACAGAATCTCCAACAATTCCCACAAAATCTAAAAAAAATTCCTCAAAATTCTTCAAGTCTCCTCAGAATCCCACACAATTCCAGAAAAAACCCACAAAATTCCAGAGAAGTCCCACAAAACTCCCTAAATCATTTCAAAACCCTACCAATTCACAGGAATGTCCCACAAAATCTCCACCAATTCCCAGAACATCCCACAAAAATCTCACAAAAATCCCTAAATCTTCTGAAAACTCGACCGAATTCCAGAAACGCCCCATAAAATCAGCACAGATTCCCACAAAATTCATGAAAAAACACCACAAAATTCCCAAAATCTTTTCAAAATACCACAAAATTCTTGAAAAGCCCCACCAAATTCCAGAAACATCCCACAAAATGTCCTCAATACCCAACAAAATCCCAGAAAAATCCCACAAAATTCCCTAAATCTTCTCAAAACACGGTCAAAATCCACAAAAATCCCACCAAATCTCCACAAATTCCCACAGAATACATGAAAAATCCCTGATAATTCGTCAGTTCTCTACAGAATCTCACCAAATTCCAGAAAAGTCCCTCGAAGTTCCAGAAATGACCCACAAAATCTCCCCAGTATCCAATAAAATTCCAGGAAAAATCCCACAAAATTCCCTAAATCTTCCCAAAACACGACCAAATTCTAGAAAAATATCCCACCAAATCTCCACAAATTCCCACAAAATACATGAAAAATCCCTCAAGATCCCTAAATCGCCTCAATATCCCACAAAATCCCACAAAAATCCCAAAAACTTACACAAGTTTCCACAGAATCTAAGAAAAATTCCTCAAAATTCTTCAAGTCTCCTCAAAACCACAAAAAGTCCTTCAAAAAGGCCTACCAAATTCCAGAAATATCTTGCAGAATTCCCTAAATCTTCTCAAAACTCTACCAAATTCCAGAAAAATCCGAACAAAACTCCACAAATTCCCACAGAATACATGAAAAATCCCTGATAATTCATCAGTTCTCTACAGAATCTCACCAAATTCCAGAAAAGTCCCTCAAAGTTCCACAAATATTCCACAAAATCTCCCCAGTATCCAACAAAATTCCTGGAAAAATCACACAAAATTCCCTAAATCTTCTCAAAATACGGCTAAAATCCACAAAAATCCCACCGAATCTCCACAAATTCCCACAGAATACATGAAAAATCCCTCAAGATCCCTAAATCGCCTCAATATCCCACAAAATCACACAAAAATCCCACCAAGCCTCCACAAGTTTCCACAAAATCTAAGAAAAATTCCTCAAAATTCTTCAAGTCTCCTCAAAACCACAAAACGTCCTTCAAAAAGGCCTACCAAATTCCAGAAATATCTTGCAGAATTCCCTAAATCTTCTCAAAACTCTACCAAATTCCAGAAAAATCCCACCAAATCTCCACAAATTCCCACAGAATACATGAAAAATCCCTGATAATTCGTCAGTTCTCTACAGAATCTCACCAAATTCCAGAAAAGTCCCTCAAAGTTCCACAAACATTCCACAAAATCTCCCCAGTATCCAATAAAATTCCAGAAAAAATCCCACAAAATTCCCTAAATCTTCCCAAAACATGACCAAATTCTAGAAAAATATCCCACCAAATCTCCACAAAATCCCACTAAATACATGAAAAATCCCTCAAGATCCCTAAATCGCCTCAATATCCCACAAAATCCCACAAAAATCACACAAAACCTCCACAAGTTTTCACAAAATATAAAAACAAATCCTTAAAATTCTTCAAGTCTCCTCAAAACCACACAAAGTCCTTGAAAAGGCCCACCAAATTCCAGTAAAATCCCACAGAATCTCCAACAATTCCCACAAAATCTAAAACAAATTCCTCAAAATTCTTCAAGTCTCCTCAGAATCCCACACAATTCCAGAAAAAACCCACAAAATTCCAGAGAAGTCCCACAAAACTCCCTAAATCATTTCAAAACCCTACCAATTCACAGGAATGTCCCACAAAATCTCCACCAATTCCCAGAACATCCCACAAAAATCTCACAAAAATCCCTAAATCTTCTGAAAACTCGACCAAATTCCAGAAACGCCCCATAAAATCAGCACAGTTTCCCACAAAATTCAAGAAAAAACACCACAAAATTCCCTAAATCTTTTCAAAATACCACAAAATTCTTGAAAAGCCCCACCAAATTCCAGAAACATCCCACAAAATGTCCTCAATACCCAACAAAATCCCAGAAAAATCACACAAAATTCCCTAAATCTTCTCAAAACACGGCCAAAATCCACAAAAATCCCACCAAATCTCCACAAATTCCCACAGGATACATGAAAAATCCCTGATAATTCGTCAGTTCTCTACAGAATCTCACCAAATTCCAGAAAAGTCCCTCAAAGTTCCACAAGCATCCCACAAAATCTCCCCAGTATCCAATAAAATTCCAGGAAAAATCCCACAAAATTCCCTAAATCTTCTCAAAACACGACCAAATTCTAGAAAAATATCCCAACAAATCTCCACAAATTCCCACAAAATACATGAAAAATCCCTCAAGATCCCTAAATCGCCTCAATATCCCACAAAATCCCACAAAAATCCCACAAAACCTCCACAAGTTTCCACAAAATCTAAGAAAAATCCCTGAAAATTCTTCAAGTCTCCTCAAAACCACACAAAGTCCTTGAAAAGGCCCACCAAATTCCAGTAAAATCCCACAGAATCTCCAACAATTCCCACAAAATCTAAAAAAAATTCCTCAAAATTCTTCAAGTCTCCTCAGAATCCCACACAATTCCAGAAAAAACCCACAAAATTCCAGAGAAGTCCCACAAAACTCCCTAAATCATTTCAAAACCCTACCAATTCACAGGAATGTCCCACAAAATCTCCACCAATTCCCAGAACATCCCACAAAAATCTCACAAAAATCCCTAAATCTTCTGAAAACTCGACCGAATTCCAGAAACGCCCCATAAAATCAGCACAGATTCCCACAAAATTCATGAAAAAACACCACAAAATTCCCAAAATCTTTTCAAAATACCACAAAATTCTTGAAAAGCCCCACCAAATTCCAGAAACATCCCACAAAATGTCCTCAATACCCAACAAAATCCCAGAAAAATCCCACAAAATTCCCTAAATCTTCTCAAAACACGGTCAAAATCCACAAAAATCCCACCAAATCTCCACAAATTCCCACAGAATACATGAAAAATCCCTGATAATTCGTCAGTTCTCTACAGAATCTCACCAAATTCCAGAAAAGTCCCTCGAAGTTCCAGAAATGACCCACAAAATCTCCCCAGTATCCAATAAAATTCCAGGAAAAATCCCACAAAATTCCCTAAATCTTCCCAAAACACGACCAAATTCTAGAAAAATATCCCACCAAATCTCCACAAATTCCCACAAAATACATGAAAAATCCCTCAAGATCCCTAAATCGCCTCAATATCCCACAAAATCCCACAAAAATCCCAAAAACTTACACAAGTTTCCACAGAATCTAAGAAAAATTCCTCAAAATTCTTCAAGTCTCCTCAAAACCACAAAAAGTCCTTCAAAAAGGCCTACCAAATTCCAGAAATATCTTGCAGAATTCCCTAAATCTTCTCAAAACTCTACCAAATTCCAGAAAAATCCGAACAAAACTCCACAAATTCCCACAGAATACATGAAAAATCCCTGATAATTCATCAGTTCTCTACAGAATCTCACCAAATTCCAGAAAAGTCCCTCAAAGTTCCACAAATATTCCACAAAATCTCCCCAGTATCCAACAAAATTCCTGGAAAAATCACACAAAATTCCCTAAATCTTCTCAAAATACGGCTAAAATCCACAAAAATCCCACCGAATCTCCACAAATTCCCACAGAATACATGAAAAATCCCTCAAGATCCCTAAATCGCCTCAATATCCCACAAAATCACACAAAAATCCCACCAAGCCTCCACAAGTTTCCACAAAATCTAAGAAAAATTCCTCAAAATTCTTCAAGTCTCCTCAAAACCACAAAACGTCCTTCAAAAAGGCCTACCAAATTCCAGAAATATCTTGCAGAATTCCCTAAATCTTCTCAAAACTCTACCAAATTCCAGAAAAATCCCACCAAATCTCCACAAATTCCCACAGAATACATGAAAAATCCCTGATAATTCGTCAGTTCTCTACAGAATCTCACCAAATTCCAGAAAAGTCCCTCAAAGTTCCACAAACATTCCACAAAATCTCCCCAGTATCCAATAAAATTCCAGAAAAAATCCCACAAAATTCCCTAAATCTTCCCAAAACATGACCAAATTCTAGAAAAATATCCCACCAAATCTCCACAAAATCCCACTAAATACATGAAAAATCCCTCAAGATCCCTAAATCGCCTCAATATCCCACAAAATCCCACAAAAATCACACAAAACCTCCACAAGTTTTCACAAAATATAAAAACAAATCCTTAAAATTCTTCAAGTCTCCTCAAAACCACACAAAGTCCTTGAAAAGGCCCACCAAATTCCAGTAAAATCCCACAGAATCTCCAACAATTCCCACAAAATCTAAAACAAATTCCTCAAAATTCTTCAAGTCTCCTCAGAATCCCACACAATTCCAGAAAAAACCCACAAAATTCCAGAGAAGTCCCACAAAACTCCCTAAATCATTTCAAAACCCTACCAATTCACAGGAATGTCCCACAAAATCTCCACCAATTCCCAGAACATCCCACAAAAATCTCACAAAAATCCCTAAATCTTCTGAAAACTCGACCAAATTCCAGAAACGCCCCATAAAATCAGCACAGTTTCCCACAAAATTCAAGAAAAAACACCACAAAATTCCCTAAATCTTTTCAAAATACCACAAAATTCTTGAAAAGCCCCACCAAATTCCAGAAACATCCCACAAAATGTCCTCAATACCCAACAAAATCCCAGAAAAATCACACAAAATTCCCTAAATCTTCTCAAAACACGGCCAAAATCCACAAAAATCCCACCAAATCTCCACAAATTCCCACAGGATACATGAAAAATCCCTGATAATTCGTCAGTTCTCTACAGAATCTCACCAAATTCCAGAAAAGTCCCTCAAAGTTCCACAAGCATCCCACAAAATCTCCCCAGTATCCAATAAAATTCCAGGAAAAATCCCACAAAATTCCCTAAATCTTCTCAAAACACGACCAAATTCTAGAAAAATATCCCAACAAATCTCCACAAATTCCCACAAAATACATGAAAAATCCCTCAAGATCCCTAAATCGCCTCAATATCCCACAAAATCCCACAAAAATCCCACAAAACCTCCACAAGTTTCCACAAAATCTAAGAAAAATCCCTGAAAATTCTTCAAGTCTCCTCAAAACCACACAAAGTCCTTGAAAAGGCCCACCAAATTCCAGTAAAATCCCACAGAATCTCCAACAATTCCCACAAAATCTAAAAAAAATTCCTCAAAATTCTTCAAGTCTCCTCAGAATCCCACACAATTCCAGAAAAAACCCACAAAATTCCAGAGAAGTCCCACAAAACTCCCTAAATCATTTCAAAACCCTACCAATTCACAGGAATGTCCCACAAAATCTCCACCAATTCCCAGAACATCCCACAAAAATCTCACAAAAATCCCTAAATCTTCTGAAAACTCGACCAAATTCCAGAAACGCCCCATAAAATCAGCACAGTTTCCCACAAAATTCAAGAAAAAACACCACAAAATTCCCTAAATCTTTTCAAAATACCACAAAATTCTTGAAAAGGCCCACCAAATTCCAGAAACATCCCACAAAATGTCCTCAATACCCAACAAAATCCCAGAAAAATCACACAAAATTCCCTAAATCTTCTCAAAACACGGCCAAAATCCACAAAAATCCCACCAAATCTCCACAAATTCCCACAGAATACATGAAAAATCCCTGATAATTCGTCAGTTCTCTACAGAATCTCACCAAATTCCAGAAAAGTCCCTCAAAGTTCCACAAACATCCCACAAAATCTCCCCAGTATCCAACAAAATTCCAGGAAAAATCCCACAAAATTCCCTAAATCTTCCCAAAACACGACCAAATTCTAGAAAAATATCCCAACAAATCTCCACAAATTCCCACAAAATACATGAAAAATCCCTCAAGATCCCTAAATCGCCTCAATATCCCACAAAATCCCACAAAAATCCCAAAAACTTACACAAGTTTCCACAGAATCTAAGAAAAATTCCTCAAAATTCTTCAAGTCTCCTCAAAACCACAAAAAGTCCTTCAAAAAGGCCTACCAAATTCCAGAAATATCTTGCAGAATTCCCTAAATCTTCTCAAAACTCTACCAAATTCCAGAAAAATCCGAACAAAACTCCACAAATTCCCACAGAATACATGAAAAATCCCTGATAATTCATCAGTTCTCTACAGAATCTCACCAAATTCCAGAAAAGTCCCTCAAAGTTCCACAAATATTCCACAAAATCTCCCCAGTATCCAACAAAATTCCTGGAAAAATCACACAAAATTCCCTAAATCTTCTCAAAATACGGCTAAAATCCACAAAAATCCCACCGAATCTCCACAAATTCCCACAGAATACATGAAAAATCCCTCAAGATCCCTAAATCGCCTCAATATCCCACAAAATCACACAAAAATCCCACCAAGCCTCCACAAGTTTCCACAAAATCTAAGAAAAATTCCTCAAAATTCTTCAAGTCTCCTCAAAACCACAAAACGTCCTTCAAAAAGGCCTACCAAATTCCAGAAATATCTTGCAGAATTCCCTAAATCTTCTCAAAACTCTACCAAATTCCAGAAAAATCCCACCAAATCTCCACAAATTCCCACAGAATACATGAAAAATCCCTGATAATTCGTCAGTTCTCTACAGAATCTCACCAAATTCCAGAAAAGTCCCTCAAAGTTCCACAAACATTCCACAAAATCTCCCCAGTATCCAATAAAATTCCAGAAAAAATCCCACAAAATTCCCTAAATCTTCCCAAAACATGACCAAATTCTAGAAAAATATCCCACCAAATCTCCACAAAATCCCACTAAATACATGAAAAATCCCTCAAGATCCCTAAATCGCCTCAATATCCCACAAAATCCCACAAAAATCACACAAAACCTCCACAAGTTTTCACAAAATATAAAAACAAATCCTTAAAATTCTTCAAGTCTCCTCAAAACCACACAAAGTCCTTGAAAAGGCCCACCAAATTCCAGTAAAATCCCACAGAATCTCCAACAATTCCCACAAAATCTAAAACAAATTCCTCAAAATTCTTCAAGTCTCCTCAGAATCCCACACAATTCCAGAAAAAACCCACAAAATTCCAGAGAAGTCCCACAAAACTCCCTAAATCATTTCAAAACCCTACCAATTCACAGGAATGTCCCACAAAATCTCCACCAATTCCCAGAACATCCCACAAAAATCTCACAAAAATCCCTAAATCTTCTGAAAACTCGACCAAATTCCAGAAACGCCCCATAAAATCAGCACAGTTTCCCACAAAATTCAAGAAAAAACACCACAAAATTCCCAAAATCTTTTCAAAATACCACAAAATTCTTGAAAAGCCCCACCAAATTCCAGAAACATCCCACAAAATGTCCTCAATACCCAACAAAATCCCAGAAAAATCACACAAAATTCCCTAAATCTTCTCAAAACACGGCCAAAATCCACAAAAATCCCACCAAATCTCCACAAATTCCCACAGGATACATGAAAAATCCCTGATAATTCGTCAGTTCTCTACAGAATCTCACCAAATTCCAGAAAAGTCCCTCAAAGTTCCACAAGCATCCCACAAAATCTCCCCAGTATCCAACAAAATTCCAGGAAAAATCCCACAAAATTCCCTAAATCTTCTCAAAACACGACCAAATTCTAGAAAAATATCCCAACAAATCTCCACAAATTCCCACAAAATACATGAAAAATCCCTCAAGATCCCTAAATCGCCTCAATATCCCACAAAATCCCACAAAAATCCCACAAAACCTCCACAAGTATCCACAAAATCTAAGAAAAATCCCTGAAAATTCTTCAAGTCTCCTCAAAACCACACAAAGTCCTTGAAAAGGCCCACCAAATTCCAGTAAAATCCCACAGAATCTCCAACAATTCCCACAAAATCTAAAAAAAATTCCTCAAAATTCTTCAAGTCTCCTCAGAATCCCACACAATTCCAGAAAAAACCCACAAAATTCCAGAGAAGTCCCACAAAACTCCCTAAATCATTTCAAAACCCTACCAATTCACAGGAATGTCCCACAAAATCTCCACCAATTCCCAGAACATCCCACAAAAATCTCACAAAAATCCCTAAATCTTCTGAAAACTCGACCGAATTCCAGAAACGCCCCATAAAATCAGCACAGATTCCCACAAAATTCATGAAAAAACACCACAAAATTCCCAAAATCTTTTCAAAATACCACAAAATTCTTGAAAAGCCCCACCAAATTCCAGAAACATCCCACAAAATGTCCTCAATACCCAACAAAATCCCAGAAAAATCACACAAAATTCCCTAAATCTTCTCAAAACACGGCCAAAATCCACAAAAATCCCACCAAATCTCCACAAATTCCCACAGAATACATGAAAAATCCCTGATAATTCGTCAGTTCTCTACAGAATCTCACCAAATTCCAGAAAAGTCCCTCAAAGTTCCACAAACATCCCACAAAATCTCCCCAGTATCCAACAAAATTCCAGGAAAAATCCCACAAAATTCCCTAAATCTTCCCAAAACACGACCAAATTCTAGAAAAATATCCCAACAAATCTCCACAAATTCCCACAAAATACATGAAAAATCCCTCAAGATCCCTAAATCGCCTCAATATCCCACAAAATCCCACAAAAATCCCAAAAACTTACACAAGTTTCCACAGAATCTAAGAAAAATTCCTCAAAATTCTTCAAGTCTCCTCAAAACCACAAAAAGTCCTTCAAAAAGGCCTACCAAATTCCAGAAATATCTTGCAGAATTCCCTAAATCTTCTCAAAACTCTACCAAATTCCAGAAAAATCCGAACAAAACTCCACAAATTCCCACAGAATACATGAAAAATCCCTGATAATTCATCAGTTCTCTACAGAATCTCACCAAATTCCAGAAAAGTCCCTCAAAGTTCCACAAATATTCCACAAAATCTCCCCAGTATCCAACAAAATTCCTGGAAAAATCACACAAAATTCCCTAAATCTTCTCAAAATACGGCTAAAATCCACAAAAATCCCACCGAATCTCCACAAATTCCCACAGAATACATGAAAAATCCCTCAAGATCCCTAAATCGCCTCAATATCCCACAAAATCACACAAAAATCCCACCAAGCCTCCACAAGTTTCCACAAAATCTAAGAAAAATTCCTCAAAATTCTTCAAGTCTCCTCAAAACCACAAAACGTCCTTCAAAAAGGCCTACCAAATTCCAGAAATATCTTGCAGAATTCCCTAAATCTTCTCAAAACTCTACCAAATTCCAGAAAAATCCCACCAAATCTCCACAAATTCCCACAGAATACATGAAAAATCCCTGATAATTCGTCAGTTCTCTACAGAATCTCACCAAATTCCAGAAAAGTCCCTCAAAGTTCCACAAACATTCCACAAAATCTCCCCAGTATCCAATAAAATTCCAGAAAAAATCCCACAAAATTCCCTAAATCTTCCCAAAACATGACCAAATTCTAGAAAAATATCCCACCAAATCTCCACAAAATCCCACTAAATACATGAAAAATCCCTCAAGATCCCTAAATCGCCTCAATATCCCACAAAATCCCACAAAAATCACACAAAACCTCCACAAGTTTTCACAAAATATAAAAACAAATCCTTAAAATTCTTCAAGTCTCCTCAAAACCACACAAAGTCCTTGAAAAGGCCCACCAAATTCCAGTAAAATCCCACAGAATCTCCAACAATTCCCACAAAATCTAAAACAAATTCCTCAAAATTCTTCAAGTCTCCTCAGAATCCCACACAATTCCAGAAAAAACCCACAAAATTCCAGAGAAGTCCCACAAAACTCCCTAAATCATTTCAAAACCCTACCAATTCACAGGAATGTCCCACAAAATCTCCACCAATTCCCAGAACATCCCACAAAAATCTCACAAAAATCCCTAAATCTTCTGAAAACTCGACCAAATTCCAGAAACGCCCCATAAAATCAGCACAGTTTCCCACAAAATTCAAGAAAAAACACCACAAAATTCCCAAAATCTTTTCAAAATACCACAAAATTCTTGAAAAGCCCCACCAAATTCCAGAAACATCCCACAAAATGTCCTCAATACCCAACAAAATCCCAGAAAAATCACACAAAATTCCCTAAATCTTCTCAAAACACGGCCAAAATCCACAAAAATCCCACCAAATCTCCACAAATTCCCACAGGATACATGAAAAATCCCTGATAATTCGTCAGTTCTCTACAGAATCTCACCAAATTCCAGAAAAGTCCCTCAAAGTTCCACAAGCATCCCACAAAATCTCCCCAGTATCCAACAAAATTCCAGGAAAAATCCCACAAAATTCCCTAAATCTTCTCAAAACACGACCAAATTCTAGAAAAATATCCCAACAAATCTCCACAAATTCCCACAAAATACATGAAAAATCCCTCAAGATCCCTAAATCGCCTCAATATCCCACAAAATCCCACAAAAATCCCACAAAACCTCCACAAGTATCCACAAAATCTAAGAAAAATCCCTGAAAATTCTTCAAGTCTCCTCAAAACCACACAAAGTCCTTGAAAAGGCCCACCAAATTCCAGTAAAATCCCACAGAATCTCCAACAATTCCCACAAAATCTAAAAAAAATTCCTCAAAATTCTTCAAGTCTCCTCAGAATCCCACACAATTCCAGAAAAAACCCACAAAATTCCAGAGAAGTCCCACAAAACTCCCTAAATCATTTCAAAACCCTACCAAATCACAGGAATGTCCCACAAAATCTCCACCAATTCCCAGAACATCCCACAAAAATCTCACAAAAATCCCTAAATCTTCTGAAAACTCGACCGAATTCCAGAAACGCCCCATAAAATCAGCACAGATTCCCACAAAATTCATGAAAAAACACCACAAAATTCCCAAAATCTTTTCAAAATACCACAAAATTCTTGAAAAGCCCCACCAAATTCCAGAAACATCCCACAAAATGTCCTCAATACCCAACAAAATCCCAGAAAAATCCCACAAAATTCCCTAAATCTTCTCAAAACACGGTCAAAATCCACAAAAATCCCACCAAATCTCCACAAATTCCCACAGAATACATGAAAAATCCCTGATAATTCGTCAGTTCTCTACAGAATCTCACCAAATTCCAGAAAAGTCCCTCAAAGTTCCACAAACATCCCACAAAATCTCCCCAGTATCCAACAAAATTCCAGGAAAAATCCCACAAAATTCCCTAAATCTTCCCAAAACACGACCAAATTCTAGAAAAATATCCCAACAAATCTCCACAAATTCCCACAAAATACATGAAAAATCCCTCAAGATCCCTAAATCGCCTCAATATCCCACAAAATCCCACAAAAATCCCAAAAACTTACACAAGTTTCCACAGAATCTAAGAAAAATTCCTCAAAATTCTTCAAGTCTCCTCAAAACCACAAAAAGTCCTTCAAAAAGGCCTACCAAATTCCAGAAATATCTTGCAGAATTCCCTAAATCTTCTCAAAACTCTACCAAATTCCAGAAAAATCCGAACAAAACTCCACAAATTCCCACAGAATACATGAAAAATCCCTGATAATTCATCAGTTCTCTACAGAATCTCACCAAATTCCAGAAAAGTCCCTCAAAGTTCCACAAATATTCCACAAAATCTCCCCAGTATCCAACAAAATTCCTGGAAAAATCACACAAAATTCCCTAAATCTTCTCAAAATACGGCTAAAATCCACAAAAATCCCACCGAATCTCCACAAATTCCCACAGAATACATGAAAAATCCCTCAAGATCCCTAAATCGCCTCAATATCCCACAAAATCACACAAAAATCCCACCAAGCCTCCACAAGTTTCCACAAAATCTAAGAAAAATTCCTCAAAATTCTTCAAGTCTCCTCAAAACCACAAAACGTCCTTCAAAAAGGCCTACCAAATTCCAGAAATATCTTGCAGAATCCCTAAATCTTCTCAAAACTCTACCAAATTCCAGAAAAATCCCACCAAATCTCCACAAATTCCCACAGAATACATGAAAAATCCCTGATAATTCGTCAGTTCTCTACAGAATCTCACCAAATTCCAGAAAAGTCCCTCAAAGTTCCACAAACATTCCACAAAATCTCCCCAGTATCCAATAAAATTCCAGAAAAAATCCCACAAAATTCCCTAAATCTTCCCAAAACATGACCAAATTCTAGAAAAATATCCCACCAAATCTCCACAAAATCCCACTAAATACATGAAAAATCCCTCAAGATCCCTAAATCGCCTCAATATCCCACAAAAATCCCACAAAAATCACACAAAACCTCCACAAGTTTTCACAAAATATAAAAACAAATCCTTAAAATTCTTCAAGTCTCCTCAAAACCACACAAAGTCCTTGAAAAGGCCCACCAAATTCCAGTAAAATCCCACAGAATCTCCAACAATTCCCACAAAATCTAAAACAAATTCCTCAAAATTCTTCAAGTCTCCTCAGAATCCCACACAATTCCAGAAAAAACCCACAAAATTCCAGAGAAGTCCCACAAAACTCCCTAAATCATTTCAAAACCCTACCAATTCACAGGAATGTCCCACAAAATCTCCACCAATTCCCAGAACATCCCACAAAAATCTCACAAAAATCCCTAAATCTTCTGAAAACTCGACCAAATTCCAGAAACGCCCCATAAAATCAGCACAGTTTCCCACAAAATTCAAGAAAAAACACCACAAAATTCCAAAATCTTTTCAAAATACCACAAAATTCTTGAAAAGCCCCACCAAATTCCAGAAACATCCCACAAAATGTCCTCAATACCCAACAAAATCCCAGAAAAATCACACAAAATTCCCTAAATCTTCTCAAACACGGCCAAAATCCACAAAAATCCCACCAAATCTCCACAAATTCCCACAGGATACATGAAAAATCCCTGATAATTCGTCAGTTCTCTACAGAATCTCACCAAATTCCAGAAAAGTCCCTCAAAGTTCCACAAGCATCCCACAAAATCTCCCCAGTATCCAACAAAATTCCAGGAAAAATCCCACAAAATTCCCTAAATCTTCTCAAAACACGACCAAATTCTAGAAAAATATCCCAACAAATCTCCACAAATTCCCACAAAATACATGAAAAATCCCTCAAGATCCCTAAAT